>NC_134695.1:63541295-64741295 GCF_050947455.1 Rhinoderma darwinii | reverse complement strand
AGTCTACCAAGTTATGCAGTGAAATATCCTCTGCTTCCACATAAGTAAATAACTAAGCAGGTTTGTTTTTTGTAGCGCGGACGACATGGACACACAAGTCTGCATAGGAGCTGTATACACAAAACGGTCTAGAATTTTTCATCAAGACCATTTGCAAAGTTGTTTCATTTATTTATTTATTTATTTTTTTGGATGTGTTGGAGCAACACAATTGGTTTCAAAGGTGTACCTAAATATACTGATTGAAAAATGCATCAATAATTGTATGAGTAAATATCGTTCCCGTTCTGGCTTCCATATTTACTGACCTATTTACTTAATTTCTGTGTCATTCTCCGATTGATACATGAGTTTCTGTATGTTTAGAATTTTGTATTTTCTTTCCAGATCAAGGGCCCCTTACCAAGTCAAATACCTGGGCACCTGACAGCAGTGCCCCCGGTACGCCCTGATGCCCCCAGTACCCCACACTATAACTGATACTCACGTGTTAAGCCATACAAATCATTTCTAGTCATACACAACAACAACATTTAATTACGGCTTTAATTTAAGAGCTACGAACTAGGAGATGTTCCTCTAACGGGTTCTATCGGCCACACATTGCCGCATGGGTCTAATTATATTATTACCATCTGCCTCTGTTTGATATGGACTTAGCATTTCAATATGAGAGCTCAATAACAGTCCTTTGTCTTGATAGGCGCGGCGCTCCCTGACAAACCAAGGAATACATTTATTAAGAGGATCGATAGAACACCGAACCTTATCGGACCCGTGCGCTCATTTATTTTTTTAATAACCAACTATGATTTTTTAATTGTTAGGGCCTGTCAACTAAATATGTTTTTTATTAATTTTCCCCTGTGGGTAGTCAGTGGGTTTGGCTCTAATCCAGATTGCCTTCAGTGGAGATGTAATACATGAGGTTACCTTGGTAGTAACACTATGGCCTCCGAAAATCTAAGATGGTCTTAAAATATTGGTCAAGTATTTTTTATATAGAGTTGGCGTATATAGAGTTGAGTATATAAATGGTGGTTATTTTGTAGAATTGTCCTGATTCACATTTGTATTTTTGGGTATGGTCAAGTTTTTCGTCCTAGTTTAGGTCTCCAGAAATATATATGTTAAGTGTTCGGTATAATTATTCTGATTCTTGACCTCAGAAATATTTTTACGTTTTTTTGCTGGAATTGTCCAGATTTTTGTCCCCAGAAATTTTTATGAGCAGCTTTTTAGCAGAATTATCCAAATAGTTTTTGTCAAGATTTTGGTAGAATTATCGTGATTCTTGACCTTCGAAATGGTTATGATCAACTTTTCACACAATTGTCCTGATTCTTAGCCCCTGAAATGGTTATTATTAAAGGGGTATTCCCATCTTAGACATTTATGGCATATCCACAGAATATGCCGTAAATATGTGATAGATTCAGGTCCCACCTCTTGAACCCGCACAGATTTCCAGAACGGGGCTCCCCCATCTTATCGGATGAGGCTGGCCACATCCGGGCAATGGATCAATGGGGAGGTGGCTGGGAGTTACTGAAATAGTTGAGCACAGCGAGCACCCCTTTAAGTTTTTGGTAGAATTATCCTGATTCTTGACCCCAGAAATGGCTGTTCAGTTTTTAATAGAATTATCCTGATTCATTTAATTTGTCTCAGGTCATGGCTCTAGATATGGTATAATATAAATGATGGATAATGTAAATGTAGCTACATGGGTGTGATTTGGTGCATCTGGCCATAGTTCATATAGTTTGGTCTAGTGAGTTTGGTTTATTTAGTGTGGTGACGCTGCAGGGGATTTGGAAATTTGCTGCACCACAGATTACGGCTGATCACTGGGTTCCCCAGTAGCGGGACAACCTGTGATCATCTGATCGTTAAGTTAAACTTCTTACAAAACAGGGTTGTCCAAAGTGGACCTCCCCTTTAAGTTATATGCCCTCCTCATCTAATTGTACTGTCAAGTCACAACAGTAGATACGTTATAATTACTGTGGTGTGCATATGATAATGGTGCAGGAAAAATAAGGACATTGAGCACTCACTTCCAGGACAGTAGACCTGAAGGGTACATTTTGGGTCCTTTTACGCCGGCCCATTTTGGCCGGAACAACTAGTGCCGATCAATGAGACCGCTTGCTGATCGGCGATCGTTTGCTCCTTTCACTAGGGGCTATGTATATGGACGAGCTCTCGTTACTACGGTCGCCCGTCCCCATATGTTATCATGTCGAGAGCGCGTCTCCCTTTTTACACAGGGAGATGTGCAGCTGATAATTTAGGCTGCAAAAACAATACGATCAGCTGATGAACGAGAGTTTGCTCGATCAGCTGATCGTTGCCCTGTTTCTGTGAACGCTAGTTTTCCCGATTGTTACACACGAACATTCCCAATCAATCCTTAAGCAGCTGTTCATGAGATGTGCTGCCTACAACGATAATAATTTGTGCCCACATAAAATACGCCGATGAACGAGCGTTTGCTCGTTCATCGACTGGTCATTGCCATGTTTACTTACACAGGGCAATGATCGGGAACAAGCATTCATATGAACGCTCGTTTGCCCGATCATTGGCCCATGTAAAATGGCCTTAGGGTTCCGGATCGTCCTGTTTCTGTTCTTCCGGTTCTAGTCACCCTCCGGATGACGTCATCAGGCAGGCTATTTAAACAAAATCTCAGCAAACAGACTGCCTGGTGATTGAGATATTAACCATTTCCGGCTCTACTGGTCACTTCCGATTGTAAACTTTGGCTTATTCCTAGCCTTGTTCTTCGTCTCCTTTCTGGCTATGTTGCTTAGTTAGGCTTCATTCACATCTGCGTCGGGACTCTGTTCATGGTTTCCGTCTGAGCTTTCCGTCGGGGGAACCAATGAACGGAATCCATAGGTTTCCGTTTGCATCACCATTGAGTTCAATGGTGATGGAGCCAGTGCAAATGGTTCTCCGTTTGTCACCGCTGTGTAAGGGTTCTGTTGTTTTGACTGAATCAATACCGTAGTCAACTGCGCTATTCCATCAAAACAACGGAACCCTTACATAACGGATCCGTCACCATTGAAATTAATGTTGATGTAAACGGAAACCTATGGTTTCCGTTTGTTTGGATTCTATTAATGGGTTCCCCTAACGGAAAGGTCTGACTGATCCCATGAACGGAGTTCCAATGCGGATGTAAACGAAGCCTTATTTTGTCTTCTCTGAATTTAGATCTCGGCCTGTCTTTACTGCAAATTTGGTTCTTTCATTGTACTGACCATTTGTTCTGACCTTGACTACATACAAATTCAGCCTTGCTTGCCGCCAATCCGAGACTATGCTGAGGATGGTGACCTGATGCTTGTATAGGGGTTAAAGGATGAAAACCAAGGAGTCCCTTAGATTCAACACCTTGGGTTATCTGATTGTAACTTAGAGAGTCAACTATCTACATCACCCGGTATGTGACACGTAACACTTTGGTGTTTACGAACGGTGCGTGAAGCAAGAGGATGATGTAAGCAATGGAGTCAAGTTTTTGAGCCTACTAGGCTGCACCCTGACCGGCATGTTACACGATTGTTCTGACCATAAAATCAATGCTCCAATATAGCTTGTTTGCCATGTTGTGGAATTTAGTCATATTCAAAAACACCTACATGTCCAGAAGGAAGTTTACCACCAAGGACGCCAAAATAATCTTCTCAAGGATGAACTCTATGAAACAGGAGTCGCCAATTTCATAACCTCCACCCCTTGTAGTAATTCGACTCCTATAACATGGGCAAAGCTTTGTAATAGTAACCACTTTGGTGATCTCATGAAAAGGCTGTCAGTTATGTGCCAACATGATGGGCACACTTACCCACCCAGCCGGTTTGGTAAGTCAAGCATAACTCTCGGGATTACAAAATGCTCATCCAGGTTTATAAGGTTTTAGAATACAATGGATAAGTGTGAATGGATTAACCATCCCATGTATATGTCAAAAAATAAAGAAACGAAATAGTCATCTAATCACAATAATGTAAATGAGAATGTCCTCCTAGAAGGTCTTATCTTGCCCATAATCAGCAGCACAACACCTCTAATAATTGGTGGCTCTTGGCATACACTTCATATGGTCAACCCCATGTAACCATATGGATAGAGCTTCCCCACGATGTCCTGTCTTCTGTTGGGGTCTTCAGGCTTTACTAATGATGTGTTCATGATTTCTATTTTTGTATCCAACCTTCTGGCCATTAGTTGTCCTCTTCTTCTCCTCCCTTTAATTTTATTGTGAGCATATCTGCCCCTTGCATTGAGTTGGGTCTTCTCTAAAATAAGACACAGCTTCAGTCTGGTCATTCATACTTTAAGTGGAAGGTTCAGTTTGATTTACTCAAGGATCCACATGACTGGCCTAATGGATCATTGTTATGGCAAACCGCCAACATTGGGCCCACCAGGTGAAATGACCCCACGCTCCCTTTATACATAACATGTGCATTAAGTTCATCATAATCTTTATCATTGTACACACAGGACACATCATCAATGAGGTCTATTAGGTGATCGTCTGGTAGACCAGTAGCCTCCTGCAAACAATACCTGATGCATTTTAGACTTAAAGGGGTTTCCCAATCTCTTCTTGTTAGTGGTGTCCCTTAAGAATAAGCTGGTCACAAAGGGTACCCTTGTTAGGATTCCCAGCAATCCACTGTATTTTGTGAGGAAACCTGGCAGTAAGTGTTTAATTTTCCTATAGCGCCACTACAGGGGAAATCAAGCATTACCCAGTTTCTATTCATATTAGTGATTTTAGTGATTTTTTTTGTAATGCAAGATAGGACAGGCCCTCCAGAGAGAGAAAGACGCTCTATGCAAGCGATCTCTACTCTGGACAAAAAATAAGCATCCCAAACATTGGACAGGAGGTTTAATGTTCAGGATCCTTATCTTTTGGCAAGAGTAAAGGCTCTTTTACATGGGCCAATAATCGGCATAATAAGCATTCTTATGAACAATCGTTCCCGATCATTGCCCTGTGTAAACGATCAGCCGATGACTGCGCAAACGCTTGCTTATTGGCTGATTGTATTGTTTATGCAGCAAGAAATATTATCGTTGTCGGCAGCACATCTCCCTGTGTAAACATCAATGTGCTGCCGACATGATAGAAATGTGTGGGGACGAGCGATCATAGTGATTCACTCATCCCCATACATTACTGATCATTGCTCCTTTTGAAAGGAGCAAATGAGCGCCGATCAACGAGCTGCCTCAGTGATCGACACTCGTTTTCATGGTACATATCGGGCAGTGTTCTTAACGCAAGAATTTACTCATAGAGCATATGACATGGTTCTCCAAACTAGACAACCCCTTTAACATTCTACATCATGGCTTTAACTCTCATATTTACAACAGAAGCTTTGGAAAGGTACATTATGGGAACAGACAATGGAAGACTTCGGAAAGAAAGGGCTTAGAGAGTTCTTCGTGCTTCTCTACTTGGTTGGTAAAAAACAAAAGGGGTAACGGACCTCTCCAATTCTGAGACTTGATGTCTCTACTTTAATCTTCATGGTTACTTGGTTATTCTACAAAGCTTCATATAAATGGGGGGTATTAAGCAATTTATTAATTTCATGAACAAATCGTCCATATAGAGTGAAGATTTTGGCAGCATTGTATTGTAAGTTGATAAACGGTTTGTTTGATAATCAGTTGATTTAATGATTTCTGAACAGAAGAGCCCCCAGATGGGAAATTGCCCCATTTGTCCTCCCCATAATACAGCCCTGGAGGAACCCCTAAAGCTGTCTTGGGATTTAGGAACAGATCGACCACCAGTCAGGTGGTTTCCATTTACCTTTACCATGGATGTTGTTCATTTGTGAATGCCCCACGCTCTACAACATTGGCATAACAGTGGAAAACACAATAGTAGGAAGCTGGCCTAAGTATGTGGCAATGGTGACTGCACCAAGAATGGGTATCTTTCTTGGTATTGTGAAGCTCCTGGTCACAATACAAAATCTGTAACAAGGGCCCTCATCTACCAGGTGATATATCATTTTATGGTGTCTGCTTTTAGCAGAAGGGCTTTTGGGCCCCCTCAGGGCCCAGATGTGACTGCCACCTCTGCAACCCCTGAATCTATGTCTCTTAAAGGGAACCTTTCACCTCCCCATACATGTGCAGCATGTAATGGGGAGGGCAGCACAAACTCTGGGGCATTGTAAAAAAAAATGCTACCTTCCTCCATTATTTCGATATCGGTGCCGTTATATTTGGTGCCCGATATTTAAATAACCCCCTGAACAGTCAACGGGGCGTGTACGGTCAAGGTGGCATGTTACTATGGCTGTGACACTGTCCAATCAGATATGGACAGCGTTACAGCAAAAGCTCTCTCTCTCTCTCTCTCTCTCTCTCTCTCTCTCTCCTCGCTTTTGATGCAACACTGTCCATATCTGATTGGACAGTCACAGCCATAGTAACACGCCCCCTTGCCATTACACGCCCCGTTGACTGTTCAGGGGGTTATTTAAATATCGGGCGCCAAATATAACGCCACTGATATCTAAATAACGGAGGGAGGTAGAATTTTTTTTTGAAAGTGCCCCAGAGTTTGTGCAGCCCTCCCCATTACATGCGGCACATGTATGAGGAGGTGACAGGTTCTCTTTAATACCCAGCACTCCAGTCTGTACCATAGCAATGTCTGCCTATGTTTTTGGATAAGGCACAATCGGCTCATACATGGTCCAGAGTTGTTCAATAACCACCTGCATCTTCATATACATAATAAACGTCTTCCCTTTGGAAAGAAATGACAACGTGCATTTCTCATTAAATACTCATTAAATATTTGCTTCTTGCTCTGTTTGTCAGCCTTGAGTTTTACTTTGGCGTTTCACAAAGTAAACAGATTTTGAAAGAAACCCGAGCAGACGGCATGCTATATCCTCAGGCTTTTTGCGTCACATACGGCTTCTGTAATGTAAAGAACAGGATGGGGTGCAGACTGTTTTATTAAGTAAAAATGTTAATCTGTAGAAAACCTTATCACATGAGCTACAGTATATTTTGTTCATCATACACACCACTATAAGAGATAGCAAACGGCACTTAATGGAAAACTTTAAGATATTGTGTGTACAAGTTCTCCAAATGAACATTGTAATGGCTTTGGGCTGTTATATATTCAATGTTACAGTATGGTTTCTACTTTATAGCAGCATAAAAAAAACCTTTGTACTTATTAATTTTATTATTAAAACCTTCCCAGGTGTCCTGTATAATGGAGATACACACTAGATTATTAGTTTCCAGAAAGTGATGGAGTACAACCCCTCCCCAGAGACCAGGGAGTGATAGGGGAGCTTCATACAGAGTCTTATCGGTGTATATAGTGTCTAGTGTTGCTATCCTGCTTATATCGACCTCCAGTAGTACAACAGAGCTGTCATTAACTTGCCCACTCTAATAATTATGTGATGACTCTGCTTATTCTGTCACAGGCTATACAGCAAAGCAAAGAACATCTTGAACTTTTTTCTTTTTTAGTCATCTAGCTCTTTACCATCTCATTCTCTGTGGCAGGTTTATGATTCTTGTTTTTGAATAATACAAATGTACAAATCCTTGTCCATCGTAGCCTTGAAATCTGATACGAGTATTATCTCATTGTAAGATTTTCATCTTCTAGCTGATTTCTTCTCCCTGTTATATCATCTAAAATCCGAGCTTGACTGGAGTTTTCCTATCAGATAATTATGTGATCAGCGCAATAAACTGCGTAAATTACATGAAAATCATTGAATAAACTTAACCCCCCATACACTCAGGTCTTATAAACCATTCTTGGCTTCCAGTAAATACCGAAATCAGCCTTAAAAGCAAAAGAGGCTGTTTTACATAATAGAGCTAGTCTAGATGGCGCAATTGCACCCACTAAATGGACATCCAAATTGTCCAAGTTGCGGGAAAATAACTTGCCATACGGTATATGCTGTGTAGGCTTTCTTAGCCATTCCGAATAGGAGAGGGGACACACTTCCTGCAGCCCTAAAGGATTCCGCTTTTATGTTTGGGTGCCCACTACTAATTTGGGCCTTATATCTTGGGGGAAAAAAAGTGTCTGTACCGTCCCATAACATTCAGTCCACATTTGATCCATCTCAAAACTAGAATAATGATTACACAATCACAGCTTGTAATACTGACATGAAAAGGTTTAGACAGGTAAAGGAAAATTCCACTATAGAGACTTAAAAGGTGTGTAGACTTTTGCAATAGTTTTAAAAAATATATATTTGTCTAAAATGCTTCTAAAATAAAATTTAAAAAATGAATAAAAGAAATTGCATGTAGTTTCGATTACAAATATCCTATTTTGAGTCTAGTTTCTTGTAGGACACAAGGCCATAATGCATATAGTTTATTGGTAAATATCTTTAAAAGTTTAACAATGGAGCGACCATTTTCACAAAAATATCCAGCACACATGGCAATTTGTCTTACCGATGCTGTTGATTAAGCAGAAGGGGCTCCTAACCCAGAATCAAATGGGCCCCAAACTGGTGATGGTTCATGTCATCACACCTTCTTATCTTGGAACAGAATGCCCCAACACATGTTACCCCCCCCCCCCCCAACCTCTGTACCATTCCATGTAGGAGAGATCATTGATCATTTGCCCCCTTACATGTCAACGCTGCTGCTGATGTGGAGCAATTTGACATCGCCAATAGGTAAAGGGGGTAGCGCTAGCATGGGCCGGGCTTGCCTTTTTCATGGTGTCCATAAGATGGTCTTTCGGTATTGAATGTGGACCATAGTCTTTTACAGAAGGATGAAACATTGGAGGTTTTGCCACAATTTGCTAGATACAAGCACAACCACTGCTCCTGGGCTTGATGGAGGCTTCAGGACCCCAGTCGCATGTCTGTCCGTTTGTAGAAAAGCATTGCATCTCATAATGTGTGATACCCGCTGTGCCCGTAGTATTGGGCGATCTCCACGTTTTAGTCAACTAAAAAATGGGCCAAAAGACAAAACATTTCTCAACCAAGTCGACATGTTTGCAGATGAGAAATCCTTGTTTATACTCGTTCCGTGCAAATATATGTCAAGATTTTTGTAAGTCACCGTCAAATTGCTACGGAATTGGCGGATACCTTGTTGTGTCTATGCCTTGTCTAAACATAATGCGAAGTTACATAAATTACAGACTGATATTTTCATCCATCTCAACAATGGAATAATTACTGCACATTTACAGTGAGTTTGTAACACTGACCTAAAAAGGTTTAAACAGGTACAGTAAGGGTATGTTCACACGACAGCGCAAAATACGTCTGAAATTATGGAGCTGTTTTCAGGCAAAAACAGCTCCTGAATTTCAGACGTAATTGCTCGTATTCGCATTATTCGCAGCGTCCATTACGGACGTAATTGGAGCTGTTTTTCAATGGAGTCAATGAAAAACGGCTCCAATTACGTCCCGAGAAGTGTCCTGCACTTCTTTTGACGAGCTGTCTTTTTTACGCGCCGTCTTTTGACAGCGACGCGTAAAATGACAGGTCGTCGGCACAGTACATCGTAAAACCCATTGAAAGTAATAAGCAGATGTTTGTCGGCGTAATGGAGCTGTTTTTTCAGATGTAATTCGGGGCGTAAAACGCCCGAATTATATCTGAAACTTGGTTGTGTGCAAAGGAAAATTACACCATAGACCCTACACCATAGTATGTATACATTTGAAATCATTTTTTTCTCATTGCTACAATGCATCTAAACTAAAAAAAAAAAAAATATGCATTTCTAGTTTACAAATATCCCTTTGTTTTGTTTCTACAGCTCCTATGCAGGCCTATGTGTTTCCATAGCGACAGACTACAAACCCTGAGTGTAGTCTGATCCTGCAGTCATGTGTTGCTCCACTATTTCTGGCCACCTTTTTTTTCACCTACAGACAGTAGAAGAGATATAGTAATACACATTTCTACAGGATATAACTGCATACAAGGTTTGTAGTTTATAACCATAGAGACGCATCTGCATAGTAGCTGTATACATAAAGCGGTAGGACATTTTTAAGACTATTTGCAAATTTGTTTAATCTTTTATGCAAGATGCATTGGAAAAATTATGGGGATAAACGATCGTATTAAAGGGGTTTTTCCATGTTCTGACAACTCATGACCTATCCAGACAGCTAATGACGTCTTCTCCTTAAGATAATTTTTTTCTGGTAGCCAAACTGGCCATCCAAGAGTAAAGATTCTTTTACACCAGCCAATATGGGCCGTGAAAACGAGCGCCGTTCAACGAGACCGCTCATTGATCGGCGCTTGTTTGTTCCTTTCACAAGGAGGCATGATTGGTTATGTATGGATCGTAGTAACAATCGCTCGTCCCCATACATTTCTATCATGTCGGCAGCGCGTCTCCCTGTTTACATAGAGAGATGTGCTGCCGACAACTATAATATTTTCTGCCGCGTAAACGATGCGATCAGCCGATGAATGAGGGTTTGCTCATTCACTGGCTGATCGTTGCCCTGTTTACACAGGACAATGATCGGGAAAGAGTAGAGAATTAGGCTGGGTTCACACAACCTATTTTCAGATGTATTGGAGGCGTTTTACGCCTCGAATTACGTCTGAAAAAAACGTCTCCAATGCGTCGGCAAACATCTGCCCATTACTTTCAATGGGTCTTACGATATACTGTGCCGACGACCTGTCATTTTACGCGTTGCTGTCAAAAGACGGCGCATAAAATACCAGCCTCGTCAAAAGTGCATGACACTTCTTGGGACGTAATTGGAGCCGTTTTTCATTGACTTCAATGAAGAACAGCTCCAAATTACGTCCGTAAAAGACGCGTCGAAAAACGCCAGTACATGCATTTATGTCTGAAATTCAGGAGCTGTTTTCTCCTGAAAACAGCTCCGTAATTTCAGATGTAAATGCAGTTATCGTGTGCACATACCCTTACGTCCCAAGAAGTGTCCTTCGACTTTGACGAGGCTGTTATTTTACGCGCCGTCTTTTGACAGGTAAAATGACAGGTCGTCGGCACAGAACATCGTAAGACCCATTGAAAGCAATGGGCAGATGTTTGCCGACGCATTGGAGCCGTTTTTTCAGACTTAATTTGAGGCGTAAAACGCCTCCATTACGCCTGAAAATAGGTCGTGTGAACCAAGCCTAAGTATGTGGATCCATCCGTCTTCTGTAGATCACAACCTCATCACATGACCTTATGATCTCGAGATGATGAGCAAGACACATCGAAGCTCATGAGATACGGATGAAGGTAAACAAGGTTTGCCATGTATGAGTAATATATTCCAGGCATATGTGTTGTTACTACATTTCACGTGCCCTCACTACTTTTCCTAGCGCTCACGTGTTTCACAATACTTGTTTAGTGACCGAGCCACTCTATGAAGCAATATGAAAAACACTTCCTTATGACGCGTCTGATACATTTTTGTTTTCAAAAATACACCCCAATGTATTGGTCTGAGCAATGCTACTCTATACAGATGGATACAGTAAAAAAAAAAGTCACGCGGTATAGTTTTTGTTTTTTTTACTGTGGGAGCCTAATAGTGACGTATACCACTATGCCTATACAGTGGCATACATCCCAACTTTCCTCGGGAGATCATTTTGACGTACACCTCTGACGTAGGTCTGTATCCTGATGTGAACAGAGCCTAATATCCAGATGGTGAGGAATTGACAAAGTATATTAGAAAATTTTAGAACTTTTCAATTATATAAAAATTAAAGGGGTTGTTCAGCCACAGGACCGTTTCCATACTGATGACCTATCCACAGAATAGGTCATCAGTATATGATCCTTGGTGGTCAAACACCCGAACTCCGCACCAATCGGCTGCTCTGGCTACCTCCGAGCACCGGATGTCCATGCCGGAAGCAGATGGCTTCGGTCATAGTATATAGGAGCAGTGAATAGGAGCAGAGTTGCAGTTCAGCAGCACGGCCGCATACACTGCATAACATCCGGTGCCATGAGACAGCCAGAGCAGATGAACGGGTGTCGTACCCCCACTGATCATATACTGATGACCTATTGTGTGGATAGGTCATCAATAGGACAAATATTCCTGAGGCTGGACAACCCCTTTTAAGCTTTATTGATATAACACTGGAAACCCCTTTAATAGACTATGGCAGACATGGCCATAGACACACAACTATATTAGTGGTGGTGTGGCAAATGCCCAGTTTGTCAGGATGCTCTTGACCAGTTATACAAAGTCCATAACTGAGCAGTTCCTCCCTGGGCAAAAAACATAAAAGGGGAAAATTATCAACCTTTCTATGCCAGTTCTCTGGCATCGAAGAGTCCGAAAAAGACCAAAAAGTGCACTTAGGGTGCACTATTAAAACACAGACCTCATGTGGGCTGTCACGTGAACATATCTACTGAAGTGCCTTCCCCTTGTTTACTAGTCCTAATAAGTTTGAGGTTGGGAGAAACATACACAAGATTGTCAGACGTGGAAAAATACGGGACGGAGGAGAGATCGCTTGTCTATTTATATAAACAGGAGTGACGTGACTGGATGACCAAATGGCTCTGTAAATCCAAAATGGCTAACGATGTTGCCAACTTTCTGTGCAGACTAAGTGTAATGGCAGGGGGTAGGGAGACGGACAAGTGAGCCCTAATCTACCCGCCACTCTGTCCCTGCCTACTTGCAACGACCCGCCCTAGGCGACGGGGTACAACTGGGCGGCGGTCCCTGCACTCAGTAAGTGCACGACAAACACGACAAACATACAAAGGAACACAAGCAAGGAAAAGGGGCCGTTGCCCACGGCAACACCGTGAGCAACCAGAGTGGTGAACGAGCCGAGTCAAGCCAGGAGTGTGCGAGGTACAAAACGAAAAGCAGAAGAGTAGTCAGTAAGCCAGGGTCTGTATGGAGCAGGATCAAAAATAGCAGGAGCTGTAGCTGGCCAGGAAAAGACAAGGAAAGAAACACAAGCACTAACAAGCACCGAGGGACAGGAAGTGCAGGCTTAAATAGACCGAGGGCGGGAGCTAGCTGAGTCTGGCCAGGTTACGATAGGCTCTCCCACTCCTAAGCCTGCCAGCCTGAATGGTGGAAGCAGGAGTCAGTCTCAGGGATGTATTCTCAGGTGCTGACTGATTAGTTCTGGGAGTTAACCCCGAAGCTGTGCCTGGCAGATCCTTTACACTAAGATTCCAGAACATTCATGACCAATGACTTGTCAATTGGAAGAACAAGGGTCCCATGACTCGCAGTCCACACGGCCACGCAAATAGTGGGAGAGCACAGGGGAAGCTGATCCTGGACTCCATTGAGGTCTATATGGCTGCCAAAACAACAAAACCTAATTCCCACCCCAAATTTGTATCCAAAAGGTGACTCGTAAAATTTTGTATAGACAATTAATACAGTGATTAGACTACAAGTTCATTTTATTAATAAACATTACAATCCAAATTAAACATTTATTCAAAATCATATCCGCTACACCAGGAAAACAAATTGTGAAACTATACATTTTTAAACTGTTGTTTAAAAAAAATAAAAATACTCCCAGAGTGCCCCCCACACTCACTTTTAGCGTTATTCCCAATTCATTATCATTGCATTTTCTTTAAATCGCTTCATCCTATTTATTCATAATCACAATATTAAAGAGTCCGGTCTACATTTTAACAATTATGTTCACAAAATCTGGTTAGAAAAAGTAGAGGAAAGTGTGGAGAGTGCCGTTGTGCGGAGAGTGCCGTCGCGTTGAGAGTGCCGTCAAGCCTCGATACCAATTCTTTACCCCCAATTTATTCACACCACTAAACAAATTAATTCCAAATTAAAGGGACATTTTTAAACTCCACCGAATCGCCCAAGAGCACCACCAAACACGGCAGAAACACGTAATCCACACCCATTTGTGGGCTGGTTCTTGGAACTGTTCAAGGGTGTAATAATAGGTGGCACAATGGCCACAGTCACACCCAAACCCTAGTGCCCCTGGGCCATGTATGAAGGTGGAGCATGGTAGATGGGATGGGGCCTGTTTTCGATTTTGCATTTGGCCCAGGAGCTTCAAGTTTCACCCTTGGGACTGTTTCATGACAAACGGGACTGTTGATGGGTATAGCTCAATGCCGGTTCTGCATTTAGATGAAGACATGACAGACTGGTTGTAAGAAATGAGTTGTCTGACTACAAACAACCCCAGGGCTCTTAGGCAGTGAACCCTTAGCAATCATAGGATGAGGATGGGGGCACTAGGACCTACTGTTCCAGATGGTTAGGCGTGTGGTGGTGTCAAGAAGAATCTGAAAGGGGCAACATTTTTGACCTTTGCTATGGGACCCCTTTTCCTCTATGAACACCTCTTCCCATTAGGACTTTGTATACTCCTTTAGTGTTGTGGACACCGCCGTGTACTCTACTGAAGACTCTTCTATACTCAACTCATCTGTCATAATAAATCCGATCGTTCTGAAGCACAGGAAATAGTGATACGTCAGCCGGGTATAGATAACGTATGTAACGGGAATTTATCGCAGCAGAACATTTACATTTTAGTTGTACAGATCAGATAAAAAAATTTGCACCCTTAATATTTTTGGTAAAAACTGAGCGCACGTCTTTTACTAATGTAGAATATTAAAGGCGTTGTGTCACGAAAACAACTCCTGTCCCCTGCCTAGGACTACCCTCTTTGAGCCAGAATGGGGAGCTGCTCTATAAGGACGACTACCGCTCTGGCGGACTCAAGCCGTCCATGTATTATTATATGGAAGTGTATGATTCCATTGTAAAATGTAGTATCACGTGGCGGCCATTCAGACTAACTTTAAAGGGGTTGTCCAGGATTAGAAAAACAGGGTGGCTTTCTTCTAAAAACAGCGCCACACCTGTCCACAGGTTGTGTGTGGTATTGCAGCTCTGCCCCATTCACTTCAATGGAGCTGCGCTGTAATACCAGACACAACCCATGGACAGGTGTGGTGCTGTTTTTACAAGAAAGCCACCCTGTTTTTGTAATACTGGACAACCCCTTTCACAAATACATGGCAGCAATCGACAAAAATATTGCCAAAGTGTCTGGGTGCAGACTACGGTGGCTAATTTTACAACGGAGTCATCCATTTTGCACCCTGAACATAATTTTAGCCCTTCAATTTTCTAGAAACTGCTGAAATCACCCTGTCATGGACTATTAGTGTTCGCCAAAATATAGTTCTCCAACTGTTGTAAGACTACAACTCCCAGCATGTCATGACAGCTGCAGACTATCCCTTCTACTGAACGTGAGTAAACTACACCTACAGCTTTTTATATGTGGCTGTCATCCAGCATGCCCCGTGCTACCAGTCTGTCCCAGATTACTAAGGTCCTTAGCTCAGGACCACATTTTTACTGAAATGAGGGTAGAAAAGGACCAAAAACGCATAACAGAAATAGTTCAACCAGCAGCACCCCGATGAATTAAGGGTATGTTCACACTAATTACGGACGTAATTCGGGCGTTTTTGCCCCGAATTACGTCCGAAAAATGCGGCTTGAAAGCGTTGACAAACATCTGTCCATTGAAAGCAATGGGCTGACGTTTGTCTGTTCACACGAGGCGTATATTTACGTGCCGCTGTCAAATGACGGCGCGTAAATAGACGCCCGCGTCAAAGAAGTGTCATGTCACTTCTTGGGGCGTAATTGGAGCAGTTATTCATTGACTCCAATGAAAAGCAGCGCCAGTTACGTCCGTAATGGACGCGGCGTTCAAGCGCCTGCACATGCCGTTACGGCTGAAATTACGGGGATGTTTTATGCCTGGTTTTATGTCTGAAAATATGGCTGCAATACGTCGGCAAACATCTGCCCGTTCATTTGAATGGGTTTGCCGACGTACTGTGCCGACGACCTGTAATTTACGCGTCGTCGTTTGACAGCTGTCAAACGACGACGCGTAAAATGACTGCCTCGTCAAAGAAGTGCAGGACACTTCTTTGGACGTTTTTGGAGCCGTTTTCTCATAGACTCCAATGAAAACAGCTCCAAAAAACGGATGTAAAAAACGGCGCAAAAATGCCGCGAAAAACGCGGCAAAAAACGTCTGAAAATCAGGGGCTGTTTTCCCTTGAAAACTGCTCCGTATTTTCAGACGTTTTTGGTCACTACGTGTGCACATAACCCAACGGAACTTGAGCTGCTACATTTAAGCATTTTCACTACAGCACCCCTACTGGCTAAACATGGCAGAACAGCCTAGTACAATTCTATTTCTTACTCAAGAATAGACTTATTTAGACCAAAGCTAGAAGTAGTGGTCAAAATCATCCCCACATGATTGTCAGTCACTAACGCAGCAAGTCCCATAACCAAAAATATTCTCCAAAGAAGGGGGGTTGATCGCCGGTTTAGTACAGAGATCACGCTACTAAATATCACGTGTAGCCCTCTCTAATATGGGGGGGGGGCGGATACACCTGTATGCAGGAGAGGATAGATCATTTACACCATGACTTCTAGTATTCAGCATATCCTGGACCAACCAACCATGAAAAGCAGGAGAAGCCATATTGTTTGCTAAAAGACAAGTCGACCCAAACATTTTCCAGGGATTCAGCAATGATATCCGACAAAACGCTAAAAATTTCCAAAAATAGCAGCCTCCACCTCTGCCAGGTAACCGGTAAAGTAATAATATTCACAGTCCACTAACCATACATGTATTGAAGCATTTGTACAAGGATATTTTTGGTCCATGTTATATCCATATATTTTTGGCCAAAAATGTGAGACGTACAGTGACCTTGTTACCCAGAGCAGCCATTCACATTATATCTTAAAAAGGGTTGTCTCATCTGAACAGCCCCTTGTATACGCCCTGTCATGGTGACATCATAGGAGGGACTCCCCTGCTCGGGATCCCTATGGGCCAGAGTAGACCGCTGTTCTGGCGGAGTGGACAGGACCATGTATAACATCAATGTCATCCATGTAATAATGCAACATTTCAGGGGAATCTCAATGTGGCGGATCAGTAAGGGGTCACACAGAGCTTCCGCAGATCCCCGGCACTTAGTCGGACCTATGAAGATCAGCTGGAGGCTTATTTCTAAGATGGGGCTGTCCAGATTGGAGAGCCCCTTTAAATCTCGGAAGCTGGTCCCCTATTCATTGCTATCAGCACCAAGGCCAATTTTTTTTCTCTAAGCCTATACAAGCGATTGCGCCGTACATTTACAACATGTAACAATCAGTGTAACATTATTATAATTATCATAGTTATTGCACCCCTTCTCCTTAAAGGGGCCACCCCAAAACACAATTTTAAGACCGATCTCCTAGATAACAATGGTGTGTGTGTGTGTGTGTGTGTGTGTATATGTGTATATATATATATCGTCGTTATGTAAGACATGTCACATGGCCCTGGGTTTTGTTGGACCTTCGTGCCTTTGATACATGATGTATATAAGTAAGTTGGATGGAAAGTTAAAATTAAAAAATGATTGGTCCCAAAAACCCCTTTAAACTTAATATATTGGTATAATGGTTTCATTAAATAAAGCGTATTAATTTTATATTGAAAAGGTATATCCTTTTCAAAATCTCTGCTTGCTGTCAGTGAATGGGGATGAAAATCTATTCTGGTCATGTGAGAGCTGTGATAACTACTGGGCCCTGCACCTGTGTGATCATCACATGATTGGCATAGATTTTCATCCTGTGGACGTAAACCATGATGGTTCTCATTCACTAATAGCAAGCAGAGATCTTTAAAAACATTAGATTGTTGCAAAAAGTTTAACTTTTTACTATATAATAAACTTTATTTGCTGAAACCAAAATATTCCTTTAAAATGTAGCTGCCTAAAGTACATTGCAAAATCTGCCCTCGGTACAAAACTTGACATGGTATATATACAAAAAAGTGGACTCAAGCAATTACATCAGAATAAGGGCGCTCGTGCACGTAGCGGTAGTGTGCGCCGTGTGGCCCAGAACCGCGCAGAAAAATTGCACTTGGCTTTACTGCAAACTGCCGTGCTTTTGCAATAGGATTTTTGGCCCTACAACTTATACAGGTGAAATACATAGATACCACGTGTTTCATCTTTACAAGCCGGGCAGTTTTCCCGCGTGGCACGGTAACGCTACCCTATACGGGCACCCGAATCCAGCCATTCCTGATCTCACATTATTATATCCAATTAATAGAAGTCTCCCAAGAGCTACCAATGCAATGCAGCGAAATCCTATAAAAGTTGCAAGTCACAGAAAACTGTGTACATAATAATTCTCCTGTGTGTAGAGAAATGGCATCACTGGCACCAAGTCTTTGTGTCTTCTTGTGCCCACCATATAAATAAATTAGTCCATGTTTGCAGTCATAATGGGCTTCAGCTGTCGTTCTCCTTCCATCCCCGTGCATTCTTCCCAAACTTATAGACCAGACGTCTCCCATCAACACGCTCCAGGATTTCTCTTTTGTAGTAGTATCTGGCAGGAAAACGGAAAAATGTATTAGTTTATCCCAAATGTTGGTGCCACGCCACCGCCAACTGCTCAGTGTCTCATCCTCCTAAGCGTTTATCTCCGGCTGAGTTCACACGTCGCGGATTTGTCGCAGATTTTGTTCCGAATTTGATGCAGATTGTACTTTTTGGAGTTGCAATGGCTAAAAATCCGTGATAAAAACCTGCGGCAAATCCGCAACGTGTGAACTCTAGGGTTCCAGTTCCAGCTGGTGCTAGAACAAGTTCAAGTGGCAGCTGCATATACGGTAGTTGCAGCTCTCAGGGGAAGGGGTAACATGGACTTTTATTTATGATAAATAAGTCCCCCCGCACCCTATAAATCAGAGAGCATACTCTCTTTTGGATTGTCACAAATAGGGGTCTTTTTTTTTTTTTTTTTACTCCACGACCTAGCCGTTTAACCCCTCAGATGCCAGTCAATGCGGACCCCGGCACCTAAGTGATTTTATAGAAAAAAAATATTATTGGAAGAAAAATATGAAACTACACATACTTGGTATCGTCGCATTCGTAACGACCCATAATATAAAATGGTTTTCTCCTGAATAGTAAATGCCATAAAGTTAGGTTACTAGGTTAGAATAGCGGTTTTCCTCCAAAAATCAGGAATAAAAAGTTGTCCCGCAAAAAACAAGCCCTCATACGGCTCCATTGATGTAAAATGAGAAAATTGCTATGGGTCTTGGAACGCGGCGACACAAATTTTTTTTTGTAAAGTGCAAAAGAAGTAAAACAGAACAAAACTATATACATTTGGTATCGTTATAATTGTAACGACCCGTAGAATAAAGTTCACCTATTTATACTGCGTGATGAACGCCTTAAGAATAAATCCTAAAAAACTATTGCTGTTTTTTGTTCATTCCTTCCCAATAAAAGTTCTTGAATACATTATATGTACCCCAAAACGGTTCCGATGAACTACAACTCGTGCCACAAAATACGCGGTCTCATACAGCTACACCGCTGGAACACAGAGGGAGCAAAATATTTATTAAGTTATGTCACTAAGGGGTTAAACTACACTTAATGAACCTGAGTTATGCGCCAACTATATTTTCTTAAGACATAAATTGAAAATCTACACTAAAAAGAGAAAATTTTTGGAGGGTTTTCCAATTTTAATGTTCTTGTTAGGGGTTTAAAGGGGAATTCCACCTTTAGTTATTTATAAGAGATGTGGCATTGGGGTACACAAGAGAGGATGACCCATAGCAAAGATCAAAATGGGTCCTCCATTATGGTTTTGCCACCCAGGATGGAGGGGCTTGGCATTTTTTTCTCCCCTTTCCTTGGCCCTTGCCCCAATTCCCCACCCACTTCTTTTCTTACAATGTTGTTGGGGAAACTTGCACAGGTTCTCGCCACCCAATAGCAAAGGGGACGCGACTAACCAGGGCTTGGCGCCTCTCTTCAAGACCCCCCCATAGCAACCACATGGTCAGTCTGTACAGTAAGTCTGTCCTTAATTTGTGGGGTTTCTCAGAATCCAGGACGCAGTAGTTCTTTGGAACTGCCATTGATGTCCGTGGAGCTATATTGGCAATATTGAAATTTGAATATATATATATTTTTTCTCCCTTCCCACTACAACTGAATGAATTTTCAGGTGGAGTTGACTTCATTGCTTCATTACTGTCATGACTCTTCAAGGACATGTCGTGGAGTATCAAAGCCAATTCCCTTTGTTGACCTAATGGGAAAACTATGTTGATGAACAAGATTGTAGATGCTAATGGGGGAATATAATGAAATAACCGTTTGGACAGAAGCTACTGCATCGGCATTAGTCATCAGATCGGTCATACTCCTCTACCAGGTGATACTAGGAGTAGATAATTAGCAGGATCACTCATTCTAGTTATGTAACGCTTATCTGACTAATACAGAGAGAAACCATATAAAATATACAAAAGTATTATAGAAAAGTCCCTTTAGTGTACAGACCTGAAGATTAAAGGGGTAGTCTACTACTGGACAACTAATGAACTATCCACCGGATAGGTCATCCGTACATGATCTGTGTCGGTCCGACACCCGGACCCCGCAAGTATTAAGCTGCTCCGGCTGCCTGCGAGCACCGGACGTACATGCCGGATGCAGTTGGCTCCGGCCACTGAGTAGCAGGGAGCTGTCTTACTGCAGCTCTGCTCCTGTTCAAGTGGATAGGAGCAGACCTGCAGTTCGGCGGCACGGCCGCTATGCTATGTATGGAGCCAACTGCTTCCATCTCCATACACAGCATAATGGGCCATAACATCCGGTGCCCGGAGATGACCGGAGCGGCTTAACGGTGCGGGGTCCAGGTGTCGAACCCGCTCTAATGATATACTGCTGACCTATCCGGTGGATAGGTCATCATTTGTTCATTAGTGGACAACCCCTTTAAGGCTGAATTACCACCTGGTTCTCATGACAACATTTCCTGTCTCTGCTCTTCCTTGTTTAGCTTTGTCAGAGATACTCTGTGGTCAAGTGGCACAGTAGCAGTAGGAACCCCGTTCCTTTGGCCACATAGAGATAATGTGGGCTTGTGGTGGACCTCCACATGAAGCTTTTACTCTATTTACTTATTTTGAGTGACCTCATCAGCTGCCATGTGACATCACTAATTCCTTGGGCGTCAATAGAGGGTACTGCATAGGATACCAACCAACCTAAGGCAAGCCTTGTTCTAAGCTCATATCTGTTTTACCTCATAGCACGGCTCAGCTTCTCGTAGGTCATGCTGCTGTTGTTCTTCTTCTTTCCCCATAGTTGTGCCACTGCCTCGGACTTGAGGAACCGGAACACCCCCTCAGAGCGGTCTTCCCACCTTATTAAGCCAGGGTTTTTTTCAGGCGTAAGCAGGATATCTCGAATAAACTCCCAAAGATGCGTCCCACGGGGGTCTGCACAAAGAGACTCATGGTCATTTACATGAAACGGTCTAATAATCAGACTCCTGCCCAATTCCTATCTTTAAAGTTTAAAGGGCATGTCCACCTTTGAACACTATTTTACAGTTTACGTATTGACTGAATCTACTGTGCATAAATAGTTGAGTATCTTTATACATACATTGAATTATTTATCTGGTACTGATCCAGAGTTATAGCCTAGATTATACTCTAGAGCTGCATTCATAATTCTGCAGGCTTCCAAGCACAAATCTCCCTGTATTTCCTGCTGGTATAATGTCTATATACAAACTTCTACTGGTAATTTGCATTCTGGGAAGTGTAATCTTTACACCAAACACTGTAGCTTAATCTGATGTAGGAAACACTTACAGCCCCCTATGCATTATAGGAGCTAAGCTGGTAGGGGTGTGTTTGTCAACAAGCGGGTTCATCGTTTCCAGTAACAATCAGCAGAATTGTGAATGCAGCTCTGGAGTATATTACAGGCTATAACGCAAACTTACCTGTTTATGTAGCTTATATTAGTATGTAAACAGAAAGTAACTACAAAGAGCATCTTTCTCTTTCTCTCTGGAGGACCCATGATTGACACCATTGATGTCCATGAGAAATGTGTAATACTTCATTTCCCCTGTGGTTGCGCTGCAGGAGAATTGAACACTTACTGCCAGGTTCCCACATAGTTTACAGCTGAGGGTCCAAGCAGCGGGACACCCTGTGATATTTTTTAATGGCCCTTTTTACAAAAAAGGGATTGTCCAAAGCGGACAACTCCTTTAAAGTGTCTCCAAACCAGAACTTCCCTTTAGTAATGTGATTCACTGTGGTTCTTCCTGGTGTAACAATTGGCTCACATCTCCCATACTCCTAGTTCTTCAGGCGTATACATGTACGTGTATGCTAAGTTCAAGTGATTTTTTTTGCCGTTAAACACATGTAAGAAATTACGTAATTCGAAAGAAATTCGGAAGCTTCTCAGAGCTCCTGTAGACCTTGAGGGCGACTCTTCTGGCTTTTAGCTAAATCTTCAGCTGCTCCCACCACACATTACAATGGAAGGTCTCCCATAAATCATTAACAAATATTGACAAGAAACGAGTTACCCCGAAGCACTAAACTATCTACTTGAGCAGGTTTACTGTAAAACAACCCTCATTAATGATCAAACATTCAACACTTAGGTCTCCCGTTCTGTCTGCTGGAGAATGAAAGTGAATGAAGTCTAATTCTACAAATCTACGATTCAGTGGGCTGTTCTAATAAGTAGATGTAAGCAATATTAAAGGGGTTTCCCCATAATCATTATTTATCACCTATCCACAGGATAGCTGATAAATATATGATCGGTGGGGGTCCAAATTCTGGGACCCCCTCTAATCACGAGAATGGACTTACCGTGCCGTTCCTGGGAGTCCCATAGGAATGGAGTGGCAGTGCCACCGCTCAATTCGTTTCTATGGGACTGCCAAGCACTATCTTTGGAAGCCTTATAGAAATGAATGGAGTGGTGGCCGAGAATGCGCACTTCCACTCCATTTTCATGGGGCTTCAAGGAACAGCAAGGCAAGCCTGTTCTCGTGATCAGTGGGGGTCCCAGCAGTCAGACCCCCACTGATCATATATTTATCACCTATCCTGTGGGTTGGTGATAAATATTGATTATGGGAAAACCACTTTAATACTTTATAATATACTTTAAAATACTTTAATACCTGCATTAGTATGCATGCCAACAGTACATGGCATACACCGGGTAGAAAGTGCCCCATAGCATAAATAAAATGGACACCCTTCTGGGTGAAACCAAACAAATCCAAACCATGGGCAAAAACAAACCATCACCAACAAACCATGATCAATGAGCCTCCAAGTGCATCCTAGATCAACTAAAGATCAAGACAGCGATCAGATGTAATCTATTGAGAAACCTGCCACTAAGTGGTTATTTTCTCTGCAGCACCACCACAGGTGAAAGGAAGTATTACACAGTTCCCATTGAAAAAGGAGGGGTTGGGTCCTCCAGAGGTGATTTTTGTAGCTGCTTTCAGCTCGGCCAAATTAATAGGGACTGAGAATTCCCAAATAGGTTAGTTGAAAATGTTTTTTTTTCTAAATCAGACCCCTTTATGTTCGAATCTTCACTCATTTGTTTACTTATTAGCTTAGATGTCTTAGATTCTTAGTATGTGCATAATACATATAGGGGGCTGAGGTTTCCAAAGTATAAAGTACATATAGCAGTAACAGAGTTATCAATTGGCATGGTGAAATCACAATGTATTAGTAGTTACGTAGAAAGGTATCTCAACTTATAGAAGTGGTGTAGCTATAAAGAGTGGCAAGAAAGCAGTCACAGCTGGGTCACCCCATAGGCCCCTAAAACCCCATAATAGAACAGCAGAATCACTACTCTACTGTAGATCGTATAGGGCATGATGTCATCATGACATATGGTGGAGGTTGCTGCCTGTTAGGTGATGGACCCGGGTAAAGCTGCACAAGAACTTCAAGCTATAACCTCTCTGGACAACTCATGAATGTGCAATGACATCCTTGCTGAATCTATATCTATCATGGATTGTGCCAGAATGTTGAAATTAACCTGGAGCAAAGTGGAAATACCTGTATGTTAGTTTTATGTACAAACTTGTACAAGACATTGTGCTACTGGCATCATAGCTGCCAAATCATTTCTAAAGACAAATTGCTGCTCCTTCAAAACCTCAATATAACTAGTACCGGAGCCTATAGGAAAAATCTGCATGGCGCCATAAGCCCTTCCCATGAATAAAGCCACGCCCTTATGCAAATTAATAGCATGAAATCATGCACCATACAATGTCAATACTCCACTGAGATATCACACAGCCCTGACCCTGAGGAGCAGCAAGGCCTTTTGTGCTTTAGTCTAGGACTCAATGGAGATGGTCGCGCTTATAACTTTAAGGTTTTATGTGACTTTAAATTTATTAAAAAATATGTTTACTTTTTACGATAAAGCTTCTAAGAATCTTCTATACGTAGAAGCTGTATCTTTCCCAACCAGCCAAATCCGTCAGTGAAGGGAACTATGACGACAGATCCTCTTTAAATGAGTTGTATTAGATTAGAAAAAATAGGGTTTACTTTTCTGCAGGAACAGTGCCACGCATGACAATAGACTGTTTGGAATTGCAGATGAGCCCTATTAAAGTACGCTGCAATACCAAACATGAACAGTAGTGGTGCTGTTTTTAATTAAAAAAGCAGAAAGGGGGATTTAAAGGGGTTGTCCAGGATTACAAAAACATGGCTGGCTTTTTCCACAACCGCACCGCACATATTCATGGGTTGTCTGGCATTGCAGCTAGGCTCCATTAAAGTAGATGGGGTAAAGCTGCAATACCACACACAACCAGTGGAGAAGTGTGGCTCTATTTTTATTTTATTTTTATTTTTTTAAAGAAAGCAGCCATGCTTTTTTTTAATCCTGGACAACTCCGTTAGATCTATAGCTATTGTTTAAAAATAAAATCTTATACAAAAGCAATGCAGAAGCAAAAAAAAAAACTACATGCAGCAATAATACAATAACCAAGAAATTCTTCGGGAGCCCTATTCGCATTTGCAATGAATTATTAGTGGTTTTATGTAGAATTGTAGGAAAATATAAGGTATACGAACTGATAGAAAGGTGTAGCTATAAGGGGTACAGAGAAAGCAGTCCACTTGGGGTCTTGCTTAGATCATTACATTATACAAGATAAGTCACTTGCTCCTGATCGATCGGCCGGACTAGTTAAAAATTATCAGGATTCGCCTGTTTACAGTAGAGATTACGTTATCTGTTTAGATTACTGCCCCCTAGTTGGGAAATATCTAGAAAAAGGTCAAAGAATTGTGAACAATTCAGCATGGTGCACGGTTCATTTCACCTATAAGTGGGTACCCTGCCCCCGTATCATGGGCACACCTGATAAACCACCCTGTATAAATGATTGGCTGATTAACAATCACTTACTGTGTTTCTTCGTGCTGGCTCTCTGGGGATGGTCCTGAGATTTCTTCACGTCAGATTCTGCATAGGCTGCGCAAACAAAAAATAGTATTGTTGTCCAATGAGTCGGTCTGTGCCAGCAATGGTGTAATACTGACTGTTGAAATTTTTATATAGAAGACAAAGGGTCATTTCAGGCCTGTGTGGCAATACAGTGCACTAAACCTGTACTGTTCTCACACACTCAGTAGGAGCTAGAGCAGCATTATTGTTTCAGGAGTAAACAGAAGGTTCAAGGTGTGAAATTTTTGGTGGCTCTTTTTGGATAAGAGCTGTAAATAATGAAGTGGCAAAAAAATAATATTGACTGACAGTAGTTCTATGCTTCAAAAAGTTGAAGGGTAAAGAAGGTGATGAACAGAAACAAAATGAATGAGACTATAAGGGTGTGTTCACACGAGGGCGTCCGTAACGGCTGAAATTACGGGGATGTTTTCAGGAGAAAACATCCCCGTAATTTCAGCCGTAACGGCATGTGCAGGCGCTTGAACGCCGCATCCAATACGGACGTAATTGGCGCTGCTTTTCATTGGAGTCAATGAATAACGTCTCCAATTACGCCCCAAGAAGTGACAGGTCACTTCTTTGATGCGGCGTCTATTTACGCGCCGTCATTTGACAGCGGCGTGTAAATATACGCCTCGTGTGAACAGACAAACGTCAGCCCATTGCTTTCAAGCCGCATTTTTCGGACGTAATTCGGGGCAAAAACGCCCGAATTACGACCGTAATTAGTGTGTGTGAACATACCCTTACAGAAGTGATGGGCACGTCAAGCAGAAGGTAGAACATTCCGGATAAACACGGTTTATATGGTGCCAGGAGGCCAAGTCTACATGGTGGAATAATATAATAACTTGAGTTATTTCAAAAAGACTAAAGATATTACCTGTGTTATAGTGATTAGCTGTAGCCGCAGATAGTTGATTCCGACAGAATGCTTTACTATCGTATAAGTCTAGAGGACAAAATGGAGACAAATTTATCATGTGCTCACGGTGAAAGCACCCACTTAAAAGATGTAAAGATTACTACTACCAAAGGTCCATCTTTGCAGCCATTTTTTTTTACAATTGCTGCAATAATAAATAATAAATGAAGCAACTTTGCAAATATTTTAATTCAAAATCTCCAAATTATTTTATGTATACATCTACTATGGAAACCTATGCGCTTCCATGGTATCAGACTACGAACAAACCCTGTGTAGTCTGAACCTGCACTCGTGCTCTCATCCAGCTGCCCCTACTTCTTGCTAATCTACCAAATATATGTCAGTACGAAGTTGACAGATTAAATAGTGTATGACTGCGGAATCGGACTGCACAAGGCATGTTTGTTGTCTGTTACCATGGAAACGCATAAGTCTCCATAGGAGCTAAAGACACAAAACGATAGTTTTTTTTTTAAGACTATTCGAAAAGTTACTTAATTTTTCATGTCATAGCATTGGAATAATAAAAAAGAATAATTGGTTGAAAAGGTGGACCTTTCCTTTAAGAATAATTGCTACATATGTGATACTAAAAACTGACCAAGTATTTGACCAATGGACATTTGCTCCATCAAATTTTTTCTGCCCCAAAAAGTACATGTGGGGCAATGCAAAGTTTATTCCATGATACAGATTATTTTCCAATATCTATTCATGCTTGCCCCTTTCCTGACAAGCTTTCCAATCAATAAATTTAAAAAGATCATTGGATTTGGAGGGAATCCTCACATCTCTGGCCATCTTTATATAGGAACGCTCCAGGCCTTGGTGATGTCACTTGTAGCTCCCAGGTTGACGGCATAAAACGTCTTTCTTCATATTTTAAGATCACACAGGCAGAAAATACAGCAACTGACCATCACTTACCATCATAGCTGTTCTCATATAAAAATGTATCTTCTTTCCAAGGAGCAATAGGACCGGGATCTAGGAAAGACACAACTTATATTAGTGAACGAGTCATTCAACAACTGCCATGACGGTGACATTTACTCCTAGAAGGAATTAATGTTACATCCCGGAGGCCAATGATTTTATTTTAGGAGTAGCTAACCAAATTAGTGCAATACAGAACTAAACAAGGACATAGGGGGCCCAATTCCTATTGTCATCTATGATAATTTTGCATTACACAGGTATTTTTCTTTTTGATGTTCTTTGAATCCCTGTGCTATTCTGCGCCCGGCAATAGGCATAAGACAGTGAATTTTTTCCTGGAGTGTTCCTTTAAGTTAGAACAACCAGCAACTTCACTATTAGGGCATATGGACGTCATTGAGATGTACCCGTAACAAAAATTGTGACTCTCCCTGGCGTTCTTGTATCCAGCATGTAATACTACATTTCTCCTGTAGGGGACGTGTATTGCCAGCAATAGAAATGGGGGCTTCAGAAGCCAGACCCGGGGCAATAAATTGATCACTAGGTCGGCTACATTTGGAAAAGTGGTTGTTTTGATGAGATACCCCAATAATCGCATTCTCTGGGTGCATTAACAACTATCATTACTTGTATGGCCGCAAACACTTTCTCTGTAGAATATGCAAATTTATGGTAATGTGGGAGATGAATACAAATATTAATAATACCTGTTTGCTCTGTTTTAATAACGACATTTAGTGACTGGAGAACCTGGCTTCCATATTGACCTATAAAAATAAATGCATTGAGAATGGAGAAGTCTGAGCCACATTCTATAACAATTACAGATTTGATGTGGATTCTAATATGTAATTACTGAATATGGATGAAACATTGCTTAAAGGGGTCACCCAGTCTTATGTATATAAATCTTCATCAATGTATAATGTAAAGTTCAGTAACTTTCTAATATACTGTGTGTTTCAATTCCACACCATTGTCAAGACCTCTGCTTGCTCTCAATAAATGGGAACATTTTTATTTAGTTGCAGGGGCTGGAACTAATACTTGTTAGCTAATAGCTAACAAGTATACTCCTAGCTAATTGTTTGCTACAGTTGTATCCAGTGAGCTGAACAGCTTAGTCTCCAGGCTACTACATTTTACCTGCACTGATACATTGTAGCAACTATCAGAATAGGAGAGAAATTTGTGCTCACAGAAGATTGCTTAAATTGAATATAATTGTAGCAAACTCTACCCTGATGTGAGAAGTATTAAAAGGTTTTTATCCTTTCACTAAACAATAATGTTCTTATTCACTGACAGAAAGCAGAGGTCTTGAAAATGGGGAGGAATTGATACACAAAGTAAATAGTAAGTTGCTAAAGTTTCCATTATATAAAGAATTCTGCTTTTACTCCCAGTGATCAGCTGTAATTTGTGGGGAAGGACTGATCAAGTGTTCAAGTAACCTGCAGCGCCACCACATGGGGATGTAAGCATTACACAGTTCCTATTGAAATCAGTAGACTGTCTGTGTAATGCATGGACATGCCGGGTCCTCCAGAGTGAGAGACGCTCTTTGTAGCCACTCTCTGCTTAAAATTATTCATGGAGGTCACAAATAAGGGGTCCTCCTTTATTAACGCAGAATTAACCTAAAAGGGTAACAACCACGTTAAAGAGGTTGTCCAGGCACAAATAACTGATGACCTAACCACAGGATAGGTCATCGGTAAATGATCGTGGGGTTCCGACACCCTGACCCCGGGACTGATCAGCTGCTACGGCTGCTTCCAGGCGCCAAATGTTATGCAGGGTATGAAGTATTCGGCGCCGGAAGCAGTTGGCTCCAACTACTGCATAGTGGCCGTGCTGCAAACTGCAGCTCTGCTCCTATTCACGGCCGCTATTCAGTGATCGGAACCATATGCTTCCAGTATGGACAATCCGGTGCCCGGAGGCAGCCGGAGCAGCTGATTGGTGCGGAGTGCGGGTATCTGACCCCCACCGATCATATACTGATGACCTATCCTGTGGATAGGTCATAAGTTGTGCCTGGACAACCCCTTTATACTTTATTTATGGAAGACTAGACAGCCCCTCATTAGTTACCCCTGATGCTTGGTTGGCTGCCATACATTACAGCACATCCGGGTACCACGTAAGTCATATACTGATAGAAATTCCTTGTCATGAAGGAACTCTGACATGTGGTGATTAGTCTGGCAACTGGCAAGCAACTTTTTGTTATGTTGCACATTGCCAAGAAGGAAGTTTACCAAAACAGTGTAGGAGTAATGCCAAAATATAAGGCAGAGCTCTGAGGAATAAGGAAATGAAGAATAAACATTAATAGGATTTATGGTGCTAAAGAATTTATTGTTCTTTGAGGGCTTATTTAGACGAACGTTTAATACGTCCGTGCAACGCGGGTGATTTTCACGCGCCTCGCACGGACCTATGTTCGTCTATGGGGCAGTGCAGACAGTCAGTGATTTTTGCGCAGCGTGTCCGCTGCATGAAACGCACTACATGTCTTATATTTGTGCGTTGTTTGTGCATCACGCATCAATTGAAGTCAATGGGTGCGGGAAAGTCACGCACAGCACACGGAAGCACTTCCGTGGGACGCGCGTGATTCGCGCAACAGCAGTAAAAACTATGAATGAAAACAGAAAAACACCACGTGCTTTTCTGTTTACAAACATACATACAGTGTCAGAATGATGGCGGCTGCGCGAAAAGCACGCAGCCGCGCACCGTATGATGCTGACACATGGAGCAGTTAAGTACCTTTTGCGCGCGCAAAATGCCGTGTTTTTTGCGCACGAAAAACGCACACGCTCATGTAAATCTGGCCTGAGTTTGTGATCCCAAATTAAGGGCTCGTCCACACGCTGTGGATTTGCTGTGTTTTTTTCCGTCCGGAACTGCGGACGAAAAGAAAGAAGCAGAATTACAGTAGCAGCAAAGTGGATGCGGTGTAACAAATCTCACCCACGCGCTGCGTAATATTTCCGACCAGAAAGTGACCCGCGGTGCGTATTTTTCGTACCACAGCATGTCATTTCCTGCTGCGGAGAGTGGACAGAATTGCTACGTTTTTCAGAGGAGACGTCACCATCTCCCAACATTGTGAAAAACGCAGCAAAATACGCACCATTTTCTGCCGTAAAAAATGCTGCAAATGTTGCGTTTTTGCTGCAGCGGAATGTCTGCAACTTTCAACGGGATTTGTGCAGAAATTTTCTGCAGCAGGTCCGTTGTGTGGACAAGTCCTAAAAGGTAGAGCAGCAAGAAATGTATTTTTTGCGCTAGTCTGGTGCTATTGACTATTAAAGGGTAATCTTTTATAAGAAATGTTTTATTGCTTCAATGTCTCTAGAAAAACAACAAGCAAAAAAAACCAAAACTTATCTATTAAAATATCTTACCGTTTTGTATATACAGCTCCTATGCAGAACTGTGTCTATGGTTACAGAATATAGTCATACTCCCTTCAATCTGTACCCTTGGTAACATTTTGATAGGTGCACAGATGGAAGAGAGTGACTGCAGGAGAAGACTACATAGGTTTTGTTTGTAGTCTGTAACCATGGAGACACATAGGTCTGCATAGGAGCTTTATACAAAACAATATAATTTTAATCAAAGCGATTTGCGAAGTTGATTCATTTTTTATTTTAGATGCATTGGAACAATAAAAAAAAAGTTTGCAAAGGTGTACACACCGTAAGGGTCTTGCCACATATTTGCTTTGACTCATTATTAGTAGTGGTAAATTTAATGCGGTGATGCCAGGGCACTATTTTAAAGGCGAGCAAATTGTGGCTTAAAAAAAGTGTCCGGTCTCTTTATACGACCATTTGGACACGGTGTCTGAGCCGCTGATAATGTTGTAGGTCTTTTGGTATGATGACCACTTGCTTTGGTGCAATCATGACATGTGCCCACTGTAAGCAATCAGCGCTCCCCCGTAGAGGAAAGCGGCTGATTACAGAGAGAGCTAGTGTTAGGCATATAATATATAAAAGGTGGGGGATGGAGCCGGGAGAGGATCTGCAGGAGTGAGCCAACCCTACTACAGATATATGGTCGGGTGACCAACTGGCTCTGCATTGAGAACCGCATATGTGGTGAGGGTGGAGAGAAATGGGGGTATATTATAAATAACACTAGAGGTTGTTGGGGAGGTAGGGAGACCAGGCATCTAAATGAATTATTGTCCATTCAACTGCGATCATGATGAACTTCAGGAACCCAGAGAGGTGGGCACATTCTGAAACCCTGCACCAAGAGAGCTTGTCCCACCCGTGAGCTTGGGCACTGAGACACTGGACATCAGGCATTGGGGCACTGGGACCACTGTGCACTGGGTCAACAGACCAGAGAACACCAGGAACTGAGGCACCAAGCATCATTCAGGACGTAAAGAATCATCAAAAAAAACCATACGTGAAGTTGGGAGTTGACTTCGGGGCAGTGGCAGATGTAGGTCACTAGACCACGTAGCGCTACTGCTCAATTATAATCCTACAGACATGAAAAGATTGTGGTAAACTCCACTTGAACCACCATATCAGGTGAGGAGAGGACATCTAGCATTACTGTCCATATATACATGTTACAATATGATCTGGGGTCTCACCATGCCACTTGAGATTTTGCACGTTGCTGTACAAGATGTGTCCCGCCACGCCTGCCGCTTGCGTGAAGTCCTGAAGGGTCATACTGCACAGACGTTCCCCAGTGATGTCAAACTCTTGGAAAGGGATACAATTGGCATCCAACTGGTTGGTGTCCACGAACTGTTGCAGCCACTCCCAGACCTGAAACTTAGTCCAGTACTGAGGATGTGTGTCATGCCACTGACCCGAGAAGAATCCTGCAGACAGCCGAGACACAGAACATGTCACGCACTACACAAGTACACGGACTCTTGGCAAGGGTTGAAGATTTTATAGAAGCAGCTGGCACCGTAAAAATTGGAAACATTTAACTTTGTTTGTGAAGGGAGTAGAACCACCACTTCATGTCAATTATTATTCAGTTTATTAATTGCTTCCTGCCGGAGAGACACTTGTCATTTTTCCTCATACGATGAACAACTTTTTTCCATTGCTTATTAGAATACAATTGCTAGGTAATTATGCATTGTGGACACTCATGTTCTCTATTGGGACAAATGGAAGTCATAGAGGGAGATACATGCTCTGGAAGACTTAGCGTGACCATGTATATCATGGTTGGCCACTTATTTAAATTTTCTTCATGTAATACCACATTTCTCCTGAAGTGGTCGCTGCAGCAGGATTGTGCATTTTCCCTCTATCTGATTGCTAAGCGTTTCAGTTGATCGCCAGCAGGACTTCCTTTAGGGAAGGAGTTATCACATTTTTAAAGTTAGGGTAACTAAACTTTTAAAAAACTTTTGGCGTGGCATAGTGACATTTCAGAAGTTTTGATTGGTGGGGGTCAGAGCACGAAGACCCCCACCGATTGCTAAAACAAAGTGGCAGGAGCGATCGGGTGAGTGTTCTGCCTCTTTGTTTCTGATCGGCTTATCTCGGAGCTGTGTACAGGCTGAATAGAAAATTTAGGAGTAAACTGTTCGCTTGGCTCGAAAATCCGATCAGAAACTCATTTTAGGAATCGGTGGGTGTCTTGGTGCTCGGACCCCCACCAATAACTTCTGAAACGTCACTATGACGTCAAAACATTTTTTAGGGCTAGTTCACACTGTTTTGGCGCAGTTTTTGATACGGAAACTGCGCCAAAAAACTGCCAAAATTGGCTCCCATTGTTTTCAATGGGAGGTGGTGTTTTTCTCCCGCCCATGGGGGAAAAAAAAGCGTCATGCTCTTTCTTCCCACGGTTCCGTCTCTGATCTCCCGTTAAAATCAAAGGTAGGCAGAGAAAGTGTTTTTCACTGCATTTTCGCCCATACGCCCAACGCCGTAAAAAGCGCGGAAAAAAAATTTCTGAAGGAATTTTGAGGCCAATTTTTCTGCCTGCAAAAAACTCTGTGTGAACATGGTCTTAAGGTTTAGTTAAGAGAAAGCGCAGCCATATTGGTTGTCAGTTTTACCCCCACCTGCTGAGAAGTGGTTGTCCAGGATTAGAAAAACATGGCTGCTTTCTTCCAGAAACAGCACCACACCCACAGGTTGTGAGTGGTATTGCACCTCAGACTTAGTCATCTCCACGGAACTGAGCTGCAATACCAGACACAACCAATGGACGGGTGTGGCACTGTTTCTGAAATAAAGCTGCCATGATTTCCTAATCCTGGACAAACTATTCTACTCAACCAATATGGCTGCACTTCCTAAATACAACAAAGATGAAACGAACCTAAGAACCAACATGGACCCAACTTGAACAATGTCCTGGATGCCAAAAAGCACAAACTGCTCTGGATGCCTTTTTATAGTGCCCATTAGAATTGTTAGATTAATCCTCCCATGAAAGAGTAAAAACTATGGGAAGACTTCTGGAAGAATTGTCCTGATTTGAAATAAATTGAGACCCAAGTAGGGACTTAATATGGGACTATAAAGTAATTCTGGAAAGCACCAAGTTCAAACACCAACCTGTGGCTCCCAACTTTTCCAAAACTACAATTCCCAGCATGCCCTGGCATCAGATCATGATGGAAGTTGTAGTTTTAGAACACCTGGAAAGTCTCAGGTTGGAGATCACTGCTCTAGATTCTTAGGAATACTTTCTTACCATCACATGTGGGGTAGGGACCAGTCCAGGCCGGCTGGTGGGAGTGGGAGTTGGCACTTGGGTTAATATTCATAATGTTGCTTCCTTGTAAAATCATGATCTGCAGTAAGAAAATTAATGACAATTAGAGAAATATTGTTACAGACGACAAATCCACTTTTGACTGCACGTCCGGTGTAATGTGAACGTGTCCAGTATTCAAGTCATTAGGGTAAACTAGCAATAGTGTCGGAGGATGCAAACATTTACTTAAAATTTGAGAAAATGCTGCAATTTGCACCAAATTTTTTCAATTTGGCACACGCCATGTGCTTCACTTTTTTGACACATGTTGCATAACAAATCTCCCGCACTGGGTCCATATCCAAATAGATTGGTTTTTTTTGGAAGTATCTTAATCACTGTCCATTTGTCACTTAAAAATTGTGTTCAAGGGTGGACATTTACTTTGTTTTAATATAAATAAGTACAAAATGTGGTGCCGATTAACTTCTCAGTATATCTTTATATTAATCCAAGATCAGTTTTTCTAATCCAGAGTTCCAAACCCAAAGCACAGACTTGGAGCTAAAAAATACAATTCTGTCTGCCTATTGTCGCCACTAGTGGGAGCGTAGGAGCTTACTGCATACTGTTATTATTTAGTTCATATATAATAGTATTCAGTAAGCTCCGTAGCTCCCTTTAGTGGTGGCTGACGGCATTATTTCTGAATTTAATTAAAGGGGTTATGTGGGGACCAAAAATTTATGACTCACCACATGACCGGCCCCGCTGTACTCTGTAATCTATGTACTACTGCTTGCACATAGACTATAGCGGGGCCGGTCACATGACGAAGAGTGGTATAGTCATAAAAGAAGGCTGTGCAACTAGACATCCGGTCTCCCGGCAGCTCTATAATAATCAATGAAAATCTGAAACAGCGCGACGGGGGACCGGAATGTATATTAGCGAGTGTATCACATACTGCACGGACTACACTGCTAATAATGTTTGGTCTTAATAAGCCTTTAAGCCTAAGGAGGGAACTTGGTGCCCGGATCAGAAAAATGTCGTTGCATATATTAAAAGATTAATCGGTACAGAACTTTGAGCCTAAAAATTACATTAAAATGTGTACAATTTTGATTAATTTTATAATTACTTAGAATGGACCACTGCTTAGAATGGTGTGTCTTAGATTAGGGGAAAGGGTCTGCTTTTTTTTTTTCCGGGAACAGCGCCACTCTTGTCCATAGGCCGTGACTGGTATTGCAGTTCAGTCACATTTACTTGAAATGGGGAGGAGAGTGGTGCTGTTTCTAAGGAAAAGAAACCATCTTTTTTTCTAATCTAAAATAATTTTTTTGTAAGTAGTCTCTAGAAAACCTGTAAAATCCTTTCACTTTCAATATAATCAGGTCAAGGTTCACAACCCGCCTGAAGCTTGTGTTTTCCTAAGGGGATCAATAGCAAGTCACATGCACTGGGGATCAGTTTACAGCTTGGAGATAAGCAGCAATTCTGACTTGTGGCATAGGAAATAAGCAATAAAATGCTGGTAACTGTCCGCCCGTGGGATGAACAGAAAACGTGACACACATAGAGCTCTGTGTAGGCTGCAAATCCACATTAATATATTATAATAGTACAAGGACGACGGATACTGAACATGGAGAAACCTCAGAGTATTCCATAACTTCCATTCGTTTCAATGGAAATGATCAGGACCCCCCTCATTTTCAGGACCAGTGGAGGTCCCATTGGCTGGATCTCCACCGATAACACTATTATGACATCAGATTGCCGTATCCTAAAAATGTTTTAGTGGAAAACCTCTAATTTATTACTATCCTGCCCAAAAACCCTGATTCAGTGGCTCTCCATTTGTTGCAAGACTACAACTCTCAGCATGCCTTGACAGCGTGACGCTCTCCAGCCGTATCAAAACTAGAACTCTCAGCATGCCCTGACAGTGTGTGTCTCTCCAGCTGTAAGGCCCCATACACGCGACCGTAGATTTCGTCCGGAATTACGGACCAATTCATTTCTAAGGCTATGTTCACACGGATTATTTTCAGCCGTTTTTCAGGCTGTAAACGCCCCGAAAAACGTCTGAAAATACGGAAGCTAAACGCCTCCAAACATCTGCCCATTGATTTCTATTGGGAAAACTGCGTTTTGTTCCAACGGGGCGTATTTTTTAAAAACGCCCCGTAGAAAGAAGTGCATGTCATTTCTTGAGCCATTTTTTGAGCCGTTTTTCATTGGGTCAATAGAAAAACGGCTCCAAAAACGGCCGCAAAAACACATTAAAAAAAACGCTAAAAATCAGAGGCTGTTTTCCCTTGAAAACCGCTCCGTATTTTACAGCCGTTTTGCGTGTGAACATAGCCTAAGGCCAACTGACACCTTCCCGTATATTTACGGGAAGGCGTCCGTGCCGTAGAAAGCCTCCACAAAAGATAGGACCTCCTATTTTTTCGGTTTTTACAGACTGTGCTCCCATACTTTGTATGAGCGTACGACCCGCAAATGTGTGCGGTTGTCCACGGCCGGCCGTGCCTGTAATGTGCACGGTCATGTGCAGGGGGCCATACAGAACTATAAATCTCAGCATACCTTGATAGCGTGAGGCTCTCCAGCCGTATCATGTACAAAAATTTAGCAATTACCCTCATTACTAACGTTCAGTCTAGATAGAGGGAACCACACAGGGTGTACAGCAGTATCAAAACTGCAACACTTCGCATGCCCTGACCGTCCGTGGCTCTCTAACTGTAGCAAAACTACTACTCCCAGCATGCCACTACAACTGGAGAGCCACAGGACACCACTGCTTAGGGCTACGCTGAGATGGTGTGATTGTCTGTACAATAATTTCATTGGGCTTTTCCCATTTACTGTACATGCAGTCACCGAATCCCCAGCCTGACCCTAGGCAGCTGCCTGATTTGCCAAAAGGTAAAAAATCTGCTTGGAACTGTTGGATAAAATCCAATGTCATTGGGTAGACATAATGTGGGGGGGGGGGGGATTCATATAAATTGGCACATGGTGACTTGTTTTGATCTCTACTGTGACGGCCGTTACCCCTTATAATGTGCTGCACTCCATGTTATATATGGGGAGCTGTTTGGTAGGGTATGGCTCTGCAGTTATGGTCTCCGTACAAGGGTTTATTCACATGAACGTCGGGAAACTCGGACGTGAAAAACGGCCAATTTGCACGTCCGAGTTGCCCCCGTCCGGGACTGGTTTTCAAGGATCCCCAAAGACTTGAGTCTATGGAGGGATCCGTTAAAACTGAAGAAAATAGGACAGGTTCTATTTTTCAACGGACCCTTCAAACGGCCTGTTGAAACAACGGCCTTGTGAACGGCCCCATTGGAATACATGCGTCCGTGTGAATAAGCCCTCAGGCAAATACCGGGGCTCAATGGGCTACAGAGGTAAACCTGTCAAGCCGAGGGTGGCGGAGACAGGGACCACCATGGGCCTACAAGCAACTGGAGCCTCGGTGACTACATGTAACTTTCTGATATAATGTTTATGGTTGTAAATTGAACCCATGAGCATTCATACCGGTTCTATAAATCTACCTTGGTGTACCGAGTGTAAGAGTCACATATCTTAAGCTGCCAAGCAACGCGCTTCATGAGCTTTACACAATAGCTGCCGGCCCTGCCTCCAGTCTATAGAAGTCATACAATGTTTGACATGGAACGCAGTAATGACCCCATAACACAACATACTCCAGTCTGTCAGATCAATAAGCCTCTTGTTTTCTTGCTGACAACCAATCCAGGACAAAAATAAAGATCGTTTACTGCGTCTTATATCCACCCGAACCCAAACAATGCTGCATTGTTGTCATAGGGAACCTGTTTATGAAGATGGATATTGAATACCCGGAGTTTGAGCTTAAGAGAAGAAATGAAATACACAAAAGATACGAACTTAACAAGACGAAAAAAAAACCAGATATATGCAAAGGTATATGAAGCTCCCGAGACCCAATACAAAATCTGTAATAGGGCCCTCACCTACCATGTGCCATTTATAATACTGCGATGGGCACAAAAGTCAAATGGGCAACGACCGACACAGAAGCCTCCAATTTTAGAGCAGCTCTATAGAATATAATATTGTGTGTGTGTGTGTGTGTGTATGTGTGTATATGTATACATACATACATAGGTGTCCACATACTTTTGATTAAATTCACTGTAATGAACGATACATATGATTTGCGCTCCCACAAAATATGAAAGAATTGTAAATTCACTGAAGTGATATATGAGTAAAATATAACTTTTTATTTCATAACTCTCTAAAAACAGGGGTACAATCACCACTGAAAAGCCCCCACCGTGTGTATTAAAAACTTATTAAACAATTACTCCAAGTCCTGATTCAGTTGTGAACCCTCTGACTGGGTGTACTACAAAGATACCAATCTGGAATCAGCGTTTAAACATTGGTGTAACAGTGGTATAGACCCTCGAACACACCGGAGCCCGCGATAACCGCACCAAAAACTCCTAATGCTCAGGTACACAACAATGCCACTGTTCCCTACGCTAAAATTCCTCACTTGAAACCAACCCTACGCGTTTCTATACTTATCATCAGGGGTCTGTAGCTTGGTCACTGTGGCCAGGATGCCAGCGATATTAATATGGACTGATATATATATATATATATATATATATATATATATATATATATATATATATATATATATATTGCAATATCCTAATCCAATGTTATAAGAAAGGCTCACCGTAGAAATGGGAGCCAATGAACATTGCTTAGAACACCTCGGAGGATGCGGATTGGCTAAGGGCAGCCAATCGGCATCCGCTCACAATACTCCTCCCAAATGTCCTTTTCAGTTGGACGTCCGGCACGGTGTACAGCCCTCAACTCTGAATCCAGTAGCCGTATAACGGGAGTTTGTATGACCCACCAGCTAAACCCTTTATGGGAATGTTATAGGCGATAGTAGGAATTGTGCGGCTAAAGGCAATGTGTGGGTACTGTTGGCACGAAATGGCTACTATAATCCACTATTTATGTGGGCAATGTATGGAACTGTTTCACATGATGTGGGCATTGTTTGGCCCTATGTGGGCATAGTATGGCCGTTTTTGGGGACTGGTAGGGTCTATGTGGGCTCAGTGTGGCACTGTCTGGACACAGGCTCTATGTGGGCTAATTATGGCTTTATGTTGGAAAAGTATGAGCATCTCTGGGCACTCTATGGCATTACCTGTATGGGCACAATGTGGCACTTGGTGTCCATTATTTGGCACATTTGTTACTGTGGTCTACTACGTAACACCCCAAAACAGCACAGATGGCTGATGGGTGGATTTATCTGGAATTGAGTTGTCTGAGTTTTCTGGCACAGTTCATTGCACTATAATAATGCCGTTTTTCATTGTAAAATGTACATAGGACTGTAGGCAAGGCTACTATATTGTCTACCTGTAACATCCCCCTTTCTTTCCGCAGCCCCCCTGATGGAAAGCTGATGAGGGTCCGGCTGCATGAAGCCCCGGCAATCAGTCATAATGGACAGAGGAAGGGCCAACATGTGCTGCAGGGGAAAAAGTAGTATTTTGAAGCGCCTATTGGACTACCATATAATACATGGTCACTGCACTCTAGGGGAGTCCCATGCAGGGTACCCCTCCTTCTATGATGTCCATAATTGGGCTTCTGGAAAGAGGTTGTCCACAAAGGACTCAGAGGGTTATCAGAATGACCTAATAATGCAATCTTAATGACAAATTCAGCTCAGCTACATCAGCGCGTTAGGCAGGTATTGAGCATTTTGTTGGCTGAGGAACATTGTTCATGTACAATGATGAAGCAATGCAGAATGTGTTATTAGAGACCTGCAGGTGTATCCAGGTATTTCTGTTGCACGCAGTTATTGTGAAGTTTGTCAGTGGGAGGCCGGACGCTGACAAGATGAACCCCACCGTGAAGCAGACGTTAATTCATTGTTGGCAAGGTGACTGTTATCATGTGAATGGCTCTCAAGCAGCATAATCCTGCCATACAGTTTATGTTGGCAGCCTGCTCTGGCCTATGCACCTGTTCTTCAGCTCTGATACTATCTCATAGAAGCTTTGATTTGCAGCAGAATAAACACACAGTACAAAGAATGGCATCTGCCTAAACCGCTCCGCTCACCTCGGATTAATTCCCCAGTAACGTCTACTATTAACCCCTTCTAGTGCCCTAAAATTTTAATAGCCCTTCTGCATCAAGAGGAAATCTTTTCAGCTACGTTTTCCCTAACATCTTGGAGGGGTACATAGAGAAGAGAGGGCCAAAACAATAATCCAAAAAGCGGTTCCCCCTACAGGTGCTAGATCATGCCACCCATCCAAACTTGTACAAGAGGTTCCAGGGACTGTTCAGCTTATGTCTTGCCCTAGAATATTAGGGATAGTTGTATATAAGTCCCATATAGTAAGGACTTGCTTAGTTCCCCTGCCACGTTGGCTATTATATAATACTTGTGCGAAGGGGGAGCCCAGCAGAGCATAAAACTGTCTGTAGGGATAAGGGATGAGGCAAACCTGAGCAGTGCCCCCATCTCTCCATGGGCCTAATGGCAGACACAACAAATACCTTAATCATATGTATCTCCTTAGGTGAGTGGTGGTCAACCTACCATACATCATTTTAGGGGCCTCCGATGCGGCCTTTGACTCAATCCTAAGTGCCACAAATTGCATTCAATGTCCTATGTCCAGGGGTTATAGTGGAGAGGTGGCTGTCCATGCTTGGTCATTTCTATTATAGTCTGAGAGATACAATGAGCACCTCTAGGTTGCACTGGGGGGCAATGGACCCCAATCTCTGTGTTACGTAGAGCAGTGTATGTATGCAGAGTAATGCAAGCAAGGAGCTGTATATTGTACTCAGATGGAAGATGAGAGCCAGAGGTTACAGATTCAGCCCCGGTGGACTCGTGCAACCTCCAGTTGCCCGCCATTGCTGTTGATGGATCCATTTACAAGGCGGGTGTTCATAATTCTGTCTTCTGTGAACTTTGCTTCCTACTTTCGGTTCTCAGTGTGTTTTCCAGCTGCTTGGCACCCTACAATAACCTTTCTGCTGTGAGCATAGGACTTATGGTCATTGACTGTAAGCCAATACTAAACAGTCAAAAGATATTCCTGGAAACATTAATTACATTATGGGTAATGCAAAACTAGTTAAAAAGGCGGAGAACAAAAACAAAGCACTGACCTACTGCACCGTCCATCATATGGGCTGTAATAAACTGGGGCACTTACTATTCCTAGCATCAAAACTTATTTCTTAATTCTTGTCCATAGTCCATAGTCTCTCATGCCAAGTACTTATCTAAAAATATACAGTTTATAAGAGTTAATGTTGAAGGGAAGTTATCATATATCTTCAGGTGCTACCGCCGGCATCCCTCTGATCTGGAGAACAAGGGTCCGATGAACCCTGTTTGCCAAGTCTCGACCACCAAACACTTCATACAGTTGAATGGAGAGGTCGGCGTGATTGTGCGGGGTCCACCCCATTGAGCTCTATGGGCATTACTGAAAGAGCCGAGCAAGTAGTGCAGCCACCTTTTCCCTGAACTGTACAGTATGTAGAGTGGGCCGGCCGGGAATCGAACGACGGGTCACCGCACCCCTGTTCTCCCTATAGGTAATCCACACCTATTAGGCAATCATGCCATTTCCTGTTGATATGTCATAAATGCTTATAAAGGACCAGTCACTAGGTCGTATAGGTTGAACTGGTTTACAGACCTGAGTAGTGCTGTCTCCTTGATTCCAGTGCTATTTTTCTTTCTTTACCTGGAACCCCCCCACTCTAGAGATATGGCCCACTGTTGTGTTGACTCCCTATATGCTAATTTGCTGTTAGCCAATGAGGCGGAGCTAACTTCCCTGCCTGTGATGCTGACCAATAAGCACGAGGCAGCATGAGGATAGATCCCGCCCTGTTGGCTAATTACAGCAAAATAACAGAGGGAACCAACGCAACAGTGGTCCATATATCTGGAACAGGGTGGTCCAGGAAAAAAAAGGAAAACTCTGAAATCAGGGAGACAGCAATATTCAGGTCCATAAAGTAGTTCAACTTATATGACCTAGTGACAGATTCTATTTAGGATGGAAATACAGATTTAATAAGAGCTCTAGGAATTATTTTTTTTATTAAAGGGGTTGTCTTATTTAGAAAACCCATTTTCAATTAGCCTATTAGGGAATTCTGAGTCAAAGGGTTATTCCCATCCCAGAAATGTATGTCATATCCACAGGATATGCCATAATTGTCTGATAGGTGTGGGCTTCTCTGCTTGCTTTGCTGTTTCCATACCTCCCATAGAAGTGGCTGCCTCGCCATGTGGGATGGGGGTTCTCCTGTGCATATGCCATAAATGTCTAAGATGGGAATAACCCTGCCAGAATGGAGGTCCGCTACAAAGAACGCCTTCCTCCCTGCAGTACCCATCAGATTTAATTGTGTACTGTGTAATATGTTACTCTGCCTTATGGGGCGCTGCAGAGGAATTGAACACTTGCTACAGGGTCCCCCCACAGATTACAGCTGATTATGGGGGGGGGTTCCTCATAACAAAAATTATCGTCCACAGCAGACAACCTCTTAAGAACTCTTAGAAGCATATTTTTTTTCCTAGGGTGGGGATGCGTGTATATAGGAGATGTTTTGTCTCCCACTTGGAGTTCCTTTGTGGTACATATTTCTTAAGCAGCTACACCTGGACAAATACCTGGAATACTTCTATACAGTTTACTTTATAATATTGCTGAACAGTATGTGTATTTTTCTTCACAATTGAGCAGGTTATACAAAAAGACCTTAAGAAACTCAGGAATTGGCGCAGCTCCAAGGTGATGGAATAAGTCTAAGCCACCCTGCATTGTAATGGCTCATGTAAGGTATCCCGATATGACCCCAGATACACATCTATCCTTCCTTGGAGTCACTTATTCTATGAGTTTCTGTCTGGAGCTCCGTGTGTTCACAAACAATGAGTAAGAGGTCATTATATGTGAGAGGTGTCAATCTAGGATAAGTATACATATATTTGAGGACAGTGTCTCTACAAAATCAAGCATTAGGTTAGCAATAGTTGGTGTAGAGGTTGCGCTATACCCATGCCCAAATACCTGGTGGGTAGGGGGAGCCAGAGACATAACTAGACTTTCCTTCGCACAGGATAAATATTCAGTCTTCTGCCCTACCCCTGTATCTAAAAACCCGAGCCAAGGTAGAGTGGCTTATTGGAGACACCCTGGCAACCAAGCTATATCCCCTGCCAACATCACCTTAGCTTTGCACCCAAGGGGGAGGCAAAGGCTAAACTGCAGTATTTCTATGAGGGATCCATAGAAAAAAATCCTTCAAGAGACCACCTTCTTCTTCTCAACTGCACTCACCTTCCCACATCAGGAACCAACTTCTCTAGAAAGACCGGTGCTACGTTTCCCATAACAGAGGTAGTACCAGAGTTATAGGGGTACTGAGGTTGCAGTCACTCCAGAGCCCTGGTGCCTGAGGGGTCCATAGGCCCGGTACCGCCTAAGTGTAGTACCACCATTGGGAGGAGACTTGCATGTTTTGCTTTAGGGCCCCCAGAACTTCAAGCTATAGTCTGCTTCTTGCAAGAGATGAGGACCCCGAACTAAACTATGCATCTCCAAACCTGTTGTATGATTGGGACAGGACTTCTAAGGAGGAAAGAAATTCACACCTCCACTGCCCACCTCACAGACCCCATAGCAGTGGTCTTCCCTGCATCAATGGCAGGTCCATCTCTCCACATCACAATAATTGCTATCGTGCTGTATGTGTATACAGTTCCTTTACAGGATGACATCGCGAGGGGTGAGTTATAGCTTTTGCCCTATGGCACAGGATCTTCAAACTTCATCTACGTTACAATAAGAGATTGGAGAAGTGCCGGGCCTGTGCCAAAAAGATCAGAAAAAGCGTTGTGTACAATGGGAGGACACCCCAGTAAAGAACAATGTAAATAGCTAAACCCATGGCAAACATACCGCTCAATACCAACAATTGCATAGAGTCCTATAAATTGTTGCATCAAGTGCAAATCGCTTTCTCATGTGACATTTCTAAGGGAGATAAGATCTTTTTGCAGAAGGTCACCCAAGAATTTATATTACACACATGATAACAATTCATTATTGTTCTTAGGAAATATCTTCCGCTAAGTACATAAAAACCGTTCTGAAGAAATTCAAAATGTAATTTTCTCAGTCTGACTTAGGGTTATTATTATTATTAGGATTTTGGTTTAGGACTATGTGCACAGCAAGAATAGTTTCCTATGCTGTTTTTGGATTTTCTGGTCTGGGCCGGGAATCATTGGCCCATGGCGTTAGCACTGTCTATTATATTATATTATATATGCATCGGACTGGCCCACTGGAGAACCAGAGGATTGTCTGGGGGGCCCATGTCATGCCAAAATAATGGGCTTCTGCTAGAAGTGGGCCACAAAGGTCCAAGAGAAGGCAACTTTATTAGCCAATCCCTTGCCCCTAGGATTTTTTAAGTGGGTTGAATCATAAATAACGTAACGTAAGAGGTGTAACTTGAACATCCTAGGCTTCCTACTGTGCAGCAGCATGACAATTGGTGTCTTCTCATTTGGACGAGTGGCCTTTGGGCCCCCTCAGGAATCAGGGCCCGGTTGTAAATTCTACCTCTGCTCCCTTTATAGCCTTTATATGCCTTTTATTGCTACCTATAACATCAGGGGTTTACAAATATTGGGAATGTTGATAGACAGACTTCACATCCAGAATGTCCTGTCTTCTGCTGGTGTCTTTGGGCTCCTCAATGACATGTTCATGAATATATTGTTTCCCCTCCTCCCCCCCCCCCCCCTATCTTCCGTAATGAGCTGGGTCTTCTCATACAGATGTAGCCATCTTTATCTTGACTCTTAAAGCATTAAATACATGGGGGCAAGAAACTTTAACTTGACTTTTTCCAAGACTTTTCAATAGCTTTTGTGTGAACTAAAGCTGCAGAAAGTTCAGTCAAGATAGACTTGGCTACATCTGTACCACGTCCAGAATAAGATAAAACTTCAGTCAATTGCGCTTCAATGGGAATAGGCTCTATTTTACTTGGGGATGGGTAACTCACCAGATTAGTAGGGTGCACTTGCCTCTATTTAGCCCGGCATTATAGCTAATTGCAATACAATCAATTTTTATAATGCCATTTTATAGGGCCATTTGAGCACGCCACTTTTCATTTATTTATGTCACTCTGTGTTTTGTCACTTTGGATTTCTCAGGGTGTGGTGCTCTTATTAGGCACCCCCTTCTCCCTGCAACCTGACTCCACCATCTAAGGGAGCCAAACCTTGACGTTGAGCTTCGGGGAAAGTGTGGGCGGCAGCCTATGCAAATACTGGAGCACAGACAGATCTCCCTAATTTTCAGCAAGGGGAGGCTACAGATCCCTTAACCTTCAGTGCTTTTTGACTTGCAGGGCTGGGGAATAGGTCAGGGGAACAATCCCTTTGTAAAGGGTTTGTGATGGACTGCATCCGAGCACTTTTTTGTGTGGCACTTCGGGCGAAGAATGCATAAGCTTGGGCTTTTAATACAAAAAAAAACGCTTACATTTCTCTTTGTATTCTCAAAAATGTTCACCAAAGTTAAAGGGGTTGTCCATCTCCTAACCACAGAATATGTGACAACATGCTGATCGGTGGGGGTCTGACCACTGGGACCCCCACTGATCATGAGAACGGGGGTCCCGTTCCTTTCCTCCAAATGAATGGAGTGACAGGTCGAGCATGTGCCCTTCTGCACCATTCATTCTCTATGGCAATGACGGCGATACAGTAGCCGAGTACAGCGCTCCGCTATCTCCAGCAGTCCCAAGGACTGTGAAGGGAGCGGCAGTACGCATGCTCGACCTACCGCTCTATTAATTCTCTTTGGCACTGCCTCAATTGTGCTGTATTCGGCTATCTCCGGCAGTCCCATACACCATGAATGGACCTGCTGCTCTATTAATTTGAAGGAACATGACCCCCATTCTTGTGATCGGTGGGGGTCCCAGTGGTCAGACCCACACCGCTTAGCACATTATCACCTATCCTTTGGTTAGGGCATACCATTTAATCTTGGGACAACCCCTTTAATGGGATTACATGATAATTACAAGATCTTTTCTCCGTACTCTACCAAGCGCCAGTCTTTATCATATCTGTACTTCTTCCGATAGTTTATTCTTCCTTAAATACCTCCGCAAAGGTATTTAATACTTATTAATCTATTTTACTACAAATAGTATGGAGTAATCTACCTCAAACTTGCTATGCAAAAAGCTGATAATTATTTACATTGACCATGAAAATGTCAAATATTGTCGTTTTATATACACAACTGGCCGATAATACAGAACGCTCTAGTGACACAAATGCTCCTCTGCCTGGCGCCATGTACTGTATATATCCCATTCTCTGACTACTCTAATTACAATGCTAAGGAAACCGCATTGGACTTTGATAGCGGAAATTCTCCACCCTACTACTTTTTTTTTAGCACGACTGGTGACTACTTCCATTGGTGTACTCATCTAAGATTACAATTCAGCTCAATATCTTTTACATAATTATCTTGCTAGAATTCAGATCTTGGGTTGCTAAGGTTGATTCATCTAGCTCATGGGCGCCAATACAACATCTGTAACAGGGCCCCCCAACACCATGTGTACTGTAATTTATACTACTACTCTACTCATATGGGGCAGAGGGACATATTGTCCCCCCTTCAGTTCCTGGTGCAACTTCAAATTCTGTACCCCTTCTAGTTACACCCCGAGGTACCCCTATAGGCTATAGGTTATCATTTTCTCAGAGTTCATTCTCAGCCATTGATAAGAAGTAAAGTGTTACATTGCTCACACTGCTATGAATATAATAACATATGTTCGATTGCAAGGGGTACTGCCACAGGTCTTGAGACACGTTGATGTTGGCATATCACACGTGCAGGAGAGCGGTGCTGTCAGACAATTAAACATGGCCATCAAAAGCCAATGATCCTTAATATAATTATGGTCACTTTCAATAGTAGAAAATGACTTTCCCATCCTATATATCTACTTCAGGTAGATTTGTCATTCAGGATTCTAGGAAAGCTGGTTGACGACACTTGTAGAAAATAAAATAGGAGCCATAATGGTTGACACAGATTTTTCTAGAAAATATATAGTGTATATATAACTTAGAAATTGGGACTATAACAGAAGGGGACGACTCCAGCAGATACATTAATCACTCCAACAATCCCCTGACCAAATTCACGTTATAACAGTGTTACATTATCAGATTATAACATATTGATTGTAAAAATCACTGTCTGCAGGCAGCAGCTCTTGTAACGACATGTCCCATGATGCTTTGCCCAGGCATTACATAGGTAGGTGTGGCCAAATTACATTTATCTGAAGCTAGAATTCTATAGATATTTCTAAATCATGAGAAGGATGGTGGATATCCAAACACATGCACAGGAGAGGCTGAAGGCTGCGCCTTGTGCAGCAGCATGCATGTCGCAGGCAGTGTAAAAGCTCCAACCTCCTGCAGAGAAATGATTGGTTGGAAATAGCCTTATATCATCTGCAGAACAATTGAAGCAGACTAGAGGAGATTCCATGACAACCGCAGAATACACCGGACTATGCGGATTTATATTTGTCACCCAGTGCATCCTTGGGTTGCTGCTACGTTATGACCCAGGCACACTATACCTGATATTTTAATAACCAGAAACCTACAAGAGATAGTAATGACATCAGACATCATGATTATAAATGGGAATTTAGATGGGAAACAGGGTTTTACGAGTATCTTTCGTTCAAAGAAAGTATATGTAAAAAAAATTCCTTTCAGCTTGTAAAGACCTGGTTTATGAAGTCATCAGTAGGAATAACCAGTCATTCTCTTTTACTATTCCATTCACATTATTTTCATATCATATTAACAAATACCTATGAATATGTTAACAGTGATAATATACAGCAACTTATATTGATACAATCCAGTCCAAAGATGGCAGCGAGTAACCAACGTCACTGTATTTTACCATGGACAGTGCCATAAAACACTGCGGACCACATTCCCTGTACGTACTATATTTAGACGTTTTACTACAACATAATATTACAATTTTTATTTTTTTGCTTTATGATTTCACTCTACATTTTAAGACATGAAGTATGGGATAAAAGTTTTACAGTCCTGTGCCCTTTCTGACCTCGGTAGAAATTGTTTCAGAAGTTTCCAAATACATATTTAAAACGGCTGTCCACTTTTCATTAACCCCCCCTCCCCTTCCCTAATTAACCTGATCACAGGATGTTTTGCTTTTTGCAAGTGTTTAGTTTCCCTGCAGAGCCCCCCCAGGGGAAATTAAGCATTACATGGTGACCATTGAAACCATAGGCTGACAATTTGGTTCATTATCCCAACCCAGTGTTTCTCATACAGGGAATAGCTAGAATCAGCCAGGGGCTCCCAAGAAGATAGAAAGGGATTCTCCAGAAGACAGCAAGAGCTTTCAACATTACCGTGAGGATGGGAGAGTCGTAGGGCTTCCACAGTAGGGGAAACTTTTTGTCAAAATGTTGGGAATTACTGTTGTAAGCAAAAGTTCATTCAAATCAATGACCATGTGGTTAGCGCTGCATCTCATTTTCAAAAACAGACATTTTTGTTCAATGCCAAAGGGGTTTTAGCCCCCTATTGCGCCCATTGGAAATCAATGGTGGTCCGATTAACCGATGTTATCTTGTCACCTGTATGTATGGCATATCAGAAGATCAATTTGAATGGATTTTCCTTTTAAGTAATATGTCCGTTTAATTGACCATGACCATTGAGGGCCTACTCAGAAGTTTTTGGGCCTTCGTGTTTTAAAGTAGAAATACAAATTTTAAGACTAGAGCTTCATGCCAATATTTGGTCACCTGCAAATCCGCTAATTACATTTATACAGTTAATCTATCACTCCCTGTTATCAGCCATTGAAGACTCGGTAGATTACTCAATAGGATTACTGACAGGAGGTTCAGAATAATCCCTGTTCCTACATTGTGAATGATGGTAGCATTTTGTCTTCTAGGCTAGGACTCCACGGCTACATTTAATAGTCCGTGAGTCACAATAAAATCATGGCATCACTGCGACTAATGCGCAATCTCAATGTTTCCCTATGGGGGAAAAAAGTTGAATTTCAATCATGACCTTCCTTGAAAGTTGCTTTCATGTGGAAACATTGAGGTCACGCATGATTTGCGCTAATGCCGCAATTTTTTTAAAGAATTATGGGCGCCTTTTGTTTCTACTATGATGCAAAATGAAGGTTATTGTTTCTAGAGGTTCTCAACGCTGGATTTATGTGAGATTAAGTAGTGATCATGCGGGCAGGGACTATTTTGGACTTCCTGTCAGGCTGATAACAGGGAACAAAAGATTGTCATTAACTGCACAGAAACTGTAGATTAGTGTCCCTTTATTATTCCACAAAACCCAATCTCAATAGCCAAAGATGGAAACTCACTTGAGACCATCTGTCAAGATCTGTCCATAGTAAGCAGCAGAACATCCTATCATACCTTCCAACATTTGAATCCCCACTCGCAGGACAGGATCGCTCACAAAAACGACCAGAAACGCCCACTTTTGGGCATATTTGCATAAGCCCTGCCCACTTTGAGGTGCAATTTGTGGGACAATCCTGCAAAAACGGGACAGTTGAGAGGTATGCTTATAGTGCTCAATCTACTCCATGGATATGCTATTGATTATAGTACATTATCAATGATTGTCTTATACCATACAAAAAAATTGGAATTTTTTTTATGGGTAACTCAAGTTTCCAACCTTCATAAAAGTACTAGAAAGTTTTATACCACTACACAACTTCCTGTCTGGCTGCGGCTGAAACCAGAGTATTTCAACATCGGTCTCCTCTCCAATTCCCTGTCCTCATTCAATAGACTCGTATTTTGTCAAGTCCCTGGTATCCCTGTAGTTATTTCCAAATACCAGAGATCACAATGCACTTTGCTTCTTCTAGGAATCCCCCTCGTCATGTCTTTGAGGAGTCTGTCTTCCCAAAATACATCATATGCCATTGAGCAAAGTTTTTATACACTCATGTAGGGTGAAGGGGGGCACATTTTTATCCTGATTTTTCTAGTTCATGAATAGATGCAAAAATGTAAGAAGGACACAGGTAGAACAGTAGTTGTAAAAAAAAAACATAGGGGGCTAAATTTTGAATTAGAAGAAATTTTTGACTTTAGCCGTTCACATGGTGAGTAGGATGGCTTATATGATTGACTACAAAACATCACCTGACCAGCAGAGTAAATCTGTCCATATACATGAGATTTAACAGGTTGTGACCCAAGGTACTTTCAACTAAAAGCATTACCAAACAAGACTTATGATGTTTGGCCAATTCATTGTACCATAAACTGCAGGCCAAAAAATACAAAATGTTAGATCAAAATTTTGCCAAATTTTCTGTTTTTCTTTTTTCTAACAGTCATTTGCACGAAAGAACATGGACAAGAATTGGCCGATAATAGGAAAAAGCAGCCAACATTTATCTCATGGCCCACTTAAAGGACAAGGCGGAAGGTGCAGCAGTACTCAATGGAGTCACACTCATCCATGGGCTGTGCCACTCTAGTCCACAGGTTGTGCGAGGTATTGCACCTTAGTACCATTTAAGTAAGAGTCGGAGGTGCAACACCTGACTAGGCAAATGGATAAAAGTGCTGCGGTGGCATGAAAAAAAATCAGAAGGAGCGGATTACAGTCCATCTGATGCAAAACATGCTGGCTATTGAAGTTTAGTGCCCCTTGCACAGCCATTGTTTTTGGGGGCCTGGTTATAGGGTTCACACAACCGGACTCCTCCTACCTTAATCCAACCATCACAATTCTGCTTAATGCTGGATTACAAAACCAGAGGATTAATCAGTAACGTCAAGCAAATACTCAACTCTTTAAAAAGAACATTCACACCTAAAGATGAGGTCATAGACTTCTAAATAGTCTGCTTGTCCTTCTACTGTAAACAATGGTGTTGGAACGCTATAAACCCTAATAACCTATAAAACCGATAATAAAAGTACCCTAGTATAAAGCCTACAAAACGGCTGTTGTTTGGGTTATCCTATAATGAACAAATGAGAAATGATTAATCCTAGTATGAATAATTGTATACCTATATCTTTAAGTATGCCGGTTTATATAGGGTGATAAGGTTATATAGGGTGATTATGGTCATAAAGTCAGGACAGTGAATCCTACAAAGCCACAAAAAAGAACGTACAACAAAAGGGTTTACAAAATGTATATATCAAAGTTTAATTTCTAAGTTCACACTAGCGTTGGTCTAAGTTTACCTTTCTTCCGTCAGAGGAAGAGGGAATCGAAACATTAAATGGAAAGGAACGGTTCCGTTCGAATTACCATTGATTTCAATGGTAATTCTTTTGTTTCAGTTGCTTTCCGTTTGTCTCCGTTCGCTAGGTTTCTGTTTTTTTGAACGAAAACAAAAGTGCAGTCTGCAGAACTTTTGTTTCCGTTCAAAAAAAATGGAAACCTAGCGAACGGAGACAAACGGAAAGCAACTGAAACAAAAGAATTACCATTGAAATCAATGGTAATTCTAACGGAAACGTTGCTTTTCGTTTAAGGTTTTGATCCTCGCTTCCTCTGATGGCTTTACCGAAATGCGTAGGCATTACCACTATTTGCTAACCATCCCTGTGCCTGGAATTTTATACTGTTTGGAAATAAAGTTGGAACACCATTTCCTTTTAAAAATCCTCTGGCGCTGTGTCAGTTTTCCTTTATCTTTTTCCTATTGTTGACGTGTGCCGTCACGAGGATCCGAGCGCAGTCTGGACTGAAGACTGTGTTGGTGAGCTGGAGGATTGCTCCTATCTCCCCTCTTTCCCCTCTTTTTATCATTAAACCTAACTGATATATAATCGACAAAAAGTTATCTTGTACTAATTATGAGTTACAGCCATGATTATAGTCCAGAGCTGCATTTAGAATTCTGCTTTGGAAAACAGTTAGGCCCCATGCACACGAACGTGCTTTTGCGGCCGCAATTCCCCCGAAAATCCACGCGAGAACTGCAGTCCTGTTCATTCCTATGGGCCCATACACACGACTGTGGTTTTGACAGTCCGTGCATGGCCCAGGAGCCTGGACCGCATCAAGAACGGACATGTCTTATTACAGCCATGTTCTGCGATTTGCGGGCGGCTCGCGGGTGACACACCGCGGCCAGCCGACCCGAAAATCACGGCCGTGCACATGGCTACGGTCGTGTTCATGAGGCCTTACCAAGCATGTTGACGGACACAGCCCAAACAGCCTAGCTGAGCTCCAATAATTAAGTGGGAAAATTTGTTAGTTCTGTTTTTGTTTTTGTTTTTTTTGTTTCAAACCAAATAAAATATTCAAATGTTGCAGCTTTCACACTGGCTACTAGAGCACTAGTCTTAAATAGGCTGAAATTTGCTGTTTTCTTCATCTCACTTGACAGCTTTGCTGCAGAGCTAGGGGGAGAATTAGCAGAGTAATTTCATTATCATTAGAGGGCGGGGATTTAATGGCAGCCATATTGTACTGATGGAGGTCTAGATAAGGCAGGACAGTAATATTATAGAGACAGAAGGCTCTGTATGAAACTCCGCTGTCACTCCCTGGACTCTAGGGGGGACGACGACTAATAATATGACATTTCTGTGTCAATTGCCTCCCATTCATTGGCTGCCATAAAGCGCACACACACACCCTGCTGCACTGTCTATACAGACCATATAGGAAGAAAGTGAGTATCTCCAATATTGCCACCCTGGGATACTTTTTAAAAACACAAAATAAATAGCTGCAGCATTTTTACTTTCACAAATTGTTATAGGATTTACAGCATTCACAAGGGAAACTAGTATCAAATAAAAAAATATTTCTGTGGCACGAAGTATACACATCAGCTCATGTTAAAATATAAAAACAGTTGAACACAATAAAAATTCTGAAATGTTGCAAAGGAAGAACAATCCAGATAAGTGTTTTTACAAACGCAGGAAAAAAATATATAACAATTCCCATGGTCATATTACTGAGAGTAGACACTAACACCTCTTGCACACAACCGAGTGCCACTTTGGCTGTTTTTCGTGGCATCCGACAATTTTCATAGACTCATTCACTTCAGTTGGTGAATTGGGTCTGTGAAAACGGACCTGAGACGCCGATTTGTGGAAAGAAAGAACATGTTCTATCTTTCCACGGATCACGGACAGGACTTTGGCGGAACACACGGTCGCGTGCAAGAGCCTTGCGAAAGGGAAAAGACAGACAAGGGGAATAGGGGGCAAGGAACTATATTCAAAAATATACTATTCAAGGGAACAACTTGTTAATTATAAGATGATCCTTCCAGATATGACACCCATGGTTTCCAAACCGCATCAACTCTAGTTTTAGAGTCAGTCCGGATACTAGTTAATCTGTCATTTGCCGTTATCCTTCTTAATTTATTCTTAACTAAATCTAAGGACACTGAAGAGGTTTTCCAGCTCCTGACTATGGCCAATCTATCTGCCAGAAAAATAAAGTAAATCAAAAGTATATCCGGGATATGGGCATTTATTAAAGCTTGTTCAGGACTTTTAGTAAGATTGACTCCGGTGACCAGATCCAAAATCGATGAGTATTTGGGCATTCCCACCAGATGTGATATATTGATACTCTATAACCACACTTCCGAAAGTAGACTGGAGAGGTTTCTGAGAACATATCCACCATCAAAGTAATAGACAACTCTCACGTCTTCATGTAAAAAAATGTAATAACTTTAATCTGGTTGTGCTACATTTTAGCTGAACAGCCTTCCTCAAGTACCATATGTGACAATCTAGTGGGAACCAGGTACCACCTGAGTAGGACCTTCCAGTCAACGTCGACTAGTGACATATAAATGGGTATTTTTGCCATAGTTAAGGCCAGATGCGCGTCCAGTCAGAAACATCTAGCGCCTACCCGTTTCTGCCTCACATTTAGAAATATAAGGTAACTTGCCTGGGAGTTGGGAGAGTACGATATATAAGGAATATAATATTCCTTTCCTGCAACAGATTCAAACAATATGGATGCTAATTAATTTTTCACTGGAATGTCGACATTATTATGTATGAAATTTGTTAACAAAAGTGCTCGGATTCTGGTAATTTATGGATAGTGCAAAAAAATTGGAAAAGTATTAACCACCCAGCCTATCAAAAAAACCCACTAATTCTCACGAACCCCTTATTGATCCACCAGGGTTGCAACATATAAAAAAAAACAAAAAAGAAAACTCTCTCTCTCTCTCAACAGACTTGCGTCTAAAGTGTTGAAGCCAGGTAAAAAAAAGAAAAAAATGAGAAAAACCAGCTGCAAGATGGATAGATCATATTATTGATATCATGAACGTATAATTGAGAAACCTATAGGGGCTTTTCCACCATTGGACAAATAAAGACCTATCCCCCGGATAGGTCATCAGTATATGATCGGTGCGGTCCGACAACCAGACCCTGCACCAATCAGCCACTATGGCTGCCAATTTGAACGTTGTGCAGGAGTTGGAGCCGGAAGCAGATGGCTCCGACCACTGCATAGCATCCGTTAAGCAGCACTGCAGCTCGGCCGCTATTCCGTGACTGGAGCCATCTTCTTCCGGCATGGATGTCCGTGCCCAGAGGCAGCTGGAGGAGCTGATCGGTGCCGAGTCCGGGTGTCGGACCCGCACCAATCATATACTGATGACCTATCCGCTGGATAGGTCATCAGTTATCCGATCGTGGAAAACCCCTTTAACAGAAGAGGACAATTTAGAGCAGTGGTCTCTTAGCTATGGCTCTCTCCAGAAAGCCACAGGTTGGAGAACCCTGATCTAGAGAAACGCTATTCATATGGTCATTTTTACGTCAAAATTGGCTGTTATCAATAGTAGCAGTTCAGTAGTAGTTACATAGTTACATAGTACGGCTGAAAAAAGACACATGTCCATCAAGTTCAAGGAAGAGTAGACTCTAGTCTAGATTCCATGAGACACTTACTGTTGACTTTTTTGTTTTCTGGGGCGTAAATGTAACCTGAGCTTAAAGTAGTTGATCTTATGTTGGGTAAGTATATAATAGCCACCATTTACCTAGAAATGTATGTGATATCTGGTCCAAGTGTATTAGAAGGTTTGAGGTCTGGGGATCTTGCCAAAGGATAAGACCAAGGTTGAAAAGGAAGAATAGAAAACCCAAACTTTTGCCAATACAAACAAAGTCCAGTGTGAAAAAGGACCAGCTCATATTCTCTCATCAGTCTCCTGCTACGCAAATCAAGGGCTCGTAGTATCCAGAGATCTGTGAGGTGGAACAAAGTTCCAAAACTATTCAGAAATTAGCAAAGGGGCTTTCCATAATTAAGAGTGTCCCGTAGACAGAAGATCAATTGTTAGAACTTCACACATTCTTGATGATCTACTGAGAGTCCTCCATGACCAATATGTTCAATGCTTAAATACATGCCATCATGATATAATTATAATGAGAGGTCAATCAAAGTTTCAAAAACATGACGGACACATTTTTTGTATTAAAAGATTATGGCTGACCATATCAGATTTTTCTGACGCTATAGATGTAATAATTTCTGGTTACAAAGGCTCATTCTTGGTCTTAGAATACAAAAAGTTAAGTCTCTGGCCAGATTTAGTCCTCCAAATAGGAAGCAATACCCATTGCAGAAAAAAAGATTTAATTCCCAACATTTCAAGTGGTCTCAACATTATGGTTTCCTCACCAGCATTGGCCAAATATTTTAGTAAGAAAAGCAAATACCTGAAGTCCTAAAGAAGAACGTCTCAAAAATCTGTTTCTGTAACAGCCCGACGTATGAAAAATGGGGCACCGAATTCGTTTTTGTTTGCACTAATTAGTTTGAACTATAAAAGTAAGGATAAACACAGCCAAGTTTAAGGACGCGGCAGTCGTCCGAAACGCGTAGGCCCCCGAGGACATTCACCTCCACTTCTTACACACCCAGGACTACATACAACTGGACTTCCTTTTAATCCATTCCATTAAACTTGGAACAGAAAATCCATTTTAATTCTACTCAGCGCTGGATCCTATTTCTTCCTTTCTTGAAAAGTAAGGATACTTATGCTACTAAATGGGTTGTCATAGGACAAGAACCACTTTCTATATGATGCCCTGTTGGGGTATGTTCACACGGCAACGCCAATTACGTATGAAATTACGGAGCTGTTTTCAGGCGAAAACAGCTCTTGAATTTCAGACATTTTGACAAGTGCACACGTTTTTCGTGGCGTCTTTTACGGATGTAATTGGAGCTGGTTTTCATTGGAGTCAATGAAAAATGGCTCCAATTACGTCCCAAGAAGTGACATGCACTTCTTTGAGGCGGCCGTCTTTTTACACGCCGTCTTTTGACAGCGGTGCGTAAAAAAAAGCCCGTCTGCACAGAACACTGTAAGACCCATTGAATTCAATGGGCAGATGTTTGGAGCCGTTCTTTCGGGCGTAATTCCAGGCATAAAACGCCTGAATTACGTCCGTAAATAGGGCGTGTGAACATACCCTAAGGCAGACATGGTGCAGCCATGCATTACACAGACAGCCATTTATATTAATGGTACGCATGTAATGCTACATTTCCCCTGCGGCAGCCTAGATGCATCTTCCCCTGTTGATTCCAGCTGATCGCAGCCTCGATTTCTTCTTTTAAAAAAATGGTAGTCTTCGTGAGACAACTTCTTTATCCCTCTTAAAATCCTGAAGTTGGTGGGGGAAGTCTGAGACAGGTGTGTAGAGTTGCAGAGGCAGGAGTCAGTCCTGGGGCCCAAAGGCCCCCTGTTACATAAGATACTAGTATTATAAATGGCTTGGGGTAGGTGAGGGCCCTAGAGCGATTGGGGTAGTTGGGGAACCAAGTGCTTCAAGTTGCACCTCTGGTCTAAAAACTTTAACCTTCTTCTATTCCAAAACTGAAGTGTGTATGTAGGTCTATATACCTTCAGATATGGAACTTTTTGTGCTACGTATATCAGAGTTACACAGTCCTGGAAATCTCAGAACCTATAGGAAGAGGTTAAAAAATGCTGTAAAGCCATTTTATGGAATAACGTAGCGTTGCCTAGACACACAAGTAAATTTGCTCATAAAACAATTTACGAGAACTCGTGCTGATAATGTGTACGGTAACAAAGAATCGGTTTTTCAGTATTAGAAAAACTTGTTTGCTTTCTTTTAAAAACCGCGCCACAGCTGTCCACAGGTTGTGTGCGGTATTGCAGCTCATTTACTTCACTAGTGCTGAGCTGCAACACCAGACATAACCCATGGACAAGTGTGGAGCTGTGTCTAGAAGCCTTCACTATATTGTTGAGCAGCGTGCGCTTTCAGTGGAACTCTATTACAAATATTATAAATATTGGAACGCCCGTCAGATCTGAGAATACTGAACCTTGTCTGAGCGTAGCTTTATTTAATCAACTATCTTTGTTTATATAGCTGTTATACTCCGTTGCTAATCTCAATATATTTGCTTTGTGTTGTCTAAACCTAAGGCCTCATGCACACGACCGTAGTGTTTTTCTGGTCCGCAAATTCCAGGACCGTGTTCCGTGAAATGTCATCCGCAGTTCATCCGTATGTCCTCCGCAGTTCATCCGTATGTAATCCGCAAAATGCGGATGAAAAATAAAAAGCCTAGGTAAAACATGATGACGACAGAACTCATTCCCGGTCGTCGCCTAGCAACACTTCCGCAAATCCGCAAAACTGCGGATGACACACGGCGGTGTATCCGCAATTTCCACGGGCCCATTGACTTCTATTGGCATGTCCGCACCGCATTTGCGGCCCATAATAGGACATGTCCGTAGTTTCTGCGGCACGGATGTGCGGACATGCGGAGAGCCGTGAAAACACGGATAGTGTGTATGGGCCCATAGAAATGAATGGGTCCGCAATTTACCCGTGGATTTGCGGTTGAATTGCGGACGCAAAAACACGGTCGTGTGCATGAGGCCTAAATTACTCATCACTTGTCGGTGTCTGTTTACTGCTTTTCTTAGTAAGGTACGGTGACTAGTTCAGCTACAGAACTTAGCATCCGATAATCCAGAATTCTGATAATCTGGCAACTATTTAGAGCACTTAACTGCATAATAATCTTGAATTTCACAAGATCATTACCAGAAGACTAAAGACCATTTTACACGGGCCAATGATCATGCAAACAAGCGTTCATATGAACGCTTGTTCCCGATCATTGCCGTGTTTAAACAGGGCAACGATCAGCCGATGAACGAGCAAATGCTCATTCATCGGCTGATCGTATCGTTCATGCAGCTTAAAATTTTATCTTTGTTGGAGGCACATCTACCTGTGTAATCAGGGAGATGTGGTGCCGACATGATGGAAATGTATGGGGACGAGCAATTGCTCGTGAAAGGCGCAAACTAGCACCGATCAACGAGCAGTCTCGTTGATCGGCACTCGTTTTTACGGCCAAAATTCACCGGTGTTAAAAGGACCCTTAGCAATAAGAACCAATTAGGATATTCCTCTGTTTTAGATCTCATGCACACAGCCATATGTGTACAAGTATATAGACCCTTACTGTACCTCTGTTTGCCTCCGATTTTATACCTGGTGTCTTCCATCAGCCTCCTAGTGTACAGAGATATTCCCGGCCCGGGAAGCATTGCTTCTAGGGGAAAATATCTCCATATGTACAGGCCCAAGAGACCCTATACAGTAGCACACAGAGGACATCCGGCCTCAATTCCCTGCTGTACAGGCTCCGTGCACAGGTCTCGGCCATGTGCATGAGCCCTAAAGGTGATAGTGGCATACATTTTATTTCGGACCGTCTTCCTCAACTTTCTATTCTTACAAATACATTTTCTACACTAATCTATGATCATCCAATAATCCGGAATATTTGTTAATCCAGCACCCATCTGACCCCGTTAAAATGTATTTCCACCTAAATTTAGAAAAATCACCAGTAAATGTAGGTCCTTGATCCCTCACGTTATTTATTGTCACTAGATATTTATATTTTGTGCTACCCATTTCATAGGACAAATTATTGCTGTAAATGCACTCCAGCCATAAAGTGAAGAGGGTTTTATAAGAGAATAGTGGCCTTGTCCACAGCAACCAATCACAGAGCAGCTTTCATTTATCCAAGGCCATTAAAGAAACTAAAGCTGCTGTAATGTCGGGGTAGGGAGACAGACAGGTGAGCCCTAATCTACCCGCCACTCAGTCCCTGCCTACTTGCACGGCACGTTCTAGGCGACGGCGTACAACTGGGCGACGGTCCCTACGCTCAATAAGTGCACGACAGACTAACAGACAAATGTACACAGAAGCTAAGGGAAATGGGGCAGTTGCCCACGGCAACACCGTGAGCAACAAGAGTAGTGAACGAGCCGAGTCAAACCAGGAGTGTACGAGGTACCAAACGCAGAGCAGGAGCGTAGTCAGTAAAGCCAGGGTCAATTTTAAGCAGAGGTCAGTAGTATTAGCAGGAACAGCAGAGCCAGGAAACCAGACAGAATCACAGGCAAAGGAAGAGCAGGAAATGAAGGTATAAATAGGCCGAGGGCGGGAGCTAGAACCGTCTGGCCAGGCTGTGATAGGTTCTCCCACTCCTCGGCCTACCAGCCTGAGTGGTAGCAGATCGAGTCACTCTATCAGACCTAGGAGCAGATGCAGACTGATTAACCACGGGCGTCGACACAGAAGCTGTGTCTCGCAGATACTTTACAGCTGCACTGTGATTGGTTGCTATGCGCAGCAAGGCCTGTTTTACAGTTGTGATAAATGAGGCCTACATTATAACCTTAGAAAACATCCATTAGTTATAGGTGTTGTCCCACTCTGGCAGACCCAGCCAGTCCTTTCATTAATTGGACGGCCATTAATTTGAAAGGCAATTCTGTAATTCTTTATTTCGCTTGCAGCGTCCACTGAGTGGGCAGACGTGGCTAACCGCTGATCTCCGGGCTTTAGAGATGGACCCACCGGCTTCACTTTCAAAAGAGGTTGTCTTGGTGAGACAATCCCTTTAATGCCATGTTTGCCTACTTATAAGAATCCATTGGATTTTTTTTGTTTTTTTTTATTTTTATATATGTAAACCTGCCCACAGATATAGGATGCACCCCAATCACTCCAACCAGCCAAAGTGCTTTCTTTAACTGTGCGATCATTGCAGAGGTAACCCAATGCCGCCATAGTGCCCTACTAAAGAGTGCCCCACACAAATAGTGTCAGCAAACTGCCCCCATAAACCAAAGTGCCAGTAAGGTGCCCTACATTGCCCACTGATAATTTAGTGTCAGCAGGGTACCCCAAACAATACCGGCATAGTGCTTCACTTTACACAGTCATAAAATTAAATTATAAAATTCCAGCTGTCTGTAGCCACCTCAAGGGGGAGCTCACTGCATACATATCAATACAGCTCCCATTGAACTCAATGAGGGCAATATAAATATATAGGCAGCAAGCCCCCCCCCCCCCCCCTAGAAGCGCCTGCAGTCTTTTACCATAAGCGTGCGAGTTTTCTCATAGTTCAGGAGACTCTTGGGCAGTCCAAGAGGGTAGACAAATATGCTTAAATGGGTTGTCCACGACGTGAGAACTGACCTATCCACAGGATAGGTCATCAGTATATGATCGGTGCGGGTCATCACTCGGACCCTGCACCGATCAGCTGCTACGGCTGCCTCCGAGCGCCGGATGTTTTGAACGGTATGCAGTAGTTGGAGCCGGAAGTAAATGGCTCCGACCACTGCATACCGGACGTTCTGCAGAACTGCAGCTCTGCCGCTATTCCGTGACCTGAACCATCTGCTTCCTGCATGGATGTCCAGTGACAGGAAGCAGCTGAAAAGTGCGGGGTCCGGATGTTGGACCCCCACCGATCATATTCTGATGACCTACCCGGTGGATAGGTCATCAGTAATCAGTTGTCCGGTCGTGGACATCCCCTTTAATTCCACTCGCAGGAATATGCTCCCATATAGTGCAGCCAAAATGCTATGTGAAACCAGATAAAACCAGTACCGGATAAATTTTCAATTCCTTTATAATCTTTGTTGGCCTCTTCGTAGGGAATACCATCCCTGTAGACCATTTTTCAATGCAATTTTGGGTGGTTGCCTCAAAGAGGTTTTACAATAATTAAAATAGTCAATCATTAGGGCTCTTCCACATGGGTTGGATTTGCTGCGAAAGTTCCTCAGCAAATCAGACCCAGAAACAGTTGGGATCATGCCTGGTTATCCGTATATTGGAACATTGGACATTCCTCAACGTCTAGGACCACATGTCCCTACATAACTTGGAAATGTAATATCACAACAGTGGGAAATCCAATGTTTTCCCATCTCTGCGATAATTGAACTGAACATATACAGTAATGCTTTGCTACGTAGGAAAATATATTTGTGCAATGAAGACATATGACTATGTAGCAGAGCTGAGTCTGTCATGTAGCTGTCTGTGACCATGCAATTTTTGCATCATGACACAACTCCTTTCAATATCACATTGTGTTTCTTGTGGTTTCGCTACTGCATTACCTTAAAAAGGAAAACCACTTCTGATACTCCCACCTCCTCCCCCAAGATGATTGCAGGGGATGCCACATCTTACAACCGACATCAGCAGTAATTATAGAGGGAGTCACAATTGACACCTCCTAGTCCTTCATTTTCAGACAAAACGCAGCTCTAATACTGAGGTTCCAAGCAAGATACCCCTTAAATAAATGTAAAACTTAATTTAGGATGTTCTGATTATGACGTAAAAAACAAATATGGCAAAAATGAATTTTTTGTTAACATTTTTTTTTTTTTTAAATGAAAACATTCACTTTTATGTACTGAATGATACCAAAAAGCACAAACCCTTTAAGTTAGTTTTTTTTCTCATTTATACTATACACTATTTTAAAATAAAATAAATGTTCACAAATTGTAAAGATAATATATTTAAAATAGTTTACATTTTTTGGGGTTTTTCTTATTTATGTGATAACAAAACATAATTTGGCTGATTTATCAACCGTTTTTTTGGGAGTTAAAAATCCCTCAAGCGCATGCACTATATCGATATACTATGTATGGCATCCGGCCGCCAATTATTGCATGTATTCTTCATGGCCGACAATTTTGTGTTTTCAGGAAGGGGGGGGGGGGTTGTGGCTGAATTTGTTGGAACTGTGCACCAATGGCGTGAAACACTTTACAGAGAATTGTCAGCCGGCCAACACCGGGTCACACACGTTGTGCTATATGTGCCGACGAAATGTCAACAACTTTTTAAAAATGTCCCCTGGATTGTATGGTCGTGAATGCAATATAGTGTCAGTCAGTTTAAGGGATTTTCCAGTTTGCATGTTCATCAGGGAAACCACTACTTCAACCATTAATTTCATTAAGCGCTGTGTTCCTCCAGAGCTGCGTGCCAAACGTCTCATGGTTTACAGCTCTAGTCAATAGAGTAGAATGGCCATTAATGAATCGGCTTAATAGGGCACATGAGGCTTTCCGAACCAGACGATCCTTATGACCTCCGTGGGGTTATGGCAGTCTCTGAAGATACTTGGGGCACCATGCGGCACAGGTGAAGGATACAGATACAATTGATACCCAAGGAACAGGGCAAAAGATCCAGTGCATGTGTGCCAGGAGGGGCACCAATCAGACTCTGTATTGGCCAGGGAATTTAGATCCAGGGCTAGGCCAGTGAATTGACTCTTTGACCTGGGTGAAGGAAAGCTCAGCTATGTCTCTGCCTATCACAGAATTACATCTTCATTTATTAAACCTTCATTTACCAATGGTTCTCTAGTTGATGTGGAACCACAAGTCCCAGTGATCTCTTCCAAATTTGGAAAAACTAGGATATCACTATGACAGAAGTTGTAATAAATATTTTGTACAGATACAGCAGAGCTGAGTTTGTCATGTGCAGCGGTGTTCTGCTTGTCATTTCACAATATAATATCATGAGGTGTTATCTGTGGTTTTGAATAGAACGGCAGGTAAACTTTTTGCAATATGTTAACTCAGACAGCTAGAACCAGCCACAAAGGATGTACCCAAAGGTTTAAATTACCCATTCAGCCCAGCTACGTGCGCATGTGTTTGTGTGTATATGTATTTGTGTATATGTATTTTTGTGTGTTTGTGTGTGTGTGTGTGTGTGTGTGTGTGTGTATATATATACATATGTATGTGTGTGTGTGTGTGTGTGTGTGTGTGTATATATATACATATGTATGTGTGTGTGTGTGTATATATATATACATATGTATGTGTGTGTGTGTATGTGTATATATATATATAATATATATATATATATATATACTATGTAGTAGTGCCGAGTTTGGCACAACTCATAGTAATATATCAATGTGTTATATGTGGCTTCACACTGGACAGCAGGGTACCCAAAATTCAGAAAGTTACCATGATGCACAGAAAATGCATCCCCAATCTTAAATTGCAAACTCAACTTTGCTACTTCTGTGTTTGTATACATATGTAGCAGTATTAGCTTTGGCATAATTCATGGTAATATCACAATGCGTTATCTTTAACACCAGAATGCAGGTAAACTTACTGCATTATTGTAACTCACCATGTTATCAGCAGCGCTTACACCACACTGCAGTCCCAATAATGTGACAGAATCAGCTCTGCTACATCTCCATATCATAGATGGCTCCGTTTCTAGATTATTACATTTGAAGGGTGGCAAAGAGAAGGACTTACCTGCCCGCAGGTATGTTTTGAGTGTCATCCACAGATAGCCCAGGCGCTGCTACACCTGTCACAGGTGGGAGATAAGCGCAGATAAAATAGCACCACACACACACGCACACGCACACACTAAAACACAGACACAGTTTGCATTGTTAAATATTTGTGCCAGACACGCAGCAGCGAGGATTAATCAGCCAATCAGGGTTTTTCCCAGTGTCACTTCCTTTTATATATCACTCGGTCACAGCAGAATAAAATACAATCACAACCATTTAGATTTGGCACCTGAAAGTGACACAAACAGGTTCAACTGGTGTCTGCGTAAAGTAACTGTGCAGAAGGGGGGGGCGAGGGAGGGTGCACAACTTTCTGGTAAACTTTTTAGTCACTCCCTTTTAAAAGATCTTTTTATGTACAGAGTTTCAGGACGCTGGTCCGCATCTGGCAGGTGAGGGGACCTGTAACAGATTTTGCATTGAGTCCCAGGAACTATAACTTACACCTCTGCCTATGGGGCAGATTTATTAAAGGATAACTAAACTTTCAGAAAACTCATAATGACATGTCAGAAGTCTTGATGGGTGGGGTGTGAGCACCCCCAATCGCTAAAACGAAGCTGCAGAAGTGCTTGGGTGAGCGCTTAGCCACTTAATTTGTGATTGGCCTTTCTCAGAAGGCCGAGCAGTTGGTGTACGGGATCAATAAAAAGTCTGAGCCCGTAGACCAACTGCTCGGCCTTCCGAGAAAAGGCAATCAAAAAACAAGCGGCTCAGCGCTCACCCGAGCACTTCTGCTGCTTCGTTTAAGCGATCGGTGGGGGTCTCCGTGCTCACAATGCCAACGATCAAAACTTCTTACATGTCACTATGACATATCAGAAGTTTTCTGAAAGTTTAGTTACCCTTTAAAGAGGCTCTGTGACCACATTATAAGTGGCCTATCTTGTACATGATGTGATCGGCGCTGTAATGTAGATTACAGCAGTGTTTATTTAGAAAAACAATCATTTTTGACGGAGTTAAGACCTATTTTATATTTATGCTAATGACTTTCTTAATGGACAACTGGGCGTGTTCTACTTTTTGACCAAGTGGGCGTTGTGGACAGAAGTGTATGACGCTTACCAATCAGTGACCAATCAGCGTCATACACCTCTCTCCATTCTTTTACACAGCCCATAGTGATCTTACTAGATCACTATGTGCAGCCACATACACACACACTAACATTACTCAAGTGTCCTGACAGCAAATATACATAACCTCCAGCCAGGACGTGATGTGTATTCACAATCCTGACACTTCAGTAACATTTGTGTGAGATTTACAGCAAGGCAAGCGTAATCTTCGCTTTCATATACTCTACTGATGTGAACATTGAGGTCTCCTTTGTATATGTCCTATGCAGGTAGATCCGAATACAGCAGCAGCACTCCTACATCTCTACCCCACGGTGGGTAAGAACATAGCTGCAGACATCCCAGTCTACAAGTGTGAAGATCCTTTTTACATGGACTTACATATGTTTACTGTTGAAATATCGTGACGTGACAAAAATAATAATTTCTCTTTAAGTCTTGTTGTGTATGAAGTTGACGTCTAGTGAAACAATCGTACTGTTTTGTCAGCACCAAGCATTGAACATTTAGGTCATCCAGAGGGAGGTGCCCTGACTAAGAGGAGTGTTCTTATTGTCAATGCTACGAAAACCTGAGACAAATATGTACACGATATCTGGTGTCCGATGAGACGTGCAGTATCCAAGGTAGATCAGAAATAACAGCTTCACCCCTATATCACCTGTAAGTAATGCTGGCACTGCCAATATCCCATGTCACCCTATGTCATAACCTGACACTGCAGATGTATACCGAAGAGCCCTGCCCCTGTGCAAACAAATCATTTACCGTGATAACACTCAATGGAGAATTTACTGGAAGCAAAAATTTATGAGGCTCAACAAAGGCAGCAACATCTCTGCAAGCCTCAATGGGCACGCCAGATGGAAATCCAGATCCCTGGTAACATTTAACTTGGCCACAATGCGCTGATGAGGTGGTTCATGCACTTGAAGTTCTTCTTCGAGATCTGGGTTATCAGCGCAAGGAGGAACATTGTCTTACGAGGCTTTCTTCCACACTGGGAGGGTACCTAGCAGGGTCGGACTGACCCACCAGAATACCAGAGGATCCTCTGGTGGGCCCAGACTCTGACCCAATAATGGGTCCTGGTAGGTCTAGCAGAAAACAACCCCATTTGGAGCGGACTTGCCACTAGGGTCTATTTCTTAAGGGTGATTCACAAATAACCTATTAGATCTTATTGACGATATGTCCTATGAGTACAATGATAACAGCAAGTTATTCTGTAGAGATGGAGGGTGGGCCATCAGTTTTATTTCCTCTGGTTGGCCCAACTGACCCCAGTCCGACGTGGGTACCTAGAGGAGAGGGAGAACCATGGCAGATATGAACATAGGTCTTCCCATCCTGACTGGTTCATGCCATCATACTTACATCTAAAGGTCATGTTCTTCTTCGTCCATGCTCCACCATCATGCTAAGGAGGGTTCGTAGGACATCAGGCTGGTTCTTATCGTTCTTGTTAGCAACCTTGTAGTGGTCTAGATCAAGGGAGCCCTGTACAGGTTCACACTGCCCATTTCAGCTGCATGGGCTCTGTGTAGGTACATCCTTAATTCCAGGTCATTAGATTCAATGGACTTAAACACCAATGAGGTTTTACTTGACCTGATTAAGCTCTAACGTGACTTTCTCCTACTGGGGCAGAGCTTGGGGGAGAGTAGAGCGTTAAATGGCTGGTGCTGTATAGTAGGTCTGTCTCTGGCTACAAGGCTCTTCAACTGGCATTGTCTGTGGGATCTATGGCTGGCTCTATTACAGGAGCACTTTAGATGACTTGTTTATAAGGCAATGGGGTTGATAGTGCTATGGAGGCACTACGGCTTGCAACGTTAAGAGGTCACGGACTATGGTTGGCAATGTTATGTGGGCACTCAGTGTGACTGGCAAATGTGCACATATCTATGTGGGTGCATGAACCCATTAAACCCTCCCAGACAACATTTTGCATATTTACCTGGAAGTATATACAATATATATGTTAGGGATCTGCCAGGTACTTCATCTAGCTATACTCCTGGGATTAATCAATCCACACCTGAGGCCAGACCTGCTCGACTGACACCATCTCCCACCAACCAGGGTGGCAGGCTCAGGAGTGGGAGAGCCTATCGCGGCCTGGTCTCTCGGAGTTAGCTCCGCCCCCTGCCCTTTATTACCTGCCCTGTGCTCTCCCTCAGTGCTTGTAATTCTTTTGGATTCCTGGCCCCACTGCTGCTTGCTCCAGCCTGCTTCTGCCGTGCTTCTGCCTTGCTGCAGTTCTGCTTGACCTGCTTGCTTGCCCTGGCTTGCTTCTGTCTCCGTGCCTGCTCGGGTGTACTCACTTCGTCCTGGTCCTGACTGTTCGTTCGCCGCCCCGTTTCCTCGTGGCGTTCCGTGGCTACTGCCCCTTCCCTTGCGTGTTCCCTGTTTGTCTTCCTGTGCACTTAGCCAGCGTAGGGACCGCCGCCCAGTTGTACCTCGTCGCCTAGGGCGGGTCGTTGCAAGTAGGCAGGGACAGGGCGGTGGGTAGATTAGGGCTCACTTTGCCTTCACCTCCTTCCTGCCATTACAATATACATTCCCACATTAATGAAAGGGGATGTCTGCCTTAGACAGCCCTGGCTTACCTGATAGGACATGTGAATGTGATGGAGAGGTGTTCCTCAAGACCCCCATCTGTTACCCAGAGCAAAAAGCAGCTACCAAGTGTGTCTCTCGCTCTGGAGGACCTGTCCTGTATTACACAGACAGCTTATTGACTGTAATAGACACTGTGTAATACTTAATTTCCCATGTGGTGGCGCTGCAGGGAAAATGAACACTTACTGCCTAGCAGCAGGACCCTTTGTGATCAGCTTATCAGGAGACCCATCCAACTAAAATTGTCCAAAGAGGATAACTCCTTTAAGACTCAACATGTGGATTTGGGCGACAACATCCCAGAGTGGAGTAATATAACCAGATCACATTTTCTGCTATAAAACCAAATACTGCAAAATGAATGAGTTAAATGACAAATTAATTAACAATATTAACTCGATTGGGTATTCTGCTATTAGATGGTAACAGTACAGCCTGAGGCCACTTAAAGATATCCAATGGAGTAATAAAACAAGAGACTATAAAACCAAACTAGGTCAGTGAGAACAAACTTATGAGCCGTGACTCACGCAGGTCTCAGAATTTAAGGTGTTCATGTAAGTTATCAAATTAATACGTATGACATAATATACATGACATCGTCAGAGCCAAATGAACTCCAGGCAGGGGCAAGTGTTTAGGTGCCCCTCATTTGGATCTTCATCTACCTGTCTCATCAATGTTATCTATTTCCTATTAAAATCCCAACAATCCATTTTATTGTCTTAAAGGGATTGTCTGGTTTTAAAATAGTTTATTCTAGAATTTTATTATTTATAAAAGGGGGTGCTCCACTTATGTCCCTCTTTTATTAACCAGAGCAGCGAGCGGATACAAAGAGTGTCTCTGACTCTGGAGGACCTGATATATACAGAAAAATTATTGATTTCAATGGGCACAGTGTAATACTTCATTTCCCCTGTGGAGGAGCTGCTGGGAATTCTACCACATATTACAACTGTGATCAGAATAACATTGAGAGAGTTTTCTAACAAAAAAAGATGGTCCGTAGTGATCAACCCCTTTAAAGGGAAGATTTACATTTAAGCATCATCCCCCTTTGGTCACCTTCTGACCATGGTAGGGATCCATGATGTTGGAACCCTTACCAATGGCCAGAACAAAATGGCAGTGCCAATTAGTAACCCCTTGGGACTTTCAATTTGGCAATGTTCAAGCTCAAGCCTTCTGATATGTTCTATATACAATGTTTCTATGTCAAGTCAGAAGATAATTAATGTGGATACGTTATATTTGTTGAAGAGCAATATCACCACGTATCCAGGTAATGCCACCGTAGCCCATGTATCCCGTGTTTCTAAGGCAATGGTTCGCCACCTGTGGAATTTTACTTGTGAACTACAACTCCCAGCACTTCTCAGATGATTGAGTTCTAGTTTCCCAACAAATGGAGAGCCCTAGGTTTCGGACTAGTCTTCTAGATCAAACCAATAGGTGGCTGCCCTTGGACCACTTATACCCACATGGTGTGGGCATCAGTCTTGGGTGCCTTCTAGATAAGAAGCTACTGTGTGTGTGTGTGTGTGTGTGTGTGTGTGTGTGTGTGTGTGTGTGTGTGTGTGTGTAAGTGATACCATAGCAAAGACCAAAATGCCCCATTTTTACCAATATAGTGCCAGGTTTTACCCCGCAGGTCACAAGATCCCGGTGTTTCTTTTCCCCCTCATGCCCTTTTTGTAGTTTTACTTTAAGAATATTCTATAAAGATCTTCCGGAGAGGTTTTCTTTTCATCCTGTATTTACTTCCCTTTTATTATTCGACTCCTGGTAAATATACTTCTATCGTTTTTCCATATTGTCGGCCAGATAGGAACAATAATTTAGGAGCAAATTGCAGAAGTATTTACACAGATTTATACAGATGCAGCTGGTTGAGTAGACTTTGTTGTTGCCACTTTATGTGGCATCACAAGGATGTGTCCAGCCATGTTTTCATATTTTCTATGTAGCAAGCTAGATGGGCACAGTCGTAGCTAGGCTCTCCTTCTACTGGGGCAAAGCTCCAGTTTTCTTCCCTAGCCCTGTAGGTAAATGCCCTAGTCAAGGAAGTGTGGGTTATTGTCACCCCCAGCTTGCCCGGCACCCAACATTTAGGGCACATGCGCACCTAGTTATGCCCATGTTGAAGACACAGATTATTCTGATTCTGAAAGCAACCAAACAAGGCTCTTTTTCTCTCACTGATCTTAAATAACATCACATCCAGAACTCCAGTCACAGTTCTCCTGCCTGTCATTGCAAACAGACTGCATTTTCCTGCTAAACATGAGATCCCATAATGCTCACAGGGAACCAGCAGAATTCTGAATGCAGCTCTGGATGTAAGATGCCCATATAGAGCAGGTGCTCTTCAGCTCTCCAGTAGTCCTTGTGAAAAGGACATGTGGGTGGCACTAGAGACTGTCAGCAGTCTGAATGACCGTGCTATCCTCCACTCAGTAGTGCTGAGCATTTTAACTTCAGTGCCCGTTGACTCATAGGCAACATACAGACGCCGCACTTTCTTAGGACAGTGATACAGAGCTTGAAATTATACGCAGAATACCCATTATGGGTGTATTATATCTCTGTACAAGTCCAGAGCGGTAATATGGCACCCCTAGAAGTCTATAGATCCCTACTGTGTCATGTTCTATTGGATGCTGGATTACCGAGGTGATCTCCCTTATGAACATTGCTTATACGGGATAATGTCTCCGTAATATGGTCAAGGATACCCATGCAAACACTGGGAGAACATACAAATTTGACAGGTTGCAGGGGTTTCGGTACATTTTTTTTAGGGATCATAAAGAAATAAATAAATTATAATCTGTTGATGATTATATGTCCGGTATTATTCCTTGTCATAGGCCTAACATACTAGGGCACCTCAAGAGGTCGCTGTCCTTCCGTACATCCTCTACATCCCCCCCCAAGCTGCAACTCTACCTCCTCTGTTAATTCCCCCACCCTGGAGATGTCCCTGTCTTTTTATTGCATCTACATTGTATATTTTGTATCATTTCCTCTCTTTTTACCAAGTCAAACAGCGCCACCTAGTGTAGAGCAAGGAAACTACAACAAACTTCTAAAGTCAGAAAAGATGAGCGCTGATATCATATGAAATATTTTATTTATTTTTCAAGATTTTAAAACTTTTTAACGTAAAAGATGAACACAAAGCAAGTTAATACAGCAATTCAATGCACGGATCAGACTCCCCAAAGTCCTTGGGCTCCTCATTAATCTTACCACCCTAGCCTCCCATATTAGTGATGTTATTACTACTGGCATGGCATAATCTTCCCACAAAATCTGTTCCTGTCATAATCTGAGGGGCAACGCATGAGCAGATTAAGGGCTTGTCCACACACAACGGAATTTCTGCAGCAATTCCGTTGAAAGTCAAAAGCTTTCCGCTGCGGCAAAAACGCACCAATTCCTGCAGTTTTTACTGCAGAAAATGGTGCGTATTTTGCTGCGTTTTTCTCACTGATGGGAGATGGAGACGTCTCCTCTGAAAAACGCAGCATTTCTGCCCACTTTCCATAGCAGGAATTGACATGCTGCGGTACGAAACATACGCACCGCAGGTCAATTTCGGCTCGGAGATTTTACACAGCGTGTGGATGAGATTTGTTAAATCTCACCCATTATTCTGCTACTGTATTCTGCTGCGTTTTTTCCGGCCGAAAATGCCGGCTGGAAATATATAACTATAACTGTGTGATATGTGCAGGTCCCACCTCTGAGACCCGGATCTATGTGAAGAACGGTTGTCCAAGGTGAGCGGTTTCCATAACTCTCATAGAACTGAATGTAGAGCGCTGCGCAAATGTGTGGCCAACTCCATCATTCTGTGTCCGGATATTTCGGTATATATTGGTTTTGTGATCTCTGCAGTCGGTTTATATCACATTACTTAACCACTGCAATGGAGAACCAAAATGCTGGACGACAGGGACTAAAATTATAATAATAATAATAAGGCCTAGTTCACACTGAGTTTTTTGCCATCAGAAAAAAAGGAATTTTGAGGCAGATTTTGACCTGCCTGTGCTTTTTGGCCACGTGTTTTGCAGTGTTTTTCACCAGCGGCCACTGAAGCGGATGCAAGGAACAAGGGCGAAGAATGCTCGGAAACCAGCGCCGTGGGGTTTTTCTGCCTCCCATTGATTTTCAATGGGAGGTCAGAGGCGGAACCGCAGCAAGAAAGGACAAGCCTCCCGGGGGGAAAACGCCTCTGCCTCCCATTGGAATAAATTTAGGGGCAATATAGGGCGTTTTTTTGTCGCTAATTCCAACCCTGTTTCCACATCCAAATCGGCGCCGAAAAACTCTGTGTTAACCTGGCACAATAATAATAATAATGATATAATGTATTTCTATATATTTTAATACTTGTATGTTTTTCAGTGTCCCTGTGCGTTTCCATCAGTTTTAAAACTAATATTCTCAGCATCTGCCAGATGTAGTTCTGAAAGTCATAGATTCATAGTCCGGTTGTAGGCCACTGGCATAGCATGTGTTAATAATAGCCAAGAAAAAATATGGTAAAGAATATTCTGACCGTTGAGCCGCTCCCCCCCCCCCCCTCCCTTACCACCTTACATGGACCTTGTATAAATTGTGTGTTTTGTTGAACTAAACCTCCGACCACATCACCACTGCCTAAATAATTACCCCTATAGATTGACCACAGAAACTACCACTAAACACCAGGGACTGATAAGTAACGATGGATTTATTACTTATTTTTTGTATGTCTTGTTATTGTGGTAGGAAACCGGAGAACACGGTGAAAACCCACGTGAACATGCGGAGAACATATTAACTCCATGCAGATGTGGCCCTGGATGGATTGAAACCCAAACCGAGGTGCCCAGCGCTGCAAGGCCACAGCTCTGAACACGGAGCCACCGTGCTGCCCATAAGATCATGATGGAAGATGATCATGTGATGAGGATCCTTGAGGATGGTGATTAGATCTTGATCACTGAGGATGAGGACGATGAATTGAATGAGGAGGAAGATGTTGATGATGATAATATCTGCTGTGAGAAGAAGCAATATAAGAAGTTTAATGTCGATTCTGAGAACAAGAGAAAATATTCATGACATATCAACCATGAACTCACCGTTGCTCCCAGAATTCTCATCTTTCTGGGTGGAATATTGGACTGGAGAGCCGTTCTTGCTTGATGTTGTAGCGGTCTCCATCTGTCGCTGGTATATGGGAAGCCCCAGAAGATCTTCTGGCCTTCAGATGTTATGGAAGGCTTCTGAGCTTCTCTTTGTGACAGGACATGTCCCACAGGAATGGAGTAACTGGGATCCATGACTGGTGCCTGCAGGAGAGAGGGAAAATTAAATGAACAATATAATATCTGCAATTCTTTCCATTTGGCATCTGATGAGCACAAAAACATCCCGAGTTATGAACCATCCTCTTCCTATCCAATATCCCACCAAACCCTGATGTCCCTGATACCTACCGATGCCATATAAAATGGAGGTGGTGTTTTTCCAGCTTCTAGTTTCACCCAGCCAACTGGGGCAAAGAACGGATGCTTCCTTATTTTGTTGCCGAATGCCAGGCGGCTCTCTGCATTTTTGGATAGGAGCTGAGGAAAAACGTATAAAATACATAAGAATGAGGACATCAGAAAATAAATAAAATCTCTGAGGCGTCCATCTTCCTTTCAGCTAGTAACCAATGAGTCTATGCTGATCACTGGCGATCTGTGACCTCCTTATATTAAGGTTGGGGAGGAGTCATCAATGTAGTGGACCTGTGTATTATACCCCCTTAGATTCTATAATTCCCCCCCCCCTATAATATACATCTACTCACCTTGTCTATTACGTCCTTTAGATCTGGTGAAAGCTCCTCTGGGTAAACTGGATGGTCATGGAGCACTGACTGCATTAATGTTGGCCAGTCGTTCCCGCTGTAAAAGGGATATTTCCCAGTTGACATTTTGAGAACTCCCAGTGAAAACCAGTCGACAGCTGCATCCTGGCTAAAGACCTGTGAGCCAATCAAAGAAGAGGAAGAGTTATTGTTAAAAAATATAGATAATGGCATTTGGCAGAACACAATGGATTCCGTGTTCTGAGACGTCGTCTATACTTGGTGAATCGTTACCAAGGAAGAGATGAAGTCTTGGAATGTTATTTGGATAATTATAGAATCTGCAGTGATCAGAGAAGGAAAAACTTGGTCCACATCTCAGGGGCCATATATTTTTCAGCTCCGACGCATCCTGAGGCTTTATTATCTACATCCTCGTTGGTCGCACAGGGGCCATAATCTCCTATTTTAATGTGGCCATTGCAGTCCAGAAAGATCTTTTCTGGTGATATGTCCCTAAAGGAAAAATCTAAAATTCAGACAATCAATAGACAGAAAATAAAATTGTGCTTAGGAGAAAGCAGAATACTAGAAGTCCATTACCGGTGAATGATCCCGCGTGCGTGAAGATACTGAAGCCCGCAAGTGATTTCTGCTGCGAGAAATGGGGTGGAAAGAGGGAATAATATGTATAAAGAAATTATATATTTTTTTAAAATAAGGCATCATAGAAATCTCATAATGTTCTCCCAGATGATTCTCCCACAGTTATAGACCCATATATAAGGACCTGTCTATAGAGAAACTACCGGACCTCTTTATAAGTGGGAGCTACATGGGGGGATTGCCATATAATAATCCATCACCCTGCCCCCCGACCAGCAGCTCCACGTAGACCCTCTTACATAAACCCATCGTCAGTCTTACCTGGTGGTGTTAATATCTAATGGGGATCTGGCTGTCATGGAATCGTCCAGGTCCCCTCCACGCAGATACTCCATCACATAACATAAGTAATCCTGTGTGAGAGAACAAAATGTCATAATAAGTGTTTTTTTTTTAAATTTCTGTGTTATTTAATGAAGTTATATACGCTAGGACAATCGCTTACCGATGTCTGGATGGTGGCATATGAGTAGGTTAGGAATGGGCTACCCCCTGCAAGCTCCAGCACTCTTTTTTTCATTAGTTCCTCTTTCTATACGGGTTCTTTTTAGAAGTGGATGCTTTTTTTACCATTTTTACCGCTACCTGCTGTCCACTGGTACGATCTGCGGCCAAAAACACCTAAATGAGATGTAAGCAAGACATATGATAAACTCTATTACAGATCTGATCACCAGCAGAACAATAGAAGAACACAGACTGACTACCTAATAAAAACACACAGACCTTCCCAAAAGAGCCTTGTCCGAGTTTCTTGTGGGAGAGGAAGTTATCCAAGGACAGCGGCTTTGTCACCGTGTGTAGGGGGGTGGATGACTGGACGGTGCGTTCTCCATTAGTGGACGTTGGCTTAGAGGTTGAATCTTGGTTTTCTTGGCTACTTTTCTTGGCGATTATTTTATAAGATAGGCCGAACCTCTCCCCTCTGCCGGCACAGTCTCCATTTTGAGTCCCCTTTTCCTCATCTAGTTTTCTCTTGATGTTATTCATTTCCTCATTGGTTTTTCTGCGTTTCTTTGACGCCAAGGCTTGAGATTTGGCTAAACCCTCTTCTTCGATGTTACACCTCCTCTTGCTACTTGGAGCCTCATCTCTTATCCTCGATCCTCTTCCTTTCCCTTCCATTTCTGAAGGGATTCGAGGCCGCCACATTATGCCCAGCAGATGTATCATTGGGCAGTCTCCTCTTTCTGTTGATGATCTCCCTGATGTTATGAAGATCAATGTCCTCTCTGGTGTTTTGAGGTACACTCGTGCTCAATATAAAATGGTAGACAAAAATTTGCCAAAAAAAATGTCCTATCTCCTCACATAAATTAGTTTTAGTGGTATTTGATATACCAGTCTCAATATATTTCCCCCATTGTGTGCGCACTTAGATAATACATAGCAATAAAGGCTGAGGTGTGTCCCAACTTCTATGTAGGGGAGGAAAGCTCATGAAATCTTAAAGGGGTATGACAACTGATGACCTATCATCAGTATATGATCGGTGGGGTTCCGACGCCCGGACCCCGCACCAATAAGCTGCTTCCATACCGGAAGCAGATGGCTCCGGTCACGGAATAGTGGCCAAGCTGCAGTTCTGCTGAATGGCCGCTATGCAGTGGTTGGAGCCACCTGCTTCTGGCTCCAGCCACTGCATACCCTTCAAAATATCCAGTGCCCGGAGGCAGCCGGAGCAGCTGATCGGTGCGGGGTCTGGGTGTCGGACCCGCACCAGTCATATACTGATGACCTATCCTGTGGATAGGTAATCAGTTGTCAGTTTGTGGACAACCCCTTTGAGTGGGGGGGGGGACATAGAAATCAGATGGCACCATTACTGTAGTAGGATACAGCTGTACTAGGGCTCACCACCGTTTCATGTGCTCCCAGCCCTGATATATTTTGCCCAATTTTGACCAACTGTAATAGATGCAATTATTGAATTCCTATAGATAATATTATGAATTATTGAATTATTCTTCCCGGTATATACCCTATGTACAGATTGCAGATGACATGTTGCTTTTTGTATCATCTTGTTTTAGGGTGTGACCATGTGTTCAGGTTGTAGGTGAGGTTTTGTATCTATGGATCTCGCTTTAGGGTGTTATTTTATGCGTCGCTCTTGTTACAGATGTTTTTATACTAATTGTATATAATGGTGTTCTACCATTTTTGTATAGTTACATATGCATGAGCGTGCACGCTATAGAACCGTGGTTTCCAACTCATGGCTCAGGATGTCAAAGCATGATGGGAATTGTAGTTTTGCTACCGCTGGAGAGCAGCAGGTTAGTCTCCTGCTACAGAGGAAGGCCTGCAGCTGCTACGGGGCCAGTATAGAGGGATCCAGTTACCGCATCTCTCTTCTCCATAGGCGAAGTAAACCTATACAGGACTCCATAGGACCAGGGAGGGTCATGCAACATTCCTCTCCTTGAAGGAGTAAGAGGGGTGAGAACACGACCGGGCCCTTCCTCTACCTTGCACACAAACTATATCATTATTAATATGTTTTCGGTATAGTTCGATGTTTCTGCAGCTCTTCATTTTAGCAGATTTATTTCAAAACAATCACAAGTTTAATAATCACTTCCAAGCGCCCTGTATTTAATGCTATGGTTCAACGTGCCGCTGTTCCAGGAGGCCACAAGTAATTTGTCATGGACTTCCTTCTGGACCAATCTCTAGAACAGGAAGTGGAAATTACATGTAAGCGGCTGCTGATTGGCTGCAACTTGGAGTAGAAGAGTGTGAGCCTAGAGGAAGTAATAGGGGGAACTGTATCTAGCTGGTACTTGTATGAAAATAATGGGGTTGGTTGGCACACAATGGCAATAGTTTAGAAGGTCTGGGTCGGTATATGTTCTATGATCTAGTCTGGGGTTCAAATTTATTAGTCTGAGTAAAAGGGGTTGTCCAGGGACATCGATAGGTCATCAGTATAAAAAACAGTCTGTGCCCAGACAACCTCTTTAATGTATGGTTCTGGGCCTTGGTGTCTAAGTTTGTGTTTTCTATAGAGGCTGGAAATGGCTGCAGAAGCGACAGGCAAATATGTCTCATCAGGAGAATTCGCCATAACGGTCTGCGTTAGATGGAGAAGAAAAGAAAACGACTCCCATCAGAGAAGACATCACCTGTGAGTCACTGTATCTATAGGGGATCTGTACCCTCTTATGACATGTCTGTTGTAGGAAATCCTTGTATTCTACATATCTTTGTGTATCCAGGACTAATAGACAAATGTATGTTACCATTCCCATTGTCAAGAGGAAGTGTGATACTGTCAGCGATGGTTGGAGACTGTCAGCATGTAGGGACACAGCCCTTTGTCAAGGGGAATCGTAACAACCATTGTGGAAGGGGGGCCCAAGTTTGGGAAACAGCCCCGGGCCTATGGTCTACTTAATCTGCCACTGGATAGCACTGTGGCTGGCTGGCACTATTACGGTCCACTAAGGCTAAATGGAACTATATTGGAGCACTATGGAAGGCACTGTTATGGGGGCTCTGTGACTGGATGGCTCTGTTATGAGGACTTTGCGACTGTCTGGCACTGTTATGGGGCTCTGACTTGCTGGCACTGTTATGTGGCTCTGTGACTTGCTGGCACTGTTATGGAGCCCTGTGACTTGCTGGCACTGTTATGGGAGCTCTGTGACTGGCTGGCACTGTTATGGTGCACTGAACATCTGAAGTAGGGACAGCTACAACATTTGATGTTGTGCACACAGCTCGACATATTCTTATCCTTCCCCTCAGTTTCCTGATTACGACAGACAGACCTGCCCAGTCCGCACCTCTCGGTGAGCTCTAAGTGCACAATTAATAAGAAATTTGCATTTCTTGTAAGATTGCTAAAAATGTCCCTCGGGCATAGTAATTATATCTCTACCCTGTTCTCGTCAGGTTTGGGAATAGGCGCACACATCTTCATAGAGCTTAATAATAATCAATAGTAACTATAAGTCATTGAGTCGTCCTTGTCATTCAAGTTGTTTATCGTGTACCTAAAGAAGACCTGCAGTTCAGTGCTCCATGCTAAAGAAATAGAGCACTGCAGACTGAATAAGTATATTGAGAAATTGTATATACTGCCGCAGCGGGATACGTCGTAGCCTTCCGACGGAGGTATACCCAGGAGCTTTTCCAGCCACATACGTCGAACGGAGGGCCATAGCATGATGTGTGACCGCACACTGCGAACACTAATGGCACTTAAACCACTAAATATAAATAAATATGCATTACTGCTAAATCTACTTACAATAGGGAGGTTCATAGCGCACATTTTGATCAAATTGTGTGAGCCCACCTGCCCCTATAATATAATTTATCTATTCATCTTCTTCATGCCTCCATCATATCTATCTCATATTTTTATCTATTTTTCTTTTTCCTGCAAGCCAGGACTAGAACTGTTGGCAGCACATATGAATCACTGATAGGCCATATACCTTGTTGCTAGGCAGCAACTGATCTCAGGGTGGCTGATACAGCACCGCCAAGAATGCCGGTCCTTATGGAGTCTGAGTACAGGACTTTCTCTTTTGTCTTGCGTTACTGTGTACACTGTATTAAGCCTGCATTATATACTCCGGTCTCACATTGTGGATGGTACGCCACGTTTCTAATGGTTGCGAAATACTTTTTAACGGAGAAATGAGAATTCCCTGGTAAATCTATGTGAATCACACACCTGTGGGCGAGGTAAAATTCCAGATCTAAATCTATGCAGCGACTAGACCTCTCATGCTTCCCATACTCCGAGAAATACCTCCAATGCATTCAGATCCCTGCACTTCAGGACAACCCTGAATTGTTACCAATTAAAGGTTTAAAATTTTATAGAATTAATGGCCTATTACCTTCATTTTTTTTCATCCCAGAAAGTGATGGCAAATCACTTGGATATCCAGTCATATTCATCACTTTCTGACCCCTGGGAACCCTATTGATCCTGAGAATGAGCCGCTGCACTGATTTAGCGCTGCGGTCCCTTAAAAGATTTTGCTGAAAAGCGGAGCCCGGGCCACCTGCCATGTTAGGATATGTAGGATGATACCGTAACTTGAATAGCTGTGCTGTAGTTCCTTAGAAATCGGGTGGCTGAGAGCGCCGCTGTGCAGGGAAAAAAGTAAAGGGGCTGTAAACCAGTGCTGCGGCCCCTTCATTCTCAGAATCCGTTGGGGTGCTAGAGCAATATGCCATCATTTTGAGATGGGAATTTAGAGTTTTGGCCTCAGTGAAGGAAAAATGCACATGCCAGTCGGTGGGAATATTAAAAATCCCATTCACGAACTGCACCATTATTAGAATGTGTTTTTATGGTATTTTTCCCTTATGACTTGATGCCAAATTTGTATGCAATTTTTTTTACTCCTAAAACGCTATTAAAACGCCACTGTAATTCACACTTTTATCTTAAAAAAAAAAAAAAAAAAAAAAAAGGCTCCATCCCTAATTTACAGAAAGCCACAAAGCCCCAGCCTAAGGCCTCATGCACACAACCGTAGTGGTGTGCGCAGGCTGTGATTTGCGGTGCGGACGGCAGGCTGCAAATCAAGGGCCGTGAACATTACCATGTGCATTCATTTCAACGAGCCTGGACCGCAAAATGCGGCCGTAATAAGACATATCCGTTCTTTTTGCAATCCAGGCTCCTGGGCAATGCACGGACCGTGGAAACCACGGTCGTGTGAATGGGCCCATTGAAATTAATGGGGCCGCAGATTTGCGGGGGAATTGCAGCCGCAAAAATACATTCGTGTGCATGAGGCCTTACACCTGAGTTTCTGCGGCTCATATTCCTGGTCCTGAAAGGAACCGTGAAAACCATGGTCATGTGCATGGGCCCATAGCAATGAATGGGTCCGGAATTGACCCGTAGATTTGCCCACTTATCATGACCATTGTATCACTTAAAGGGTGATGTTATTGGAATGCACATAAATGGGGAATAGCAGGGTCAGGGGCGTAGCTAGGGGGGGCAGGCGGGGCATGTGCCCCGGGCGCAACTTAGAGGGGGACGCCAGCGTTACCCTCTCCTGCACTATAATTGTACCTGCGTCTATAGGACACAGGTACAATTATAAGCAATGAATGGCCGGGTACGTTCCGTGCCCGGCCATTCATCGCTTTTTTTACGAGTGAATCAGTGCCTTTCATAGACGCTTCGTTGAACCCCAGGAGACCTGCGCAGAAGAGAGCAGGTCTCCACTGCTGCCGGCCGGCTCGGGAACGGGATTAAGGTGAGTTTGAATAGTTTGTTATTTTATTGTAATAAAAAAGTGTGTGGCTTTATCTACGGGGGTGGCTTTATCTACAAGGGGGGCTTTATCTACAGGGGGGGCTTTATCTACAGGGGGGGCGTTATCTATGGGGGAGGCTCTATCTACAGGGGGGGGCTATATACTGGGGTGGGCTATCTATGGAGCACTATATACCGGGGTGGGCTATATCTACAGCGGGGCTATATACAGGGGTGGGCTATCTGTGGAGCAGTATATACAGGGGTGGACTAGATGTGGAGCACTATATACAGGGGTGAACTAGATGTGGAGCACTATATACAGGCGTGGGCTATATGTGGAGCACTATATACAGGGGTGGGCTATATCTACAGGGGGCTATATACAGGGGTGGGTTATCTGTGGAGCACTATAGGGGGAGCTATTTGGGACACTATATACAGGGGTGGGCTATATGGGGGCACTATCTACAGGGGGCTCTATGACAGGCACTATCTATAGGGGGCACGGTGTGTGTGAGACACAGTATATGGCGCTATTATATTTAGGGGCGTAGTGTGTGGTATAATGAGAACTTTATCTTTATTTATAGGTGTAGAAATGTTGGAAAAGTGAGAAGCTGAAGATATCTGAGCGGCAAACTGCAGAAATGGTCTGTGACCGGGAGAAGTCATCATAGAGGTCTGGACCGGATGGAGAAAAAACTAGAATCTGAGACATCACTGGTGAATCACTTAATGTAAATGTTTATTCTGCCTCTAATCAGCACTGTAGTCACTGTATGATCTGCAGCGAGATGATGGGTGGTATGATTGATATGATTTATTTTTTGTGAAACAGCATCTCCCAGCATATCCATTGTTCGGGCTATGCTGGGAGCTGTAGTTTTACGGCATACATACCTATACGACAGGGGTTGCACTAAATGGAGCTGTATTTGTGCTGGTGTTGTATTTAGGTACTGAGCTTGGTTCTGGTGCTGTATATATGTACTGAGCTTGGTTCTGGTGTTGTGTATAGAACTATATTGCTTGTAAAATGTACAAATGTTTTTATGCTTGAGTTGCATAAAAAGAAATGTGGAAAAGAAATGACACGTTATTGATTGGTAGAGAAAACAAGCACGGCGAGGGGGAAGAAGATGTCGGGAAAGAGGTTGGGGGGGGCGCCAAACAATCTTTGCCCTGGGTGCTGGAGAACCTAGATACGCCTCTGAGCAGGGTTATACTGTGCTTTCCAGAAAGGAAAAAGTTAAAAAGCCCATTACAATATGGATTTCATCTTATATCGTGACTTTCAATGCCCATAGGATTTTATATTATTAACACCATCCTTTCCAGAAGGTTAGATGGGTGGCAGTGGTCCATACTGGTCCTGGAGTCTGCATTTCGTATTGAATAATATCCAGAGTAGTCATCATGTTCGTCACAAAATGGGTGTGTTCCTAAACCCGAAGAACAGACCTAACCTGTTTAGATGCCTACAATCGGCTGAGTGTTCATCACTTTGCATCAGACTTGAACTCACGCACAGTTGTGTTTTCTTCAGGATCTCTGGAAACTACTACATACCTGTATAAGGTAAGGATCTGTGTACCCAAACCTTCCGCAACAGGGACCATACAAAGATGCCCCCTATTGATCAATGAGGATGGCCATGTTGGTCTTAAACTGAGAACTGAGCATTGTTGCTTTAAATTCTAGTACATATAAGGGGCACTCAGCCCAAAGTCTACCTCAGTTTGCGGTACAGTTGAATACAGTCTACTGTTCCCGGTTTTCATCCATTTCAGGATGGCGAGACATTAACTGTAGTAGTGTAGTATTATTGACTGGAAGTTCAGAAAAATGTCTGCCCCCATGATCACTTCTTTATCAAACATATATTAATAAACCATATGGGGACGATATCAAGAGCTTTTATTTTTTCTGAAGGATCACTTTTTCATACTGTGAATTTTAGGTTAGGTGCCCCTTTAAGAAAAACCGAAAAGGACATAGGGGCTTGATTAGTCTTAGATTGTTATTACTGTTGTTTTTCATATTCTATATTCTTTATCATATTATATATAGTATATGGGTTTGTTCAGACGTGGTGGATTTCTCACAAAATGTCCAAATTTACAAAATTGAATTTTACAAAACTTCATTCATACGTAGCGTAAAGTTCCGCTGTAGATTTGTGTAGCACATTTGCAGTTGAATTTCGTTGCAGATTTCACCCTTTTGCAATGCAGATTTTGCTGCAATTTGTAGTTCGCGGATTGCTAATCTCAGCCTATATAGTATTTTTCATTCTTCTGTTTTTTTGTTTTTGTTTTTAGCCTTAATAGTTCAAGGGTGAACCTATGCTTTTAAATAAGAGAATCACATATATAGCAATATACTTGTTTTATTGTTGTTCTGTTAGGGTATGTGCACACGTAGTGTTTTCAGCCGTTTTTCGGGCCGTAAATGTCCAGAAAAATGGCTGAAAAATCGAAAATACAGCGTTCTGTTCCAACAAGGCTTTTTTTTTACGCCTCGTTTACCAAAAATGGCACATAAAAAGACGCCCGCGAAAAAGAAGTGCATGTCACTTCTTGGGACGTTTTTGGAGCCGTTTTTCATTGACTCTATAGAAAAAACGCTCCAAAAACGGCAGTGAAAATCGCGAATGGCTTAAAAATCCCCTGAAAACAGCTCAGAATTTTCAGACATTTTTGATTTTGTGTGTACATACTCTTATGTATGTGCACACGATAACTGCATTTACGTCTGAAATTACGGAGCTGTTTTCAGGAGAAAACAGCTCCGTAATTTCAAACGTAATTGCATGTACTCTCGTTTTGCGAGGCGTCCATTACGGCCGTAATTTGGAGCTGTACTTCATTGGAATCAATGAAAAACGGCTCAAATTACGTCTCAAGAAGTGTCCTGCACTTCTTTTGACGAGCCATCTTTTTTACGCGTCATCGTTTGACAGCGACGCGTAAATAACAGGTCGTCTGCACAGTACGTCGGCAAACACATTCAAATGAATGGGCAGATGTTTGCCGACGTATTGAAGCCGTATTTTCAGACGTAAATCGAGGCTTAAAACGTCTAGTTTACGTCTGAAAATAGGTCGTGTGAACCCAGCCTTCTTGGAATCGCTTTCTATATGAGCAGAACTTAAAGGAAGGCAGCAGTGGAGAACCCATTTCTCCCCTGTTTCCCCACGTCAGTTTATGGTAACCTGTATTCTGCTTATGGTACAGCAGACACAGACTGCTATACTGTATATTCCCAAGAATGGTAGAGTCCAGTTCCTATTCCTGGTGGATAGGTGGCTGCGGATACATTGTCTATTGGAGATATAGAAACATATTGGACATATAGGCCATCAGGTGTTTCTGTATGTCCCATTCACTATAATGGAGAGTGACCGCACATACTTAGCCACCTCTCCACCAGGAATAGAGACCAGACAATACCATTCTTGAGGTTGTTGGGATCCCAGAGGTTAGACCTCCATGTATTTCATATATGGCATATGTAATCAATGTCTCAAATGTATGTGATGGGAAAAATTCTAATAATAGAAATAGGCCTCATTTGTTCAATGTGAAACTGTCCTTTTTGCCTATAGCAACCAATCACAACGCAACTTTCATTTTTCCAGAGCAGGTTAAGAAATTAAAGCAGAGCTTTGATTGGTTGCCATGGGCAACAAGGACTGTTTTGATAAATGAGGCCTAGTATGTGAACCCGTGTGTGTCTGTGTGTGTGTGTGTGTGTGTGTGTGTGTGTGTATATATATATATATATATATATATATATATATATACATGTGTGTGTGTGTGTGTGTGTGTTAGGGATTTGATGTCACGACTAATCAATACAAGACACCACAATTTTAGTCATGTAGTAGCAGGGCTTGCTGATACTTGTAGTTGTGCATCACCTGTTGCCACATTTATCAAAAATAAAGCATTACTGCCAGTGTCATTTTAAGTAAAATGGCGACAAATTTATCTAATGTGAGTCATGTCACAGAAATGGCGGCTGACACGTGAATATGGCGATGTAATAGATCTTTAAGAACCCTAACCAACAATTTATTAGTGGTTTATAGTATATTGAGCATTGCCATAAAGGACATCAGATAGATATTCCAGCATGCAGACCTGTCAAAGCAAAAAACAATAGGGGCGAGCCATTTTTGACACATTTCTCTTCCCTGTGCCATCCTATGTTTTTTGTTTGTTTTTTTTCACACATTTTCTGATAGAATTACTCTATGTTTCATTTTGCTTATAAAGTTTACTCGATGTTTGACCCCCCCCCCCCCCCCCCCTATGTGTCGTGCGCAGTATTACTACTTACAGAGATTCTGTTTATAAGACTAGTATGAGCCTGTTCCTGGCTGTTGATGCCCCCTGTATTAGTCTGGGTGCTCTCTGGTTTGCACGATATTAAGGGTTTGTCCAAACACAACGGAATTTCCGCAGCAATTCCATTGAAAGTTGCAGATTTTCCGTTGCGGCAAAAACGCACCATTTCCTGCGGTTTTTACGGCATAAAATGGTGCGTATTTTGTTGCTTTTTTCACCATGTTAGGATATGGTGACGTCTCCTCTGAAAAATGCAGCAATTCTGTCCACATTCCGCAGCAGTAATTGACATGCTGCTGTGCGAAAATTACGCACCGCATGTCAATTTCCACTCTGACTTTTTACGCAGCGCGTGGATGAGATTTGTTAAATCTCATCCACTATGCTGCTACTGTATTCTGCTGCGTTTTGGACGAGTCCTAACTCTCAAAGCTATAGATGTCACCGAATGAAACGCAATAATTACCGCATGTGGGCAATTTATGCGCAGGAGATATCAGGAAGATGGAACAGAAAACCTACAAATCAGAAGCATTAAAGGAATTTTCCCATGAGAGGTTTTTATGGCAAATCAGATAAACTAATCCTTTCCATATCTCCCATAGATAGAGACGAGCAGCCACTTCTCCGTCAGGTTGGGGCGACCCAGCACTCTTATTCTTGACATGAGTTGGACCCCCCTCCATCCCACATTTCAATAGACCAAAACCCTTTTAACCTATGAGATAAATGGAAAAGCAGAAGTCTAGATAAGTGAAATATTGTTTTAGAAAGTCCAGGTAGTTTCTATGTATGTGACAATTGCTGCAGTTTCCACTTTGTGCTGCATAAAACTTTCCTCTCTATGGGTTTTAGTTTCGTTAATTGTGGTTTATTTGCTTCCTGTCCTTGCTATAACAGAAATCATCTCAACAGCATTGATTTTCTGCTCCATTTGTGCTGTTTATACCCCGCATCAAATCAGAGCACATAGAGCTGAAGTATAAAGCATGTGGGATGGATAGAGCAATAGTCACAGCCACTGACGACATAGTAGACTTGTTTTAGACTACCACAGACTTTGCAACCACTAATTATAACCTTAGAAGAGTTAAAAATAAGCAAATACTTGTTAAAAAGAAATTACAGGTGATAGATATGAGGGAGGGAGAGCTGTGACCGGGAGAGCGAGCTGTGAGAGGGAGAGAGCGAGCTGTGAGAGGGAGAGAGCGAGCTGTGAGGGGGAGAGAGCGAGCTGTGAGGGGGAGAGAGCGAGCTGTGAGGGGGAGAGAGCGAGCTGTGAGGGGGAGAGAGCGAGCTGTGAGGGGGAGAGAGCGAGCTGTGAGGGGGAGAGAGCGAGCTGTGAGGGGGAGAGAGCGAGCTGTGAGGGGGAGAGAGCGAGCTGGGAGGGGGAGAGGGCGAGCTGGGAGGGGGAGAGGGCGAGCTGGGAGGGGGAGAGGGCGAGCTGGGAGGGGGAGAGGGCGAGCTGGGAGGGGGAGAGGGCGAGCTGGGAGAGGGAGAGGGCGAGCTGGGAGGGGGAGAGAGCGAGCTGGGAGGGGGAGAGGGCGAGCTGGGAGAGGGCGAGCTGGGAGAGGGAGAGAGATCTATAAATCCGCTAATACTGAAAATAATAAATGAAATAAATAAATTACTAGGTAGCTGCCGCTAAAACGATAAATTACACATAATAGTTTTTTGCAATGTTATATTGTATCCTTGTTAGTACTTTTCTATACAATGTATCCACTAATAATGAAAACATCAATGAGCTCCTATCACTCTCCTTCCTTCATACTATGGGGGAGCACGCCTCCCATATTACATGGGATTAAAGAGTCATCATTTCTATCTAAGACATTTATGGTACATCCGCAAAATATGCCATAAATGTCTGATAAATGCACCCGATCCCCGTTCTGCCTAGTCAGGCGATCGCTGCATCCAGGAGGAGCATAAATTGAGAGCTGGCCTCTCTATTCTGCTCAATGGGAGTTACGGAAACATCTAAGCAACCATGGATTTGCCAAAAAATGTCTTAGATGGGAATAACCCTTTAGGCCCCATGCACACAACCGTAGATTTCATCCGTAATTACGGGCCAATTTAGTTCTATGGCCAACTGACACCTTCCCGTATATTTACAGGAAGGTGTCCGGGCTGTAGAAAAGCTTCCGTAAAAAATAGGACATACTTTATAACGGGAGCATGGCCCCCAAATGCGGACAACTTTCCGCGGCCGTGATTACGGGCACGGTCATGTGCATGGGGCCTTAGTGTAAAGAAGAAATGTGCAGTCTTCTGACTGTGCGCGAAGACCATATAATCATCTGAATGGCTGGCATGTAATACTACACTTTCCCTGCAGGAACCAGTGGAAATGTATGGGCAGCCAAAATCTTTCTTTTATGATATCAGCTGATCGCCGGGCTGGCTTCAATTAAAAAAAGGGATTGTCTTGATGATACCATCCCTTTAAGAGATTGCTATTTATGCCATTCCATAATATATCAGTTTAGGTTCACCACAAGTTTCTGTATAATGTTGACTATGACCAAACCCACAATTTTGTACACATTGACTGACACGAAACCACACCCAAAGCCGTAGTGTTATCACACGAGTCATCACGCCATGTGTTGGGGATTATTACACCAGACTGTTGTATTATGTCAATGTTTTCACTCCTCTTAAAGATTGACACATGACTCTGGATGAGATAAAAGGATTATGGGGAGAACAAATAAACCATGGAAGTTTAGAGAATAGGGAACTCTACAGGCTTAAAATGGTTTTGCGGGGACCAAAAATTATTAGTGTAGTCACTGCAGCATGTGAGTACATTCGCTTATATACATTCCGGTCCACCTTCGCGCTAATTCTCAGATTTTCATAGATTTTTATAGCGCTGGCGGGGGACCGGAAAACTAGTTGCACAACTTTCTTTGTTGACGATACGACTCTTCGTCATGTGACCAATGCTGCTGTACTCTATGTACAAGCAGTAGTTCATCGATTACATAGAGTGCAGCGGGTTCGGTCACATGACGTAGAGTCGTATCGTCATCAAAGAAGACTGTGCAACTAGACATCCGGTCCCCCGCCAGTGCGATAAAAATCCATTAAAACCTTAGAATCTACGCGACAAGGGACTGTATTGTATATTAGCGAGTGTACTCACATACTGCAGTGAGTCCACTGCTAATAATTTTTGGTCCACGCATAATCCCAGGTCCTTCCACAAGGGTAATTTACACTATTACTCTAATTTTCTTATGCAAGTATTATAGTCAATTATTTGTAGTAAGGTTGATGAGACTATCAGAATCTTTTTTCGGGTCTTTCCCTATAGACATGGGCAGAACTAGAATTCATGGGTCCCCATATCATAGTAAGGGACAGGCCCATGGGGATAGTGATAATATTCTTGGTAATATCCCTAGCGGTCTAGTAATGTTTAGGCTTTAAAACGTAATATCTTGGGTTGTCTAGTGTTTTGAAGGCATTATTGTAATATTCATGGTGCTACGGTGATTATAGGTTAATATACAATATCTCTGGAGGTCTAGGGTGGGTTGAAGGGGTTGTCCACTTTCTGAAAACTGATGACCTATCCACCGTATGTGATCTGGCCATATAGTGAAATGTTTTGTATTCAACCTGCAATAAACCTTTTAATTTGTTTTATTAATGTGTCCATTACGTCCAGTTATTGAGCACCTAAAACCTAATTAAAGCGGATTAAAAAAAACACACCATTGTGAATGACCTTTAAGTAGTGTGAAAAACAATACTCTCTTTGAAAGCGTAACAAAATATTGAGCGCTGTTTGTTTTTTACAACATGCAGTTACAATTGGGCATTGAGCAGAGTCAACTTTATGTAAAATCCTGTATAATCAGTAGTTACATCTGGTTTTAATTCTGTTCTATAATATTAATAGTGTCATTTGTATCCTTAGGATACGCTCTGAGAAACGGCTGAAAATACGGGGGCTGAACGCCTCCAAACATCTGCCCATTGATTTCAATAGGAAAAACGGCGTTTCGTTCCCACGGGGCGTTCTTTACGCAGCCGTTTTTAAAAACGGCGGGTAAAAAAACGCTCCGTAAAAAAGAAGTGCATGTCACTTCTTGGGACGTTTTTGGAGCCGTTTTTCATTGTCTCATTAGACGCCTGATGCATAAAAAACGGCTGTAAATCAGAGGCTGTTTTCCCTTGAAAACAGCTCCGTATTTTACAGCCATTTTTGCTAAGCGTGTGAACATAGCCTTAATGCGTAATATACACTTTTAATTATACTGTGTTGGGCAAAAACATGGCAGATTAAATTGAATGTCAATAAATGTAATGTAATGCCCTTAGGACACAATAATAGTATTAATTCATATACATTAAAAGGAATAAATCTGGGGATAATGGAACAAGACAAGAACCTGGGTATTCTGGTTACAAATAAGCTAAGCAGCAGCACTCAATGTCAGGCAGCAGCTGCAAAAGCAAATAGGATTTTATGGTGTATAAAATGAGACAAAATCCCGTAGTTGAAATGAAATATTACTACTCCATAAATCCCTGGTAAGGCCATATCTTGCAAAAAGGATATAGGAGAACTGGAGAGGGTTCAAAGGCAAGCGACAAAGGCACATTGTGGTACGATTTTTCAGACACAAATTCCACTGCAGAAGAAAGCCGTATATACTTACCTCCTCCCTACTCTGACGTCCGCTCCGGCCTCCCTGGGTGGCGTTGAAGGCCTTGTGATTGGCTGCAGCAGTCACATGGGATGCAACGTCATCCTAGGAGACCGGATTGCAGGAAGAAGGAGGGCGTTCTGGGTAAGTATAATTTTTTTTTCTTCCGCCGTTGCGATTTTGCGGCGTTACCACTGCGATTAAGCCGCAAAAGTCGCAATACTTGAATTTCTGTGGTGGGTTTTGCATCCGCATTGAATTCAATGGGGAAAACCCGCAACTGAAAATCAACAAAAATGCAGCATAAATTGACATGTTACAGAATTAAATTCCGCACCACAGGTCAAATTAACTTTTAGGGTATGTTCACACGGCCAAATTTCAGACGTATACGAGGCGTATTATGCCTCGTTTTACGTCTGAAAATATGGCTACAATACGTCGGCAAACATCTGCCCATTCATTTGAATGGGTTTGCCGACGTACTGTGCAGACGACCTGTTATTTACGCGTCGTCGTTTGACAGCTGTCAAACGACGACTCGTAAAAATACAGCCTCGTCAAAAGAAGTGCAGGGCACGTATATACATTATATGCAGGACACTTCTTTCAGACGTTTTTGGAGCTGTTTTCTCATAGACTCCAATGAAAACAGCTCCAAAAATGAGTTGGTAAAAATGCGAGTTGGTAAAAAACGTCTGAAAAGCAGGGTCTGTTTTCCCTTGAAAACAGCTCTGGATTTTCAGACGTTTTGGTTGACTACGTGTGAACATACCCTTAGGGTATGTTCACACGTAGTCAACCAAAACGTCTGAAAATCCAGAGCTGTTTTCAAGGGAAAACAGACCCTGCTTTTCAGACGTTTTTTACCAACTCGCATTTTTACCAACTCATTTTTTTACCAACTCGTTTTTGGAGCTGTTTTCATTGGAGTCTATGAGAAAACAGCTCCAAAAACGTCTGAAAGAAGTGTCCTGCACTTCTTTTGACGAGGCTGTATTTTTACGAGTCGTCGTTTGACAGCTGTCAAACGACGACGCGTAAATAACAGGTCGTCTGCACAGTACGTCGGCAAACCCATTCAAATGAATGGGCAGATGTTTGCCGACGTATTGTAGCCATATTTTCAGACGTAAAACGAGGCATAATACGCCTCGTATACGTCTGAAATTTGGCCGTGTGAACATACCCTAACGCCGCATTTTCGTGCCGTGCAAGAATGGGAGCACGGCCCATAAAATCCGAAAATTAGGACATGCTCCATATTTCCCGGCACGTAGCGCTATGGAAAGGTGTCCGCGGCCAATAGAACCGGGTGGGTCCATAATTGCGGACCCTGTTGCGGTCCACAATTACAGAGTTTTTTCACGGTCACGTGCATGGGGCCTAAACGTGCTAATTTTTATATATTTTTATAGCGCTGGCGGGGGGCCGGAAGTCAAGTTGCCCAGTCTTTGATGACGATGCAATTCTTCGTCATGTGACCGGCCCCGCTGTACTCTATGTACATTCAGTAGTACAGCAAGTAAGATGTAGTACAGGGGGGTTGGTCACGTGACGAAGAGTCATATCCTCATCAAAGAAGGCTGTGTAACTAGACTTCTGGGCAGCGCTATAAACCTCTATGAATACCTCAGAAACAGCGCGACACGGGGCCGGAATATATATTCGCGAGTGTACTTACTGCAGTGACTACACTGCTAATAATTTTTGGCCCCCGCATAACACCTTTAAGATATCATAGCGTTCCAAATTTTTGATTGTAGTACTGCAAAAAAAATTAAAAATCAAGTGCGACATTTTTTTTTTTTTTGCTTTTATTTTACATTATCAGAAACATGTGGATCCTTTTGTCTTAAACACTTAAGTCACAGTAATTGTTGAAAGACGTTAAACAACCAAGATCTGAGTTCTCACTGATCTCGGCCGTTACTATGGCAGCCCAGCTGTCAATCACCGCTTTTGTGTCCGTGCCATTACTATGCCGTACATTTACGACTCTGGTCCTGAACAGCAGGCTTCCAACACTGTAAACATACCATGGAGCAAGGGGTGAATGAGGCACACACTTGGCATTAATAATGGGGGGGGGCACACTGCTGCCAATAATTGTAACCTAAACGAAGTCTCCTTTGGAGACCATGCCCACTTTTTTCGTCAGTTGCCAAATTTGGTGAATGACGAGAAACGTCACAAATTTTACCTCTAAAATGTTGCACATCATCACTCGCAACATTTTTGGGGCGTAATGTCGCAACATTGAGCCAACAAAGAATGCTTAGAGATTTCAGCTCTGAAGCCTCGAGAGTTGAGTGCAGCTCTGGAGTATAAATCAGGCGGTACTCCGGATCAGTACAGGATAAGTAATGTAATGTATGAACACAGTGACTCCACCAGCAGAATGGTGAGTGCAGCTCTGGAGTTTAAGGGTATGTTCACACGCACTAATTACGGACGTAATTCGGGCGTTTTTGCCCCGAATTACGTCCGAAAATAGCGCCTCAATAGCGTTGACAAACATCTGCCCATTGAAAGCAATGGGCAGACGTTTGTCTGTTCACACGAGGCGTATATTTACGCGCCGCTGTCAAATGACGGTGCGTAAATAGACGCCCGCGTCAAAGAAGTGACCTGTCACCACTTTGGCCGTAATTGGAGCCGTTATTCATTGACTCCAATGAATAGCCGCGCCAATTACGTCCGTAATGGACGCGGCGTTCAAGCGCCTGCACATGCCGTTATGGCTGAAATTACGGGGATGTTTTCAGGCAGAAACATCCCCGTAATTTCAGCCGTTACGGACGCCCTCGTGTGAACATACCCTAATACAGGATATAATTCAGGATCAGTACAGGATAAGTAATGTAATGTATGTACACAGTGACTCCACCAGCAGAATAGTGAGTGCAGCTCTGGAGTATAATACAGGATGTAACTCAGGATCCGTAGGATAAGTAATGTAATGTATTTACAAAGTTACTCAACTCTTTATGTAGATTCATTAGATATGAAAATCGTAAATGGTGCACTTTGCCCTGAAGTATATTGTTTCTTGTACGACTGTTTTGTTTATTTTCTCTATGTCAAAACCTCCTCCTGACATTTCCAAAAGCAGCAGATTTGTTTGATACAAAATATCATATAAACACAGCTGGGTACATAAACCTGCAGACACCACAAGTAACAAGCATAGGGGATAAAATTAGTTGTTTGAGCCAAATACTGTGCCAACGTTTGCAATTAATATGAAGAGCTGAGCCGTGGATCATATTCAGCATAGGCGAAAGTATAACGGAGGGTATGGGCCAAGTGTCTGCCCATCACAAGGCTATAGGAGGCCGCTGCTTTTGGAAGCAGGTTTGAAAAAACTGGTCTTCAGAGACATAGTTTATAAAGCTCCTGACCCCAATATGATGTGTACCAGGGTCCCCAACCATTCTATGGAGGAGTCTTTGGGAACCTTCAGGCCGGTGGTGTACATAAAAAAGAGAGGCAGCCCTATATCAAAGATCAAAATGGGCACACATTATAATGCTGGGTTTTGCCACCCAATACAGAAGGGCCGGGTGTTTATCCCTTTTGTACCCAATTTGGCCAATTCCTTCCCTCCTTTTTGCCAGTTCCTCTGAAGGGGGGAGTCCTGCACAGGTCCTAGCCAGCCAATAGCAAATGGGTAGGGACCATCCAGGATTGGCCCCCTCTCTTCACATGAGGCCTCTATAGTACATATGCCCCGGCCTCAGACGCCAAAGCCTAAGTACAACTGTGATTTCAGTACCCCCTATATCTTCACTACTTGTGGTCCGCAACCTGCAGTAGTGAAACTACAACTCCTGGAATGCCCAAAATGCCGATCTGTGACTCTCCAGCTGTTATAAAACCAGTAACAGAACTTCAAGCCCCTGGACCTCAATGCAAAATTGGAAACCGCCCCCCCCCCCCCCCCCCACACCTACCATGGGCCATTTATAATACTAGTGTCTTCCTCTGTGGCAGAGGGGGCACCAGGGCTTTTCAGGCACCAGGACCCGGGAGCAACTGCTCCATTTGCAGCCTCTATGGTTATACCCTTTGGAAACTAGAAGTCTCAGCAAACCCGGATAGCTGTGGACTGGGCATATTGGGTGTTGTAATTTTACAATACAGTATCTGTAAACCATTGAGAGCCACAGGTTGCCGACCATCGCTCTATGACATAACTCCACATGTAAGATTTGTGGAGTTCCTTCCTTGTTATGTAGACATACAGGAATGAGTGATAACTAGTCAAATGTATAATTCATATCTGAATGACAACCTCTGTGGGAATTATAATGGCGGCCATATTGGTTATCACGAAGGTCGGACGGGACCAGCAAACGATCCTCAAGTGGGTCCAGACTGACACAATAATGAGTCCTTAGACTCCCATTTGGAGGTGACTTTGGAGCAATCACTTGCCACTAGGGTCTATTCCTTATGGGATAATTTACAAATAACCTATAAGACCTTATTGATGATACGTCCTGTGTGTACAATGATTAAATTGTATTGACTGGTGATTTTTATTTTATTTTAAGGGGAATAACTCTTTAATGTGTTTGTATATTTTATTATTGGCTCCGTTTCAGGTAAAGACATTGAACATAATATCTACAATAACAGATTAGCGTGTGTTATATGGTAAATAGTCCTGACTTGTATATTAGACAGCGTTCCTCTGTGCGCTGCGGCTAATCCTCCCAGCTGCTGAGGCTGTTTTTACGGTTTTTAATCCTGATAAAAAAACAACAACTTCACAGTGGGTGCGTGCTTGTGTGCGGTGACACTGGGCAGGTGATGACACAAACCATGTTGATGTGGAGACAATGCAATGTTTGTGCTTTTTATATGTTGATATCAATTGTTGGAAAGGATCAACGTGTAATTGTGGAGTCGCCTTACCCCAAATACACCCTTGTTTACAACTCATCGGAATCTCACCCTGAACACTATGTCATGAAAATATGAAGTAAAAAGCTTAAAGGAGTTCTCCATCTAAAATTATTTTTTACAAAAATATAGTTAATTGGGTTCTATACCCCAAAAAAAAAATGTATCTCAATAGATTTTACATTGAAGACGCTGATAATTACACGTAAATAAAAGGTATATATATAGCAGATGAACTCTGTGCATGAACTTCCTGTCATGTGACCTCTACTCTTATGAATGTTTTATGAATAGCAGTCACATGACAGGAAGTCCATACCAAGAGTCTATTGAGATTACCATGGCAACTGCAAAGCAAAGAAAATATTAATCGCCCAGACATGATACAAACTAATGACCTTCAGTAGACTTCTCACCCAACTCCCCACACACCCTGAAAGTCATTTATATTTGCATTATTATGGAATGTAACGCTGCATATTAATGTAGATGTATATGCTAATCAGGTTGTATGAGAAGCTGGGTGGTAACCTACTGTAATGGCCGTCAATATTAGTGTTACATTTGGAAATCCAGCATCTGCTAGACCAATATAATTGAAATACATAGACATGTATTATTAACCCTTTAAGGACCAAGCAAATTTTGTCCTTTAAGGCTTCGTTCACATCTGCGTCGGGGTTCCGTTCATGGGTTCCATCTGAGCTTTCTGTCAGGGGAACCCATGAACGGAATCCAAACTGAAACAAACGGAAACCATAGGTTTCCATTTGGATCATCATTGATTTCAATGGTGACGGATACGGTGCAAATGGTTGTGTAAGGGTTCCGTTGTTTTGATGGAATGAATAGCGCAGTCGCCTCCGCTATTGATTCCGTCGTTAAAACGGAAACCTTCCGGAATGGTGACGAACGGAAACCATTAGCAATGGAAGCTGTGGTTTCAGTTTCACTTTCCGTTGCAGGGTTCACCCGACGGAAACCTTAGACGGATCCCCTGGAACGGAAAGCGAACGGTGATGTGAACAGGCCCTTACACAACTGTGACAAACGGAAACCATTTGCACCGGATCCGTCACCATTGAAATCAATGTTTATGCAAACGGAAACTAATGGTTTCCATTTGTTTCAGTTTGGATTCCGTTCACTGGTTCCCCAGACAGAAAGCTCAGACTGAACCCATGAATGGAGCCCTGACGCAGATGTGTACGATGCCTTAAAGGTCAAAATTCCCTTGGCCCTTAAGGGGTTAATAATACATGTCTATGTTTCTCAATTATATTGGTCTAGCAGATGCTGGATTTTCAAATGTAACACTAATATTGACGGCCATTACAGTAGGTTAGACCCAGCTTCTCATACAACCTGATTAGCATATACATCTACATTAATATGCAGCGTTACATTCCATAATAATGCAAATATAAATGACTTTCAGGGTGTGTGGACAGAACCCATGAACGGAGTCCCGACGCAGATGTGAATGAAGCCTAAACAGTTGACTCACAACAAACTCTTGCCCATGTGCCCTATTGGGAAATGTTGACGTCATGTACCAGAACAGAGTCACTCTGTAAGAATGCGCTGTAAGGCCTGATTCACACGAACGTGTTAAACTTCCGTGGGACGGCCGTTGAAACAGCGGCCGTCCCACGGACCTATGTAATTCAACGGACCGTGTGAAGGGTCCGTGCGAAATTAGGACATGTCCTATCTTTTCATGCATCACGCTTCCCTCCATAGACTCTCAACTATGGGGGATGCGTGACATCGCATCCCGCAGCGCTGAGCACGGATGCACCACGTCCAAGATGCGCAGCATTCGGGCTGTCCATACGCATTAGATGTATGTTGGCCTAACCCGCCGATTTCAGAGGGACAAGGCGACCGTCTATGTGTATGGCGGCGTCCCGACTCTTGAATTCCAACATGCCAAATCGCTTCGTTCATTATTAGGTAAGCTTCAGCTCAGCCAGGCCAAGCATGCGCGTGTATGGGTAGTCGTGGGGAATAGCTGTCAGCCGAATGAGCATTCGGCCGACCGCTATCTAAAATGTATGTCCAGCTTAAGGAATGTAATGCTACCTTTCCCCTGCAGTGGCCGCTGCTGGAGAAATGTGTGCCTGGCCGCGGCTTCCCCCAGCGATCACTGCACAGCTGATAACCACACCGGCTTCTTTTCAAAAAGGGGTTTTCCTCATGAGGCAACCCCTTTAAGGGGATGACAGGCACAGGGCAAGGGCAGCCAACATCCTTTGCCCACACCATGTTCAGTACTGATCGCGGTGCATAAGTGGTTAAACAGCCAGGATCGTAACTTAGCGCAGCTTTAGGAGATGTGACTGTAAGATAACACGTCTACATATTTACTAATGGCGGGGTAATGTCAGTGTTGACTCTTCTATACCTGCAGCCAATAACTTGTCACTTAAAGAGCATTTCTACCTAGAATTTTAAAAAAAATCTCTAGTAAAATGAAACCCTTGAGTAACCATTCTGTTCGGCATTTTTTTAAATTAAAGGCGTTGTCCACTTTGGAAATCCCTTTTTGTTAGGTTGGTTTCCAAGTGTAATACGGGAGTATTTTTGCATCTATATTACAGCTCCAAATCCTGACCAGAGCCTGTGACCCAAATTAAGGGATCTCTGAGGTTCTTAGGTCAGGTCATTAAACCCAATTGGACTGGGCCGTTAGTCCGGATTTGCGGCCGAAGTACGCTTGTTTGAAACCGGCCTTGGTAGAGTCCACAGAGGATGTCCCGCTGCAGCCCCCCTCCCCCCACCACCTAGTGATTTACCTGTAATCTGTAGGGGAACCCTGAAATTCCTCTCTAGCGCCTCCCCAGGACGAATTAAGTATTTGTTTTTACAATTGTTACTGGAAAAAATAACTTGCTGTATCAGGTAATAAGACCACATGACAAACTTACTGATATAAAACCTAGTGATATAGTGTTGAGATATAAACTTTTTTCTGCCGAAGATGGAGGACTTTTTATTTGAATCCCAGACATTCCTCCTGCTATACCTCCAGACTTTGTCAGTCCTGTCCATGCTCAACTCTGCAATGAAATCTGTGGACGGGACTGGCATGCCAGCAGGTTTCTCTATGTGCATATGATACAGGTGTAGAGCTCGTTACAGTGCAGTTATCAGATCTCTTACTTGTAACGAGCCGTGCAGCAGTCTGTCCATCACATGACCAGGACAGAATCACATCCTTGGGAAGTAAACAATGAGGATTCCTACTGAATAACAGAAAGCAGAGATTTTGGAAACTAGGAGGAATTGATACAGAAAGTATATTGGGCAATTGTATAACTTTTCAATATAGAAAGAATAACCTTTATTTGCTAAAATCAGAATAACCCTTTAAGGTACATGATGTATAAAAGCTAAAAGAGGCCTCCAAAAAGACACGCAAAGAGTAATTTTTTGTATTACTAATCATTTTATTATCTGAAGAAAATTTGACCTTAATGTGTTATTTGCATGTAACAGGTGATGATAGACTCTGCTACACACAACCTTGTTATGCCCTCGTATGCTGAAGCCCACTTTTCATGGACAGACTTATTCTGCAGTGACCTGTACCCCACATACAGAGATCCATCACCAGGTAAGGTGCAAGGTGTTTCCCTTAAATGTACAGTCGATCATAGAGCGACCTAATTATATAACCTCTGGATATCTGGGATAGGGGCTAAGACTGGACTGGACCATCGTAATACCAGAGTATACTCTGATCGGACAAAGTCATGGGCCCCAAAAGTCTAGAAGACCGCCACAGTTGACTTTGGAGCCAATCACTTGCCACTAGGCTTTCTTTCTTATAGGATGATTCAAACATAACCTATTAGACCATGAAGTCTACGATCATAAGTATCATATAGTTTGAGTCCATTAAAAGTATTTAGTGGGAGGGTGGGCACGCAGAATCTTCTGGTGAGCCCAAGGAACCCAATTTGGACACAGTTGAGGACAATGAACCAGGCAACATCAGGGACTGGATAGTGAATACCTGGATAACAGAACTTGGGCACCAAATTTCTAATCCTGGGTTGAGAATCAAAACTAATAAGATTGGGTTACTAAAAAAGTGATCATGATGGATTGGGACACCCAACCACTGGACATCCGGAACTGATACAAACTCCTAGACACCAGTCATCACCAGGTACTGGTTTACTTAACCAGTGAACTCCAGGAACAGCAAGCCCCTGCCAATGGGCACAAGTGACTAGGGCTCTAAATCACTGGATGCCTAGGACTAGATTACTAACCCAGAGACGAAGGGGAATTATGTACTAAACCACTGAACACCTGGGGTAGGAGCTCAAAGCCAAGGGACACAAGCAACTAGGTCTCTAAATCACTGGACACCTGAGACTAGGATACGAACTCCTAGACACCATAGACTTTTGTACTACATCACTGGACACCAGGAATAGGGTCTTAAAGGCCAATGGACACAGGTGACTAATTCCCTAAACTACTGGACACCTTGTACTAGTATACTAAACCCTAGACACCATAAATGGGTGCATTAAATCACTGAATATCAGGAAAAGGGACTCTAAGGCCAAAGGACAGAATAAAGTGAGGCTCAAAATCACTGCACTAAGAGGGTATTGGGTACTAAGCAATTGGACACACAGCAGGTAAATTGGGACTCTTGGAGGGAGCTCAGACTAGTGGGCTAATTAATATATTTCTTCATCTACTTCAACTGATTTAATCACATTTTATGCACGATTTTTTTTCTATATTACTAAAACTAGTTACTTTAGCATTTTGCCTATTTTATATTAGATTTGATTGATATTGGTATTTGGAGGATATCTTGAAGCTTATCTGTTCTATCATATTGTGCTTCTGACCTTTTAGTAGGTTTATATTGCATTATTTAGGCGCTTTTAAAAAATATATTTTATGGTTTTGGGATGATATTAACTTGATGTTTATATACGGTTTGTTTTGCACATTGACTTTCTTGATCAGTCCACAAGGGACACTTCTATAATGATATCTGAACACCTTTGGCAGCTACTGTATCATGGGTGTCTTCTCAAATCTTTTCATAATTTCTTGTCAGGCGTGAACTAGGACAGGGAGGGCACATGGGGCACAATTTGGCTGGTAAAATCATAAACGGAGCTTGTAGGTCATAGACTGCAGGCCACAGGTGCCCTCATACCACTCTGGCCGGTGTGATGGGCCATCTCTCCTATATGTGTATGCAATAGGGAGTCAGGTGGAGTTCGGGTCCTAGAGATGGGATAGGGACCCTCCCCGAATCATATGCCCATATGCTCCACCAAGCCCTGTCTTTTTTTTATTGTTATTGGCTGTACGTTATTAGATGACATGGGTCAATATGAAGAAGCATGTATCGATGACTCTCAGACATTACTGTGCCTCTCTATTTGGCATGCGTCAGCAGAACTGACCTTGTTATTTGCATACATGTTGCCATCAGATAGGGCTTAATTATATGTTCTCTGAACATTGGCACATTGCTTGAGATCCATGTGGTGATTTGGGAACTGGCATCATATAAGCTTGGGATCTTGGCCTATAGCCCAGGTCAGATGTGTTAGTTAGCCAGGTCCTGGAACACGACATCTGTAATAAATCTAGCCTGTAAGGATAGTCTCCGGTCACTCCTCATGGAAGCTACCTGATCATTAATGGAAATAACGATCATTCCTCAGTCATTATTAGGAGCGCTGTTAATTAGTAATCAGTGCGTTGTCATTAAGTTTGATACCGCTTTGCTAATTAAAACTAGCGGTCATGGTTCATTCGTTATGTTGCGCAGAACATGTAGCTACATACACAGCGCTCTCTGGTTTTGTGGCAGCTCATTAAAGTCATTGCATGACTGGCCTAAGTAGAGTCATGCCATGTTTTACCTAATGAACCTGTTCCCCTTTTTTCCTGCCCATCTCCCAATAACGACACGTGACAACCGAGGTTGGATATGAAATTGGCCACAGCAGCCGTTTATTTATTTACATTATTTAAATGCAATTTAATCCGAAACATTCGGATAACTCCACTTCCAATTCACATGACCCAACATGGGTCAGAATCAGAATTAACCATAAACATATTTTAATACTTTAACAGAGCAGGGGAAGTCCTTGAAGCCATTTTAAAACCGAATCTTTTTCCTTTTAAATTAGCCATCTGCAAACCACCACCAAACTCTTTACCTCCAGCCGTAAACCAGCTCGGAAGCACCGCTCACCTCTGCAGATGGCTCCAACCACCAGAAGACCACTTCAAAGGGATAACACCCGATGAAGTCTTCAAATGATATACTTTCCACCAGAAGACCACTTCAAAGGGGTAACACCCTATGAAGTCTTCAAATGAACCGTTTTGGGGGACGCATACCCCCGATGCGACCCCCCCACCATTTTGTACTGACCAACCTCAAGGACTCCCCCCGCCAGCTGCCATGACATCCGAACCTGCTCAAAAGAAAATGAGAAACACAAGTTATGAAATTATACAGCATAAATCAATAACAAAACATAACACACCGATCCCCAGGCCAACCCCTACTTAAGGGCGGGAGGGTGGGAGCTCAGCTAACTACCTGTTGTTCCTCCCGCTGCTTCCGGCTCAATGCCGAAACAGCGGGAAGAACAGACAACTCCCCCCCGTCCCCTCCCCTCTCCCAACTACCTCATCCCCTATTGGTTCTCTTCCCTCCTATGGCAGTCATGGAGGCTTCCCCTTAAGCCCTCCGTGCTGCCGTCCAGCCTCTTCTTGACTGGCCTAAGTAGAGTCATGCCATGTTTTACCTAATGAACCTGTTCCCCTTTTTTCCTGCCCATCTCCCAATAACGACACGTGACAACCGAGGTTGGATATGAAATTGGCCACAGCAGCCGTTTATTTATTTACATTATTTAAATGCAATTTAATCCGAAACATTCGGATAACTCCACTTCCAATTCACATGACCCAACATGGGTCAGAATCAGAATTAACCATAAACATATTTTAATACTTTAACAGAGCAGGGGAAGTCCTTGAAGCCATTTTAAAACCGAATCTTTTTCCTTTTAAATTAGCCATCTGCAAACCACCACCAAACTCTTTACCTCCAGCCGTAAACCAGCTCGGAAGCACCGCTCACCTCTGCAGATGGCTCCAACCACCAGAAGACCACTTCAAAGGGATAACACCCGATGAAGTCTTCAAATGATATACTTTCCACCAGAAGACCACTTCAAAGGGGTAACACCCTATGAAGTCTTCAAATGAACCGTTTTGGGGGACGCATACCCCCGATGCGACCCCCCCACCATTTTGTACTGACCAACCTCAAGGACTCCCCCCGCCACAGCGAAACAGGCCTTGACTACCTTAAGCCTGTGAGTTCCTCCACACCACCACCGCCCTCTCAATTCCTTCTGCTAAGGCCAAGCTCCACAGATCAATTCCAACCTCGGTCAAATGCACCCCATCACTACGCCAATAGTTCCCAACCCCGGACTCCAGATCCCTGTGACGAACACAAATGCCCCCATTCTTAGCAACGAATCGTGACACCGCCCGATTCACCTTAATGCGGGCCTTGTTGACCCTTTCCACCGACCGTGCCAGGCGCCAAGCCTTCCTCGGAACTATGTCCGACCAAACAATCATCAAGGACGGATGAGACGCCCACAAACACAGCAAATCATGCTTTATATCCCGCACTAGCTCACGAAAGGGGCGTACTCCTAGATCATTCCCCCCAACATGTAACACCAAAACCTCCGGGACTCTATCCAGGCGAGCATATGTTTGAAACTCGGCCAATACCCGGCTCCATAACATACCTCGAAATCCCAACCAATGTAACACCGCATCCTGACGCGGAATGCGAAGCTGGCGGCCATCAGGGCGCACATCCGCCTGCAGTGCCCCCCAGTGCACAAAAGAATGTCCTAACAGCCAGACCAAACATGGGCGATGATCTGAAAGAAAGGCCAAGAAACTCACATATCATCAGAAACAACATACAAATTATAACAAATGAGGGCGCACGTAAGACCTAAACCTATTGGACTCCCAGCGGCCAATCCGCCGCACTCCCTCATCATCCAATCCCCAACGCCCAGCTTCCGTAGCCGCGCCAATTCTGAACGAGTGAGACGAGTAGCACCCGTCCCCCACCCCAACCACAGCTAAGCATTTTCTGAATATTGCATCAAATTGATACTTAGACAAAAACGCGCCATTCTCATGACGGAGCAATGGCGCCTCCGGCACCCCTCCCCCCGGCCTGAACGCACCCATGCAAGCGACCGGACACATCATTGAACCAGGGAGAGCAAACAACACTATCCGCTTACCGCGACCCAACTGATCAGTCTTAGACCGCCGCACCAACAACTCAAGTCTATCCCGATAGAGACCAACATCCGCCTGTCGCAACCCCCCAGCCTTAGCCTTACTAGGAGAGACCAACTCCCCTATTCGGAGCGCCCCAAAAAATTCAAGGGAAAAAGCCAACCTAAACAACTCTACCTCATAAGGTGACTTGCAAACCGCCCCCAGCGATGCGCCCAGTGAACCAAGGAGGGCAAAAGACACCGGTCGCCTCTGATCCGCTTCCGCCCTGCCTCTCCGCAATCCTTTCAACGCCTGCTTCACTAGAAAATGCTTGGATACATCATGGAAACCCCGTAATTTGAGACCGAACGCCAGACCTGCCACGAAACTATTTACCTTCGCCAGCGAAAACCCCGCCTCCCAAGCATCACCCAACCAATACAACAATGCCACCAACCTGTCTTGCTCCGTACATACGTTGCCCAATACTCTTACCCACTCCTCCCATTGCTGCCAACAAGCCGCATAAGCGTTCCAAGTCGCCTTAGCCAGCGACCGCTCAATCAACCCTTCCACGGGACCGAAACCAGCTCCCAGAGATGTTCCGGGCACGCCAAGCCGGACGCATCCGCTCCCGGTGCCAATTGACGAAAGCGATCCCACTGTGAGCGAGAAAGAGCATCAGCAATACAGTTGGACACCCCTGGCACATGCACCGCCACCACCCATGCGTTCAACGACAAGCACAACAACACTAGATGACGCAGCACCTGAACCACCGGTGGAGATGATGCCGATAAGTTGTTAATTGCTAACACCACTCCCATGTTATCACAATGAAAACGAACCTTTTTATCCCTGAGCCTGTCCCCCCAAATGGTCACTGCAACCACGATGGGAAACAGCTCGAGCAGGGCCAGATTTCGTGTCAGCCCACTGCTCACCCAGCTGTCCGGCCAGCTCCCCGCACACCATTGACCCCCCGCATATGCGCCAAAACCCCCGGACCCTGCCGGATCCGTAAACAACTCCACGTCACTCATTTCTTGCACCGGGGACATCCACAACGATCTACCATTATACTGCCCAAGGAACTCATCCCATACCTGCAGGTCTGCCTTGTGTTCCCCACCAAGCCTCACAAAATGATGGGAAGCCCTGATACCCGCCGTCGCTGCCGCCAAGCGCCTACTAAAAATCCTGCCCATTGGCATAATCCTACAGGCAAAGTTCAACTTCCCCAGCAGCGACTGGAGTTCGCGCAACGTAATCTTTTTCAGTTGGCAGGCCCGCCTCACCTCCTGCCTTAATGGACGTAATTTATCCTCAGGCAGCCTGCACTCCATAGCGACTGAATCAATCGCGATCCCTAAAAAACAGATGGTGGAAACTGGGCCCTCAGTTTTTTCCGGTGCCAACGGAATCCCGAAATCCCCCGCAACCTTCTGCAAGCAATACAACAGGTTACCACACACCGCAGAACCGCCAGGGCCAACACACAAAAAGTCATCCAGATAGTGTATCAACGAGTCCACCCCCGCTACACCCTTCGTCACCCATTCCACGAAACTACTAAACGCCTCAAAGTATGCGCATGAAAGAGAACACCCCATTGGAAGTCACCTGTCGACGTAAAACCCCCCGTTCCAGAAGCAACCCAAGAACCGTTGGCTTTCTGGATGTACAGGCAGCAAACGAAAAGCCGCCTCAATGTCTGTTTTTGCCAGCAACGCCCCTTGTCCCGCCTCTCGCACCAACGCCACCGCTCTGTCAAATGACGTGTACACCACCGAGCATAAATCATGATCAATCCCCTCATTAACCGATGCTCCCCTGGGAAACGACAAATGGTGAATCAAACGGAATTTATGTGGCTCCCGTTTCGGCACGATTCCCAAGGGGGATACAACCAAATCCCCAACCGGAGGCTCGACAAAAGGACCGGCCATGCGCCCCAACGAAACTTCTTTTAACAATTTTTCTGAAACCACCGACGAGTGCAAATAAGCCGACTTAAGATTACGCCGCGTAACCGGCACCTCATACGGAGGAGGGGGAATAACAAAACCAAACGAAAACCCCTCCCAAATTAACTTGGCCGCAGCCCTATCCGGATATTCAGCTAGATACAATGCCATTCTTTCCACCCTCACTGGGGACCGACCCTTGACCTGACCGTTTCCCTTTTCGCATACATTTTGCGGCCCCATGAGAGGACCCGTTACACTCCGAACAGACATGTTTAAATTTGCATGCGGCCCCGAACTTACACTGGCCCTCATTGAACTGCCAGCAGAAACCCAGCTTTGAAGCTGAACCCTGTCCGGACTGACCCTACTGACCTCCTTGGCCAACGCTCCCGGGAAAGGACTGCTTAACTGGGGCCGTAACCCTTAACCACAGCGCAATATCTTTTTGATCCCACCGGATCGCCGGCCGAACCGCTTTTCGCTGCCGAAATTGCTCATCATACCTCAACCACGCCTGCCCACCATACGCCCTATACGCCTCTCCAATAGCATCGAAATAACAGAACAACGCCGAGCAGTTTTCCGGCGCCTTCTCCCCGATCACGCTCGCCAGAATAGCGAAAGCTTGCGACCAGTTCACGAACGTCTGCGGAATAAGCCTATACCGCCGGCGTTCCTCCTCCTCTTTTTTACTCTCGTCCCGCTTGCTTTTATCCAAATTGAACTTTGCAAGCGGCAGAAGAGAAAATATCTCCACATATTCATCATTCCAAATACGGTCCCTCACTTCCTGCTTCAAATGAGCACCTAACGGACCTTCAAAACAGACATACACCTCCCCCCGTGCGCGATCATCAAGCCTAATTCTATCCCCATCCTTCTGCGCCTCAGTTTGAACCGACACCGCTACCGCTTCTCTTGACACCCCCGCAACATTACTACCCACGGACCGCGGCAATACATCACGCTGACCTTCCCATACCACCGCCGGGGACACTACAGGAACTACAGGGGCCGCTGCCCCATCTAAACGCCCCACTAACTCGCGCAAACAGCCCACCAAATCAGCTAAGCCATCGCGCCCGACTACACCACTATCAACAGCCGCAACTTCCGCGCTTGCTAACCCCCCCTCACAACCCGACATGAAAATTGCTGGATACGGTAACGTTGGAGTTACACACTCACCGGGCTGCCCAGGCGCTGTATTCCCGCCAGCCGGAAAATCCTGACCGCGCTGCGTCTCATCCAGCTCTCCATCTTCCAAATCTTCTCTTGGTGCTGACTGGTTCTCACACCGACATCTACGACATGGAGACCCCGACATGCTGACCGAAGGGCCGGCCACCTGCCGCCCGACTGTAGGGATCCAAACCTCCGACCGAACTTGTTGCCTCGACGTCGGCGTTGATCTTGTCGTCCTCCCCGACGATCTCGAAGCAGCCTGCCCCCTGGCCGGTACATCACCATGCGGGGCGGCCGTGGATTGCACACTGCATACTGTGGCTGAAGGCGGGGGTGTAATCGGGAGCCCGGCCTGCGGCTCCCTGTTAGCCGCCAAGCCCCGTCGCGGCTGGGGATTCCTGCCAGGACGCAGGCCCTGGGAAGAGGCGCCCATCCCCACAACCTGGCCTGCAGCGTCCTTAGAAGGGCTCCCCCTGCGACGCCGAGCCCGCGGGGCCATGTCTGGGCTCAAACGCTCTGGTGGACGGGACCGCCGAGAGCGGCGTGGTGACCTGGCCTGAGCCACCGCTCCCGACGACGCCACCTGCTTTATCATAGCAGGGGCCGCGGGGATTATCTCTCCCCCTGCTGTGGTGACATTACCGTCCGTTAAAAGAGTGGGGGAAGGGGGCGCCTCCCTGCCGGCTGCCGACAAAGAGCGCGACGCGCCTGCCTGAGGGATCCGGGCCAGCCCTGCAACTGTTTCCTCCAGCCAGCCCGGATCATGAAACGCCGCTGCAGCCTGCAGCTGCTCAAGCAATGCGGCCGGGGAAGCCATTCTAACACTGCCACGGGAGGTAAGAAAACTAACAGTGGGAGCTCGGCTAACTACCTGTTGTTCCTCCCGCTGCTTCCGGCTCAATGCCGAAACAGCGGGAAGAACAGACAACTCCCCCCCGTCCCCTCCCCTCTCCCAACTACCTCATCCCCTATTGGTTCTCTTCCCTCCTATGGCAGTCATGGAGGCTTCCCCTTAAGCCCTCCGTGCTGCCGTCCAGCCTCTTCTATATTACAGCTTATTAATTTTTCACCTATTAACATACAATGAAATTTCTTTGAAATGAGGAGAAACCTAAAAGAAATTGAAACTTTCAATCTATCTTTGACTTCCATAAAAAAATTACCCTTTTACATGTTGGTACACTTAGGGCCAGTCTTAGTCTATCAACTGCCCCTGCTATAGGGGGCGCCGCAGATGGCTTGGTACCTGCGGCTTCGGACACCATGAATTTTAATATTTATATATTGTATAGCAGTTTTTTATTTTTACATTGTATGGCACTATTAGATTATGTAAGGAGCTGTTATTTAATCACTGTATTGGTGTTATTTGAGTACTGTATGATGGTATTTATTTCTTCCTTATCCAAAGGTTACAGGTAACTTCCTCTTCCTGACACAGAGGTTACATGTAACTTCCTCTTCCTGACCCAGAGGTTACATGTAACTTCCTCTTCCTGACCCAGAGGTTACATGTAACTTCCTCTTCCTGACCCAGAGGTTACATGTAACTTCCTCTTCCTGACCCAGAGGTTACATGTAACTTCCTCTTCCTGACCCAGAGGTTACATGTAACTTCCTCTTCCTGACCCAGAGGTCACATGTAACTTCCTCATCCTGACCCAGAGGTCACATGTAACTTCCTCATCCTGACCCAGAGGTCACATGTAACTTCCTCATCCTGACCCAGAGGTCACATGTAACTTCCTCATCCTGACCCAGAGGTCACATGTAACTTCCTCATCCTGACCCAGAGGTCACATGTAACTTCCTCATCCTGACCCAGAGGTCACATGTAACTTCCTCATCCTGACCCAGAGGTCACATGTAACTTCCTCATCCTGACCCAGAGGTCACATGTAACTTCCTCATCCTGACCCAGAGGTCACATGTAACTTCCTCATCCTGACCCAGAGGTCCACATGTAACTTCCTCATCCTGACCCAGAGGTCACATGTAACTTCCTCTTCCTGACCCAGAGGTCACATGTAACTTCCTCTTCCTGACCCAGAGGTTACATGTAACTTCCTCTTCCTGACCCAGAGGTTACATGTAACTTCCTCTTCCTGACCCAGAGGTTACATGTAACTTCCTCATCCTGACCCAGATGTTACATGTAACTTCCTCATCCTGACCCAGAGGTTACATGTAACTTCCTCTTCCTGACCCAGAGGTTACATGTAACTTCCTCTTCCTGACCCAGAGGTTACATGTAACTTCCTCTTCCTGACCCAGAGGTTACATGTAACTTCCTCTTCCTGACCCAGAGGTTACATGTAAGATCGCTTCTGCGCCGAGAGATGATGATCACCTATGGAGCTCCTCTCTTCTATGTATAAGGTGGTGAATATACGAATATGATTTACATATTTGTCATTGGTAAAAGTCCATTGTATTATACACTTATAATATTCCTCAAAGTCTTTCACATTATTCAACACAAAAAGCCCGCAGCTGGCCATAGACGTTAGATAGATGTAAAGCGAAATCTATCATCCCAGCGTCCCGTTAACATTCACGTAGATAATTGTATTTCAATAGCCAGATCCATTGGGCACCGTTTATCTCGAGAATAAAACAATAGGTAAAAGCACAACCTATCCAAATTCTCCTAACAGTAGATTTCGGGGGACCGTCAATACTTGATGCTGCAACCACTAAGAGAAATCGAATACTTCCAAGGAGGAATCAGTCCCCTGCCGAGAGTCTCGCAGCACCTTATGAATGTGTCACATCTTATGGTAATTGAGCCGTCATGTTACCAGACCAGTAGAAATACATATGGTATTTCCTCCCCATTATTAAGACATCTGTAATTGCTAGTCTGTCATTAGCATCAAAGTTTTACTGTATTAATCACCTTATTGCCTGTACTTGCAAAGTTATATTTGTACTCGGGGTTTTCCCTTATATCAAATAAGCAAATGAGCAAGACAGGCTGAAACAAGCCGATACGAGGCACTGAGAGAGACTTCATAGATCATGGAAGAGCTGGAACAGGCGGGAAGCAGTGGACATTGCTATAGATTCACCAGATCTGATTAGATGGAGACTATGTGAAGGTTTCATTTTTTTAGGCCTATTGGACAAGGTTGAGGACCCCAGTCTTATTCTTCTGCAACTCCTACTTTCGTGAAATGGCCTAATAGAAGTTCAGAGAATCCTTTTGCGCTCTCTCTCTCTCTCTCTCTGTGCTCCCCTGTCCCTGTCTCCCTGTGCGTCTGTGTCTCTTTCTTTGTCTCTGTCTCTGTGTCTGTCTTTCTCTATCTCGCTCTGTCTCGCGCACGCGCTTTCTCTCTTTGCACCTCTGTGTGTGTCTCTGTCTGTCTCTGTCTCTGTCTCTCTCTCCCTCTGTCTCTCTCTCCCTCTCTCCCCCTCTGTCTGTCTCTCTGTCTCTCTCTCTCTGTCTCAGTATTTGTAAGGCAAAACTAGGAGTGGGTCCAAAACACACGAGGTGCAAATATTTTCATTATATTTTATATTTTTTTTGCTGTTAATGCTCTTCTCTAAGTTTTGGCATACTAATACTAATGCAAAATACTGCCAAGTGGCAAAACTCAGATCTTAAAGGGTATGTGCTATTTTGCGACCAATATTTTGTATTGATCAAATACATGTTAAATTTAAAAAAAATGCTGAAAAAAATAAATTTTTGTGTATACATCGCCTATGCCAAAAGGGGTCTCCAAAGTAACAGACTACAAATAAACCCCGAATGTAGTCTGATACTGTAGTCTTGTACTCCATTGCCACTGCCCCCTCTTCTTGCTAATCTACAGACAGTGGAAAATAAGACAGAGGGAAGAGAGTAACACATGGCTGCAAGATCCAAATAAATAGCAGGATTTCAGAGCAATGGCACACTTTTGGAATGTACCAATTCTCCTTGTGGAGTTCCAGCCAGTAGGGACTTTTTAGGGTAATGCTCCCTAGGAAAAAGTACTCAAAACAGATCTCCTCCTGGAGTTAAGAAAACTCTGTCTGGCAGAAATTGGCATAGGTTGATCTGAAAGATTCATTGCTAATTGATTAAGAGCAAACCAGCAGAAATGTTGGATAGATTTAATCAAAGGTAACTTCAAGGAAATGTCCACAACTATTTCTTAGCAACCTTGCAGAAGTCTCTCAATCCGACACAGTTGATAGCGAAGTACCTCAGAAGAGAATTCTTGGGGCTGCTAAGGAAATAAGGGTCTGAATGCAAAAAGAGGTTGTCCTTAATGATATTCTGAAATTATATCCACATTTACTAGAGTCTATTCACCTTTATCCTCTCCTGTATCTCCTCTTTGTCAGATGTCCCTTCCCAGTGGTCCTCTCTACCCCCAGAACATTGGATGAAGCACCATGTGTGTGAATGGCTTCAGTATTGCTGTGACAACCACAAGCTGGATGCCACCTGTATTCCCTTCTCCCAGTTCAACGTGACCGGCCTGGAGCTCTGCAACATGACCAAAGAAGACTTTACAGAGGCTGCAGGAGCATGTGGCCATTTTCTCTACAGTCTTCTGCAAGAAACTCGAACACATGGTAAGAAGACGTTACGTTTAGGAAAAAAGGGCCCATAGCAAAAATAAAAATAGGGCCCCTCCTGAGACTTTCATGCCACCTTCCTATATGAGGGCAGGAGGTTCAGCGCTTCTATTACCCCTCTCTACCAACTCTTCTAGGAAAAAAGGGTAGCATCACCCGTAAAGTGAATGCCCACCATCTTCGGTCAGGTTTTTCTCCAAATCTTCTCAATAGACAGTTAAATGATAGCACTTTGGCTTCCTGCAGCCACCACCAGGGGGTGCTTACTGCATACAATGTATACATTGAAATGAGTAATTTTAAAGTCTGCAGTAAACTCTTAAACTCCTCGTAGTGGCAGCTGCAGACAAATAGAATTTTATCCTCCAGTGGAAACCCAACTTTCCATGTCTGCACCCCCCCCCCCCCCCCACCTGACTGCATACCCCACACTACACTTTTTATGTATACTGTACTTACTTTTTGAACTGCTGCATTGTCTGTGCGTCAAAAAATGGCTCCATGTTGATTCTTAAATTTCCCCAGCTTTCTCCTCTTCTCTGCTTTGCTATCAATCCCATGATACTTCAGCACAGCATCACATGACCAGCTAAAGACCATACCATTTCTGCATGCTGGGGGACACACTGATTATCATTCTCTCTATATTTTCCTAAATAAGCTGAGAAACCCTAAGCATACGGACAAGGAGGCAGCACTATATTCTTGTACACTATATCTGTGTGACAGGAACCTGTCTGAGTATCAGTGGTGGCTGATGATAGAAGTTTCTGCCCCCCCCCCCCCCCCCGTGTATAATACTAGTGTGGTACAGGAACTGCTGAAGCCTGTGATGGGTGACACATAGGTCTCCATAGACTCAAGTAGAGAAAGTAGTCACCGAGCCTGATCCACACTGCTGCTAAGCAACCATCCCAGTCTGATATATAGAGATAAATAACAGGGGAGAGGCCGACACATGGAATACCATAATGGTACACATGGGAAAGTTTCGTTTTGGCCGAGTGTCCCTTTAACTTTATGGCTATGCTGGGGATTTGGAACTCTGTATCAGAAAAACTGAGAAACTTGACTGCTATATAAATATATTAAGAAATTAATCAGCACAGAATTTTGTACCTAAAAATAACATGGTGTTAAAAGGTGGAGATTCACTTTAAGCTGGTTTCCTCCTAAGCTAGAATTGCACTGACTGAAGATGGTGAGCAGGGCCATGACTATAGGGGGTGCAGAGATTGGCATCACACCAGGGTCCTGAAGCCAAAGGGGGCCAAAAAGGTCCCTCTGCCCCATACAAGTAGCCCAGTATGAATGATGTGTGATGGTTGGGGGCCAGTGTTACAAATTTTGTATTGGGGCCCAGGATTTTCAAGTTACGCCTCTGATGGTGATCCCCGTGCAGGTTCACATAACTTATAACAAAAAGGGACAACCTTAGCAGAGCTATATTTCGCAACCAGCTTCACAGTGGTACATAGCATCAAAGAATAATGGGGTGATCCACAATCTGACATTTTTGGACACCATAGAATTACGGTAGATGAGCAGATCCCATATAGGTAAAATCAGTTGTGCCGATATGCCCTGTATAATTAAGTTTGGGCGGTTGCCTAGCAAAAAGCGGGGGAAAACCATGCGTGGCACCAAATATTGTCCGGTAGACAAAAAGGTCTTGCCACAAATGGAAAAGTTGTATGTGTCGGGAAAAGTGGCATAATTGCATTGATACATGACCCCCAATGTCTCCTTGTCCGAGTTTTCCATATAACTCCATGTATGACCTGCTTGACATAACTGCTGTTTATATTTCCTGCCAGGCATGCCATTATTTACTGGTGTAGAGGAAGCGTCACCAGCACGAAGGGCTGATGGTAAGTGATAAAACTGGTTTTGAGTTCTGAGAAATTCATTTTGTATTTTGTCTATCCTTATTAAGGGAATCGGTATGTCAGGTCTTTACTGTAATTATTTGGCTAAAGAAAACCTGTCCCCCCTCCTGACACGTCTCTTTTAGTAAATACTTGTGTTCCCTATGAAATAACAATTCCTGGAAAATATTTTCTTAGAAATTTGTGTTGTCGTTCCTCTTATGCCTCCTGGAAATGTATGAATAAATTAACAACTGGGTGTTACCATTCCCCTTGTTAATAGGGTGTGTCTGAGACTGTGAGCACTGATAGAGCAGTATGTAGGGACACGCAGCTTTGACAAGGGGAATGGTAACACCCATTTGTAAATGTATTCTTATTTCCTGAGGAACAACAGAGGACTTCATCAGAGAAGACTTCTTTGGTTATGTGCATTCAATATGGCAGAATTACTATTTGGTTTGGCGACAATGAAGGAACGGCGTGCGTTTGTGTAGAGTAACTAAAACAGCCAAGTCCATAATTGGTTGTGATATATGCGAATTGCCTGGTATTTTTGAGAAAAAATATGTTGCACTCGTCACATGGTCTATTAGAATTGTTACCGTTTCTAAGGGTGCTGTGTTAAGAATCCGTTCCAAGACGTGTTTATGAGCCCTTAAAGTTGTATTTTATTCATTCGTTCATTACTTTTGTTTCAGCTGATGATAAAGTAAACTTAAAATCAGAACCAGTGAAACGACACAGAACCCCCAACCATCATCGTCCTGGTAAGGCTATGGGAGCTGACCTCTGCTTTAGGCATCCTCCAAAACTGGAAAATATCTGCTGAATTTTAACTAGTGTATAAAATTAATAAAATCAAATTATAAAAAAAAAAAATCAAGGGTCTTGTACAATAAAACTTCTGCATTTATTTGACAAAAATCCCATGCACCTTTTTATCCATATGAAATGGTGTCCGTTATATTGTTTTCTAATCAAAACCAAGGAGGAGAAGCTAGCTACTTCCTCCAACTTCATCCTGATCTTACCAATAAACACTTCCCAGTATTCCTTGTTTTTCAGAAATTACTGAAATTTAAAAAATAAAACGTTATAACTTTCAAGACTATAGGGTGAAGGCTTTGGTCTCTCTGACACATCAATAAATTGACTGATACCTTACTATGTTTCACACACTACAGGCGGAGATTTAATTTCGCGGACACCTGGCCACTCAGTCCTCCCCGTCTTGCTCTTAGCTCTCCCTGGCAATCCATCAAATGAGAGAACACCCCCTCTCTTCCCCCTCAATATAGACATGCTTAATTAAAGTGACCCCATCATAATAGTCTCCTGCCGAAACGGTAGGTCTGGTTGCTAAGGCAACTGTACAACACCCAAAGCTGCTCCTGCATAATTCGGCAGGAGATGTAGCTTTAACTTGACTTTAATTAAGCCTGTCTCTGCACAGTCAGAGGGATGGGAAGCTTCACATTTTGCACTTTGTGTGGACGGCCTGTCTGTAGGACAGGTCATCAATATCAGATTAGTGAGGGTCCGACTCCCGGCACCTCTACCGATCAGCTGATTGAAGAGGCCACGACAATGAACGCCGCGGCCTTTTCGTAGATTACCAGGCACAGCGCCGTACACATCTGTAGTGGCTGTACCTAAGCTTCCATTTCTGGTCCCATTCAGGTGAACACGGAGACACAGCCGCATGTCAAATGTATACGAAGCTGTGCCTGGTAAACATTGAGTCAGCCGATCAATGGTGATGCCGGAAGTCGGACCCCAACTGATCTAATATAGATGACCTATCCTAAGGGCAGGCCATCAATATAACATGCACGGAGAACCCCTTTAATTTGCCAAGAAGACCTGAGAACGGAAAGGGGAAAGACTCATTGAGTGGCCAGAGAGTATAAGGGTATGTTCACACGCAGTGGTTTCAGACGTAATTCGGGCGCTTTACGCCACGAATTACGCCTGAAAAAACTGCTCCATTACGCCTACAAACATCTGCCCATTGCTTGCAATTGGAATTACGATGTTCTGTTCCCACGAGGTGTCATTTTACGCGTCACTGTCAAAAGACGGCGCGTAAAAAGACGCCCGCGTCAAAGAAGTGCAGGACACTTCTGGGGACGTTTTTGGAGCCGTTTTTCATTGACTCCATTGAAAAACAGCTCCAATAACGTCCGTAAAATACGCGAGTTGTTAAAAAAGTTGTTTGCGTGTGAACATAGCCTTAGAGAACTTAACACCATGAGAACTAATATGGCAGACACAAGTCTAGTTTACACGATAAGGCTACGTTCACGGATTTGCTGTGGATTTTCCATATATTACATACTGCAGAAATTTTAGACTCTGTAATTGACCTGCGGTGCCGATTTTTAAATTGCAAAACATTTTTCCCCACGGAATGTGAACGGATTTATTGCAGATTTTCCCTATTGAATTCAATGGTGAGGAACAAATCTGCAAGCCAATCCCAGTGTAGCGGATTTCGGTGCGGATTACCTGCAGATTCGCAGCAAAAAGTCCAGAGCAAATTAGAATCCATACGTAACCAATATGGCGAGCACAATAGTCGCATTTTGTGCATCTGTATAGAACACCAAACTGAAGTCCTATATTCATTCGCTAATGTGCATGGAGGTTTTATGTTCCGTTTTTTTTGACGTGCTTTTCATCTACGTTCCAGGCGTGCACAGTTCTCATTTGTGGGAATTCCTCCGCGATCTTCTCCTGACACCTGAAGAACATCGTGGCATCTTAGATTGGGAAGATCAGGAGCAGGGAATTTTTCGTGTGGTGAAGTCTGAGGCTCTGGCACGTATGTGGGGTCAGAGGAAACGCAACGACAGGATGAATTATGAAAAGCTCAGTAGGGCGTTGAGGTGGGTACTGGGTATGAGACCACCAAATGTTTTGTGGGAGCACAGATTTGTAAATGCCCATAAAAGTTCATGTATTCTACTTGTTATATGGTTTATACTTGATATTGTTGGGAACATTTATGAAAACATGTGAAGAGCAAACTAAATATGATGCCCGTCTAGTGACATGGGGGGGCTAAAGTTCAGAGACCCCCCTAATTGTCCGATAACGCGTATGTTGTGTATTGTCATAACTAGTGTCTGACAATATGTATGTAGCAAGTTTTCTACAGATGGATTTGCATTGGTCTGAAACAATGAGATACATTAACGTCATCATTGGACACAGTAAAGTAAATAGAATTTATAGGGCCACATAGCGAAATGGGATGGGCCCCAACCACCTAGTGACAGGAATCTAAATCAGCAGCGTAGGTAGCAATAAATAAAAGTATGGATAATAGCGCCATCTATCAGAGAAATCACGTAGTGCCAGATAGCAAAAAATCACCCACCTATTAGGCCATGCTCACACAGCAGATTTTATAGTGGAAAAATCCTACGTATATTTGGTCAAGAAAATGCGGCAAAAAACCTGAAGCTAACCCTCGGATTTCTACCGCATATTTGCAGTTTCATCTGCTACGGATCTGCCCGATGGCTACCGATGCGGTTCTCGTTTGGAAGACGTGCAGAGACTGTGTCAAGAAATGACACAATTCTGTGTGCAAAAACATCTGCCCCGTATGAACAACGGTTTCCCATTAAAATCAACGGGTCGCTTTTTGCAAGTGATTGCAAGTGATTTTCTTGCGTAATTTGGCGCAGAATACAAGCACTCTCCGTGTCAAATTACACGTGGAAATCCGCCGTGTGAACATGGCCTTCTTCCCCACAGAAAGGAGTTCATTTATTTTACCTAAGTAGGCCCCCTCAGCCGCTGGTCCCCATAGCCGCTGCTATGGATACAGTTACGTCCATGGTTGGACAACAACACCATCTTCACACGTCCATCTTCTGTAGACCGTTGTCTTCCTATGTTAGAAAGTTGCAAAGTTACTTTGCTAAAGGAACGAAAGAGATTCCACTAAATCCCCCATCATTGATGTGTCTGTCATTTCTTCACAGGCATTACTACAAGACCGGGATCCTAGAGAGAGTGGATCGGCGGCTGGTCTACAAGTTTGGAAAGAATGCCTATGGGTGGCACCGTCCCGTAACGTACTGAGTGGACCAACCACTGACCGCTCTGGGGCAGATCTTGTAGATTCCATGAATCAACTTTCAACTTCACTGTCAGAGGATGGAAATTCTGTTGGTGCAGAACTTGAACTCTTACAGAATTCTGAATTTTGAGTGAATCAGTATTAACAAATCCGTTCTCATTTTATACCCCAATTATTTATGTAGTCCCCCGGCACACACACATACAGTCAATAAGACAACCCAAAAAGGGGTCACCCACAAAATGCATGATGATAGGACATTAATATTTTGGCTGACATTTATATGGCTACTTCTATAAAGCTTACAGTGGGTCCTGCGTGTCTATGAATTTAGATGTGATCGCTAAGGGCCTGTTCACATCAGCGTTGGCTTTCCATCGACTGCGCTATTGATTCCGTCAAAAAAACAGAAACCTGCCGGAATGGTAACAAACTGAAACCATTAGCAATGTTTCAGTCACCATTGATATCAATAGTGATGCAAACAGAAGCTAAGGTTTCCGTTTGACTTTCCGTTGAGGGGTTCACCCAATGGAAACCTCCGCCGGAACCCCTCAACGGAAAGTCAACACTGATGTGAACAGGCCCTTAGAGACACGCAGGACCTGCTGACACTGAACCCGTCAGTCCCGCTGACCTAACGGATTCAGGTCTTCGCAAACGATACATCTGCTCTGTATACAGGATACAAAGCAGCTGTATCTCAAAAAGTAAAAATTATTTTTAATGAAAAGTAATTAGGCAGTTGCACCAATCATACCAATGCACAATTTTAAAACAAAAATAAAAACATGTTAAAGGTGTACACAACCTTTAAAAGGTTTGTCTGCAAGAAGCAGAATATGGCGAGGCACTCCTCACAACATCTAGCACACTCTGCAGTCTTCCCCTTCTACCATTCAACTCCTCCTGGCAAGCGATCCTGCTGCTGGGAAAACAGGACCCCTGTTCTGGTGATCGGTGGGGGTCCCAGCTGTTGGACCCCCACCGATCTAAGATTTACCACTTATCCAGTGGATAGGTGATAAGTTGTTATAAACTGAATACCCCTTTAAGCCCTACCTATTTCCACCCATGAAAGACCCCAAACTGCATAGAAACACCCCTTTTAATGCAAATCTGCATATGCTCCACCTCCTTTGTAGGTCCTGTTCACGGGACGGTATTGCAGGAAATGGGACGGTTTGTCTATATGGAAGCAGGGAAAACATATCTCCAAAGTGTAAATGATTGTATGTAAAAATGTGAATATAAAGTCGTCAATAATAATTTTATGCAAAGACAAATAAATATATTTAACAACCGAGAGTTTTATTCTTAGGTTCACACTTTTTCATTGTTTTTTGTTTTTGTTGTGGGAAGAACCTCTTTTCTCATTCACACATCACAGCATGGCATGGACAATTTTTAGTGATTTTATTCCCACAGCTAAAGGTTTGCTTCAATTGTATCCAGTGTAGACAATCATCTAATAGTTTGCTACAATGTATCAGTGCAGGTAAAATGTATCCGTCTGGTGTCCAGTCTGTTTAGCTCACAGAGGATTGTCTAGACTGGATACAATTGTAGCTGTGATAAGGACTAGGTAAGCATTCAGCTCCTGGAGGTAAGCAAGAATGTTTCCATCCACTGAGAGAAAGCAGAGATCTTAAAGATGGTTACATTTTTTTCATTACGGATCCATTCGTTTCAAAATACGGATCCATTCGTTTCTATGGCCCACAGACACCTTCCCATATATTTACGGAAAGGTGTCCGGCCCGTAGAAAGGATCTGCAAAAAATAGGACATGTCCTATTTTTTGAATTTACGGGCCGTGCTCCCATATTTTATAATGTGAGCACGGGCCGCAAATGCGGATGACTGTACATGGCCGTCAGCCATAAATCACAGTCCGTGATTACGGGCACTATGAGCAGGGGGCCTAATGTTTTTACTGTACGCAAATACAGATCCGTAGTCATGAGCAACTCATCCGCATATACGGCACACTGTCTGCAAATACGATCCGTAATTCATCCACATTTACGGATCCACAAAAAAAACAGGGAGAAATCTCGGGTAATCCCCTGGCGTCGCATAGCAACGCTTCCTCAATTACGGACGGCTACGGATCCACTTCCATAGCAGTCCGTAATTGCGGAAGTGCCCATAGATTTCTATGGGGAGTCCGTGCTGCAATTGCGGACAAAAATAGGACATGTTCTATAATTTGCAGATCATATCTATGGCCCGGACACACATCCGTAAATATATTGAAAGTTGTCCGTAACCAATAGAAATTAATGGGTCCGGAATTTCATCCGTAATTATGGAAGAAAATTACGGTCGTGTGCATGGGGCCTTAGCCGTCTTTTTTCAAACTGAATAGTTCCAATTTTGATAACCTTTCTTGGTACTGCAATCCACCCATTTTCTTAAAGGGGTTTTCCAATACTTTATTTTTTTTTTTAAATCAATGCAATGTTCCTCTATTAATATATTAGTGCACTCTGTCTAGCTTTTTCTTGATAATAAATGGTTTTAGTAACATTACTCCCTATTGTTTACCTGGAGAGGTTTGTTTTGCTCAGTAAGTTCATTCCTCTTCTCTTCCTGTGTTTCTCCTCCCTGCATGCACTGCTCTAGTCCCAGCATGCAATGTGCATGCAGCAGTGCACTTGCTCCGCCTACTACACCCAGCTCTACTAACTTCTGCAATCTCAGTCTTCATTTTGGTGCTCTCATTCTATTACTGCTAGCACAAGCTGAAATCACTGGATATCTGCGTTTTTAAACAACACTGACCCTATATGATGATACGTAAAGTTTGGTCTTTATAATTATAAGTTTTCTAAATGTATATTAACTGTTTATACAGTCTTAGTTTTAAATACTGTATTTTATATATATATATAAAATAAAAAAAATTGAATTCTAACATGTGAATTGGGATAAAAGGAGCAATACCTGTGGATCGCCGCTGCATCCTGTGTCGGAGATTCACAGTGAGCAAGAAAAAACTAAAGGGAAGCAGCGCTCCTAACTAGCCATCGATGAAAAATAATTCCCCTTCATGTAACTCTGCTACCTGTCAACTGAAAAGTCATCCACCACAGGGAAAAATGTTAGTCCATCATGTCTGATTCCCAGGTGTTTCTTTGCGGTACTCCTCTGTGTGGAAACATTTTTCACTCTGGCAGCTGATTTTTCCATTGACAGGTAGCAGAGTTACACAACAGGAAAACAAATTCCCCATCATGTAACTCTGCTACCTGTGAACTGAAAAGTCATCGGCTGTTTGAAGGGGGTGCACCGCTCGTATAAGCGCTGCTTCCCCTTACTTCATCACACTGTGAATCGCTAACTAGTTCGTATAGAAGCGAAGTATTGCCTAATTATTTTTTTTGGGCTTCCAGTTCAGTTCTGAAGTGGCTTTGAGGGGCCTATATATTAGACACCCCTATGAAACACGACATTTTAGAAACTAGACCCCTCAAAGTATTCACAACAGCATTTAGAAAGTTTATGCACAAAATGTTTTACCAGAGAAACGCAACTCAATACTTATTGTCCAGATTCTGCAGTAGAAATATCCCACATGTGGCCCTCGGGCGGTAATGGACTGAAGCACCGGCCTCAGAAGCAAAGGAGCACCCAGAGGATTTTGAGGCCGCCTTTTTATTAGGCACCATGTCCGGTTTGAATAGGTCTTGTGGTACCAAAATAGTGGAAACCCCCAAAAGGTGATCCCATTTTGGAAACTAGACCCCTTGAGGAATACATTGTAGTTTTCTTGGGGTGCATGCAGCTTTTTGATCAGTTTTTATTCTATTTTTAAGTGGCGCGGTGACTAAAAAACAGCAATTCTATTGTTTTTTAATTCTATTTTTGTTACAGCGTTCACCGTGCGCTATAAATGACATATTCACTTTATTCTATGGGGCGATACGATTAGGGCTCATTTACACGAGCGTATTATACGTTTTTGCAACGCGCGTCGCAGGGACCTATGTTACTCTATGGGGCCGTGCAGACAGGTACGTGATTTTCACGCAGCGTATGTCCGCTGCGTGAAACGCACGACGTCCTATATTTGTGCGCTGTTCGCGCATCACGCACCCATTGAAGTCAATGGGTGTGTGAAAACCACGCATGTCGCACGGAAGCAATTCCGTGGGACGCGCGTGATTCACGCAACAGCACTGTAAAGGATGAATGAAAACAGAAAAGCACCACGTTCTTTTCTGTTTACAAACATCCAAACGGAGTGTCATAATGATGGCGGCTGCGCGAAAAGCACGCAGCCGCGCATCATAAAGGGCTGACACACGGAGCTGTTAAGTGCTTTTTGCGCACGCAAAACGCCGCGCTTTTTGCTTGCACAAAACGCACACGCTCGTGTAAACTCGGCCTTACGGTGACACCAGATGTTTATAGTTTTTTTATGTCTTATGGCGTTTGCACAATAAAATACGTTTTGTAAAAAATCATTCACTTTTTGTTACCTTATTCTAAGAGCCAGAACTTTATAATTTTTCCATCAATAAAGCCGTGCGAGGACTTATTTTTTGCGTAACGAACTGTAGTTTCGATCAGGACCATTTTTCGGTAAATGCAACTTTTTGATCTATTTTTAATACATTTTTTGGGAGGTGAAGTGACCAAACAATTGTGATTTTGGTACGGTATATTATTATTTTCTTTTACTGCGTTCACCGCGCGGGATAAATAACGAAATAATTTTGTAGTTCAGGCCGTTACGGACGCGGCGATACCAATTATGTATCGTTTATTTATATATTTTTATTAATAAAAAAGGACTGATAAGGGAAAAAAAGGGGGATTTTTTTAACTTTTAATTTCTTATTTTTACACATCTTTTTTAACTTTTTTTTTTAACTTTATTACTTTGTCCCACTAGGGGACTTGAGGGCAGGAGGCCCTGATCGCTATTCTAATACACTGCACTACATCCGTAGTGCAGTGTATTAGAACTGTCAGCTATTCACTGACAGCAAGCATAGTGGGTCCTGACTTTGTCAGGACCCACTAGGCTTCCGTCGATGGCATAGCCGGACGCCTTTGTTTGGTGTCCGGTTGCCATAGTAACCATCGCCGGCCGCTATCGTGTAGCAGGCCGGCGATGGTAACTTAACCCCTAAAAACCCGCGATCTCTATAGAACGCGGCTTTTAAGGGGTTAGACAGCGGGGACACAGCGATCGGTCCCCGCTGTAGGAGCTGCGGCAGCTGCTGTACGAGACAGCAGCTGTCACAGCTCCTGCACCTGTCGGGAAGACGGCCGAAACGGCCGTTATTCCTGCAACTTCGTATACACACCGCTACACACCTTCAACCTTGCGCATGCGCAGTGTAATATACACGGCCGCTGAAGACGCAGCCACATAATTTCACAGAGCATGCACGGTGGAGTGTGTTCACCACGCATGCTCTAATTCAATAAAGAAGCACGTGGTACGGTTACGTCATTTTTGACGTAACCGTACAGTGTGAAAGCCGGAAACCGGAAGCAAGGCAGAAGACCAAATGGACGGGTCTGCACAGGAAGTGCAGATTTTGCATTGCTAAGGGGACGGCGACGGAGGAGGATATACGACGCTACAGCCATCTGATGAAACGTAAGTACATTGGAAAGTTATATCATTTTCATTGTTTTATTTAAATAAATGTAATTTTTTAGTTCCGGAATACCCCTTTAATTACCTTTGTCACCCTCCTTTGCACCCGTTCTAGTTCAGTTATGTGTTCGGTGGCCTACACAATATCCCATATGTGGTCTGAATAGTGATTTGTATAGAGGCAAAACTATATTGTCCTGAGCCTCTGTCTCTTTTGATGTATCCCATGATTTTATTTGCCTTGGCAGCAGCTGCCTGGCACTGGTTGCTAAAGGTAAATGTACCGTCCACCAATATCCCCAAATTTCTCTGCCCAATCCACCAGCTTCCCCAAAATCCCTCTGTTGTATTACATTATCCTCTTCCGTGTTGATTACTTAACAGAGCTTCGTATTATCTGCAAATACTGAATATATACTCTCTAAAGCCTCCACACGGCCCCCTGTGGAGCCCCATTGGTAACTGTGACCCACTCTGAGGACGTATCATAAATAACCACACACTGTTTTCTATCACTGAGCCCATTATTAACCCAATTACACATATTTTCCTCCCGTTTCAGCATTCTCATTGTATGTACCAACTTTTTATGTGGCATAGTATTGAGTTTAATAAAGCTGTAGTAAATTTGATGGAGGAGGTCTCTATAGGAATTCGGCCTTGATTTGTGTCCTTTAAATGGCTTTATTACAATAGTCTATTCTTTCCTGAAACCAGGTGAAAAGTGGAATCAATACAGACTTCAGTACACTTCCTTCGTTGTCCACAAGGTGGCGAATCACCATTTTTTTTTTACTTTTTCTTTCATTTAATTCTATTTGATCAAACTGATGAGAAAAGTGGAGGTAGAATTATGGGTTTGTGAGTTTTGCTTGTGATTGACATGAAGCTTCACCCCAGGATCTGAAAGAATATCTGCGGAGAAGATACATATACAAAATATTATGTGGAAACCCCAATAATTTCAGAAGGGATTTTTGCAAATGAACACCGACATTTCCAATCCATTTGAATAAAACCTGAATTACTAAGGGGTGCAATAGAAGAAATGGTAGGGGATGTATGTATATATATATATATATATATATCTATCAGATATAACAAAATGATTTAAAGAGAAACCTTCCATAATGCCATTGTCATATCTTAATAATCTATGGTAGCTGCATGCTGGGAGTTGTAGTTTCCCAACAGCTAGAGGGCCACAGCTTGCAAACCACTGATCTATATATTTACAGCAGGGATATAATTTAATCACATGAATCCAGCCTGCAATAGACAGTTGTCCCTCAGCACCTAGTGGCAAGATATGGAACTGCATGTTTTACAGTGATGCAACAGGCACAGCAAGGAGCTGGATCTGCAGTATTTTGTGGGGATCTAGCAGTGTTAGGCCTCATGCACACAGCTCTGTGCAAACTTTTGGTGCAGTAATACATCAAATGTAGAAGTCTATGTGACCTTACACATCAGGCAGGCAGAAAAGATATTGTGCCATGTTTTTTTGGGTGCCGTGTGCATGGAGCCTTATTTGCAATATTAGCGAATGGTTAGTGTTGTGAAGGAGGGTCTATTTGCTTTTATTCTCTGTATTAAATTATATTATGAATTATCAAGCAGGATGCCGAATTACTAAAATATGTATTCTCCATTATTTTAATGACCTTTCCTCTACAGAGTTCTGCTCGAGTCTCAAAGAAATGTGTTATCTTTGTGCTCACGTGTGGCCTTCATGCATCCATGGCTAGCGGGTTGGCTGAACGCCCAGACATAAAATGCAACTATTTGTCGTTATCGCAACAAACTCCCTCATGGGAAAGAACAGTTAACAACATCCCATTGTATGTTTGTCTCCAGGTGTAACCTGATGTCAGCATTTTAATGAAGAATTATAATTATGTACTTGAAATATTCTTATGGTTGCTATTGGCTGAATAAGAAATATTGTCACATTGCCTCTGATTGGTTAACCTCAAGCCTACACCCCTTTTGAATGATATTATTGTAATTGAGTTTGGCAATAAACCCCCAGAGGAGTATTTTGAGCATATTAGCAGCGTCTGTGTGTTATTTCTCCTCTATATATATATCGGTATGAAATCTCCTGATTAAGATGCTGGATAAAGTTCCTGGCGTGAGTGTCTGTTGGAACACTCGTCTAAATTTCAGTCTAATATATTTTGAGCCATTGACTTCCACGACAGTGTTACATATTCATATGAGGAAGATGGCTAGTGGTCCTCAAGGCTGCGGATTTCTAGGTAATGCTTAAAGGGGTATTACAGTTTCAACAAATAAATATTCATTGTATAATAAGAATTGGACACACAGTCGCACGGCTCGTTACAGTTGTCAGAGCTGTGTCATGTAATGAGCTGTGCACCTGTGTGTCTATCATATGGCCAGGACGTAAAGCAAGCAGAGATCTTGAAAACCACAAGGCATTAATCTAGTAAGTATATTGGAAAATTATTTGTTGTAACCGGAATTTCCTTTTAAAATGTTTTTTTAAGTGTGCAGAAGGAAGAGATGAATGACAAATTCAGCTATTATTTTATTCCAATACTTATCAAATATACTGGCTACAGAAATATACACATCATATATAGACATAATAGCCATCGAATAATAATGAATATTCTGTTTACATTTTTTGGATGTCACACGGCCGTCCCACCCAGAGTTACAAACAGCAGCAGAACAGAATTTTTCTATATCAAGCATATAAAAAAGAAGTGTTAAAAAGCTGCTCCATCATATCAAAAATACAAATTATTCTTCCATATAAAGCCAATAAAAGAAGCGGAGGCCACTTAAAAGCTATGTACACCTTCAAAAACGATTTTTTTATTTTTAACAAATGTCTATTGGTGTGTTTTGTGCAACTTTAAAATGAGTTTTTATTTACTTTTTGAGATACAGCTGCTTTGTATCCTGCATACAGAGCAGCTGTATCTAGCGTTGAGACCTGAATTTTTTGCAGGTCCATGGGACAGACCGGTTCAGTGAACTTAGATGTGATCAGTAAGGGTCAGTTCACACGTTGCGTAAATACTGCAGATTTTCCCGCAATGGAATACGTTGCGGAAAATCTGCACCAAATATAGTAGCAGCAAAGTGGATGAGATAAAGCAAACCTCATCCACACGCTGTGTAAATACTGAGCGGGAAAACGCTCATAAATTGACCTGCGGTGTGGAATATTATTCCTCAGCATGTCAATTGTATTTGCGTAAACGCTTCTTAATGGTTACGGTTTTTCCCCCATTGGATTGTTGCATTTTTTTGGGCCGTTTCGCAGCAATTCTGCCGCAAAAAACGAAACTTCGAAAAAATCTCATACTTACCCAGAAGTCTGTGTTCCTCCCGCGAGCGCGGCCTCCTGGGATGACGTTTCATCCTATGTGACCACTACAGGCAATCACAGGCTGCAGCAGTCTCCGGGGATAAAATGTCATCCCAGGAGGCCGGCCTGCTAAGTGCGGCAGTTTTCCGCAGCAGACATTCCAGGCGAAAAACTGCACCACAGTTTGGTGCGCTTTCTCGCACAGAATTCTCTGCGGCGCATAGGGCGAATACGCTGCGTGCTATTACGCAGCGTATCCGCCCCATGTGAACACAGTCTAAGGCCCCATGCACACGACCGTAAAAAACCTCCGTTTTTGCGGACCGCAATTGCGGTCTGCAAAAACGGACCCATTCAATTCCATTGAACGCGGACACCTTTCCGTATCGCTACGGATGAGTGTCCGTTCCGCAGAACTGTGCCGGGAATTATGGAGCATGTCCGTTCTTGGTCCGCAATTGCGGCACAGACTCCTCCATAGAAGTCTATGGGGGAAGCCAAAATTGCGGATGGCTACGGAGGTGTGTCCACAAATACGGATAGCCATCCGCAAATACAGAAGGGTTGCTAAGCGACACAAAGGGGATTTCCCATCAACCAGGCCTCTTTTTTTTGCGGATCCGTATATACGGATGTAATACGGATGCACTACGGACCGTATTTGCGGATACCATTCAGCAGAAATGGGTACATTGCTGATGATTTGCTGATGACTATAAAGCAATACGGAACCGTATTTGCGGTCAGTATTTGCTGATACGGTCGTGTGCATGAGGCCTAAGGCCCCATGCACACGACCGTGCCCGCAATCACTGTCCGCGATCGCGGGCACGGCCGGCGACTGACAGCCGCATTTTTGGGCCGTGCTCCCATACAAAGTATGGGAGCACGGCCCGCAAAATGCGAAAGAACGGACATATTCCATAATTCCCGGAACATTTCCACGGCACTGACACCCTTCCGTAGTGCTACTGAAAGGTATCAGCGTTCAATGAAAGTCAATGGCTCAGTTTTTGCGGACCGCAGTTGCGGTCCGCAAAAACGGAGGTTTTTTGCTGTCGTGTGCATGGGGCCTTACAGCTCGATCATGAGTGTGAGGCCCCATGCACAAGACCATGCCCGCAATCATGACCCGCGATTGCGGGCACGGCCGGCCGCTGACTGACAGCCGCATTTTCGGGCCGTGCTCCCATACAAAGCATGGGAGCACGGCCCGCAAAATGCGAAAGAACGGACATGTTCCATAATTCCCGGAACATTTCCACGGCACTGACACCCTTCCGTAGTGCTACGGAAAGGTGTCAGTATTCAATGAAAGTGAATGGCTCCGTTTTTGCGGACCGCAATTGCGGTCCGCAAAAACTGAGTTTTTTTGCTGTCGTGTGCATGGGGCCTGAGAGCCACACAGGACCCACTGACAATGAACCAGCCAGTGCCGCCCACCTGACTGGTGCAGGATTCAGCGTAAGATACAGCTGCTCTGTATACAGAATACAAAGCAGCTGTATCTCAAATAGTATAATTAGTTTTTATTAAAAAATATTTTTAAAGTTGCACAAATCACACTGACTGACCTTTTTATTTTTAAAAAAAAATCACTGTCAAAGGTTTACGAGGCCTTTAAGTAGACTGGGACGTGTTGTTCTACAATAGTGGATTAGATGATCTTTGGTATTGCAAGGGTAAATTTTGGCGGACCTGGATATTCAAATTCTCATCTTGAGATTGTCTTCACAGTCCCAATGTCTTTTCAGGACAAACATCGAGTGTAACAATGCAAAGGTTCCTAAAGAAGAGAGAGAAAAATTCTTTAGTTTAGGCCCAATTTCTTTTTAACTTTTATCAACGGGGCTCTCCACATTGGACAATCTCAGTCGTCTGTAAAGGAACCCAGCAGCAAATTAACAATTTCCCTGCAGCGCCACCACAGGGCAAATTAAGCATTACACAGCTCTCATTGAAATCAATAGGCGGTCTATGTAAAGCATGTTCGTGCTGGGTCCTCCAGAGAGAGAGAGACGCTCTTTATAGCCGCTCTCTGCCCTAAGTAATAATTGGAGGGTCTGAATAAGGAACTTCCGTCTATTATATTTGAATTTTTCCCGATTTTTTTGGTTGACATTTTTGGGGTTCAGAAGGAGAATTCAGTTTTTCATAGTTATTGTCTCACTTTACAGTGGTGGCTCCGGAATAAATAATAGGTTTCTACCTTCTTTTCACAAGCCTTGTTGTGCTTGTCCAGCAGCGTTTTAATACGATTGCCAAAATCCGGGTCCACATCTCGGAAATTTTTCACCTAAAAAAAAATATATGAAAAAGCGCATAATTGGGTCAGCACCGGATGTTGAGTGGTGAGAAATCCTGTGAACATTCTCCTTGATGAACTAGGCTCTCCGCCTATATTTTAGAAAAATCTGCCTTAGGCCTAATTCACACGAGCGTTGCGCATCTCGGACGTGAAAAACTGCAGTTTTTCAAGTCCGAGGTGCATCCGTGCTCTGCAGGACGCGATATCACGCATCCCCCATAGACTAGAGTCATGTCCTATTTTCTCACGGACCCTTCACACGCTCCGTTGAAACAACAGGCCGTGTGAACGGCCACATTGAATTATACAATAGGTCCGTGTGAACAAGGCCTTAAAGGGGTTTTCCCATCAGAGACATTTATGACGTATCCACAGGATATGATAAATGTCAGATTGATGCGGGTCCCACCTCTGGGACCCGCACCTATCTCTAGATCGGGGCCCCCTAAACCCCGTTCTAGATTTTTGTGCTCACGCTGCCCCCCCCCCCCACCCCTCGGCCACTTACTAATTACATGGTCGGGAGTCACGGAAACAGCATAGCTCAGCAAGTTACGCTGTTACCATACATCCTGACCATGTATTCAGGAAGTGAGCACAAAAAGCTAGAACGGGGTTTAGGGGGCCCCGATCTAGAGATAGGTGCGGGTCCCAGAGGTGGAACCCGCATCTATCTGACATTTATGACATATCCTGTGAATATCTCATAAATGTCCCTCATGGAAAAACCCCTTTAATAAGGCAAACTGCAAAGGGGAATGACTGCTGACAAACTACTTTCCCTCCCATATTCTGTCAGCACAGAATGAGACAGACTGGTTGCTAGGAACACACTGCCTAACAACCCTTGCCTTTTATACGGGGTGGTCAGGTAAGACGTCTCGAGCAACCAGCCTGTCTTGAATTACAATATTACCTTTAACACTGGCATTTTTAGGTCCAAAATATTCTGTGCTGATGACTTTGAGGACAGTAAAGATAATGGGACTTGTTTTTTTTTGTTTTTTAATCTTTTAAGCCTTCTCCTTGTAGACACTGAAGCGCCTAGGGAGAGTGTCAGGGACTGCAAGGGGTTAAGAAAGGATGGAACGGTTTAAAATAATGCCCAGGATCAGGATTGGTCAACAAGGGGTAAGAGGGGCGTGGTTAAGAAGATATAAGGCAGAGGTTTGGAGCAGGAAGCCCTCTTACCTTCAAGCTGCAGTGGAAGAAACACCTTTGCTGCTGCTGTGGAGTTTCAGAGCGTGGTCGTTAAGAAGATGGCAGAAGAACTGTTGCGCAAGGTGGCACAGCGGGTAGCGGCAGAAGGGCCTGCCTGGCTGGAATCCCTGTTGGAGGAAGGAGAGAGGCGAGGAGCGGAGCGGGGCACGGAACAGTCGGGAGCGGCTACCCGAGGTAGGCCGCAGCGCGTTACACGCCCTCCGGTTAGACTAAGCCCTAGCCCTGTTGCTATGAGGGGTGCTGTGACTGCTGCACAGTCATGCGGTGGTCCCAGCAGGTCCCCTAGGCCTATGTCGACGGGTGCTTCGTCGGTCGACATAGTGCCCCCCTCCCACTCGTCGCGCTGGCGTCCTTCCCCATGGCGGTAAGAGGGCGGCTGTTAAACCGGCACGGGCACGGTACAACCCGCCTCGAGCTGCTGATGCGGGCGCGGAGGCAGCGGCCGACTATCGTGACAGTGGGGTGAATATGGCGGACTCAGGCGACTGGTCCGACATGGTCGCTTACCATGCGGCATGTTCACAGGAGCTGGGACTTGCTTCTGGGGCCTGTGTGCAGCCGGGGTCGGCGCCATCTTTCCCCGTGCTGTTCTCTACGCAGCCAGAATTGGCGGCGGGGGGAACAGGGGCGGGACGTCCTGGCAGGCGCAGTGCAGCCAGGACACAAGATGGCGGCGCACGAAAAAAGAAGATGGCGGCGGGTGCGGGGAGGCGGACGGTGAGCAAGCAGCCCAGCCAGGGGGCGGGGGCTTCTGCGGTGCCTGTCGCTTCTCCACCCCGGTCCCCCCCGGGCCCCTGTCAGCACGGGTCAGGGGCAGGGGGGGAGTGTGCTAGGAAAGATAGGAGTGAGGGTGTTTTGGATGCTATTTGCCCTTCTCCTGCCTTGTCATCTTTCTCTCCTGCAGGTCCAAGAAGGGAGCGTTCCAGGCGAGGGAGGAAACGCCGGGCTGGTGGACATCGCCGGCACGGCCATCATGGACGTCGCAGGTCAGGTGACGGGAAGAGGCGTGGTCGACGGTATTCCTCGTCTTCCAGCGATGGTTTCTCCTCCTCGTCTGCGACGACGTCCGCATCATCCGGATCATGGAGGAGGTCGTCGAGGAGATCCTCACGGCCGCAGAGACGCAGTCGACGCCGGGAGGTGCAGCGCTTGTCGGTGGATCAGGAGCAGCTGTCCCAGGTTGTACCTCCCGCCGGGCCGGTGGAGGAGGTGCAGGCCGTGGTTCCAGTGCCGCGGCAAGTGGCTGAAGGACCCTCTGGAGTCGGTGGGACCTCTGGGAGCGGTGAGTCGGCCTGCGGTGACGCATGGCTTAATAAACCTAATGCAGCGGGTGCGGATTTGATTTCTGTTTTAAAAGCCGTGGTGGCTGGGTTGAAAGTGAATGAGGGAACGTCGTGTCCCTCTGTGCCACCAGAGGGAGCTATGCCCCCGTCTGAGAAAGAGAATGCTTTAGCTAGTTTGACGTTTAGAGATTCATTGTTTTGTGGAGTCGCTCCTCTCGGGACTCATTTGTCAGCTGAGGTCAAGGACAAGATTTGGAGGAATGAATTTGTGGATATTTGGTCCTTGGTCTCGGTGGAGCAGGTGACTGTCGACAAGGAGCGGGGCTTTGAGAGAGGTTCGGATAGGAAAGCAAAAGTAGCGAAAACATTTGGCAACTGGGTACAGTGTTACGCTACACTGGCTCATGTTATTTGCCAACGCTATCCTGGGAAAGGGGCCGAGTTGTTTGTCTATTTTGACACAATTTTCAGCGCCCACAGGCTGCACGGTGGTGCGGCCTGGTGGCGATATGATGAAGAATTTCGGCGACGTTTGGCTTTGTCGCCTGATATTAGTTGGGCGACGAAGGCAACGGACGTGTGGTTGCAGCTTATTTTAGCGCAAGGGAGTAGGCAACAACGCCCCTTTCCCAGTGCGGCCGCAGCACCGGGCCCCGCCCCTGGAGTTGCGGCCGCTAGGCCCACAGGTGCCTGTTGGCTCTACAATGAGGGCCACTGTCGTTTCTTTGCCACGTGCAAATTTCAACATGAATGCTCCATCTGTGGGGGCGCTCATTCGGCGCTCCGGTGTTTCCGGAGAGGTAAGCAGCCGGTCAAGGCACCTCCTTCCGGCGCAGCGGAGAACGCCGGTGAACGTGCTCGAGATGGGCCCATGGTTAGAGCGGTACCACAGGAGGCGGGAAGCAGAGGTGCTCACTAACGGGTTTTCGTTTGGTTTTGAGATTCCTTTTGAATATTCTGCGACATTGTCATTGGCTGACAATTTGAAGTCGATCAATGAGAATGTGGGCATTGCGCGGTTAAAATTAGCTAAAGAAGTGGAATTAGGAAGAATGGCAGGTCCATTCAGCGAGCCGCCGTATACGAATCTGCGAGTTTCCCCCCTTGGTTTAGTTCCAAAGAAGGAACGAGGAAAGTTTAGGCTGATTCATCACCTTTCTTTTCCTCGCGGTGGTTCTGTTAATGACGGTATTTCTAGGGCGGAGGCGGCGGTTTCGTATACGTCTTTTGATGTTGCAGTAAGGTTGGTACAGGCGGCTGGACAAGGGGCGTTGTTAGCCAAATCTGATATTGAAGCGGCCTTTCGTTTGCTGCCGGTTCATCCGGAGTGTTTTCACCTGCTGGGTTGTTGTTTAGACAAAGGGTTTTACGTGGATATGTGCCTTCCTATGGGTTGTTCAATATCATGCAGTTACTTTGAGATGTTTGCGTCATTTTTAGAGTGGGTAGTTCGTTTGGAGTCTGGTTGTGACTCGGTCATTCATTATCTGGATGATTTTCTTTTTGTGGGCCCGGGGGGCTCTGGGTTGTGCAGCACGTTGCTGAGAGTGTTTCGACAGGTGATGTCGCGTTTCGGGGTACCTATTTCCGAGGATAAGACGGAAGGTCCTGTAACGGTTTTGTCATTTTTGGGTATCGAAATAGATAGCGAGCGGATGATTTTTCGGTTGCCGGATGATAAATTGGCAAGGCTAGTGACGCAGGTTGACCAGGTCATGGGGTCGAAAAAAGTGACGTTAAAACAGTTACAGTCGTTAATGGGATTGCTGGTGTTTGCTTGTCGTATAATTCCAATGGGTCGTGTTTTTTCTAGGCGTTTGTCTTTAGCCACTAGAGGTATCTCGAAGCCAAATCATTTTATCAGGGTAACCTCTTGTATGAGGAAGGATTTGTTTGTCTGGCATTCTTTTTTGAGTTCGTTTAACGGGAGGTCGGTGTGTCAGGACGCTGAGTTGTCTAATGTAGACTTGGAATTATTTACGGATGCAGCCGGAAGTGATGGTTTTGGAGCAATTTTGGGCCGAAGTTGGTGTAGATCCCATTGGCCCTTGCATTGGAGTGATTTGGGAGTCTTACGTAATTTAACGCTATTGGAATTGTTTCCTATTATAGTTGCAATAGAGTTATGGGGTAGCGTGATGGTGAATAAGAGGATTGTATTTTGGACAGACAACATGGCGGTGGTGCATGCGGTGAACGGGTTGTCGTCTAGTTCGTTGCCGGTATTAGCTTTATTAAGACGGTTGGTTTTGAAGTGTTTGCGTTTGAATGTGTGGTTTCGTGCAAAACATGTTCCGGGTGTCAGTAATGTGATGGCTGATGCTTTGTCTCGTTCACAGATGTCCCGGTTTCGGGAATTGCACCCGGCAGCTTTGGCAGAAGGGGTGTCCCCCCCCCTTCACTTATGGGCCCTGGTCGAGGACAACTTATGAGACTGTTGAGGGGTTCGGTGGTACCGGCGACTTGGAAGAGTCATTGCAGAGCGTGGGATCAGTGGTTGGAGATTGCGGGGAATGACTTCCCATCACAGGAGGGGTGTCACCTGGACGTTACGATAGCAAGTTTGGTACAAATACGTCAGGAAGGGGGTAGTGCGGCCACGGCGAGCAAGTTTTTAGCAGGAGTGGCCTTTATGTTAAAATTGTGGGGATGCAGAGATGTTACAAAAGAATTTGTAGTTCGGCAGTCTTTAAAAGGGTGGAAAAAAGAGGCGTGTTCAAGGGACACGAGGCGGCCAGTATCTTTTTCACTTTTGGGTCGGCTTCTAGCCGTTTTATGTTTTGTGTGTCGGGATGAATATGAAGTGTCCTTGTTCGGCGCGGCGTTTTCGTTGGCTTTCTTTGCCGCTTTGCGAGTTAGTGAGCTGGTTCCGCACAGAGTAAGTGCGAGCGGTGGTCTTCTCGGATCGGATGTAGTAACGTTGGGAGATTCTCTCAGGGTCTGTGTGCGGAGGTCAAAGACTGATGTGGTAGGAAAGGGGGCTTGGCTGTCGATTGGGGGGCAGTATTGCCCGGTAAAATGGGTCCAGGAATTCGTGTTGGTCCGAGTGCCCGGGACGCAATTCTTGATCCATCAGGATGGATCCGCGATGTCGCGTTTTCAATTTGAGGCGATTTTTAAGGCCGGCTTGAAGTATCTAGGTTTGCCGCCGGGCGAGTTTGGTACACATTCATTTAGGATAGGTGCGGCAACTGAGGCGGATGCCTTGGGTTTGGATTCAGCGGCTATCATGAGTCTGGGTAGATGGCGCTCTAATAGCTATAAGTCATATGTGCGACCTGATCTGGTTTTAAAGATGGTGTAAGCTGGAAGTTTTCATAAGAAAGGTCGCCCCCTCCCCTTCCCCCCCCTCCCCTTCCCCCCCCCCCTGTTTTCCTTCCTGTTATATGGAGTGTTATGTTAACCCTGCCTGTAATTTTCATTTGACCGGAATGTAGCTTAATTTCTTTGTTAGGGTTGCGGCGCCCCCAAGTGTGGATCTTGGGGCATTCGTATGTGCATTGGGCAGCGGTTCGAGCGGGTCGAAGGCCATTAGGTCCGAATTTGGGCCTCGCACAGGCCGACGTCCATTGGAGAGGTGTCCGGGGATTACGGTGGGTGCAGTTACTGCCAGAAGTAGTGGCAGTTACAAGGCACACGTACGGACCTGTTGTCCTAATCATCCATGCGGGTGGAAATGATATCGGCCAAGTGAAAATGGCTGAGTTATTGTCAATTATACGAACTGATTTGGCGCGTTTTCGGGATCTGTTCGCCCGTTGCGTGATAGTTTGGTCCGAAATAGTGGCGCGCACGGTGTGGCGAGGAGCGAGGAATATGGCAGCTTTGGAGAGAGTGCGCAGGTTAATTAATGTGCGGGTGTCGCGGTTCATTCGCTCTATAGGGGGGATCGGGTTGCGACACCAATCCCTGGAGGGGGATAATGCAGATCTGTTGGCACCGGATGGAGTGCATCTGAATGATATCGGGCTCGATATCTTTTTATTGGATCTCTTGGATGGTGCCGAGAGAGGGCTGGCGTTGCTTGGTGGGGGTGGTCGGGGGACTGAGTAGGTTTCTCAGTTCCCCCTTCTTGGCGGAAAGTACGGCAGATGAAGACGGAGGTAGCACCCTACATGCCTGATGGAGACAGGGAGCATCGGCATTTCAGGAGGAGAGGAAATAAATAAATATATATATGTCTTCATGCCGATGGTTGAAAATAATAATAAAGCTGTGGCCACTTCCACATTTGCATAAAGAAGGTGTTGGTGTGTTAATTCAAAGAAGGATGGTTAAGGTCCTGGGCAGGTAAAGTGGATAATGGGTCCTTGCAGTCTTGTAGACACTGAAGCGCCTAGGGAGAGTGTCAGGGACTGCAAGGGGTTAAGAAAGGATGGAACGGTTTAAAATAATGCCCAGGATCAGGATTGGTCAACAAGGGGTAAGAGGGGCGTGGTTAAGAAGATATAAGGCAGAGGTTTGGAGCAGGAAGCCCTCTTACCTTCAAGCTGCAGTGGAAGAAACACCCGCCCTCCCTCCCCTGGTGGTTTTGGTTTTGTTTTTTAATAAATTTTTTCTACGGTTATATTCTTGTTCTGGCGTTTTTCTGGTTTTTTCGTAGATGTCACAGCTGGCGGAAAGTACGGCAGATGAAGACGGAGGTAGCACCCTACATGCCTGATGGAGACAGGGAGCATCGGCATTTCAGGAGGAGAGGAAATAAATAAATATATATATGTCTTCATGCCGATGGTTGAAAATAATAATAAAGCTGTGGCCACTTCCACATTTGCATAAAGAAGGTGTTGGTGTGTTAATTCAAAGAAGGATGGTTAAGGTCCTGGGCAGGTAAAGTGGATAATGGGTCCTTGCAGTCACACATTGCAGATTTTTGCATTAATTTTTTAAGCCAAAACCAAAATTGGATCCAGGAGAGCAGACCTTCCTTTATATATTTCTTCTGCTCAGGCTCAAAAAATACATGCAAAATCTGCAGCGAAATTACACTGTGTGAACAAGGCCTTACTGCCATTTTAATCCATTTTTTGCAAAAATAAATTTAGGTGGAGACCTATTTGAAGGGAAAAGGACACAAAAAAATAAATATTGTGGGGGGAACCTATTAAGAACTCTACGCGTGGAAAAGTCACAATTTGCGCTTTTATGTGCAAAAATCATGCAAGATTTTATTTTAATTCTGTCTCTGAAACTTGTCTGGCAATTGAGTGGTGCTTAAGAAAACAGGCATGGTCTGCCGCGGCCCAACAAATTTACTATATATCACGTCAGAAGCTGGAGTCAATAACAGTGGAGATCTACGCCAGCTCGTAACTGGCGTAGATTTCCCTTTACGGCACACGGACAGCCAGAGATGCACCTATTTTTTTTTTTAGACGCGTGCACTTTTTAATACATTAGGCGCATTTTACGCAACTGCTAGTTATATTAAGACTGGCATATGATTTCTTACATACCAAATGTCTACTCATTAGTGCCCCCTGTCACCAAAAGATTAGCTGGCGTGTCTTCTCTTCAACAGTTGTACAGGTTTACTGGACATGCTAAGGCCCCATTCACATGACCGTAGTTTTCATACGTAATTACGGATCAGGTAATTACGGATCAAATTGCGAACCTATTCATTTCTATTGGCCACAGACAACTTTAGCCTTAGGCTGTACTCACTCCTAGTGGGTAAATCTCAAGAGGGTAGTAGATTTTTCTAGGTTTTGAGGTTCTCCTTTGAAACAACAGGGGATCTTTAAAACCAAACCAACCAATCCGGTGCTACGATATTCCTAAATTGAACTGCGGAGATGTGAACATATTCTCCTTATTCATCACAAGGCCCGAATACTCTTCGTCATGGTCACTTACTGCTCTTTCCTGGATGAAGATCTGGGCATCCTTCAAGTGTAGGGCGATGTTTCCACACAATTTCTGGCGTCCAGCTTCACTCAGCGTTTGATTGTAGAAAATTTTCACCTAAAACCAAACGTTAATGTCACTAATAATGCCGCTGTGTTCGCCGAAACCTCTAACAAAATTTATTTTTATATGAAAAGTTCCTGGTGGCAAAGCGTCATGGGACCGCATAACCCTTAAAGTGGAACTCCAGTTCACTGTTGCACTGGTGTCACTGGCCATGTTTCTACCCATATCCATTTATCATAATTTCTCTTTGTATTAGTAAGAATTTGAGAATGCAGTTTATTTTGTATCCCTATTTTTGGAAGAAATTTTACTTACACACGTCTGATAATGACATATTTTAATTTACCTCTAACATTCTGTAAAACGTGCCATATTCAGGAATATTTAATATTTTGGGATAACATTACAGCGGCCTCTTCAAACATTTCCCCCTTACCTGAGACACGTTGTCTTCGGCACTGCTGTCATGGCGGGCAATGTCTCCAGAGGTGGAGAATTCCCTTTCACGGCACTTGCGATCATCCCGAGGAGAACTGAAGCTGTTCGGGTAATAATTTGGGGCATTACCTACAAAGAAAGATAAAAATACTGTCAATGTTTCCTTAAAGGCATTCGTAAAACCTTCACTGGAGGCGGCCATCTTGGAGACAGACACTACCTTCCGTACTTCTTGAGTAGTCAGTACAGCCGGCTGTGTGCACTCCTGAATGAAAGTCAATTAACAAAGAAATCTCCGATTTTTACAGTCTCCAGGAAGTGATAGAGTACCGTATATAGCGCTTCGTCAGAGACCAGGGGTGCTGCATGCAGAGGCTAATCTGTCAGTATAGTGTTGTTATCCTGCCTTATCTAGGCTTCCAATAATGCTATATAGCTGTCATTAACTCGCCCACCCGATAATAATAATAATGAGATGACTGCGCTCATTCCGTCCCAGACTATACAGCAAAGCTGACAAATGAGCTGCATAGAACAGGTAATATCAAATTATTGTGTCTGCTCTAGTGTCCGATGTAAAAACTGGAATATTTCAAGATTTTTTTGTTTATGTAGTCACATAAGGAAATTAAAAAAACACCACCAAAATTTGTAAAAATAAATATATGTATAATAAAAACCTGATTTAAATAATAAGTCATTTCTGACGACACGTTCCTTTTAACGTGTTATAGAAAAAATAATGACTAGGTTCAGATAGGGCAGGATATTACCAAAGGCTCATCCTGATGTGTGAAGAGCAGATGACAGGAGCAGAGAACGCAGCATGTGACATTTATGAATAGCGCGATTCTGTAGAAAGAATAGGAGAAGTCTGATGACTATTATACAACATGAGAATAAAGGACAAGGCAGCAGAAACAAGGCTGTGACCAGTCAAGGATTCATACAAGAACACAGGCTGCCCAGCAGCGCCAGATCCAGGATGGTGAGGGCCCCTGAACTAACCACTGGAACCCGGACCCCACCTAACCCGCTATCGCAGACACATATAGGAGAGTCGGCCGTGTATGCGCGTGGCCCTCTACCTTGAAGTCTCTGGGAGTTGTAGAGACAGCTGAGCCAGTGACTGACTTAGGGTAGGTGCAAACAAAGAAGAAAAATCTGCAGTGAATCCACAGCAAAATCCACATGATACACCTGCAGATTTTGCTGTGGATTTCATCCCCCTCATTGAAAGGTCAATTTCCATGCGGAAAAATTCTGCAGCATGTAGATGAGAATTGTTCAAATCTCATCTACATGGCTGGCACTAGCCTAAGACTTCAAAAGAGAGAACTACACCCATGTGTAATGGAATTGAATAGATAGATATGAGAGCAATAGCGTCCTGGCACATAGAGGGGGATCCCAAGCAGGGAGCCCCCTCTAAGGCTACGTTTACATCTGCGTTCGGTGTTTCCGTTGCTCTGTTCCATCCTAGGAGCAGAACAACGAAAATACTGGAAGTGCCAGCGCCGTTGTATGACGAACACCAGCGGCGCCCAACTAAACCCATCAACTTTAATGGGTTCTATCGGGTTTCCATCATGGTGTCCGTCATTTACTGACAAAACACTGCAGCATTTTTCACCGGATCCGCGACGCAGATGTGAACAGAGCCTATAACGTCCATATGCCCTTTTAGCGTACAACTCCTTTTCAGTGGGCACATCCCTGGCAATGATTCTCATAGCATTACACTGACCTCAGTAAACCACACCAAGCCTTCTGGCTAACAGAGGACAGTAAAATTAGGGGGTAAGTGACATATGACCTCAAATGCCCTCATAGGGGATATGGAATGGGGTTGTCTATAGCTAACACCACCTTTAGAGAGATTATCAAATGTGAAGCACCTGAGACCCAATGCCAACTCTGTACTAGGTTACCCCAAACCGTCCCATACCATGCATACTACTGCTTTACCCTTACATCGCATTGGCATTAGGGCCCAGGGGCAACTGGAACCTCTGCACCCCCGTAGCTATGCCACTGGAGGAATATTAGATCCGTGCTAGATATTTGTACCCATATTTACACCCTTTACCATGCCAGCTGCACCTTACATGGGGCACTGAAGAGGCACATGGGACCATCCTGCTGATAGTTGGAGACGTGTATAGACCTCCTGGGGCAGTTGACTGGTAGATGTAAATAATTAGCGCCAAGACGATGTCTGTGTGTGTCTGGGTAGGAGAAAAGACGTCCCTATAAGGTATAAGACATAGCGATTAGATTAAATACAGTATTGTACGTTACACCTTTTTGTAGCGCTACCGATTGATTTTTAACTCTTGAGTGACAACTGCAGTCCACAAGATTGCATGCAACTCAATGTACTCTTGTGGACTGCAGCTGTGCCTGTAGCTCAAGAGTTAAAATCAATTAGTAGCACTACAAAATGTCTAGGTGTAGCTCCGACCTTAAAGGGTCATAGTGACATGTAAGAAGTTTTGATTGATTGGGGTCCGAGCTAAAACGAAGCGGCAGAAGCGCTCATGTGAGCGCTGAGCCGCTTCGTTTTTGTTCGGCTTTTTCCGGAAAGCCAATGTATCGGAGTACGGGCTCATAGGCTTTTTATTGAGCCCGTATACCGCTCCGAGGAAAGCCGATCATCACCCAATAGATTCTGCAGCTTCGTTTTAGTGATCGGTTAGGGGTCTCAGTTCTCAGGCCCCCACCGATAAAAACTTCTGACATGTCAAAAGTTTTTTTAAAAGTTGAATTACCCTTTAAAAAAAAGGTAATGGGATAGATCCGAGGTCACTGTTAAGCCAAGACCTCAGAAACTATAAAGTTCGGACAGACGTCTAGAGGAACAAGCATTGGCATTAATATGTGAACATGTAATCTGCCCTCTCGACACTAGATGGCGATATAACACTCCGTTTACACATCACCATTAAAATCTGACATCGTCCTACTCCCATTGAAATCAATGGGAGGCATTTTCGGGCGTTTTTTGACGAGTTTTGCGGAGCGGCTTCCGCGCCAAAAAACCAGTGAAAAAAACTCAGTGTGAACAGGGCCTGTGGGTATGTTCACAAGCTAGACTAAAAACAGCTGTAAAATACGGAGCTGTTTTCAGGCGAAAACAGCTCCTGATTTTCAGACATTTTTGTAGCAACTCGCGTTTTTCGCGGCGTATTTTACGGCCGTTATTGGAGCGTTTTTTCAATTGAGTCAATGAAAAACGGCTCCAAAAACGTCCCAAGAAGTGACATGCACTTCTTTTTCGCGGGCGTCATTTTACGCGCCGTATTTTGACAGTGACGCGTAAAATTAAGGCTCGTGGGAACAGAACACTGTAAAACCCATTGAACGCAATGCGCAGATGTTTGTAGGCGTATTAGTGGCGTTTTTTCAGGTGTAATTCGAGGCGTAAAATGCCCGAATTACGTCTGAAAACACTGCGTGTGAACATACCCTAAAACATCCCCTGAATTTCAGCCGTTTTTTATGCATTAGGCGTTTTTTACGGACGTTTTTGGAGCTGTTTTTTCTATTGACCCAATGAAAAACGGCTCCAAAAACGTCTCAAGATGTGACATGCGCTTCTTTTTACGAGGGAGCAGAACGCGGTTTTCCCATTGAAATCAACGGGCAGATGTTTGGAGGCGCTCAGCCCCCCGTATTTTCAGCCGTTTTTCGGGGTGTTTGGCCCGTGTGATCATACCCTCAGTGGTTACGTTAATGTGCTGCATGTAAGGACTCACAGGCTTATGATACATTCATACTATTTCCTATGGATATGCCCTAAACCCATCATTTACCATTTGCCAGTTCATTGCTTTTCCCAGCAGCTCGTCTCACCTGCAGCATTTTGTCCGGGCTCGGCTCAATCCCAGGCGGCAAGTTGCTGGGGTCAAATGCAATCTGCTCCACTTCTGCAAAGTAATTATTGGGGTTTCTGTTGAGCACCAGTTTCCCCACAGGGATGAGGGGGTAATCGTTATGGGGCCAGACCTTGGTAATACAGAAAAAAACATGCGATATGGTAAATAATAAAGACCCTTTTACACAATGATCGGTCAAACGAGCGTTCATATAAATACATCGATCAGCCGAGGAACGAGCGAACGCTGGAATCTGCCTTGTCTGGTCACTTTATATGATTCTATTTTTCACATTAGGCTCCATTCACACGTTTATGTGCGGTTTGAACCAAAAACGTACAAAAGATTCTGTGTGTGATGAAAGCCTTAGGGCTCATTCACACATTGCGGTTGATGTGCAGTTAGAATTAAAAAAAAAGCACCACATTGCGGTAAAAACTCATGCGTTTTTCGGATGCAGTATTTTTATGCGGTCCCAACCGCTCCTCAACTGCAACAGAGGCGTTTTTTTAATGCGATTCTAACCGCACCTCAACCGCAACGTGTGAATAGATCTTTAGGCCCAAAAAAATACAATACAATTTAATTAAGATTGTATATGATTAGGTTTCGCATTGATTGCATGGTGACCGGGATTATTTATCACACCGCTGTATTATATCATCAGATTTCAAAAGATTAGGAGGAGGGTTCCCAGGAAGATAATCGGATAAAGACCAGGACTATGCCTAGACTGTTTGTAGCTACTGATTGATTTTAAGGCTATGTTCACACGCTACACAAAAAACGGCTGAAAGTACGGAGCTGTTTTGAAGGGAAAACAGCCTTTGATTTTCAGCCGTTTTTTAAGCAACTTTTGCTGCGTTTTTCACGGCCGTTTTTAGAGCTGTTTTTCTATTGAGTCAATGAAAAACGGCTCCAAAAACGGCTCAAGAAGTGACATGCACTTGTTTTTACGGGGCGTCTTTTTACGCGCCGTTATTTGAAAATGAGGCGTAAAATAATGTCCCGTCGGAACAGAACGCCGTATTTCACATTGAAGTCAATGAGCAGATGTTTGTAGGAGTTCTGCTTCCGATTTTTCAGCCGTTTTTCGGGACGTTTTCGGGCCGGAAAACGGCTGAAAATAGTTTGCGTGAACATACCCTAAGGCTGGGTTCACACGAGTCAATGAAAAACGGCTCAAATTACGTCCCAAGAAGTGTCCTGCACTTCTTTGCCGAGGCTGTTATTTTACGCGCCGTCTTTTGACAGCGATGCGTAAAATAACAGGTCGTCTGCACAGAACATCGTAAGACCCATTGAAATGAATGGGCAGATGTTGGCCGACGTATTGGAGCCGTATTTTCAGGTGTAATTCAAGGCGTAAAACGCCTCGTTTACGCCTGAAAATAGGTCGTGTGAACCCAGCCTTAAAACCAATCAGTCGCGCTACACGAAGTCTAGGTGTAGTCCTGGTCTTTGGGTGGAAGGAAATGTTATGCATAGAGATATAAACATATTAATCTAAAGTAAATAACGTATTTAACCCTTTCCCGCTGCAGACATTTAGCGATTTTTTATTTTCTCTCCGCCTTCCAAGAGCCATAACGTTTTTATTTTTCCATTGACATAGCCATATATTTTTTGTGGGACCAGTTGTAGTTTTTAATGCCACCTAATACCATATAATGTACTGAGAATCCTTTAAAAAAAATATTGGGGGTGGAATTGAAAAACACACCAATTCCTCCATTGTTTTTGGAGGTTTTTTTTATGGCGCTCAGTGTTGCATGCAGCGCTATTCTTCCCATCAAAATGACAGACCCCATTATAAGTCAATATGGTCCATGGGGCGCCGATGGTATTCATTGTACCACAGAAGTGACAATGGGTCGTGGCTTTTTATAAATGGAAGCCGAGATGCAGATGTGAACAGAACTTAACTCATAGCCCCCTTAAAGGGACACGCTATATACAGTATATACTATATACAGTGAATCTTAGACTGAAAACATATGAGTATAACCCCTTTAATGTTACGGTTTAGATATAGAATAATCTAGTACATACACTCGTTTGTCCGCTGATTGCTGCCACGTTTACTAATGATCGGGAACGAGGGTTGGAGCGCGCGCGCTCGCCCGATCATCAGCCCGTGTAAGACGTCTTTAAGAGCTGCTTAAAAAAGGTCATATTGCTAATTTGAACTTCATTTTAGAATCTATCATTTGCGTTACCGCCGATATCCAATTACTAGATTATTATTCTGACCGCCCAACAAGTAAATTATACCCGTGTTTACGAAGATTAACTTTCCATTAGGCGATCTGCGCCACTTTCGATATATTATACAACTACACATCCGTGTATTGTGTCCAAGCCTATAACTAGGGATTTGAAATGAAAGATTATGGTATATTAATAACAAGAATGCGGGGGGGGGGGCACATTCTTCCCCTAGCCTCCCTTTGATAGTACCTGGAGTAAATATGAAAATTCCCATAATGAAAATCACCAAAGCAAGATCTGTGCAGACACTGAACCAGCAGGGAATGCTTGGAGATTTTAGCTCTAAAACCAGCAGAATTGCGAATGCAGCTCTGAAGTATAATGTCAGGTATTTACAATGTAACTCAAAAGTCTATGTAGATCATGATGTGGCCCATGATGATGTTCTATGTGGCCCTGAGCTTGTATTATGCATTATTTACCAATTATATTGCAGTTCAATATGACAATGCGGTCCGAGACCCACCAGAAAAGGCTGCTCACATTTGATCTACTAGATTAATTCTAGATCTGAACCGTAAAATGATATTTAAAGGGGTTGTTCAGTCATAAGAAATTGATGGTATCTGCTCGTACTGTGATTTGCCGACACGTTCAGCGTTCATTCAAGTGCATGGGAGAAGGCTGTAATACCGTGAACTGCCACTACAAGTGTTTCGGCGATTCACAATACGAGCAGTGACAGTAATGAAGGGGAAGCAGCGCTCGTACAAGTGCCGCAGCCCCTTCAAAACAGCTGATCGGCAATCGGACCCCCAATGATCAAGTATTGATTACCTATCCTGAGGATAGGCCATCAATTTCTTAGGACTGGACAACCCCTTTAAAGTTAAACATACTAAAAATTCTGCTCAGTCATTTCTTTTTGTATCTTACTTTTGGGAAAGCTGGGTGACAACCAATATAACCGCCATTACAGCCCTCACAGATGTTGTCACTCCGCTTTTCCTGACTCCTGATTGCAAATCTGCCTAATTTTGCAGTAATACATCCCCTGCAAACATGTCACTGGTTTCCTAGTTGGATTTGTCATTCAGGAGTCTTAGAAAGTTTAGTGACGACCCCTGAGCAGGAGGTTTAACCACTTGACTTTACCATGCTGTGGAAATCTTGGCCCAGGTCAGAAGAGTTGGCATCGCTTACCTTGGTGAGGTCGAACGGATTGAAGGTACAGGCCTCAGCCTGCGGGAATGTCATAACCTGGATGTACATGGTCCACGACGGGAAGTCCTTCTTGGCTATGGCCTGGAATAGGTCCCGAATTGCGTAATCCGGGTCTTTTACCACCAGACTATCCGCTTCTTCTACTGACAGATTCTTGATGCCTTGATTAGACTGTAGGAAATGTAAAATATTTTTACCCCTTTATTCGGACGCTTAGAAATTGGAATTTTCAGTTAACTGACACATTTTATCACTGTGACAGAAGGAAATGAGAACCAAGGCAGAAGCTGGGGGTGCCAACCTGTATACCCACATATATAATGTATCACCGAGTAAGAGCAAACAGCTACATAAGAAAGTAACACACCACTAAATGGAAAATAATTTATAAAGTCCCATAGGGGTTGTCCAGGCATGTGGCGGTTTTCCATACTAATGACCTATCCTGTGGAGAGGTCATCAGTATATGATCAATGGGGGTCCGACCGATCAGCTGTTCCGGTGTCTGGAGGCAGCCGGATGTAATGCAATGGTTGATGCCGGAAGCAGTTGGCTCCGTACACTGTATAGCGGCCGTGCTCCAGCTCTGCTCCTATTCAAATAAATGGGAGCAAAGCTGCAGTAACCCAGTACGGCCACTATACAGTGTACGGAGCCATCTGCTTCCGGCACCGATCATTGCACAACATCCGGCTGCCTCCAGACACCGGAACAGCTGATCGGTCGGACCCCCACTGATCATATACTGATGACCTATCCACAGGATAGGTCATAAGTATGAAAAACCGCCACATGCCTGGACAACCCCTTTAATGCCAAAAGGTGAAAATGAAAAACGTATAAAACCCCTATAATGAAATGACAGATGACACTAATACAGTATGTGTATATAACACTAAAACAGATGGACAATATATACCAGGAGCCATAGTAATGAAGCAAAGACGTACATGTCACAACAAAACCAAACGGGATGCCAATGACCCCTGAATTGTTCCAAGGGCTAGCCATACAGTGGATGGTGCCCTGTGCGGTACATTCTGTTGGTGACACCCCGTGTATATGGTCATACAGCATACATGCCATACAGTGCTCAATTATAAGCGCCAAAGAGTATGGTGCCCAAATAACACTTCTGTAGTTACCTAAATAACAATGCTATACATGCCCGCCACCACCAGACACTGATATGCTGTACCATGAAGCAGAGCCACACAATGCCACCATACAGTGCCGCCACCACCATACACTAATATACTGTACCATGAAGCAGGGCCACACAATGCCACCATACAGTGCCGCCACCACCATACACTGATATACTGTACCATGAAGCAGAGCCACACAATGCCACCATAATTATCACACAGGAGATGTCACCCCACTGTATAGATTAATAAATCTTATATTGTCCATACAGATAAATTCTAAAAACTGTCATACAGAAAACCCACCTTATAGTGGAATTTACAATATACGGCTTTTCCTTCGGCATTCACCAGTTTAAAGGTGTGAGATCCATACCCGTTCATATATCTGTATCCATCCGGGATGCCACGTTCACTGAATAATAATGTCACCTTGGTAAAAAGGAAAAAGAGCCGTTGCCATCGATGGTACAATAAACTTTCTTAAAAGGTATGTACACTTTTGCAACCATATTTGTATTGCCGAAAGGTGTCTAAAATAAAAAATTAGGCAACTTTGCAAACAGTCTTGATTAAAAAATATCGTATCGTTTTGTGTATACAGCTCCCAGGCGAACCCATGTGTCTGCATGGTTACAGATAAACCCTATGAAGTCTGATCACGCAGTCATATGTTAAAGGGGTGTTCCCATTGCATAAAGTGATGACATATTACGAAGATACGCCATAACTTTCTGATCAATGATCACCGATCATGAGAATGAAGGGGCCGCAGCGATGCTTTAGTGCATTTTATTATCGTATACTTAATATTCAAAATGAAAATAAAAGATTTTTTATTTTTTTTTTTAAAGTCATGAAATGAAATACAATATGCCATGAGTTTTCAATCTCTTCCATCTGCCCCGTCTTCTACTTTTTACAGGTTAGTAAGAAGAAGAGGCAGAGGGAGCGGAGTAACACATGACTGCAGGATCAGACTACACAGGGTTTTTTTTGTAGTCTGTAACCATGGAGACACATCGATCTGAATAGGAGCTGTATATGACAAAGTAGTTATAATGTGTTTTATCAGCTTTAAATAATTCTGCCTTCACAAATCCCATTGATCCCTTGCTGGTTCCGTGTCCATACAGAGCATGTCTTTTATATGGGTTGATGATCGGGGTAATGGATCGCTCGTTTCCGATTATCGGCCTGTGGAAAAGGGCCTAGCCATCAGCCGACAAACGGGAGTAAAAATCATTGTTGTCGGCAGCACATCTCGCCGTGTAAACAGGGGATGTGTTGCCAACAATGATGCCAACTGTATGGGGACGAACAGTCTCATTCATTCCCATACAGTACAATGATTGACTGATTCCAAGTAGCAGCCGGAAGAATTTGGAATGCTGCTCTGGCTGAGAACATATAATACAGGCTGTAATGCAGGATCAGTGCGAGTCATTCAACATTTATTATAGACAAAAAATGTGAAATGTAAAATGTTTAATTAAACAAATCGATTTCCCATTACTTGCCCTTTATGATAACACTCACCTGATGCAGTGACTCTGGTCGCAGGCTCCAGAAGTCCCATACCATATCAGGGTCCTTCAGATGGGTCTGCGGGTTCCTTTTCTGACTGTGTATGAAGGATGGGAACTGCACAGAACACATCATTATTACAGATTATACCAGGATACCCAACTAAATCAGCCATAACATTAAAACCCCCTGCCTAATATTGTGCAGGTCGCCCTCGTGTCACCACAACAGCTTTGACACATCGAGACATGGACTCCACTAGACCTCTGAAGGTTCCTGTGGTATCTGGCACCATCGTTACCAGCAGATCCTTTAAGTCCTGTAAGTTGTGAGGTGCGGCCTCCACGGATCGGACTTGTTTTTCCAGCATTACCCACAGATCATCGATCGGATCGAGATCTGGGGAATTTGGAGGACAAGTCATCACCTTGAACTCGTGGTCGTGTTCCTCAGACCAGTCCTGAACAATGTTTGCAGCACGGCGGGGGCATTATCCTGGTGAAAGAGGGCACTGCCATCAGGAAATACCGTTACTATGAAGGGGTGTACTTGGTCTGTGACAATGTTTAGGCAGGGGGTACGTGTCACAGAAACATGAATACCAGGGGCCAAGGTTTCCTAGACGCACATGTACTCAGCCGCCCATGATGGAAAAGGAAACGGGATTTATCAGACCAGGCCCCCTCCTTCCATTGCTCCATTGTACAGTTCTGATGCTCACATGCCCACTGTAAGAGCTTTCGATGGTGGGCAGGGGTCAGCATTGGCAGCCCAATATATAGCAAGCTGCGATGCTACAGTAGTTCTTCTGTGGTATCGGACCAGACACGCTAGCCTTTGCTCCACACGCACGATTTCGAGCCTGTGCCCGGTTCACCGGTTGTCCATCCTTGAACCACTTGTGGTAGGTAGTAACCTCTGCATACTAGGTACATCCCATAAGGCCTACCAAATTTGGAGATGCTCTGACCCAGTTGTCTAGACATCACAATTTGGTCCTTGTCAGAGTCGCTCAGATCATTACACCGGCCCATTTTTTACGCCATTGTAACCCGATCATCAATGTTATTCGATTCACCTGCGGTTTTAATGTTATGGCTCATCTGTGAAATTCGGAGCTTTACAATGGTCCTAGTTGGTCCCAGCCACTTCGATACCGGGTGGTGTGAACCTGTGCAGGACCCCCATCCCCAGTGGAACTGCATTGATAGCTAAGGGGTGGGGAATTGGCAAAGGTCCAGAGGGGCAAACATACTCCAGAGCCTTCTATTCCTGGTGGCAAAACCCAGCACCATAATGTGGGGGCCCATTTTGATCATTGCTATGGGGCGGCTGAGTCTACAAGTTTTATGGTAATATAATGTTACTCCAATAGAATAGATATACTGTGTTCTGCCTAGTGCAGGACCTGAGGGGGCCGGGCATGACACAAGGTTTCTCCCTCCTCCTTCTTTGAATCCCTTTGTCAGGCACCGCCCCCTAAGGTCCTGCTCTCGGCAGAACACAATGTATACATTTTGCCAGGAGTGATCCTTTAAATTATTAAAGAGGTTGTATGAGATTTGAAGGAAGAGTCTGCTTTTTCCCTCAGACACAGTGCCACTTTGTCCATGGGCTGTGTCTGGTATTCGCTTGAATGAGGCTGAGCTGCAATACCAGAGACAGCCTGTGGACAAGAGTGGCGCTTTGTTTAAAAAGAAAATTTAAAAAAATGTTCCCTTCTTTCCAATCTGTTTAAACCCCTTTAAATAGTTTGGTGACACTGAGAATAACTTGTAGTGGGGGAAAAAAGATCACATGCTTTCAAAGTCTAATGAAGCAAGTGAATTTGTGCTACTCTCTATTGCCAGATATCACTTGACATTAACCATCAAGTCTTTGCTTAGAAATAACTTACCAGAATTGGGTCCCGAATAAAGAATACTGGGGTGTTGTTGCCAACCAGGTCCCAAATTCCTTCATCTGTGTAAAACTTTACTGCAAATCCTCGAGGGTCACGGATGGTGTCTGCGGATCCGGCTTCTCCAGCTTTTGGGTGTAAAGAGAACGTGATATTGGATTTATGAATGATGTGATAGATCGTAAAGCCGGAGTTACACAGGTTATCTTCTCGTTACTTATTGGGGGTGTTGTCCACTTTGTACAGCAGCCTCCTTTTCTGCGGGGGCCCTGCTGCTGCCAGCTCCACCGCTCATTTGCTATTGCCAGAAAAAGTAGTACCATAAGGACACTTGGTTCGTTGCAGAGAGACTGACTCATTGCTGCAGCTCTCTTCTCTGGCTAAAAGAGGGGGTAATAATGCAGAGGACGCCGTTAATTCCTTCTATATGCCTCAAAGTGGATCTGTAAGGTCTCCTATATGAATGCAGCATAGTAGAGGGGGAGATGCTGAGCCTGGGGACATATAGCTTCCTATGATTTGATTCAATATTTTCATGTTGTAAGGTGTTAAAATGCAGCAAGGACTCAGAGAAAGCCTGTGAGTCCTGCTTCCCCCGCCCACACATAAAAAAAAGCCTGTGAGTCCTGCTTCTCTCATCTACACATAAAGAAAGCCTGTGAGTCCTGCTTCCCCCGCCCACTAATAGAAAGAGCCTGTGAGTCCTGCTTCCCCCGCCCACTAATAGAGAGAGCCTGTGAGTCCTGCTTCCCCCGCCTACACATAAAGAAATCCTGTGAGTCCTGCTTTCCCACCTACTAATAGAGAAAGCCTGTGAGTCCTGCTTCCCCAACTCATAGAGAAAGCCTGTGAGCCGTGCTTTCTCTACACAGTAATAAAGAAAGCCTGTGAGACCTGCTTCTCCCGCCCACTAATGGAGAAAGCCTGTGAGTCCTGCTTCCGGCGACAACTCATAGAGAAAGCCTGTGTTTGGATAGACGTAGATCTGTCAATCACTCTGTGTGGGCTGGATTAAGAGGACTCACATGCTTTCTCTATGAGTCCTGGCAGCCTTTAACCATTTTTTTTACATTAGCTCTACATCGTCATCTTATGCTGTCTACACATGGGAAATCTGACCAAGCCACTTTAATAGGTCATATGGAGAGGGTTGTCCAAAGTGGACAGCCCCTTTAAATTGCTGCATGCTTTAGGAGTGGCGTTTGTGCCAATTTTCTCCATTAACTTTGATAATGGAAAATAAGCAATGAAACAAAAAAACACAAGTAAATAAAAAAACATTCTACATTGGACAGCATGGGCCGGACTATGAGGTGCTGTAATAAGTCCTCGTGATGACCTTCTGATGTCTTACCTACAGTAGAAAACCTCACACCAATATCTGTTTTCTTCCCGACGCGCTCAAATACTTTGGCTTTCGTGTACTGGGTGATGTCATGGGTGACTTCAAAATATCCAAAAGCTCCTGCATGGAAAAAAAGACGGGTCAGAAGTTTTATTATTCTACTGCCAGCCCAACTTAAAGGCTATGTGAAGCTTTGCAATCAAATTTTTTTTATTTTTTTTAAATAAAAATGTCTATTTGTGTGTTTTATTTAATAAAAATTATTCTTACTTTTTGGGATACAGCTGCTTTGTATCCTGTAAACAGAGCAGCTGTATTGTGCGCTGAATCCTGTATCCGTCAGTTCAGCAGGACTGACGGGTTCAGTGTCAGCGGGTCCTGTGTGTCTCTGACTCGCAGGATCCACCTGTAAATCGATCACATCTAAGTTATGAACTGTCAGAGACACGCAGGACCCGTTGACACTGAACCCGTCAGTCCCACTGAACTGGCGGATTCAGGTCTTAGCGCACGATACAGCTGCTCTGTATACAGGATACAAAGCAGCTGTATCCCAAAAATTAAAAATAATTTTTAATAAAAAGTTTTTAGAAAGTTGCACCAATCACACTGAGACTTGAGAAGAGGCACACATTTTCCCCGATTAAACTTGATCACGTGTCAATTTGCAATGCTGATAGTACCAAAATAATGTTGAGCAGTCCAAATACCAGTTGGGACCCCCATTAAGCAAACTTTTATTCCCCCCATTTTATATTGCCCCTCTAAAAGTTCATATTGGCTCACCTGCTCCTTTAGCATGCACCACTCTTTCAGGGACCCTTTCCCGGTCAAAATGGGCCATCTCATCCATAAACACAGAGTCCTGGAGCAGCAGTGGCCCCCGAGGGCCCACAGTCAAGCTATTAAGCTTGTCACCTGTTGGAATGCCTGCCCCGGTGGTGAGGACAGAAGAATCCTGGACGCAAGAACATTGAATAAAGTTAGGTGAGATTATAATAGTTGACTAATAACAGCAAATTACAAGAATGTTCCCATTCACTGACAGCAAGCTGAGATATTAAAAAGTTGCAAACTTAATTTACATAAATCCCGGAAATCCATTTGTTTTATATATTATTTTGGTTTGAACCATCTAGTGAGACATGTGACTGGTAACACTAGGGAACCGCAGGTAAGCCCCATCCCCCCCCCCCCTCCACTATGGGTAAGGTAAAGGGCACAACTAAAATCCTGACAATACCCAAAGTAATAACAATTCTCACATCCACTCCATTCACAATCCTCTGTCAAATCCCCTGCAGCCACCACTAGGGGGAGCTCATTGCACACAGATTTATACTGCTCCCATTGAACTCAATAATAAATCCATATCCACTAAGCTCTGAAGCTCCCCCTTGTGGTTGCTCCAGGCAGCCGAAATTTTATGGCTATAGAGCAGCTTTAGAGCTCTGCACCAGAGGAAAAAACAAAAACTCTCCTATCTCTGCAAATATAAATTATGACAATAATTCGCACAGCATTTGACCTATAAATGAAACGGTTTTAAGGTGGACATACACTTCAAGTGCCCACGTTACCTGGAAAAAGATCTCCACCTTCTGTGAATTAGCTGTTGGGGAGCAAGGGGCCCACATAGTGATGTTGCACAGGGGCCCCCTGTTATCTGGGTCAGCCCGGACCATTTCCACTAAAAGAGTATTTTATTAGGGAAGATCATATTCTGTTTTTGGTTTTTTGGTTTTTTCTTTTGCCTACAAAGTGATACAATTATGGGGGAAATTACTGTGACCCGGCATCTGCTCTTGTTACTTGTTGAACCTGACCACGGAAAAAGAAATGTCTTCCCCAGATCAACAATGGCTGTTGGATTATTTATTCCATAGATGTAGCAGAGTTGAATTTGTCATTAAACCGTTTCTTTTGAGAGAACACACTAAGTAAACCTGCAGTCCCATGTAACACAAATGAAACGCGATGCTGTCTCACAGCACATTGAAACACATTTAGAAATGATGTCCTAACATGCCACCCATCGATTGAGGAATATGACGCACTCCAGGTTGCACCCGCATAGTTTACAGTCATGTAAATCCTTTGCCTGGAGTGCCGGAGAGATGGGACGTTTATGTTATACGCCATTTTTTTTTTCTCACTGCAATTAGACTTAAAACCGGTCGTAATTCAGCGATAAACCTTACGGTTTGAGGCTTTGACACACTCGGCTCTGCTGAATCTGTACTTTTTATACACTAGACAGTAGTTAGTATTTTCTTTAGGAACCGTTATGGGCGCAGTATATTTATCTTCCAGCTTCTGCCATCTGCCTCATTAGATAAAAGCTGTGGTGACTCTGCAATAACAGATGATGGGGCTCGTACAGGGTGAGGAAAAACACGGCGCCCGTCTTCTAGGAACAGCGCCACACCTGTCCGATGGTTGTGTGTGGTCAGGGCCGTCACTTTGGGGCACAGGGCAGGGGTTAATGGTGGGGCGCCCCTGCTCTTCACAAAAATCACCAGTGATGTGAGATTTCCACGTACAGCGCAGGCGAATAAGAAATAGATGAAAGACATAAAACGTTCACCGGTCCCTGCGCTCGGCCAAAGAATGAACCAGCAAATAAATTATCGATGACTCCCCCCAATCACTCCACCAGCCCCAGACAGTATCACACATGATAGGATTAGATACAGTAGATACAGGGCCCCTTAGCAGACAGTATCAGACATGATGGCTTAGATACAGGGCCCAGCAGACAGTATCACACATGATAGGCTTAGATACATGGTTTAGCAGACAGTATCGCACATGATAGGTTTAGATACAGGGCCCCAGCAAACAGTATCACACAGGATAGGCTTAGATACAGGGCCTCTTAGCAGACAGTATCAAACATGATGGCTTAGATACAGGGCCCAGCAGACAGTATCACACATAATTGGATTAGATACAGGGCCCCAGCAGACAGTATCACACATGATAGGCTTAGATACAGGGCCCCAGCAAACAGTATCACACATGATAGGCTTAAATACAGTAGATACATCGCCCAGCAGACAGTATCAGACATGATGGCTTAGATACAGGGCCCCAGCAGACAGTATCACACATGATAGGATTAGATACATGGCTTAGCAGACAGTATCACACATGATGGTTTAGATACAGGGCCCCAGCAGACAGTATCACACATAATTAGATTAGATACAGTGCCCCAGTAGACAATATCATACATGATAGGCTTAGATACAGTGACCCAGCAGAAATTAAGGGGGCATTCCGGTTACAACAAGTTACCCCTATCCGGAGGGTAAGGGGTAACTTGCTGATCGGTGGATGTCCGACACCTCAGACCCCCACCATTTATGATAACGGGGAGCCCGAAGTTGCCTGAACCCCAAGTTTGAGCCGAGCGGCTGGTCGCTCATGCGCTCTGCCTCTCCATTCATTCCCTATGGGTGCGCCGGAGATAGCCAAGTGCAGTGTTCAGCTTTTTCCGGTGCTGCCATAGAGAATGAATGGATACGGATAGGGGGTAATTTATTATAACCGGAATACCCCTTTGTCACATGATAGGAATAGACACACGACTCAGCAGACAGTATAACACATGATTGGTTTAGATACAGTAGATACAGGGCCCAGCAGACAGTATCAGACATGATGGCTTAGATACAGGGCCCCAGCAGATAGTATCACACATAATTGGATTAGATAGTCGGGTCCACTTCACCTCTGGACACAGCACTTCCAAAATAGTCAGATACAATTCGCAGGTGGAAACGCAGGATAAATTGATACGGTCAGGATTTTAAAATACGCACCACAGGTCAATTTACACGCAGAAAAAATCTGCACCGCGTAGATGGGATTTCTTGAAATCTCATTTACTTTGCTGGTACTGGAATACGCTGCGGATTTTCCGCATGAAAATACAGAGGGCAAATCTGCCCGTAATACGCATCGTGTGCATTGACCCTTAGGGTATGTTCACACGGCTTATTTACGGACGTAATTCGGGCGTTTCACGCCTCGATTTACGTACGTAAATGCGCCTCGATAGCCTTGGCAAACATCTGCCCATTCATTAGAATGTGTCTTACGATGTTCTGTGCACACGGTCATTTTTTTTACGCCCCGCTGTCAAAAGGCGGGGCGAAAAAAGACACCCGCGTCAAAGAAGTGCCTGTCACTTCTTCAGACGTAAATGGAGCCGTTTTCCATTGACTCCATAGAAAAGCAGCTCCAGTTAACGTCCGTAATGGACGCAGCGAAAAGCGCCTGCACATGCCATTACGGCTGAAATTACGGGGCTGTTTTCTCCTGAAAACAGCCCCGTAATTTCAGCCGTTACGGACGTTGCCGTGTGAACATACCCTTAGGGTGTATTCACACATAGCAGTTGATGTGCAGTTAAAAACCCAACAGCATTGGAGAACGCAGCAAATTGCAGTAAAAATGCATGCGGTTTTTCCAATTATTTTTTTTATGCCGTTTTTAGCTGCACCTCAACTGCTACATGTGAATATACCCTGACACTGTAACAAACAGAACTTCTGTCAAGCGGCACCCTTTGCCTTACGTAACCTGAGGCTCGGCACAGCTTCATCTCAGTATCTCAGGAAATGAAGCAGCTGATGTTACAGTCATCACATCGACCTGTGGCTTGAAAATGTCTGAGAACTACAAGTCCCAGGATACCTGCAGTCTATTGACAATGGAGCGGCCAAAACCCCTCCCACATGTGGATCGGCGCCATTCATTAACTGCAGGTAGAAGTCTTTTCATTGATAATGGCAGCGCGATTTGCGGCTGAACGGCGGTTTACCGTGCGGCCGTCAACAATAAAAACGCTTTTACCTTCAGTCAATGTACAAACCGCGCTGATCGACATGTTGGCGCAGCTTCAGCCGCGGTGCATCCAAGACTTGAGAACCCGGCCAAAAAGTAAAACCAGCCGCACCTCGCCCTAAATCCACGCCCCATGTCACGCTTCACCTGGTGTATTTACTGAAGATCCTTATTCGTCACCGGTTTATTTCTCGGATAACACACCTACTATAATCCTCTGTTAAAACATTACCCTCTGCCAGTAGATTAACCCTTCCAATACACCAATGTCCTGTAACCCATGCAATGTAGAACTAGGACTCCAAACATCTAGTGCTGAAACCTGTATCCGTCAGCTCAGTGGGACTGACGGCTTCAGTGACAGCGGGTCTTGTGTGTCCCTGACATGCAGGATCCTCCTGTTATCGATCACATCTAAATGATAAACTTAGAAGTGATCGGTAACAGCTCGATCCTGTCAGAACCCGCCAGTCCCGCTGACCAGATGGATACAGGCTTCAGCGCACGATACAGCTGCTCTATATACAGGATACAAAGCAGCTGTATCTCAAAAACATTAAAAACATTAAAAATAATGTTTAATAAAAAGTATTTAGAAAGTTGCACAAAACACTGATAGACATTTTGAAATAAAAAAAAAAAGTTTTAAAGGTGTACATAGCCCATAAGACTACTGCTCTAAGTCATATTATCCATTCACCCGCCCTACTTGGCGTGCACAAAGCGCCATCCTATTACACTCGGCACAAACATCTTCATGTTGCACCCGCTGGCATTCCAAGGTCTCATATGTCTGTGGGCATTCCTCCTGAATCAATGCTGGCAGGGCACAGAGCTCTGCCACTTCTGTAAAGATCATGCCCCACAGATACCCCCTTAGGTTTAGGAATCTTACTGGCATCTTGGTGTCTGGCTGGGATGGGTCCATGATGAGCTCTGCGCTGCTGTCTGATGCTCAGTACCTGGCACTTCTTGGTAGTAATTATATCCTGTAGAGTGAATGTTTCCGTTCCCTTTCTCCGACCTTCTACCCGCCCTCCCTATGACTACGTTCACTTCCTCCACTTCGTCTTAACGGTGATGTTACTGCCAAAGAATTTCGTAACCTTCCTCCTATTTACAGAAACATCCTTGCACAAGCCCTCAGCCTTAGGCCTTATTCACACGAACGTGTTTAACATCCGTGATACGCGCTTGAAAATCACGCGCTTCGCACAGACTTATGTTAGTCAATGGGGCCGTTCAGACAGTCCGTGATTTTCACGCTGCGTAAAACTCACGACATGTCCTATATTTGACTGTTTTTCGCGCATCACGCACCCATTGAAGTCAATGGGTGCGGGAAAATCGCGCACGGCACACGGAAGCACTTCCGTGTGTCGCGCGTGATTCGCGCAACTGTAGATAAAGAAATGAAGGAAAAAATAAAAGCACCTCCTTCATTTCTTTTTCTAAACATCAAAACCGCGTGTCATAAGGATGGCATATGCGTGAAAATCACGCAGCCACGCAGCACATGCTGATGACACGCGCAACTGCATCGTGCAAAAAAAAGCTGCGTTTTTTTGCGCGCGTGTGAATAAGGTCTTATAAGAGCGGGTAAAATGCATCCAAGATATAAAAAACCCTATAAATTATAACAGAAGAGATTACCATTGCTCCAATACGCAGGGTTTCCCAGATGTAGCAGAGCTATCTGTGGTTTATTGTGCAACTGCAGGTAAAGCTGAACTCTGGGCCGGACTGGGACATAAAATAAGCCCTGGCATTTTAATGCGCACAGACCCACCTGATGTCCATTAAATATGTTTGCGGGTGTGTGGCCCATTCTTCAGCTATACAAAACCATTGAACACTATTTCTTAAACGTTGCCTTCCTGTTGTGCTACCCAAATGTTTTTTCAATAAATTAGTAAAATGTGATGGGCTGGATGTTCACACCGGTCTCAACTCTCTTAGGCCCGGGTTCGCACTGGACGGATACACTGCATAAAAATCACGCAGCGTGTCCGACCTGGAACCCGCAGGACATTCCGTTGGAAAAATCGCACCATTGTGGTAAATGACACAGCGTGTCCGCCCCAAATTGTAATGCAGTTTTTCGTCCGGAATGTCCGCTGCGGAAAACTGCACACGAAAAAAAACCAAACACATACCCTCTGACGTCCTGCAGACCGGCCTCCTGGGATGACGTTTCACCCCATGTGACTGCTGCAGCCTGTGATTGGCTGGAGCGGTCACATGGGTTGGAATGTCATCCCAGGCAGCCAGTCTGGACGAAGAAGAGTAAGTATAAAATTTTCCGCGCAAAATAAACGCAACATCTGCTCTTTGTTGCAGGTTTTACCTCCACATTGAATTGAGTGGGGAAACAAACGAAAAGCAGCGATTACGCAAACACAATTGACACGATGCGGATTAAAAAACGCACTGCGGGTGAATTCCTGAGCGTTTTTTCCGCCTATCATTTACGCAGCGTGTGGGGGAGATTTCTTCAACTCTCATCTACTGTATTATGCTGCGGGTAGTATTTACGCTACGTGTGAACTTAGGCCCCCGGCACACAGCCATAGCTGTCATCCTGGTCCGTGATCGCGGGCACGGCCGGCCACGTAGTTTCCCGCATTTGCGGGCTGTGCTCACATTATAACGCATGGGAGCACGGTCCGTAGATTTTAAAAAAATAGGACATGTCCTATTTTTTGCGGAGGCTTTCTATAGCACGGACACCTTCCCTTAAATATACGGGAAGGGGTCCACGGGCAATAGAAATGAATGGGTTCGTACTTTAATCAGCAATTACGATCCATAATTACAGATCAAAATTACGGCCATTTGCATGGGGCCTTAGCCTACGGCAACATAGGAAAGAAGGAAGTTACTCAGCACATCCATAAAAGTATAAAATGAGCTTTATTTGATCATCTTAAAAATCCAAGGCGGGCACAGGTAAGGCGTGTTACAGCTTACGCATTTCGAACGCATGATAGGTGTAAGCACAATCTTGTTCGAAACGCATAAGTGTATATCACATTTTTTCCAATGCAAGTTTTTAACCACAACTGCTACGTGTAAGTGTATCCTAAACATGTCAGCTCTGCTACATCTGTAGGTGCTATATCACGCCGGGCTTCAGGAACAGTGTAATTATGCTGCGTCATGATGTGAACACAAATCTTCTTCCTTCCCCTTCGGCAGCAGATTCATCCTCCACGCAGGAAGCAGAAGCCGTCACACAGAGATGATCCGTTTACACAATATCCACTTCTCTCCGTGTACAGGGAACTACTACAACTCTGCTGAGTCACCGTGAACAACTAAAACAGGAACCGGTTGTGGCTTTATTGTGCTCGGTTTACTGTTAAAGGTTCTTCTTTGTATTAATCAGTTCTACAATTTTGTACTATACTTTCTGTATAAATCATGATATTCAATAGCTCTGATTGCTGTCGCTTTATAGGAACTTTCATTATTTACTCCTGGGGGTCAGTGGTCCTGGTTATGTGATTGATCACACCGGATAGACAAAATCATTCCTCCACATGACCAGGACAGATGGTTATTCCCTGGAAATAATGACAGTTCCTAATGAATGACAGCAAGCAGAGATATTGAAACTGAGGAATGGTTTCCCATAGTGTATATATGTATATATATATATATTTTTTTTTTTATATTACTTTTCATTATGTTTAGTACAGCCTTTATTTGCTTAAAGGGTAATGAGACGTTTGACAAGCTTCGGACATGTCAGAAGTTCTGATTGGTGGGGGTCCGAGCACCGAGTCCCCCACCAATCGCTAAAACGAAGCAGCTGAAGCGCTCACCGGCTTCATGTCTGTTCGGCTTTTTCCTGTAAAGCCGATGTATCAGAGTACAAGCTCATAGACTTTCTATAGTCCGTACACCGATACATTTATTTCCGGAAAAAGCCGACCAGACACGAAGCAGCTGAGTGCTCACGCGAGGGCTTCAGCGGCTTAGTTTTAGCGATTGGTGGGGGTCTCAGTACTCGGACCCCCTCCAACCAAAACTTATGACATGTCAAACGTTTAGTTGCCCTTTAAAATTAGAATAGCACATTAACCCCATAAAGCCGGACCCAGGACGGAGATGCTGCAGATTTTTGTGTGGATTACAGTCCCAGCACAGAGGGGAGAAGAAATCTCATCCACACGAAAATACGAGAACGCTGCAGAATTTCAAAAACACGGCACGCCCATAATGTTTTGTTTATTTACTGCAGATTTCAGTCTTTTCAATGTAGAAAGGGGTGAAATATGCAGAAAATGTGCAACATTTCCCTCCTGTGTGAATCCAGCCTGAGGCAATGTTCAAAGTTCAGATTTTGCATGAATTTAAATCAAAACCAGGAACGGAACCTGAACAGAAGAATTATATAAAAAAGGAAGGGGTTAAAAAAGGAAGGGGTTAAAAAAAGAAGGAGTCCCCCTCCTGGATTTGGCTTCAAAAACACATGCAAAATCTGCACTGTGTAAACAAGGTCTTAGGGATTGGCCTAATTTTGCGTCTATTAGTACGTTCACACGTCATGTCTGAGACTGAAAAATCAGAGGGGGATTTGGAGAAAGCCTCTGAATCCAGACAATTTGATTTTTAAAGCGTTTTTTTTTTTTAAGTAGTGCCAGTAGAAAATCCACTTCTAAAATGCTTGAAGTAGTGACAGGTCTCTATTACAAAAGGTTTTTTTTTTTTAATTCCACAGCGTAAAGGCATGTTCACACGCTTAACAAAAAACGTCTGAAAATTCCGGTGCCGTTTTCAGAGAATGCTTCTTTTCGGCTCCAAAAAACACCTCAAGAAGTGACATGCTACTTCTTTTTACACGGTTTTCTTTTTCTAAAAAACAGCAGCGTTCAGCTTCCGTTTTTTGAGTGGTAAATGCCCCAAAATACGCCTGAAACCACTGCGTGTGAACATACCCTAAAATTCACCTTCTATGAACAGTGTTTGCCATTGAAATCAATGGGAAATTGCTGTACTTGAGGGTAATAGGAGCGTTTTACACTCGGATATACGTGAAAATAGGTCGTGTGAACCATAACTTTATTTTTCAGTCCACAGCTGTCTCGGGGCCTGTTTTTTTTGTGGCTCGAGTTGTATTTATTGGCACCATTTCTGACGTACTGTTTATGGTGTTGTTCCTCTGTTAGGGGATGTTCACACAACCTATTTTCAGACATAATTCAGGCGTTTTACTTCTCGAACTACGCCTGAAAACATCTGCCCATTACCTGCAATGGGTCTTACGATGTTCTGTTCCCACGAGACTTTATTTTACGCGTCGTTCTCAAAATACGGCGCGTAAAATGAAGACTCGTCAAAAGAAGTGCAGGACACTTCTTGGGACGTTTTTGGAGCAGTTTTCTCATAGACTATTGAAAACCGCTCGAAAAACGGCCGTAAAAAACTTCTGAAAATCAGGGGCTGTTTTTCCTTGAAACCAGCTCCGTATTTTCAGACGTTTTTGACTCTGCGTGTGAACATACTTTTCCATGAAGAGTGAGGGTATGATCAATTGAATTAGTTTTTACCATTCCCCTTGTCCTCACGGTTTAATATGATGAATATGCTCCACCAGCACTTCTTCCCCTATGAATTATAACGGGGAGATCACTGATGGTGCCGTGTTGTATGGTGGTTAATAAGGAGACAATGGCCCTAACTTATCCAAACTGTGACAACCAATCAGAGCTTAGCTTTTATGTTCTAAACTGCTCTGGAAATTAGAGTCTGCATGATGATTGGTTGCTATGGGCAACAAGGCCAGTTTTTCTGTCAGTCATACTTAATAGGAGATCCAATGTGTGTGCGTTATATGTACGGTAGAAATGTACGTTAAGGTCTAATGCGCGCAACAGTTGTGTGAGGGCCGGGTCCCATCCGTGGAAAGATAGGACATGTCCTATCTTTCCACGGATCGGGGACTCGGGCGAGTTTTCATGGACCCGATTCATCCGCTAAAGTGAATGGGTCCAGGAAACCTATCGGGTGCCACTCGGATGCCGTGAAAAACGGCCCGAGTGGCACTCAACCGTGTGCCACTGCACTAAGACCAGCGGTTACCAAGCCTCTTCTCACATCCCGTTTTGTGTACACAGGTCCCCCGCAGCACCGTAAAGAGTGAATCACATGAACTGCATATGGGTTTATTGTAAAAACACATCCATATCATTAACAGTTGACATTGCCTTTCCAGTTACAGAAAACCCCACATCAAACAGAACAGACGGATGGCGGCCATATTGGACACGCGTTTTGAAACGCTCTACTAGCCAGATGTGGTGAACCACATACCCCCATGAGATCTGCCAACCGAGGGTCATTTACTGCAACGCCTCACTCAAGTGAAATTATTGCCGCCATATTAAACTGCAATTAATGAGATTTATCATCTGAAGGCACAGAATGTAGACGATCACAAGCGCCGATTACTACAAGGTATTGAAATGTTAGTTGTATAAAACTACAAATTGTGCAGCGCGCCGATCATGGCCCGGACCCGATCTGTTAACAATCAAACCGATTCAAGACTAGACTAATCGATGGCTGCACTGACAATTTGACAGCATTAAAGCTTAGGATTAGCTTATAATTGAGCGATTGTTCGGTTACGTGTGCATTAGCTTTGGTTTGATAGAGAATTAGTCAGGAGTCAGAATTGTAGTACATTCGATATAGTCTTATCCAAGCGATAGGCTACAAATTAAATGGCAGGTAAGGATCTGGTGGACGGATAATCCTGAGGAAGGCGTCTACAAGTTGGACTTGTCCTTTGCAGTCATATAGGAGGAATGTTGGGTGTAGGTCTTCACAGCACTCTGTATAAAGAATTTAAAACAAAAAAGGTTATGAAGTGGCAATAATATTTAAATTAAAGCTTACCGGACCGCTCCTTCCCGATTGACAAATATGAAGTGGTCTGCCATGTTACAGATACGGTGGAGCCGCAGTCCGGTCCTGGTCACTGTTTGGGTCTATTCAAAAATTGAAGTCATATCACTATTTAACCACAACTTGTGAAGAGACCCTTAAAGAGGATTGGTCACTCCCCCAGACAGGTCTGTTTTTTGTAAATAATTGTATTTTCTATGAAATATCATTTCTGAAGCAAGTTTTCTTAGAACTCTGCGTTGTGCTGTTCCTCTGTTATTCCGCCTAGAAATTTACGAACAAAATAGACAACTGGGTGCTACCTGTTGGGGAAGGAGGGGGGGGGGGGGTGTTGCCATGACCCGGACATTAAATAGACTGCTATGAGCCAATGTTGTACCCTCAGATTTCAAATTGAACCCAAGAGAATATTTTGCAGTATGTTCCAATACATGCCATGTAACAGCGGGACTGTTTTTCGGGATAAAACCGTGCCTTACGGAAGCACAATAGGGTGGCACACAAGGCACTTTTGCAAAAAAAACTTAGTGCGCAGCTGTGTAGGGCTCATTCACAAGACCCTCTGTATGAGCCACAGATGTGTATAGAACTACAGAGGATCAAAGGCAGACAAACTGGACCGACAACCCCTTCGTTTTATGGGAAATTTTACTAATTGCCAAATTAGGGCAGCATTTACATCGATTCATTCTGCTAGTTATTAAGGGATTATTACCTTATTGTGGCCTTCTGCATTGTACTTGTCCAGCAGGGCCTGGACACGGGAGCCGTACTTGGGGTCAACATCACAGAAATTTTTCACCTGGTAGAAAAGAGTCACAGATTACGTTTAGCCAATCTAGAAACGAGCCTGGCGATCGTGTAGCAGGGGCAACAACGGCCTGACAGAGAAAGCCCCTTGACTGTCAAACTCCTCAGACACTGCAGGCTCTATTAATAGCAGGAATCTTAGGGGTTAAACAGCCGGGATCAGAGGCAACTCCAATCTTGGCTGTTGAAGCGGAAAGTAAACCGTATATCCACCGGACCGACCATTGTGTCCTATGCAGTAAGAACACAGCGTTAAGTAGGTCTCTTAGGGTGTGTGCACACGCTCAGCAAAAAACATTTGAAAATACGGAGCGGTTTTCAAAGGGAAACCAACGCCTGATTTTCAGACGTTTTTTTACTCACTCGCATTTTCGCCGCATTTTTGGAGCTGTTCTTCTATAGTCAATGAAAAACCGCTCCAAAAACGACTCAAGAAGTGACATGCACTTTTTTGTGGGTGTTTTTTTACACGGCCATTTAGCAAGATGTAAAAAAACACCCCGTTGCAACAGACTACCATTTTTCCCATTGAAATCAATGGGCAGATATTTGGAGGTGTTCGGCTTCAGATTTTTCAGCCGTTCACGCACCGAAAATAAGCCGTAGAATTCGTCCATACCATTAATTTCTATGGCCGACGGACACCATCCCATATATTTATGGGAAGGTGTCGGTCATAGAAACCTTCTGTAAAAATTAGGACGTCCCATACTTTATAATGGGAGCAGGGCCCGTAAACATCGACGGCTGTCCGTGCCCATAATCACGGACGGTGATTACGGGCACAGTCTTGTGCATGGGCCCTTAAACCAACAGCGGCTTCTGATGGGTTTGGCCTTACATTCCTGCTTTAATATCATTTATAAGAACTTGTGTGCTTCAGTCTAAATGTTTGAAGACAAATCAAATACCATAGACCTAAATCATCATAAAAGAGAACAAACAAACAGTTCAGAAAATTCCTATTTAGATTATAGCGGGGGCAGAATCTACTCACAGCTCTCTTCTGGATAAACAGCTGGGCGCCCTTCAAGTGTCCAGCAATGTTCTCAACCAACCTCAGGCGCTCTTCCTCACTTAACACTTTGTTGTAAAAGTTACGCACCTACAGGGGGAAAAAAATAAATAAAAATCAAGCAGAAAAGTCAGCAACTCATCGAAACCAGCGCAGACATTTAAATTCCAACATCAGTAAGCGTCCATAATTTCCAGGAAGCAATCGGGCCAAAAAGTCTCAATCGCAGGAGGTAATTCAGTGTAGCGTCCCCATGAAGAATTACAAGTCTCCCATGGAAATGAATGGGTCAAGCTAGGTCTCCCTTAATAGTGGCCGTCTGCACTGGTTAAAGAGTGGTCTCGAAGACGTCACCTTTCAAAAAGGAGTCACCGCAGATTTCATCAGGGGAAGCCGTGGTCAGCCAAGCATTTCCCCTGCAGCGGCTCTCAAGTGAATGGTCATCCATGTAATACATAGATGGCGCGAGTCCACTAGAATGGACGGTGTCATAGAAAGGGGTCCAGAAAAGAGATCCCCCCCACTAAGACATCCATATGCCCTAGGTTGTCTGAGATTAGATAGAGGGTCAAGACAAAGACTAAGGGGGGTGGGGCAGACTTTCTAATCTCAGAAAACCCATTTAGGGTTTGCGTTAATTGATGACCTTTTAGGCTCTGTTCACATCTGCGTTGGAGACTCCATCAGGGACCTCCGTCGAAAATCTGGCAGGGATTAGCGAAAATCATAGCGCAGCATGCTGCACTATCGCTTCCGGTAAAAGCAGACACCCTGCAGGAAATCCGACGGAACCCATGAAAAAGTCAATGGGTTCCGTCTGAGGTGTCCGTGGTGCAATGGAACCGTCGCTTCCGGTTTTCCCTTGTTGTGCTCCTCTGACAGCAGAACGGAAAGCAGCGACGCAGCTGTGAACAGCCATAACAGTACAACCAGCCTAACCGCGGATTCACCAAGACGGAGTGATCTTTTTTGCGATTTAGAAGCAATACCTGGATATAAGCATGCGTCCAGTGCTCCTGCAGACTGAAGTAATACATGCCAACTCCTTACCTGTGTGACATTGTCGTCATCGGAGCTGTTATAGCGGGCCACGTCAGCAGACACAGAGAACTTGCTTTCTCGGGCAGAAGGCTGAACATCAGGAGCAGAGAAGCTGTTGGGGTAATAATTTGGAGCGCCACCTGTGTGTAAAATAAAATATATATCTCAAGAGTTTGATCAGCACATTCCAGCAAAGTGAAACAAAACGAGTATACATGTGCAAGAACGCCTGTGACTGCAAAACAATACAGCGCACAAGAAAATGGCGCCAGCACTCTGCGAACACCAATGGCACCTAAACACTAGAAATAAATATGCATTACTGCCAAATCTACTTACAACAGGGAGGTTCTTAGCGCACATTTTGATCAAATTGTGGGAGCCCACCCGCCACGACAAGGCGACCTCTACAAAGGTGGGTCCCTATACTGCTCATACACCCAGAACTGGGACAAAGCCTACATATACCTGGGGATGGTAGGAGAGTGCGATCACAATTTTCTTGTGTATATAATATATATATATATACACACACACACACACACACACACACACACATATACCCATCTGAAAACCAGAACTTTAAGGTAAAAGGGGTTGTCCTGACTTTTTTTTATTTATTACCTATCCTCAGGATACATCATCAATATCAGATTGATGGGGGTCCGACTCCTGGGACACTTGCCGATCAGCTGATTCATAGGGGCTGTGCCTGGGATTGCAGTTTGGGTTCTATTCAAGTAAATGGGACTGAGCTGCAGTCCCAGGCACAGCCACTACCAATGTACGGTGCTGTGACTGATAAACACTAAAGAGGTTGAAGCGACGAACACTGCAGACTCTTCAGTCAGCTGATTGGCACCTTGCCAGGCGTCGGATCCCCACTGATCCAATATTGATGACCTATCCTAAAGGAGAGGTCAACAAAATAAAAAAAATGGATAGCCACTTTAATAAGGAAACATTCAGACTACAAGTGCTGAGCTTAGAAGACATCAGCCAAATGAATCAGGGCAGCTACTCAACTATAGGCCACACCACAGATGACCACATGGGACCTCCATGCTCCTGTGGTCAGGCCTCTGGTTACATCCCACCAACGTCATGTATTTTGCAGGCAAAGATAGCCACCATTTACCAGCATCATCTGCATGCAACGTGTGACGACCAGGAGGGAAGGCCTCCACACTTACCCTGGTTGTCAGAGAAGCACATGGGTCCATCCCGTTGGTAATTGGCCACACGAGCCCTGTAGGGGCAGTTCACTGGTAATTGTAGATAGTTCGTGCCCAAGCGGTGCCTGTGTGTGTCTGGGTATGCGAAGAGACGCCCCTGCAACATGCCAGACACAAAGTTAAAAATAGTTCTAGTATTTCATTCAAGGAGATAGAGAGAGAGAGTCCTTTTAAAGTTGCTTAGTATCAGAAATTTAAAAAAGGCGGCATTGTAGAGTGCAATTTCTTAAAGGGGCTGTCCACTTTGAACAATTAGTTTTTTGTTAGAAGGGTCCCCTGGTAAGCTGAACATAGGGCGCTTCACTGCTGAGCAGCAAGTGTTCAGGTTCCCAGCAGCGCCCCCACAGGGAAAATGAAGAATTTCACTAAACCTACTGAACTCAACGAGCGGTCTGTGCTGGGTTCTCCAGAGCAAGACGCCATGTACCTGCGGTGTCTTCTAGTAAGAGGAGGTGGTGCTCCCCTCTATTAACTACTATAAAAATACTGTTTTGCAAACTAGACTACCCCTTTAAGTTGTGCAAGAAGTGCTAAGTAAACGTGATCAAACTGTACAAGCCCAGTCGGTGTGACCTCATTCACATGGGTACCTACTTCTTATGGGGTATGCCAAGGGCGAAAAAGAAAACAAAAACGTAATAAAAGTTATTCAACTGGCGTATTATGGACCATACTTTACTGCATTTCTCGACAAGTGTCATTTTTATGCTATTAATGCCTGAAAAGTTTGTGTCTCAGCTCTGGGACTGCCATCTATCATGACATGGGTAACCTGCTTTTTTTATTTTAATTTACAAAACTTTAAGCAAGGCTTGGTGAACAATCCTACACCTGCAGAATCTTGGAAGATTAATCACTGTGAAAGGCAAAGAGTTATCCCGGAGCTCACCTGCAGCATTTTATCTGGGCTCGGCTCTATTCCAGGAGGCATGTTACTTGGATCAAAGGCACCCTGCTCCACTTCTGTGAAGTAGTTGGTTGGGTTACGGTTCAGAACCATCTTACCCACAGGAATCAGAGGGTAGTCCCCGTGGGGCCAGATCTGAAAACCAGAATAGAGGGAAAAAAAAAATAAAAAAAAAAATTTAAGACGAGCTCTATATAAAAGAGTTTGCATTCTGCTTGCCGAGGTTACAATTTACCTTCGTTAGATCGAAAGGATTGAATGGGTATTTCTCAGCTTGCTCGAATGTCATGACTTGGATACAGAAGGTCCAGGAAGGGTAGTTTCCATTGGCAATGGCTTCATACAAGTCTTTGATTCCGTAGTCTGGATCTTCAGCAGCCAAGCGATTGGCTTCATCCACGGTCAGATTTCTGATGCCCTGATCAGTCTAAAAGTAACACAAGATGTATCATGATAAATATTGGAAACAAAGGCACCACTCGTTTACTGCAGAGCCCGACTTCAATCCCTACTCAGCAGTTCCTGCAGCCGTCAGCTGATCACTTAATGCCAATATAAAATCAATGCAATACATAGGTTGGCATCGTTTACTGGCATCAGTTTCACTAAGAGCGGCACATCACCTTCCCTCAAGGAGTTTTGCAGAAAAGGGTGTCATGTGACCTCTTTTAGCTCTGCTATAGGTTGGCTGGGACTCAGAGGGTGAGGAACATATGTAGCAGGCCACGCTCCAAACAGCCACGGAGTACTTCGTTGGCTTTTTGGGCTCAACTGCACCATCCAGTTTAGCGTTATTTGGGCACCTGTATGCCAGTCTCAGCAACAGTCACTACTACCATGTTACAACCCAGATGCCAGCTGCTCATTATGTACTCAAATATTAATATTTATTTGTATTTAAATACAGGAGCAACATTAACGTATGCAAATCTGGTGTATATGAACTTTAACCCCTTGGCATGAATTGACGTAAATGTTATGTCATGGATTGCATTACCTCTCATACAGCTACATCGCCAGTGGGGAACTGGCGAAAAAAACCAAAAACAACAACCTGCTTGAATTGGAAATAGATTGATTCTTAAGGGGTTAACAAGGAAGGCAAAATGATGGTTCTATATAAAAACAGTCATCCAGTTAGTCTCAAGGGGGACATCTAGGGGCAGAGTGGTGTACTGCATGCCATACTATATGTAATATACTTTGGAATAGCAAATGAAATTGGACAACATGTGTTAGATCTAAGATCCCCAGGTGATCACCTTATGGGAGTAAGGGTGGGCTCTGCAAACACCCCTGATCATCCATTTTTTTATAATGATAATTACATCATTTTATCCATCTCATGAAATCATGGGACATTGCACCAAACGACAAACCGCTGCTGTGATATATCATTGCGTAAAATACGTATAATACACACAGCGACTGTCAGGACTCACCTTGAAATGAAATTTACAATACACCGGCTCATGTTGTGCATTGACCAGTTTAAAGGTGTGAGAGCCGTAGCCGTTCATGTGGCGGTGACCATCGGGGATACCGCGGTCAGAGAACAGGAAGGAGACCTGGGGCGACAAAGACAGAAGCGTTTAGATGGCAGCTCCTCAAGTGTTAAATCCGCCAAGCAAGAGAATCATTTATCTTAATAGATGTTTAATGTTCTAGGATATTACACGCCAAGGGCAAACTTGGATACGATCCTGCATATTAAAAAGACAAAAGAAACATAAATACCTGTCTAAGGGAATCCCCACCCATTTTATACTAGAATTTATGATACGGTTCTATATCCTGTGATGTCACACAATAGGGTCATTATAGTGGCGGTCCCAAGAGGACAGCCCCTTCTTAATGTGAAGCTGCCCCAGCGATCACCTGATCGGTGCAGGTCTGGCTGACGAAACCACTGGCGATCAGTGGTCATTGTGCGAAGTGTCGTTTTATATGATGTCCATTCAGACTAATGGGCTGTCATGTAACATTCGTTCACACCGCGGCCGCAAGAATAGGAGCCTGTCTGTATTGCAGCTCTCCGATCCGGCCCATAAAGCGGGTTCAATAGAGATTTAAGTGAACAACTTCCTTTAAATGCCAACAGGGATTGTAACAAACAACTCTTACCTGGTGGAGAGATTCAGGACGCAGCGCCCAGAAATCCCAGACCATGTCGGGGTCTTTCATGTGAGTTTGGGGGTTTCTCTTCTGAGAGTGGATGAATGATGGGAACTACAAAGCAAAAATAAATCAATGAAAATAAAACTATTGTACATAATAAAGCTAGCCATACGCGTAAGAGGTTCTTCCATAAAGATGCATGGGGCGATAAGCAACTGTCAGACACCTCTGGCACCACTTATCTCTGGGGAAAGCAAAGGCTCAAGAGGCAGTGGAGACGTCTCAGTACACCCTTTGTTATTAGCAGAATATAGAAATTGGTGGGAACCGCAGCAAACATCTAATGTGTACGGCCATATACACATATGCAGTCGGTGGAGTGTATTCTTGTGTGTGACAGAACATGTGCGTCTGTAGAAGAACAAAAGGGGTTAATGGTCAAAATCCATCGCTGAGGTCATGTAAATATACACCCCTTCTAAACTACTCCAGGGGGGAGAGGGAAGGCGAAAAAAAAAAAAAAAAAAAAAAAAAAAAAAAAAAAAAAAAAAGAGTGCTTTAACCCCATGCACACAACCGTAAAAATATCCCGTAATTGCGGACCGTAATTCACTTCTATTGGCCACGGACACCTTCACGTATATTTGAAGGAAGGCATCCGGGCCGTAGAAGTGTACCGCGAATTATGGAACACGTCCGCTTTTGCTTTTTAGGCCGGATTCACACGAGCATGTTCGGTCCGTAAAGGACGGAACGTATTTCGGCCGCAAGTCCCGGACCGAACACACTGCAGGGAGCCGGGCTCCTAGCATCATAGTTATGTACGACGCTAGGAGTCCCTGCCTCGCTGCAGGACAACTGTCCCGTACTGTAATCATGTTTTCAGTATGGGACAGTAGTTCCACGGAGAGGCAGGGACTCCTAGCGCCGTACATAACTATGATGCTAGGAGCCCGGCTCCCTGCACTGTGTTCGGTCCGGGACTTGCGGCCGAAATACGTTCCGTCCTTTACGGACCGAACATGCTCGTGTGAATCCGGCCTCACAGGCCGTGCTCCCATACTTCGTATGATAGCACGGGCCAAAAACGCGAGTGGCTGTTCGCGGCCGCACCAGTGATCGTGAGCATGGCCGTGTGCATAGGGCCTTATGGAGATGCGGGATATCAGCAACCAAACAGATCTCTCCTCTGCCTGCTAATGAAGAGGCAGCAGTGGTTGGTCAGGTGGCAAAGAAACTATTTTGCAACACAGACTTTTCTGCCTGCCCATCTTCTTACGTCAACAAATCCCTCTAAATAAGGACATTATACAGCTTTAAGTAGTCACAAAGAGAGTAATGCGAGCCTTAATGGCAACAGGTTGGAAGCAGATGCTTACGATCATTAGGATAGGTGGCACGTGTATGCCAGAGAGGTCTGAAAAACATCTTTATTGGCTATGCAAACCTTTGAAGACCATTTTAGTTCAAATGTATTGTAGTGGTGATTAGGGCTACTTTGCAATGGCTTTCTAATTATATATATTATTTTTTATATTTATTTTACTTTGAGATACGGCTTCTATGTATCCTGGATTTTGCACGGAAACCCGAATCCATCAGGTCAGCGGGACAGACGTCTTCACTGACAGCGGGAAGGCATTAGGGTATGTTCACACAGTTGGCAGATTACGACTGAAAACATGGAGCGGTTTTCAAGGAAAAACAGCTCCTGATTTTCAGCCGTTTTTTTAATTAGCTAGCGATTTTTGCAGCGGTTTTTCTATTGACACAGTGAAAACCGGCTCCAAAAACTGCTCAAGAAGTGACATGCACTCCTTTTTACATGCAGTTTTTTTAAAAGGAGGCGGAAGAAAACGCCCCGTCGGAACAGAACGCTGTAGTTCCCATTGAATTCAATGGGCAGATGTTTGTAGGCGTTATGCTTCCGATTTTACAGATGTTTTTTGGGACGTTTACGGCCCGAAAAACGGCTGAAAATAGCCCGTGTGAACATACCCTTACAGTCCTGTTGACTTCAAACGGAAGTTCTGACCATCTTGAGTTATAGCATGATTGTTCTTAGGCTGGGTTCACACGACCTATTTTCAGACGTAATGGAGGCGTTTTACGCCTCGAATTACGCCTGAAAACACGGCTCCAATATGTCGGCAAACATCGGCCCATTGCTTTGAATGGGTTTGCCGACGTACTGTGCCGACGACCTGTAATTTTACGCTTCGCTGTCAAAAGACGGCGCGCAAAATAACAGCCTCGTCAAAGAAGTGCAGGTCACTTCTTGGGACGTAATTGGAGCCGTTTTTCATGGAATCGAATGAAGAACAGCTCCAAATTATGACCGTAATGGACGCCTCGCAAAACGCGAGTACGAGCAATTACGTCTGAAATGCAGGAGCGGTTTTCTCTTGAAAACCGCTCCATAATTTCAGCTGTAATTGACGTTATTGTGTGCACATACCCTTAGAGCGCCAAGGCCTCTATGCTATGGCAGAAGATGAACATATCCTTTAAGGAGCCCTTGGTCAGCACCATAGATAACTCACCAACATGGCGTCACGGATGAAGAAAATTGGGGTGTTATTTCCAGTCAAATCCCAGTTTCCATCCTCAGTGTAAAACTTTACAGCAAACCCACGGGGGTCACGCACAGTGTCAGCAGAGCCAGATTCTCCAGCTGAGAAGAAAGAAAAAAACATAAGTGGTCTGATCACTTAAAATCCCCCCACGTTCTACCCACACCTGACAAATCTTACCAACAGTGGAGAAGCGTGCAGCGAGCGGGGTCCTCTTCCCAATGTACTCAAATACTTTTGCCTTGGTATATCTTGTGATGTCGTGAGTCACCTCAAAATAGCCAAAAGCGCCTTAAAAAGAAAAAAAATGACATCAAATTTACATTAAAGATTCATCAGAAACAAATGGTCTCCTTTCTCATGAGCCTCATCCACCTATGAGTTTCCATCGTTACAGACTACAAGCAAGCCCTGTGCGTAGTCTGATCCTAAAGCCATGTCTTCTCCACTCGCTCTGACCCCTCTAACGGTTTATAGGTCTACAAGGCGACAGGGGGTGGAGTAATGACTAAAGCCACCACTAGGAGGTATTTACTAAAGGCGGATTTACTATGGAGGCCAATGGAAGTTGTATTCATACGTCTTCAATAAGCTCCCCCTAGTGTCCCAATCCTGGGACCACCAGCGATCAGCTGTAATCTGTGAGGAAACCTGGCAGTAAGCATTCAAATCCCCTGCAGCGCCACCAAAGGGGAAATTAAACATTACAGTGGCCATTCATATCAATGTGTTGTCTGTGTAATGCAGGACAGGTCCCTCCGGGCGAGAGACACCCTTTGTAAGTGCTGGGCAATGGAAGAGGGAAAAAAAATGTGCATCCAGCAATCTGGTAAAAAACTTGGCTTTATTTGGTCATTTTAAAATTAGAACAATTAAAATGAAAATCCCAGAACCACGCTTACGCATTTCGAACCTCTGGGATTGTTAATCATAGCTTTGTAACTGCTCTCTACTCTGGCCAAGAGATGGGGATCCTGAACGGAGGAAACCCTCTTTTAATTCTCTCTTTATGAAAATGGGTTTTCTAAATTGGACAACCCCTTTAAATAAAGTGCAGCAGAGTGACCCTCACCTGCGCCTTTAGCATGTACGACTCTCTCTGGGATCCTCTCCCGGTCAAAGTGCGCCATCTCATCTGTGAACACCACATCCTGAACCAGCAACGGTCCCCGAGGTCCAACAGTCAGAAGATTCAGCTTATCACATATAGGATTCCCACCACCAGTCGTCAGGACATCGGGTTTCTGAACAAAACACAAAAAGAACCAAGACCCTATAAACTCTGCTGGATAAAGGAACCCAACCTGAAGGAGAGGCCGCTCGGTTTGGAGTAGGCAATGTCACATAGTGGTAGATGTTCGGTTACGATTACATTTCGGGACGTCTTCCTGAGGGTTCTCCCCGTTACATTACTCGGATGACGAGAACTGCGCATATCTCCAGTCAACCTTCACCTAGATGCAGCAGGCGCCTCACCTGGTGGATGCAGAACAGGGGGTGAGAGGACCCCTGTTCTCCCAATAGGTAGTAAGTCCTCCACCTATAAGACATTTATGGCATATCCCTTATGGCTATGGTGGGAAAACCTTAGCCAAGCAAACAAATGTAGACAGCGGCAAAGATTTAAAGGGGCAACATCAGGGACATTTATGGCATATCCACAGGCTTTGCCATAAATGTAAGATGCGGGTCCCTCACCTCTCTAGAACGGGACCCCCTAAACCCTGTTCTAACTTTCTCGGTTCCCGCTGCCTCCCGGGCCACTGCCTGACTACATGGTCGGAAATTACAAAATGGCCCAGGAGGCAGCGAAAGGTAGAACAGGGTTTAGGGGGCCCCGTTCTAGAGATCGGTGCGGGTTCCGAGGTGGGACTCTCATCTATCTGACATTTATGGCATATCCCGCGGATAGGTCATTAATGTCCCCGATGGGCAATCCTTTTTAAGTAAGGGCCCGCATTTTAATTACTCATGTATGAAGAGGAACGGTCACAGTGCCGTTCCATATACATTTCCGTAACTTACAACGCAAGCGGATCGATCCCGCCGGAGAAACTAACGCCTCAGATGACCCAATTCCAATGCACATTCGGGTCTATTCTCAGCGAGTTTGCGGTGTACGTCGGCGATATATCAGGATTCTTCTACTTATATCTCATACAGCGGAATCCGTGGGTCTACGGATACATTTCCTAGTGCCAAGCGAATACTGCAGACGCAGCGTGAAATCAGTCTTTGGATTCACCAAATTATTAAACTCCATGACCGTCATACAAATATTGCAGAGTTGTTGTTTTTTCGGTTTTATGATAAGAACGGCGCTTGGCCTCCAGTCAGATGAAACGCTGCCAATACGTCTCAGCATTGCATGAACTGGAGATGGTGCAAATCATGGGATTTTACTGGGGCCAAGTCAAAGTGCTGATCCAAAACTAACACATCAAGGTCAAGCCCCGAGAACTCGTGACAGCGCAACAATGGCTTCTATTTACGGTTCAGATTTCAATAGCAACGTGTGATCCTACAGTCCAGATTAGGAAATATGACCGATGGAATACAATCTGCCCATCCAAAAACACCCATAAACGCTCAGAACATCAATATACATTGCCACTTAGCTGTAATGTGGCACACCCGGCAGAAGGTGCTCGATTTCCCTGCAGCGCCACCACAGGAGAAATTAAGAATTACATGCTACCCATCTAAATCAATGGACTGTCCATATGAGATGCGTCATACGAGAAGTCAAGCAGAAGCGTTTTACACCACGCAGTATACTTTTTTTTTTTACGTGGAAGCCTATTGGTGACTGATTCCACTGTATGGCATCGGTCACAGGTATACGTTAAATATATTGACAGCGATGTCAGGGGCTTCTTCAGGGGTGGAGTCTCTAGCCAAAACGGCATTAGAAAGCTCTAGACATATTATGGACATTGACTTAAAGAGGTTGTCCCATAAAACACGTTTCCCCTATCCACGGGATAGGGGATACACGTGTGATTGCTGGGGGTTCGACCGCTGGGAAGCCCAGCAATAAGAACGCGGGAACCGAGAGTCCCTCGAAGTGCTCCATGAGAAGCTTGGGACTTCCGGGGTCTGTGTCCGGCAGCTCTATAGAAATGAATGGAGCGCCGGTCACGCATGCGCACAAGCTCTACCAGTGCTCCATTCATTTCTATAGAGCTGCCGGACACACAGGCCAGACACACGCCCCGGAAGTTCCTAAGCATCTCATGGAGCACTTCGAGGGACTCTCGGTTCCCCCGTTCTTATTGCTGGGCTTCCCAGCGGTCGGACCCCCAGCAGTCACATGTATCCCCTATCCTGTAGCTGGGAGATACATGTGTTTTGTGGAACAATCCCTTTGAGTTTCCCCAGGCTACGTAGGACACTGTATCCCATACAGTGGGATATGTTTTGGCCTTCCTTCAGGGAGGTACACGCATTCCTCTGAAGGAAGGCCAAAACGCGATGTAAAGGGGTCCTTAAAGAGATCAAGCAATCAGAGGGAAAAAAAAACAAAACACAAAACTCATAATGTGGTGACAGAGCCTCTTTAAAAGTGCCCTGTCGCCTACATAAGGAGATCGGCGCTATAATGTAGGTGACAGTAATGCTTTTTATTTAAAAAAAAAGACGATCTATTTTCACCACTTTATTAGCGATTTTAGATTTATGCTAATGAGTTTCTTAATGCCCAAGTGGGCGTGTTTTACCTTAGACCAAGTGGGCGTTGTACAGAGGCGTGTATGACGCTGACCAATCAGCATCATGCACTCCTCTCCATTCATTTACTCAGCGCATAGGGATCCTGCTAGATCCTTATGTGCTGTCTTATACTAACACATTAACAATACTGAAGTGTTTAGACAGTGAATAGAAACACGGGATATCTATTCACAATCTCTGCACTTCGTTACTCTGTCTGTGGTAGTTACAGCAGAGGAAGCGTAATCTCGCTGTAACCTGACATCTACAGCGTGATCTCGCGGGATCACGCTTCCTCTGCTGTAACTACCACAGACAGAGTAACGAAGTGCAGAGATTGTGAATAGACATCCCGTGTTTCTATTCACTGTCTAAACACTTCAGTATTGTTAATGTGTTAGTATAAGACAGCACATAAGGATCTAGCAGGATCCCTATGCGCTGAGTAAATGAATGGAGAGGAGTGCATGAGGCTGATTGGTCACTGATTGGTCAGCGTCATACACTCCTCTGTACAACGCCCACTTGGTCAATAGCAAAACACGCCCAGTTGTCCATTAAGAAAGTTATTAGCTTAAATCTAAAAATCGCTAATAAAGTGGTGAAAACAGATCTTTTTTTAAAATAAAAAGCATTACTGTCACCTACATTACAGCGCCCATCTCCTTATGTGGTGACAGAGACTCTAAGAATAAAATAAAAAAAAGATTTTTTTCTTGTGTTTTTTTGTTGTCAGTCTTGTAAGAAATGGAATATAAGAAGTGATAAAGTCGTACGCGCATCAAAGTGCTACCAACAAAAACGACACCTCGACCTGCAAAAAACGAGCCGTCAAAGCTCTTGGAATGAAACAATGAAAACAATATGAACTCGGGTTCTGTTCTTTATGCTCGGCTGATCAACAAACATCATGAGACGAGATCCGCAGTCACCTGCCGGGCTGGTGGGGGTTGTACTCCCGTCTGATCACGGTGCACATTGCTCTGCGCCTCCTCGTATAGTATCACATACAGACTTTACATCCAGGATAAAGGTCACCGGAACTTCTGCCAAACCTGATATTCACTGACTGCGTTAACAATACTGCAGGCTTCATAGCGAAAATCTCCCAGCATTCCTAGCTTGGTCAGTGTTTAAAGGCCATGTTCACACGTAACAGATTTGCTGCAGCAGCAAAACCTTAAGATTATGTTGCGGATCATAAGAAAAAAACCGCTTGTCCGGTCCCACGCCGCTCTTTGTATCCCGGCCTCCAGCAACGACGTATCAATGCGACAATGCTGGAGGCCGTGATGCGGAGACCAGCGTGAGACCGGGCAGGCGTCACCATGAGAGCACCGGAGAACTGGTAAGAGGAGAAGCTTCCTATGAAATGGTCCCTACTACGTGTACGAGATAGAAAATTCACCCAGGGACTGATCTGCGTACTGCGCTCCGGATTATGTGGCCGCTATATAAGTGACAAGAAATAAATAATCAAGAACGATCTGCATAAGAGGAGTAATTAGAGCAAACGCCGCAGTAAGCGAGCACCAAAGTCAAAACACGGCGATGGGGCCGGAGTCCACTAGACTTGGACTGTAGAGCGCAGTTATCAGGGAGATCTGGAGGAATATTTACCAGCTCTAAACTGCAGATTATCGCATCATTTAATAAAAGTTTTAGGTCTAATACTAAATCTATTGCAATCCCCATGTCCGCTGTCATCGTGGGATCACGCATTATAAAGAGTCTGCCTGATTAAAACAATCCCTGTCTATACGCCCTATGGACATCATATGGGGGGGGGGGGGGTGTCCACCCCTCCAGATCCCCCTCTGAGCCAGAACTGCTCTGACCACATGGATCCCGTTCTGGAGGACTACAGCAGTCCTTGTATTACATAGATCTGAATGGCCACCATGTAATAATACATTTCCTCCACAGCGCCTTCTCTGGCAAAGCCAGCCGTTTGCTGGAGGCACGGGAGCCAAGGCGATCACATGATCAGTCCAGGGACAACACTCTGAAAGGAGTGGTCTCTGATTAAACAACCCCTTTAAGTACCAGAATTTCTATATGTCAGATTATCTGGATTATCAGAATTCCACTGTACAGGTTACGTTAAAAAAAAGATATAATGTTATCTCACAGTTTTTATCAGATTCCTGGTGGGTCTCTATTAAGACGTGAAAGGCATCTAATGAGTTAACACACGCAGCGATAGTGGGCCAAAGTCCAAGCCGCTGTGTACAGATGACAAAGGACATGTAGACGATTGCTGATAGCGCCAGTGATCTGTGCCCTAGTTCCAGCATTGCCCAGTCCCGTCCGTCCCCCGTCCCCCCGTCCCCCAACTTCGATACGCGCTCCTGTTTGCCTCTAAATGCACACGATGTGTGTTACGTGCGGATTTGCCACGTGTATTTTCCTGCAGTAAATCTGTAGTGTAAGGCTATGTTCACACACTAGACTAAAAATGTATGAAAATACGGAGCGGTTTTCAAGGGAAAACAGCTTTTAATTTTCAGACGTTTAAGCCACTTGCGATTTTCGCTGCATTTTTTTACGCCCGTTTTTGGAGCGGTTTTCAACAGTCTATGAAAAACGGGCAGTTTTTCAAAACAGCCCGTCGGAACAGAACGCCGTTTTTACCATTGAAATCAATGGCCAGATGTTTGGAGGCGTTCTGCTTCCGATTTTTCACACGTTTATGGCCCGAAAAATGGCCATGTGAACATAACCTAATACAGGACCAGCAAAGTAAACGAGACTTCAACAAATCTCATCTACACGTTGCAGAGTTTTTCTGCACGTAAATTGACCTGCGGTGCGTATCTTAAAATCTGCAGCATTTCAACTTGTTCTGTTTTCCACCTGCGAATTGTATCTGAAAAGTTTGTAAAAAACACAAAAATGCACCAAAGTCTGAAGCATAAATCCGCATCAAAATATCAAATCTGCACACAAAAAAACAACGCACTATTGGGTGCAGATTTTATCTGAATTTACCTGCAGATTTTCTGCACCAAAATTACTCAACCTTTTCATCTAGACTAAAGGGCTTGTCCACACGTAGCGGAATTGCTGTTTATTTTCCGTCCGGAATTTTGGACGGAATAGACGCAAAATACAGCAGCTGCATGGTGGACGAGATTTAACAAATCTCGTCCACACGCTGCGTAGAATTTCCGACCAGAAATGGTCCTGATGTGCGTATTTTTCGTACCGCAGAATGTCAATTCCTGCTGCGGACAGTGGACTGAATTGCTGTGTTTTTCAGAGGAGACGTCGCCATCCCCCCAACATTGAGAAAAACAATACGCACCATTTTCTGCAGTAAAAAACGCAGGCGATGGTGCATTTTTCCGCTGCGGAATGTCTGGAAGTTCCTGCAGAAATTTTTGGTTACGTGTGGACAAGCACTAAGGATACAGGCACATGTTGCGTCATTTAATGCAGAAAATTCACATCCAAACCGCAGGTGGACGCAGGAAATTCTGCGAGTATAATCAGCACCTACGGTGTATATTTTTGTGTGCAGTTTTTACATTTGGATGCGGAAAATCGGTGCATTTTAATACTGTGGTTTTGGTGCGTTTTTTTTATTTTTATAAACTTGTCAGAAACAATTCGAAAGCGGAAATGCAAGATAAATGGAAAGTTTCCATGTAGATGGGATTTCTTGAGATCTTATTTACTTTGCTGGTCCTGCATTACACAGGAAAACCTGCGGGGGAAATCCACATCGTGTGCATTTGACCTTATACGAATCCAAGTTGATTTGATCGGTATAAGGCTGGGTTCACACGACCATGTTACGTCCGTAATGTACGGAACGTATTTCTGCCGCAAGTCCCGGACCGAACACAGTGCAGGGAGCCGGGCTCCTAGCATCATAGTTATGTACGACGCTAGGCGTCCCTGCCTCTGCGTGGAACTAACGTCCCATACTGAAAACATGATTACAGTACGGGACAGTTGTCCTGCAGCGAGGCAGGGACTCCTAGCGTCGTACATAACTATGATGCTAGGAGCCCGGCCCCCTGCACTGTGTTCGGTCCGGGTCTTCCGGCAGAAATACGTTCCGTACATTACGGACGTAACATGGTCGTGTGAACCCAGCCTAAGGGTTAGAAGCAGCTACATGGCAACTTGCGCCGCGACAGTTCATACGGCCAAAAATCGCTGTGTGCCCCCACGTGCATCACACATTTTAAAGTGAATGTGGCCACATGGCAACCCACAGGGCGACCCGGCAGTCGCAAGAAATCAAGTGGGTTTGGACTTGTCGCAGCACGGCCATATTAGTTTTAGCCCTAACTTTAGCCATTGCAGAATGAAAATATACTTTGAATTCCAGTTTCTCATTATTTTCAAGATATCTGTTAACAGTCAGTGAATTGAAATGTTCTGGTCTATAGCTAGAGGCTGTAAATCTGTACAGATCTAATAATTCTCAGGCTGGGTTCACACGACCATGTTACGTCCGTAATGGACGGAACGTATTTCAGCCGCAAGTCCCGGACCGAACACAGTGCAGGGAGCCGGGCTCCTAGCATCATACTTATGTACGATGCTAGGAGTCCCTGCCTCTCTGCAGGACAACTGTCCCGTACTGTAACCATGTTTTCAGTACGGGACAGTAGTTCCACGGAGAGGCAGGGACTCCTAGCATCGTACATAAGTATGATGCTAGGAGCCCGGCTCCCTGCACTGTGTTCGGTCCGGGACATGCTGCCGAAATACGTTCCGTCCATTACGGACGTAACATGGTCGTGTGAACCCAGCCTCACAGCTGAGGGTTTGCTACCATCGTATCCAGTCTAGACAATCCTCTGCGGACTAGAACAGATTTTACCTGCACTGATCCACTGTAACAAATAATCAGCACAGGAGAGAGATTTGCGCTGCTGATGCATTTATCCCAAAGAGGATTGGAAAGTGGATTCAGCCGTCGGAAACATTAAGGGCCGTCTGTCAACCATAGGCTATGATGGCCTCCGTTTAACGTATACGTCATGAAAAGCCTGCGAGGTGAACATTAATCGGAGGTCCCTCTTTCTACTCCCACGTGCTAATGTAATGCTATGGACACACGTAGCGGGTACGCTTTCTTGGCGCACATGCTAAACGGAATGTGAATGGGGTCGAATATGTGAGAAGTATTCGGTCCGTACTTTTTTTTTAAGCCTCTGGATGTAAACAAGAGTGTTCACATTCACTGACAGTAAGCAGACATTAATTTGCACCAGTTTTGTAGTGTAAAGTGTCAAATTTTGGCGCACGCCGTATCTGCAACTTTTTTTTTTTAAAGTGGACAGGGCTGACAACTTTATTATTACTATAGACAGAAAACGGCGCAAACATTTTTTGTGCAAATTCACGCCTGCGCATAAATGGAGTAGATATTGTCTATTCAGGACAGTCCAAGAGGCGCCAAATTTATAAGAGGTGATCGATCGCCTTTTAATAAATTTGGCGCATGTGTGAAACGCCACTAGTAAATCAGAAAGTCGCAGAACGCGGTCATTTACAATGACTAAGCTTCAGGCTAGGGCTACAAGGCGACTTTGGCCGTGCGTCCAAAGATAACGGGGGTCGCCTGGCGTTCATCGCTGCAATGTAAGTGAACGAGGCCGCGTTTCGACACACAAGTTGTCGGGACTGTTGAAAGAAAATTGGAGTAACGGAAATTTGCAACGGGACCACAATTTAAAATCCGCACCTCAGGTCAATTTCGGCAGCGTGTGGAGGAGATTTGATCGCATCAACCGCACGACTTTTACCGTAATCCGTTTTCCGGGTGTAAATCCGCTGTGTGCGGACCCAGACTAAGGCAAAAATACCCACCCAATAATTCATGGTTTAGTCATATAGCAGCACCCTCAGGGGTCTCCGATCTATGGTCCTCCAGTCGTTGCTAAACTACCTGCAGATTGCCAGGGCATGCTGGGAGTTGTAGTTTTGCAACAGTTGGGGACTGCCATACCTATACTACAAACTGTAACCTTCTGAATACCTACGGTATAACACAGAGCTAGATATGAGGTGACAGATAACAGTCCCGCAGGTGATAATGATATAATGACAGGTGAGTAATAACAGAGGAGCCAGGACTAACAACCAATCACATTGCACGTCATTAACAGAACACGTGGAAGCCTCAGCAGCACATATAGCCCGCCGGTAGGACAGGGCTGGGTACCTGGGTGCCCCGGTTCTCCTTCCACAGCTGCATCTGGTCAGTGGCCTTATCCCTCTTGTCCGCCATGTTGCCCCCGCAGTGCAGGCTCCGAGCAGCAGCAGCATCTTATAACAAACAGAGAACGCCCCGCCCATTCCATAAGAATTAGGCGCTGATTGGACGGGAGCACTGGGAGTTGTAAGCGCTGATTGGTGGAGAGGAGCTGTCAGATAGGAACGCTAAGAGGCAAAGAGAAAAATAATGCACAAAGGTCGAGAGAGTGAAGGAGGGGGAGGGGGTGATAGAGAGGAGGAGAGGGTGATAGAGAGGAGAGAATGATAGAGAGAGGGTGATAGAGAGGAGGAGAGTGATAGAGAGGAGAGAATGATAGAGAGAGGAGGGGAGAGAGTGATAGAGAGGAGGAGAGGGTGATAGAGAGGAGGAGAGGGTGATAGAGAGGAGGAGAGGGTGATAGAGAGGAGGAGAGTGATAGAGAGGAGGAGAGGGTGATAGAGAGGAGAGAATGATAGAGAGAGGAGGGGAGAGGGTGATAGAGAGGAGAGAATGATAGAGAGAGGAGGGGAGAGAGTGATAGAGAGGAGGAGAGTGATAGAGAGGAGAGGAAGAGAGAGGGTGATAGAGAGGAGGAGAGTGATAGAGAGGAGGAGAGTGATAGAGAGGAGAGGAAGAGAGAGGGTGATAGAGAGGAGGAGAGTGATAGAGAGGAGGAGAGTGATAGAGAGGAGAGGAAGAGAGAGGGTGATAGAGAGGAGGAGAAGGGTATTAGAAAGTAGAGGGAGAGAGTGATAGAGAGGAGAGGGAGAGAATGATAGAGAGGAGGAGAGTGATAGAGAGGAGAGGAAGAGAGAGGGTGATAGAGAGGAGGAGAGTGATAGAGAGGAGAGGAAGAGAGAGGGTGATAGAGAGGAGGAGAAGGGTATTAGAAAGTAGAGGGAGAGAGTGATAGAGAAGAGGGAGTGATAGAGAGGAGAGGGAGAGAATGATAGAGAGGAGGAGGGGTGATAGAGAGGAGAGGGAGGGCTGATGGAGAGAGTGATAAAGTGGAGGAGAGTGATAGAGAAGAGGGGGTGATGGAGAGAGTGATAAAGTGGAGGAGAGTGATAGAGAAGAGGGGGTGATGGAGAGAGTGATAAAGTGGAGGAGAGTGATAGAGAAGAGGGGGTGATGGAGAGAGTGATAAAGTGGAGGAGAGTGATAGAGAAGAGGGGGTGATGGAGAGGAGAGGGAGAGAATGATAGAGAGGAGGAGAAGGGTGACAGAGGAGAGGGAGAGAATGATAGAGAGGGGTGATAGGAGAGTGATAGAGAAGAGGGGGTGATGGAGAGAGTGATAAAGTGGAGGAGAGTGATAGAGAAGAGGGGGTGATGGAGAGGAGAGGGAGAGAATGATAGAGAGGGGTGATAGGAGAGTGATAGAGAAGAGGGGGTGATGGAGAGAGTGATAAAGTGGAGGAGAGTGATAGAGAAGAGGGGGTGACAGAGGAGAGGGAGAGAATGATAGAGAGGGGTGATAGGAGAGTGATAGAGAAGAGGGGGTGATGGAGGGGAGGAGATGAAGATTTTCAAAGATGTCGTACATCGGGTATATGCATTTAGATTAGACGTTTTTAGCCGCGCTGTAAAATACGCATCAAAAATCATGGCAAAACCGCATGCACTTTTACAGATATTTGCCAGTTTCAATGTGGTTTTCGCCGGTGCGGTTATTACAGGTGAAAGGTGTAAAATAAATGTGAAAACGGCACAGGCGAAAACACAGATCACAAACCGCGTGTGTTTTCGTTGTGATTTTTTTATGCATCTTTTTTACGCACAGCCAGAAACGTCTTATCTAAATGCACCCTACAGTTTTTACCAGATTGGTTCATCGTCCGTCCTGATTATAGCACAGCGTGGCACCTGGCGCACCTGTACATATAGTTGCCATTGTTTTCTGACAATAGGAAAAGCCTTTCCCACAAATAGAAAAATAAACTTTTAAACCCTGCCCCAGTCTCTATTGTTTTCCATTTGCTTCAGTGTTTAGGTCCTGGCACGATAACCTGGGGCTGTAGCCAGTAGTGATTATGTCCACCTGACACAGCTGCCGGGTTCGTTACCGTGCTTGTGTGTGAGAGATCTGTGAGCTGATCTGAGTGACTGCAGTCTGTTTTCTGCGCTACGGAATAGGTTGGAGTTATAGAAGTAACAGGAAACAACAATCCCCTATTCGTTGCGATGTCCAGCATTGAACTGTACATTGAGAGGCACAGATCTGGCTTTCGCAATTGCAGCTCTGCATCAATTCACTATTGGGCCTAGTTCACACAGTGCAGATTTGCTGCAGATTTTTCATGTATATTTTAAAGCCAAAACCAGGAACGGAACCTAAACAGAAGAAATATATAAAGGAAGGACTAATAGGTCTGCTCTCCTGAATCCAATTCTGATCCTAGCTTAAAAAATGCATGCAAAACTGCACTGTGTGAACAAGGCCTTACAGTGGATTTTCTTCTACTCGCCCCAGATCTCTTCTAGCACTCATCCAACATTTACATTACATTTGCTGAATGCTTACACCCTCTTATAAAACCTCCTAAGGATCTGATATCAGTAATATCTGTGTAATAACCACTATATATATATATATATATTATTTTTTTTATATACACTACCGTTCAAAAGTTTGGGGTCACCCAGACAATTTTGTGTTTTCCATGAAAACTCACACTTATATTTATCAAATGAGTTGCAAAATGACTAGAAAATATAGTCAAGACATTGACAAGGTTAGAAATAATGATTTTTATTTGAAATAATAATTTTCTCCTTCGAACTTTGCTTTGGTCTTGGAATGCTCCATTTGCAGCAATTACAGCATTGCAGACCTTTGGCATTCGAGCTGTTAATTTGCTGAGGTAATCGGGAGAAATTTCACCCCATGCTTCCAGAAGCCCCTCCCACAAGTTGGATTGGCTTGATGGGCACTTCTTGCGTACCATACGGTCAAGCTGCTCCCACAACAGCTCTATGGGGTTGAGATCTGGTGACTGCGCTGGCCACTCCATTACAGATAGAATACCAGCTGCCGGCTTCTTCCCTAAATAGTTCTTGCATCATTTGGAGGTGTGCTTTGGGTCATTGTCCTGTTGTAGGATGAAATTGGCTCCAATCAAGCGCTGTCCACAGGGTATGGCATGGCGTTGCAAAATGGAGTGATAGCCTTCCTTATTCAAAATCCCTTTTACCTTGTACAAATCTCCCACTTTACCAGCACCAAAGCAACCCCAGACCATCACATTACCTCCACCATGCTTGACAGATGGCGTCAGGCACTCTTCCAGCATCTTTTCAGTTCTGCGTCTCACAAATGTTCTTCTGTGTGATCCAAACACCTCAAACTTCGATTCGTCTGTCCATAACACTTTTTTCCAATCTTCCTCTGTCCAATGTCTGTGTGCTTTTGCCCATATTAATCTTTTCCTTTTATGAGCCAGTCTCAGATATGGCTTTTTCTTTGCCATTCTGCCCTGAAGGCCAGCATCCCGGAGTCGCCTCTTCACTGTAGACGTTGACACTGGCGTTTTGCGGGTACTATTTAATGAAGCTGCCAGTTGAGGACCTGTGAGGCGTCTATTTCTCAAACTAGAGACTCTAATGTACTTGTCTTGTTGCTCAGTTGTGCAGCGGGGCCTCCCACTTCTCTTTCTACTCTGGTTAGAGCCTGTTTGTGCTGTCCTCTGAAGGGAGTAGTACACACCGTTGTAGGAAATCTTCAGTTTCTTGGCAATTTCTCGCATGGAATAGCCTTCATTTCTAAGAACAAGAATAGACTGTCGAGTTTCACATGAAAGCTCTCTTTTTCTAGCCATTTGGAGAGTTTAATCGAACCCACAAATGTAATGCTCCAGATTCTCAACTAGCTCAAAGGAAGGTCAGTTTTATAGCTCATCTAAACAGCAAAACGGTTTACAGCGGTGCTAACATAATTGTACAAGGGTTTTCAAGTGTTTTCTAATCATCCATTAGCCTTCGAACACAGTTAGCAACCACAATGTACCATTAGAACACTGGAGTGATGGTTGCTGGAAATGGCCTCTATACACCTATGTAGATATTGCATTCAAAACCAGACGTTTGCAGCTAGAATAGTCATGTAGCACATTAACAATGTATAGAGTGTATTTCTGATTAATTTAATGTTATCTTCATTGAAAAAAACTGGTTTTCTTTAAAAAATAAGGGAATTTCTAAGTGACCCCAAACTTTTTGAACAGTAGTATATATATATATAGCCTACTGCTCATATTAAACTGGCCACTAAGTGTACATAAGTGGATGTTTACAACCGGAGAGACCATTATAACTAGGATTTTATATCGTAGACTAGCACGCCACCTGCTGGACAGTGTTGTCATTTCAGCACAAATGTACAGTATATTTTACATTTCTTCACCGGTGTTAATAAATTCGCGACAAAGGTTTTGTTTTTCAATCTCCATTCTGAGACATGGTACAATTTAGGTCCTTAAGGTTTGCATGGATAAAATGTATCTAAGAATGACCTGTGCCTGTATGTGCCAAAAGGCGCATTCAAAAAGGTGTTATCCAAGAGCTCTCATGCATATTCAAAGTCATTAAAGGGGTTGTCCAATGTCTTAGAAGCGGCCCTATATGATTAGCTGATCAAAGGGACCACCAGCGATTAGCTGAGGTCCATGAGGGAATCTGTAGTAAGTGTTCAATTCCCCTGCAGAGCCCCCACAGGAGAAATGAGGCATTACACAATTCTTATTGAAATCAGTGTCCTGTGTAAGGGTATGTTCACACAGCAGACTAAAAATAGCTGTAAAATACGGAGCTGTTTTCAAGGGAAAACAGTCTCTGATTTCAAGCCGTTTTTAAGGGTATGTGCACACGATAGCTGTCATTTACGTCTGAAAAGACAGACTGTTTTCAGGAGAAAACAGCTGCCTCGTTTCAGTCGTAAATGCTCCTCCTCGCATTTTGCGAGGCTTCTCTGACAGCCGTAAATTTTGAGCTGTGCTTCATTGAGTTCAATGAAGAACGGCTCAAATTACGTGTCCCGCATATAATGTATATAAGTGTCCTGCATATAATGTATAGAAGTGTCCCGCATATAATGTATATAAGTGTCCTGCATATAATGTATAAGTGTCCTGCATATAATGTATATAAGTGTCCTGCATATAATGTATATAAGTGTCCTGCATATAATGTATATAAGTGTCCTGCATATAATGTATATAAGTGTCTTGCATATAATGTATATAAGTGCCCTGCATATAATGTATATAAGTGTCCTGCATATAATGTATATAAGTGTCCTGCATATAATGTATATAAGTGTCCTGCATATAATGTATATAAGTGCCCTGCATATAATGTATATAAGTGTCCTGCATATAATGTATATAAGTGCCCTGCATATAATGTATATAAGTGCCCTGCATATAATGTATATAAGTGTCCTGCATATAATGTATATAAGTGTCCTGCATATAATGTATATAAGTGTCCTGCATATAATGTATATAAGTGTCCTGCATATAATGTATATAAGTGTCCTGCATATAATGTATATGTGTCCTGCATATAATGTATATAAGTGCCCTGCATATAATGTATATAAGTGTCCTGCATATAATGTATATAAGTGTCCCGCATATAATGTATATAAGTGTCCCGCATATAATGTATATAAGTGTCCCGCATATAATGTATATAAGTGTCCCGCATATAATGTATATAAGTGTCCCGCATATAATGTATATAAGTGTCCCGCATATAATGTATATAAGTGTCCCGCATATAATGTATATAAGTGTCCCGCATATAATGTATATAAGTGTCCTGCATATAATGTATATAAGTGTCCCGCATATAATGTATATAAGTGTCCCGCATATAATGTGTAGAAGTGTCCCGCATATAATGTATAGAAGTGTCCCACATATAATGTATATAAGTGTCCTGCATATAATGTATATAAGTGTCCCGCATATAATGTATATAAGTGTCCCGCATATAATGTGTAGAAGTGTCCCGCATATAATGTATAGAAGTGTCCCACATATAATGTATATAAGTGTCCTGCATATAATGTATATAAGTGTCCTGCATATAATGTATATAAGTGTCCCGCATATAATGTATAAGTGTCCCGCATATAATGTATAGAACTGTCCCGCATATAATGTATATAAGTGTCCCGCATATAATGTATATAAATGTCCTGCATATAATGTATATAAGTGTCCTGCATATAATGTATATAAGTGTCCTGCATATAATGTATATAAGTGTCCCGCATATAATGTATATAAGTGTCCCGCATATAATGTATATAAGTGTCCCGCATATAATGTATATAAGTGTCCCGCATATAATGTATATAAGTGTCCCGCATATAATGTATATAAGTGTCCCGCATATAATGTATACAAGTGTCCTGCATATAATGTATATAAGTGTCCCGCATATAATGTATATAAGTGCCCCGCATATAATGTATATAAGTGTCCCGGATATAATGTATATAAGTGTCCCGCATATAATGTATACAAGTGCCCTGCATATAATGTATATAAGTGTCCCGCATATAATGTATATAAGTGTCCCGCATATAATGTATATAAGTGTCCCGGATATAATGTATATAAGTGTCCCGCATATAATGTATAGAAGTGTCCCGCATATAATGTATATAAGTGCCCCGCATATAATGTATAGAAGTGTCCTGCATATAATGTATAGAAGTGTCCTGCATATAATGTATATAAGTGTCCCGCATATAATGTATATAAGTGTCCCGCATATAATGTATATAAGTGTCCCGCATATAATGTATATAAGTGTCCCGCATATAATGTATATAAGTGTCCCGCATATAATGTATATAAGTGTCCCGCATATAATGTATATAAGTGTCCCGCATATAATGTATATAAGTGTCCCGCATATAATGTATATAAGTGTCCCGCATATAATGTATATAAGTGTCCCGCATATAATGTATATAAGTGTCCCGCATATAATGTATATAAGTGTCCCGCATATAATGTATAGAAGTGTCCCGCATATAATGTATATAAGTGTCCCACATATAATGTATATAAGTGTCCTGCATATAATGTATATAAGTGTCCCGCATATAATGTATATAAGTGTCCTGCATATAATGTATATAAGTGTCCCGCATATAATGTATATAAGTGTCCCGCATATAATGTATATAAGTGTCCCGCATATAATGTATATAAGTGTCCCGCATATAATGTATATAAGTGTCCCGCATATAATGTATATAAGTGTCCCGCATATAATGTATATAAGTGTCCCGCATATAATGTATATAAGTGTCCCGCATATAATGTATATAAGTGTCCTGCATATAATGTATATAAGTGTCCTGTATATAATGTATATAAGTGTCCTGCATATAATGTATATAAGTGTCCCGCATATAATGTATAGAAGTGTCCCGCATATAATGTATATAAGTGTCCTGTATATAATGTATAGAAGTGTCCCGCATATAATGTATAGAAGTGTCCCGCATATAATGTATATAAGTGTCCTGCATATAATGTATATAAGTGTCCTGCATATAATGTATAGAAGTGTCCCGCATATAATGTATATAAGTGTCCTGTATATAATGTATATAAGTGTCCTGCATATAATGTATAGAAGTGTCCCGCATATAATGTATATAAGTGTCCCGCATATAATGTATATAAGTGTCCCGCATATAATGTATATAAGTGTCCCGCATATAATGTATATAAGTGTCCCGCATATAATGTATATAAGTGTCCCGCATATAATGTATATAAGTGTCCCGCATATAATGTATATAAGTGTCCCGCATATAATGTATATAAGTGTCCCGCATATAATGTATATAAGTGTCCCGCATATAATGTATATAAGTGTCCCGCATATAATGTATATAAGTGTCCCGCATATAATGTATATAAGTGTCCCGCATATAATGTATATAAGTGTCCCGCATATAATGTATATAAGTGTCCTGCATATAATGTATATAAGTGTCCCGCATATAATGTATATAAGTGTCCCGCATATAATGTATATAAGTGTCCCGCATATAATGTATAGAAGTGTCCCGCATATAATGTATATAAGTGTCCCGCATATAATGTATATAAGTGTCCCGCATATAATGTATATAAGTGTCCTGCATATAATGTATATAAGTGTCCCGCATATAATGTATATAAGTGTCCCGCATATAATGTATATAAGTGTCCCGCATATAATGTATATAAGTGTCCCGCATATAATGTATATAAGTGTCCCGCATATAATGTATATAAGTGTCCTGCATATAATGTATATAAGTGTCCCGCATATAATGTATATAAGTGTCCTGCATATAATGTATATAAGTGTCCTGCATATAATGTATATAAGTGTCCCGCATATAATGTATATAAGTGTCCCGCATATAATGTATATAAGTGTCCTGCATATAATGTATATAAGTGTCCCGCATATAATGTATATAAGTGTCCCGCATATAATGTATATAAGTGTCCCGCATATAATGTATATAAGTGTCCCGCATATAATGTATATAAGTGTCCCGCATATAATGTATAGAAGTGTCCCGCATATAATGTATATAAGTGTCCCACATATAATGTATAGAAGTGTCCTGCATATAATGTATATAAGTGTCCCGCATATAATGTATATAAGTGTCCTGCATATAATGTATATAAGTGTCCCGCATATAATGTATATAAGTGTCCTGCATATAATGTATATAAGTGTCCCGCATATAATGTATATAAGTGTCCCGCATATAATGTATATAAGTGTCCTGCATATAATGTATATAAGTGTCCTGCACTTCTTTGATGAGGCAGTCATTTTACAGCTGTCAAACGACGACGCGTAAATGACAGGTCGTCGGCACAGTACGTCGGCAAACCCATTCAAATGAATGGGCAGATGTTTGCGGACGTATTGGAGCCGTATTTTCAGACGTAAAACAAGGCATAATACGCCTCGTTTACGTCTGAAAATAGGTCGTGTGAACCCAGCCTTAGGCATCGAGTGTTGCATGATGCGTTTTTTACGGCCGTTTCTGGAGCTGTTTTTCTATTGACCCAATGAAAAACGGCTCAAGAAGTGACATGCACTTCTTTTTACGGGGCGTTTTTTTACACAGTGTTTTTTTTCAAACGGCCGCGGACAAAAAACGAACAGTTGGAACATTTTTTACCATTGAAATCAATGGGCAGATGTTTAGAGGCGTTCAGCTAAACATCCCGAAAAACTTTTATATTCCTGTCCCGCAAAAAAACAAGCCCTCATACGACTACATCGAAGGAATTGAAGAATTATGGCTCTGGGAATGCGGCGACACAAAAATTATTATTTCCATAAAAAAAAAAAATATTAAAACATAAAAAAAAACTATTGTTATTTGGTTTCACCGTATTCGTACTGACCTGTAGAATAACGTTAACTTGTTTTTTTGCCCGCACAATAAATAACAAAAACGCAAAGTCAATGCTGGAATTTCTGGTTTGTTTTTTTGCATTTCCCCCTCCCAAAAATGTATAAAAGCTAATCAATAAACTATATGTCTTGCAAAAAAAAAAACAAGCCCTTATACAACTACATTGACGGAAAAGTAAAAAAAGTTATAGCTCTTGTAATGCAAAGATAAAAAACGAAAACAAATTGCTTTATCCGGAATGTAAGGGGTTAAAAAAAACGTTTACGGTATGTCTTTCTTAGGCTATGTTCAGACGCGTAGCAAAAACATCTGAAAATACGGAGCAGTTTTCAAAGGAAAACCACTCCTGATTTTCAGCCTCTTTTTAGCAACTCGAGTTTTTCACTGCATCTTTTTCCGGACGTTTTTGGAGCTGTTTTTCTACAGAGTCAATGAAAAATGGCTCCAAAAACAGCTCAAGAAGTGACATGCGCGTATTTTTCGCAGGCATTTTTTTACGCGGCCGTTTTGAAAAACTTCTGCGTAAAATAACGCCTCGTCAGAACAAAACTCAGTTTTTCCCACTCAAATCAATGGGCAGATGTTTGGAGGCGTTCTGCTTCCGATTTTATTGGTCGTTTTTGGGCCGTTTATGGCCCGAAAAATGGCCGAAAATAAGCCGTGTATGTGAGCTATAGTGTTATTAACGGCAGCTGCCACTAGAGGGTGCTGAGTTATCCAAGTGCAGCAATTCTACTGCCTCCCATCACAGCTGCGGCAAGAAAACCCACCTGCTTTAGGGTATGTTCACACGCACTAATTACGGATGTAATTCGGGCGTTTTTGCCCCGAATTACGTCCGAAAATAGCGCCTCAATAGCGTTGACAAACATCTGCCCATTGAAAGCAATGGGCAGACGTTTGTCTGTTCACACGAGGCGTAATTTACGCGCCGCTGTCAAATGACGGCGCGTAAATAGACGCCCGCGTCAAAGAAGTGACCTGTCACTTCTTTAGGCGTAATTGGAGCCATTATTCATTGACTCCAATGAAAAGCAGCGCCAATTACGTCCGTAATGGACGCGGCATTCAAGCGCCTGCACATGCCGTTACGGCTGAAATTACGGGGATGTTTTCAGCCGGAAACATCCCCGTAATTTCAGCCGTTACGGACGCTGCCGTGTGAACATACCCTTACAACCAAAATCAAGAAATAAAATTTGCATGTACAGTGAACTCATATGATGGCCCCCAGGGGTTCAAGAATTATAATTTGACGTTAATTGTACCCAGTTTATAAAGTTTAAAACTTTTGGAAATGATTTAAAGGGAATGTGTTGCCAGCAAAACATGTTTTTTTTTTTTTAGTTAAACAATTAGTGTGTAGGTGATTAAACATTGTTCTAATTTTTTTTTTTTTTTTCACGAGTCAGGAAATATTATAAATTGGATTCAATTGGATTCTAATTTATAATATTTCCCATTGCTGGTCACTAGATGGAGCCATTCCCAAAATTGCAGCATTGCATGTGGTAAAGCAACCACATTGCTTTATGCTGCAAAATTAGGTAAAAATCCCTCGCTCTAGTGAGCTCTCAGAATCCCCCCCTCCTTTATCCTGGCTAGTGCCGGGAGAAACGAGGGGTTTGAACGGTCTAACCTCCTACACTGTGTGTCGCCATTTTTTGAGCTAACAGACAGTGTAGAAGGTTAACATACAGTAGTAAACACACACTGAAACACAAACATACATAGAAATCCCTTACCTGCTCCAGTTGCCGCCGCTCCCTCCGGTCCATCCGCTCCGTCTGCTGCCGCTGCTCCATGTGCACAAGTCCGGAAGCCGCGACCGGAAGTAGTAATCTTACTGTCCGGCCGCGACTTCCGGTCCACAGGAAAATGGTGCCGGACGACGCGCATTTCAAATTGAACTGTGTGGGAGCGGCGCATGCGCCGTTCCCACACAGCGGCGTACATGATAGTGGATGGAACGGTCCCCGTTCGCAGTCCATATGGGACTGGAGCTGCCGTATTCCATGTCTGTATGTGTCGTTAATCGACACATACAGAAATGGAAAAAAAAATGGCAGCCCCCATAGGGAAGAAAAAGCGTAAAAATAAAAAAAAACAACACACAAACACACAAATTAATCCAAACGTTTTTAATAAAGCACTAACATCTTTAACATATTAAAAAAAAAATTGTGGTGACACTGTTCCTTTAAGTGCTTACAACTTTGCTATTTTTCTGTCTATATAAGGGGAGATTCACACGAGCGTGATTTGCGCGCGTGCAGGCCGCGTTTTTTTCAAAACGCGACAGGTTCAATAACTCTGCGTATTTCGCGCATCACGCACCCATTGAAGTCAATGGGTGCGTGAAAACCACGCAGGTCGCACGGAAGCACTTCCGTGCGAACCGACTGAAACAGCGCACCAGCTGTCAAAAGGATGAATGTAAACAGAAAAGCACCACGTGCTTTTCTGTTTCCAAGCATCCAAACGGAGTGTCTTTGAGATGAGCGAACCCGGACAACCGAATCAAACTTCACCGGGTTCGGCCGAACTCGTTTTGGCCGAACCCGGCAAAAAAATTTCCGGTCCGCGACGTCAGGAGACAGTCACTGTCCATGGTGCTGAAAGAGTTAAACTGTTTCAGCACCATGGACAGTGACTTCCGATCCCAATATACATGAACCTGTAAAAAAAAAACGAAGTTCTGACTTACCGATAACTCCCGGCTTTTTCCTCCAGTCTGACCTCCCGGGATGACAATTCAGTCCAAGTGACAGCTCCAGCCAATCACAGGCTAAGTACAGGCTGCAGCGGTCACATGGACTGGCGCGGCATCCAGGGAGGTGGGGCCCGATGTCAAGAGAGGCGCGTCACCAAGGACGCGTCACCAAGGACGCGTCACCAAGGCAACGGCAGGGAAGTTCTCGGTAAGTACGAACTTTTTCTTTTTTTTTAACAGGTTTTTCGATATTGTGTTCGGCATTCACTGTCGAGGGTGCTGAAAGAGTTAGCTCTTTCAGCACCTTGGACAGTGACGGGCGTCGACTAGCCTCATCTCTATGATGGCGGCTGCGCGAAAATCACGCAGCCGCGCATCATACACGGATGACACATGCAGCTGTCAAATGGTTTTTGTGCGCGCAAAACGCTGCGTTGTTTGCGCGCGCAAAAACGCAACGTTCGTCTGAATCTGCCCTAACTGTAAGATGGCTTGGTTCTTATTTCGCTAAATTTGTAGGAAAAAATGCACAAAATTAGTGAAAGGAACAATGTTTTTTGTACTTATTTTTTTTTTACGATATTCACTAAACACAATTAGCACAATTGCTTTGGTGACCTGTTTCAGGTCCGTTGGTCCTTTAGGCTTTATTCAGACGAACGGGAAAAACGTCCGTGCAACGCGCGTGATTTGCACGCGCGTTGCACGGACCTATATTTGTCTATGGGGCCGTGCTGACATGTTCGTGATTTTTCCTCAGCGTGAGTCCGCTGAAAAAAAGTCACGACATGTCAGTTTTTTCGGCGTTTTGCACGCATCACGCACCCATTGAAGTCAATGGGTGCGTGAAAACCACGCATGCCGCACGGAAGCACTTCCGTGCCAACTGCGTGATTCGCGCAAGAGCTGTCAAAAGGATGAATGTAAACAGAAAAGCACCACGTGCTTTTCTGTTTACAAACATCCAAACGGAGTGTCTTTGAGATGAGCGAACCCGGACAACCGAACCGAACTTCACCGGGTTCGGCCGAACTCGTTTTGACTGAACCCGGCAAAAAAAATTCGGGTACGCGACGTCAGGAGACAGTCACTGTCCAGGGTGCTGAAAGAGTTCAACTGGTTCAGCACCCTGGACAGTGACTTCCGATCACAATATACATGAAACTGTAAAAAAAATAGAAGTTCTGACTTACCGACAACTCCCGGCTTCTTCCTCCAGTCTGACCTCCCGGGATGACAATTCAGTCCAAGTGACAGCTCCAGCCAATCACAGGCCAAGCACAGGCTGCAGCGGTCACATGGACTGCCAGGGAGGTGGGGCCAGATGTCAAGAGAGGCGCGTCACCAAGGCAACGGCCGGGAGGGAAGTTCGCGGTAAGTACGAACATCTTTTTTTTTTTTTAACAGGTTGCTCGAGATTGTGATCGGCATTCACTGTCGAGGGTGCTGAAAGAGTTAACTGCCGATCAGTTAACTCTTTCAGCACCCTGGACAGTGAGTATTTACTGACGTCACTAGCCTCATCTCTATGATGGCGGCTGCGCGAAAATCACGCAGCCGCGCATCATACACGGATGACACACGCAGCTGTCAAGTGGTTTTTGCGCGCGCAACACGCTGCGTTTTTGCGTCCGCAAAAACGCCACGCTCGTGTGAATCCAGCCTTAGGGCGAGAGACATTTCTTTTTTAGTCATTTTTACTTTTTTTTATTTTTAATTTTAGCTATTTTTTAGTAATCATACGTGACAGTAAAAAAGATTTTATATCCGTATTTGCCATTATCGAACATTTATTCTGACATATTACATATACAATTTAGGGTTATTGGGTGAGTGCTAGTGCGACAGCTATATGGCCTCATGCACACGGCCGTGCCCGTAATCACGACCCGCGATTGCAGCCATGGCCGGCCACCAATGGCTGCGGGCCGCATTTTCGGGCCGTGCTCCCATACAAAGTATGAGAGCACGGCCCGTAAAAATGAAAAGTAAGACATGCTCCCTAATTCCCGGCGCGGTTCTACGGCACGGTCACCTATTCGTAGCGATACGGAAAGATGTCCGCGGCCAATAGAACCGGACGGTCCGTAATTGCAGATCGTATTACGGTCCGCAATTACGGAGATTTTTTACGGTTGTGTGCATGGGGCCTGACAGGTGGAGTGTTATTTACTTATTTTTTTCCCCAATTTTTATTTTCACGGTCTTTTCAACCAAAGGTCAGAAAATGGGGCTTTTTTATTGACAATTCTGACTACTAGGGCAGTGCTGGGTCTTATTTAGACCCAGCAGCTGCCTCTCTACCAGGTTCCCGTCGGTCATGTCATGAGTCACGCGACCAGCGGGACCACTAGAAGGAGCAACACCGCCGCTTCCTCTATTCAATACACAACGCTCATTGATCACTGCGTATAGGAGATTAGAGAAGACAGAAACGGTGAAAGCTGCTTCTGTCTTCTCTCATTCTCATTGCCGACGTAAACCTGCGCCGTAAATACACAGCGGTTAAAACAATACCAAACTATGTATAAATTACAAGTTGCCATAGAAAAGAATGGAAAATTTATGAAAAATGATGGTGGGTTGTATTTTTTGTTTTGTTTGACAATATATTATATATTTTTATTAACATTATTATTCCTTTTTTTTACTTTATTTTTTCATCTCTGACATAGATTACTATAACATTACATTAGTCTAGATATTAGTCTACATATATTATATAATTAGGTATATTTTAGGGCATGTCATTTAACATGCAGGATTGTGAGTGGACAGCCCCGGGGTCCTCTCAAGGTCTGTGCTGTCCAATCATAAAGGCAATTCCAGTTGATTTTGTCACTGGTATTCCCCTCATGATGTCAAAGGGGGAGATCTCTTTGATCTACCTGTCAAATACAGCGGTCACTCATCCAGAAGGCAGACAGTTCAGCTATATAATCAAGGGCAAGAGCCAAATGCCCATGAGGACAGTGAACATATGTGTAGGAAGGGGTTAAGGGGTGTCCATACTATAGTGGTATTATAGAGATTAAATCAGGACATGAATTATATACACGCAGAACACTACCTGGATTAGATAACAAGCCCCTTGAAGACCACACAGTGGCAGAATCCGAATGGGTGCCCAGTGTCCGCCTCAGGGTCACCATTTTTCACCCCTTTAATACATGGGAGTCCGAGTTACCTCACACACTGCAAATGCGACTTTATGGAGTTTACATCACTGTCTACTTGACTGAATTGACATTTGATCAAGTGATTAGAAAAGAACAGTCGTCTCATCTGTTTATTTGTTGGGTAAAAATCACGATTCTGCCAATTTGGCGCACTGCACGGATGGTTAATATATTTCTTCATCCGCTTTATTTGAGCATTAGCATTGCACAGTACAACCTGAATTATTTATTAACCAAAATCTGTTTTGTAGACTGGAGATTTGGACACTGGTAAAGTGAACTGTAGATGATTGGGAAAGATTGGAAAAATCCACAGCATGGAAGATATTGTAAAGTATCATGGAGATGGACATGCTAAATGGACTATTATTCCTAGACTGTAAGACTCAGGAAGACAAACCCTAAGGGTACTGAAAAAACTAGTCTGGGCAAACACAGGATAGAATTTAAAGGAACACTTCAGACAAAACTATTGCCTGAGGGGGCGGAGCATGACACAGTCAAAGAAAATCAAAGTCAGAATCCTTGTGTCATGCTCCGCCCTCTCAGGCCCTGCACTAGGCACGACATAGTGTATCAGTTTTACCTGTAATGTTCCTTTAACCCCTTTTTAGTCCTATTTTAGGCCTTAATGACCAAGCTATTATATATTTTTCTTGCATAGACACAGCTGTATAAGGTCTTGTTTTTTGCGGGACATGTTGTATTTTTGTATAGCACCATTTTGGGGTACATATAATTTATTGATTAACTTTTATTAACTTTTTTGGGGGCGAATAGAAAAAAAAAACAACAATTTTGCCACAATTTTTTGCGTCCTAAATGTAAGCAGTTTACCATGTGGTAAAAATAACACAATAACTTTATTCAGCAGATTGTTAAGATTGCGACAATACCAATATTTTTTTTATTTTTTTTTAATGTTTTACTACTTTTACACAGTAAAAACATTTTTTTTTTCAAAATTATTTGTTTTTTTAGTTGGGATTTTTATTTATTTATTATAAACTTCATTAAACTTTTTTTTAGTCCCACTAGGGGACTTTATTGACAGGCACCTGTTAGGGTATGTTCACACGGCCTATTTTCAGCCGTTTTTCGGTTCGTAAACGCTCAGAAAACGGCTAAATGTACGGAGGCTGAACGCCTCCAAACATCTGCCCATTGATTTCAATGGGAAAAACAGCGTTTCGTTCCCAGTGGCCGTTTTTTTTATGCAGTAGTTTGAAAAAAAGCCCCGTAAAAGAGAAGTGCATGTCACTTATTGAGACGTTTTTGGAGCCGTTTTTCATTGTCTCAATAGAAAAACAGCTCCAAAAATGGCCTTTCCCTTGAAAACAACTCGTATTTTACAGCCGTTTTTAGTTTGCCGTGTGAACATACCCTTAAGCCATGCCAGAAGCATCCACTACTGGCAGACCTGGGGGACATTGTTAGGCCACCGGCTGCCATAGAAGCCAGCGGCAACCTGCGATCGCGGTTCCGGTGGGACAAGAGAGGGAGCACCCTCCCTCCAAAACCACTTAAATACGGCGCTCGCTATTGAGCAACATGATAGGTATTGGTATTATGATAGGTATGTAATGCCTCTCTGCATTTGCGCAATATTTTTATTTGCTGTTATATTTATCTATGGGCTGAATATCCCTGTACTGCATAAGATGAAACAAGTGATATAGATTTAATATGAATCACATTTATATTGTGAGGTTAAGGGCTGTTGGGTTTAGGGTTCTAGAACTTCACTTGGATCCCCTTATGATGCCCCCTTACAATGTTACACCACTACATTTAGGATGTCATTGGCCGTTGAATCAGAACCTTCCTTGTGTGTCTACGCCGACCGAAGTGTGCAGATTATCGTTTTTTCTCTTGCGTTTTATATTGAGCATGAGTGCTCGAACTAGAATTTTTCGATTTGTCCCTCAAAACACCAGAGAGGACATTGTTCTTCATAACAGGGAGAACACCAACAGAAAGAGGCGACTGCCCAATGATACATCTGCTGGGCATAATGTGGCGGCCTCGAATCCCTTCAGAAATGGAAGGGAAAGGAAGAGGATCGAGGATAAGAGATGAGGCTCCAAGTAGGAAGAGGAGGTGTAACATCGAAGAAGAGGGTATAGCCAAATCTCAAACCTTGGCGTCAAAGAAACGCCGAAAAACCAATGAGGAAATGAATAACATCAAGAGGAAACAAGATGAGGAAAAGGGGACTCAAAATGGAGACTGTGCCGGCAGAGGGGAGAGGTTCGGCCTATCTTATAAAATAATCGTCAAGAAAAGTAGGCAAGAAAACCAAGATTCAACCTATAAGCCAACGTCCGCTAATGGAGAACGCACCGTCCAGTCATCCACCCCCCTACACAAGGTGACAAAGCCACTGTCCTTGGATAACTTCCTCTCCCACAAGAAACTCGGACAAGGCTCTTTTGGGAAGGTCTGTGTGTTTTTATTAGGTAGTCAGTCTGTGTTCTTCTATTGTTCTGCTGTAATACGCTTTTTACTCATGTCTTCTATCTCATTTAGGTGTTTTTGGCCGCAGATCGTACCAGTGGACAGCAGGTAGCGGTGAAAATGGTAAAAAGGCGTCCACTTCTAAAAAGAACCCGTATAGAAAGAGGAATTAATGATAAAAAAAGGGCGGTGGAGCTTGCAGGGGGTAGCCCATTTCTAACCTACTCATATGCCACCTTCCAGACATCGGTAAGCGATCATTTTTCTTGCATCATTGATTCCTCATGTCCCACTAACCCACGTAAATGATAGAATTTGCATCCTGTTCAAAGTACATTTGATCCCAATTTATATCCATTTATAACATATTTCCCTCAGATCATTATTATTATTAACAATATGATGGTCCCAATGGAAGAACCGTGGCTATTTAATGTCCCTTTAAAAGGGGCAGGTCACAACAGGTCACTCCCATTTTAGAAGAGACCACACCCACATCCCCTCAAGTCACGGCTCCTTTATGGAAAACACGCCGGGACGATTAGCATATGATGAATGTTGAGTATAACTAGATTAAATAACTCAAATACTAAAAATAATTTTTATAACTTTTTGTTCTCTCACACAGGATTACTTATGTTATGTGATGGAGCACCTGCGTGGAGGGGACCTGGACGATTTAAACACAGCCGGGTCCCCATTATATATTAACACCACCAGGTAAGGCTGACGATGGGTTTATGTTTGGGGGTGATAGACTATTATTATATGGCAGTCCCCCATGTAGCTGCCCCTTATAAAGAGGTCCGGTAGATTCTATACAGACAGGTCCTCATATACGGGTCTATAAATATATGGCCCCTGAGGTGAGGACCACGTTTTTTCTTTTTAAATAAGGTGTTTGTACAGAATTAGAAAAACATGGCTGCTTTCTTCTAAACACAGCACCACACACGTTCACAGGTTGTATGTGGTATTGCAGCCCCTTCCCAGGTGTGGCACTATTTCTGGAAGAAGGCAGCCATGTTTTTCTAATCCTGTACAATCTCTTTAATGCAGATTCTATAATTATCCATCACGTTATAAGACTTCGTCTCTTTCTTGGTAATAAATGAACATTGTCCATCTTCCTCTTCTTTGATTGGCTCACAGGTCTTTAGCCAGGATTCATATGATGCAGCTGTTGACTGGTTTTCACTGGGAGTCCTCAAAATGTCAACTGGGAAATATCCCTTTTACAGCGGGGACGACTGGCCAACATTAATGCAGTCAGTGCTCCATGACCATCCAGTTTACCCAGAGGAGCTTTCACCAGATCCGTGATAGACAAGGCGAGTAGATGTAGATTATGGGGGGGGGGGGAATTATAGAATCTCAGGGGTTATAATACACAGGTCCACTACATTGATGACTCCTCCCCAACCTTAATATAAGGCTGGGTTCACACGACCACATTAACGTCCGTAATGGACGGACGTATTTCGGCTGCAAGTCCCGGACTGAACACACTGCAGGGGGCCGGGCTCCTAGCATCATAGTGATGTACGACGCTAGGAGTCCCTGCCTCTCCGTGGAACTACTGTCCCGTACTGAAAACATGATTACAGTGCGGGACAGTTGTCCTGCAGAGAGGCAGGAACTCCTAGCATCGTACATAACTATGATGCTAGGAGCCCGGCTCCCTGCACTGAGTTCGGTCCGGGACTTCCGGCCGAAATACGTCCGTCCATTACGGACGTTAATGTGGTCGTGTGAACCCAGCCTTAGGAGGTCACAGATCGCCAGTGATCAGCATAGACTCATTGGTTACTAGCTGAAAGGAAGATGGACGCCTCAGAGATTTTATTTATTTTCTGATGTCCTCATTCTTATGTATTTCATACGTTTTTTCCAAATAAGGAAGAATCCGTTCTTTGCCCCAATTGACTGGGTGAAACTAGAAGCCGGAAATAAGAGTAAAAGATCACGTGGTACTGAAGAACCAATCCAAGAGCTGCTTCTTTCAGAAATTACTCCGATACTAATTTAGGCCCCAGGCACACGACCGTATTTTTCATCCGTAATTACGGACCCATTCATTTCTATTGGCCACGGACGTCTTTCGGTATTTTTACGGATGGGTGTCCGTGCTGAAAAAATTATACAACCTGTCCTATTCTTGTCCGTAATTACGGCACCGAGACTCCTATAGAAGCCTATGGGCGCTTCCGTAAATACGGACAGCTACGGATGTACGTCTGTAAACTGTCCGTATTTACTGAAGCATTGCTATGCAACATGTTGGTGACATCATTTGCAGCCTCCCTTTTTTTTTAATGGATCCATATATACGGATCAAATACGGATGCACTAAGGACCAAATTTGCGGATACCGTTCCGAATATACGTATAAGTTACGGATTATTACGGATCCGTATTTACGGATAGATGAAAATATGGTCGTGTGCATGGGGCCTTACTCGACAGAGATCGTCATAAGAGTGGTACCGCTCAATTCATTACATACATAGGAAAGGTAAGTGAATCTAAGCCACCCCAAAAAAAGGGGGAATGATCGTTAAAAAAGAAAATGTAAAGACAGACATAATATAGCATTTTAATATCGTAAGCTCTTTAAATATCCAAAATAATTATTCATTCTCATGTATTTTGGGGCACAGGCCAAATTAAAAAGTGCTATTCTTTCCCTCCTGAAGAACCTCCAAGTGCTCCAAAATATCTGTTATTCCCGTTCATTTCAATGGAATCGATCATATTAAAATTATTTTTGGGAGAACCGTGTTTTTCTATTATGTTGCCACCTTGTGGCAGATCAGGTTTTGACATTCTGTAGGAGTCCTATGCTATTAATAGTCGGCACAGGCCTATTTTTGGAATTAGTTGGGAGTCGCAGCAGCAGGAACCGATCGACCAGACAATTTGAAATGTCATAGATGCAATTTTGGTCCAATGCTTTTAAATCCAGATCTTACAACAACAGGACATACAGGAGATGTCATCAGCAATTATTGCAGTTTGGGGGTTTCCTCAACCAAAAAAAACAAAACACTTTTCTTGCGAGAATATCTGTGGGTATATGTAACCCTATGGGAGGATAACGTGGCAGAGGATTAGACAGCTTAGTGTAGGGTGACCTTCTGTAATATAGGGGTCTGATGGGTCTGCGGCACTTGTGCCTAAAAACAAAAGAGAAAAGTTATTCATCCTTCGATAAAAAAAATTAGTAATAATACATATAAAGCCACATTGGGCCGTCATCTGATACATATATATATATGGCAATTACATTTACTGTAGGAATGCAAAATAAAGCCTAGAAAATACGTTTACAATGCCACAAAAGGCAGGTGGTGTCAAGTAACTCACCTGTGCCCTCTGCATGCCCCCGAGTAACTCTCCTGTCCCCTTTCTATGCCCCCAAGTAACTCTCATGTCCCATCTGCGCGCCCCCAAGTAACTCTCCTGTCCTCTCTGCACGCCCCCAAGTAACTCTCCTGTCCCCTCTGCACGCCCCCAAGTAACTCACCTGTCCCTTCTGCACGCCCCCAAGTAACTCTCCTGTCCCCTTTCTATGCCCCCAAGTAACTCTCCTGTCCTCTCTGCGTGCCCCCAAGTAATTCTCCTGTCCCCTCTGCGTGCCCCCAAGTAATTCTCCTGTCCCCTCTGCGCGCCCCCAAGTAATTCTCCTGTCCCCTTTCTATGCCCAAGTAACTCTCCTGTCCCCTCTGCGCGCCCCCAAGTAACTCTCCTGTCCCCTCTGCGCGCCCCCAAGTAACTCTCCTGTCCTCTCTGCACGCCCCCAAGTAACTCTCCTGTCCTCTCTGCACGCCCCCAAGTAACTCTCCTGTCCTCTCTGCACGCCCCCAAGTAACTCTCCTGTCCTCTCTGCACGCCCCCAAGTAACTCTCCTGTCCTCTCTGCACGCCCCCAAGTAACTCTCCTGTCCCCTGTGTATGCCCCCAAGTAACACTCCTGTCCCCTGTGTATGCCCCCAAGTAACTCTCCTGTCCCCTGTGTATGCCCCCAAGTAACTCTCCTGTCCCCTGTGTATGCCCCCAAGTAACTCTCCTGTCCCCTGTGTATGCCCCCAAGTAACTCTCCTGTCCTCTCTGCACGCCCCCAAGTAACTGTCCTGTCCCCTGGGTATGCCCCCAAGTAACTCTCCTGTCCTCTCTGCACGCCCCCAAGTAACTGTCCTGTCCCCTGGGTATGCCCCCAAGTAACTCTCCTGTCCTCTCTGCACGCCCCCAAGTAACTGTCCTGTCCCCTGGGTATGCCCCCAAGTAACTTGCCTGCCCACTCTAATTGCCATCATGTAACTTGCCTGCCCCCTCTGTATGTCACCAATTACATGCCTGCTCCCTGTATATGCCACTAAGTTAGGCTGTGTTCCCATCTTTGTCATGGATTTCGTTGTTCTGCTCCGTCATAGAAGCAGAACAACGGGATCCGTCACATCCATCATTTTGCCAGACAAAATAGTGCAGGAGGCAAAAACGACGGTATCTGTGATGGAGGCCCCTAACGCAGATGTGAACAGGGAATAGCTTGCCTGCTCCCCAGTATGCCACCATGTAATTTACCTCCCCCCCCCCCAGTATGCCATCAAGTAATTTCCCTGCCCCCCCCCAATATGCCACCAAGTAATTTCCCTGCCCCCCCCCCCAATATGCCACCAAGTAATTTCCCTGCCCTCTACACTTAACCATGTAACTTGCCTTTTCTTTGTATGCAGCCATATAACCTGCAAGTGCTTTAGGTTATGTTCACACAAATATTAGTTGAGCCAGAAAAATATGATGTAGATTTCAGGGGTAATCCACGCCTGCTTGCTGGTATTTTACCAAATTTCCAGTTTGATGTGCCATGTTGTTACCTGCTTGGCTACTCCCAATTTATCCAGCTCAGCCAGCACTCGGCGCCCATAATCAGGATCCACGTCTGTGAAGTTCTTTACCTGAAAACACAGATAGTGGTCAACCAGATTATTAAGTCTTCAGTGTCTGAATTAGTCTAAAATCCAACTCCAGTCTCATCAGAGGCTCAGGCTTTTGCACTCCCCTATGCTTTACACTGCAGCTTTGCCTGTCCAGATTGGCTACTGTGTATAAACGAAACATTGCATTGGGTGTTGTGCAAGAATTGTAGCTTACCGCTCTCTTCTGAATAAAAAGTTGAGCTCCAGCCAAGCTTTCTGCAATATTTTCACAAAGTCTCTGTCGCTCCTCCTCTGACAGAACCTCAAGATAAAATTTTCTCACCTGGGAAGAGAATCGACAGACAGGACAAGACTTGTAGGATAAGGACTACAAGGAGACAAACTCACAGCCTATGTTCAGCACGTAATGGAAGAAAATAAATCACAAACATGAAATATCCATATTATAGAAGAGGGTGGATTGGTCACTGCGGTTATTTAATTGAAACACACTAAGAACTGCAATACCAGACACAGCCCATAGAGCGGCGCTGTTTTGGGGAAAAAATAAATAAAAGCAGGTCTTTTTGCCTAATCTTAAACAATTCCTTTAAATAACACCTTCCCAAGCCCACCTATTAACATGGCTCCTAGATCCTCCCAACCGGACCCCCGGCATTGAAAGGAAGACCTGCCCTCCCTGACAATTCCCGAAACGCTATTGGGCTTGCAAAACTTTGTAACCGTGCTTAGTTTAAAAATAAATGCAGAGATTTTTTTTTCCACCGACAAGATACTTAGCAAGATGGGATATATTTACCTGAGACACGTTATCTTCTTCTGAATCATCATATCTAGCCACATCCCCATGTAGACAGTATGTGCTCTGTAGGAACTCACGTCTTTCCTGGGGACCCCCAAAACTGTTTGGATAATAGTTTGGAGCATTTCCTTAGTTAAAAATAATACAATGTGTTTAGATTATAAGGCCCAGAGACTGGGAACATTCATATTTCTATCATATTTTATATGTTTTATATATATTCTATGTTTGGGAGCATATAAAAAATAGTCACAATTACATTTCTGTACCTCTGTTCTATCGCTAATAGAAGGTCTTTTTTAAGAAGTGCACCTTCATCTATTACCTACATAAGCCCTAATAACATATGGAAAGGTTTGGTCTTAAAAGAGTTTTCCCTCTTAAAGGGGTTCCCCACTCAGGACAATCCCTATTTGTTAGAAGGGTCCCTTGGCAATAAGTTGATCACAAAGTGTCCCCCTGCTGGGATCCCCAGCGATCGGCTGTAATCTGTGGAGAAACCTGCAGTGTTATGTTTCCCTGCAGCGCCACCACAGGGAAAATGAAGAATTACACAGTGCTCATTTATATCAATGTCTTGTCTGTGTAATACAGGACAGGTCCTCCAGAGGGAGATAGGCTTTTTGTAATGGCTCTCCACTCTGGCCAAGAGATGAGAATCCTGAACAGAGGACCTTCCTCTAGTAACTGAAAATTCCCTAATAGGGTGTATGGAAATGGGTTTGACCGACCCATTATAATCTATTATTATTATTAATAATAATTCAATCCGGCCCCAGCTACATGTGAATTACATCAGTCAGAATGAAATGAGTAAATGAAAGTAGCTCATGAGAACAATCACTATATAACAACTGTACCTTGATTGTCACCCATTGCCATGACCCCATCTCTCTCAACGTTTGCTGCTTTAGACCTGATGGGGGCGTTTACTGGAATCTGTGCAAAATTCACTCCTAGCCGATACCGCTGAGCATCTGGGTAGGCATGCATGCGTCCCTTAAAGGGATTAAAATTAAAATTAATAAATAGATACTAAATAATAATGATGTGTCTATTAGCAGGTCACCTGAAATAGCAAAATTCAAAGATTTGTGTTTGAGCAAAAATTGTGAGACCAACTCGGACTAACTTGGGGTGGAGCCGTTCGCCTTCAGCAGCGAGTTGGGAAATGGAAAGTCTGTAATCAGGGCCAGATATACCTCTGGGCACAGTAGGCATGTGCCTATAGGCATCCCTGGGGAAAGGGTGTCTATAGAAGGGAAAATTTACATATGAATAAACTGAACAGTGTGTATTTATATGTAAATGATGTATATATATATATATATATATATATATATATATATGTTAACTAGGCACTCATGGTGCTGCCGCACACCCAGGGAGGCAGGGGTATAACGACTGGGGGTGCAGAGATAGTATTCATAACCAGGCACGGGTGCCTGAGAGGGTCCCAATGCTACTCTGCCATATGAGTAGACAGCGGTACTATAAACGGCACATGGTAGGTGCGGTACCTTTTATAGATATTACATTGGGACCCAGGAGCAAAACATTATGCCTCCGCAGGAAAAGACAAAGGGAAGCCAGCAGGGGGTGCTAGATGTGTGAAATACACCGCAGTGTATGTAGGTGTGGCCTACTTGATGGGCGGAGTCTAAAACGCCAGATAATCTGAGCCTACAGGTGTAAAGGATTTGCCTGACACAGCTTCTGTGTCGACGCCCGTGGTTAATCAGCCTGCATCTGTTCCTAGGTCTGCTAGAGTGACTCGATCTGCTACCACTCAGGCTGGTAGGCTGAGGAGTGGGAGAACTGCCTGGCCAGACGGTTCTAGCTCCCGCCCTTGGTCTATGTATACCTTCATTTGCTGCTGGTCCTTTGCCTGTGATTCTCTTGGTTCCTGGCTCTGCTGTTCCTGCTGCTTTCAATTGACCTGCTTCATATTGACCCTGGCTTGATTGACTACTATTCTTCTGCTCTGCTTTTGTTACCACGTACACTCCTGGTTTGACTCGGCTCGTTCACTACTCCTGTTGCTTACGGTGTTGCCGTGGGCAACTGCCCCACTTCCCTTTCTTCTGTGTACCCTGTCTTGTGTTGTCTGTCGTGCAGATATTGAGTGTAGGGACCGTCGCCCAGTTGTACGCCGTCGCCTAGGGCGGGCCGTGCAAGTAGGCAGGGACTGGGTTGCGGGTAGATTAGGGCTCACTTGTCCTTCTCCCTACCCCATCATTACAACAGGTTTTGGAGATGTAAATCCGGTACAGGTTATGATCATTATGGTCTTTATAACATTCACTAACTCTTTCCTCCTCCTCCTCCTCCACATTCAGTAATGTCCTTCCCTCCAATCATTAGGATTTCATCCTTTTTCCGGCGATCACTCTGTGATCTCTCTGTGCCTCTTACCTCTGAGGCTCCTTTAACAGTGGAACTGACCCCCTTCAGCTGCCGGGCTCCATAACACCCTTGTAATGTCTAGCATGCTGGGAGTTGTACTAATTAAGAGCTGGTTCCATATAACATTGTAATAGGTATGTAGCAAGTAGTTTCTTACCAGTAGAATCTTGTCAGGACTGGGCTCTATTCCTGGCGCCATGTTATGTGGTGAGAAGGTGATCTGCTCCACTTCAGCAAAGTAATTGATGGGATTCCTGTTTAATGTAATCTTCCCCACTGGTATTAAAGGGAACTCATTGTGATACCAAACCTGTAATTTATAATTATTATAAGTTATTACACTGTGTACAGTACAATAAAGCATTATACTGTTACAAAATGTAAAGTGTGCAAATTGCTGAAGTCAGCCATAGACATTAGATATCATCTCCAAGTCCCTCATTAACATGCCTGCTTGGCTTAGCCAAAGGCATATGGTTGACAGACACTTCTAGTGCCACTTATCTGTGTATCAGAGTCGTCTACAGTAACAGTTGGAGCCTTTAGTACAGGAAGTTAAACCATCTCTGACCCAAACCACCAGGGATTTTATTAAATAAAAACCTGTCATTGCCTTAGACCACGAGGGATGTTATTATTAACACCATCCCTGCCCTAGACCACCAGGGATGTTATTACTAACTCCGTCTCTGCCCTAGACCACCAGTGATGTTATTACAAAAAACTGCCATTGTCCTAGACCACCAGGGATGTTATTATTATCTCCGTCTCTGCCCTAGGCCACCAGGAATGTTATTTAAAAAAACTCTCATTACCCTAGACCACCAGGGATATTATTATTAACTCTGTCTCTGCCCTAGACCACCAGGGATTTTATTATTAACTCTGTCTCTGCCCTAGACCACCAGGGATTTTATTATTAACTCTGTCTCTGCCCTAGACCACCAGGGATGTTAATATTAACTCCGCCTCTGCCCTAGACCAACAGGAATGTTATCAGTAACCCCCTCACTGCTACAATTAACACCTTCATTACCCTAGACCACCAGGGATATTACCAAAAATAATTTTTAGTCATTATTCATTTTAAATATGAGAAGATGTAAATTGACGGAAGGGGGCCACACACTCTTTTTGAACGGGGGACATCAGTTGACTGTGTACACTCCTGCCTGTATAAATACATTTCTTATAGAATGTCCATTCACAAAAGGCAAACCATTGTGCAAAATAAACAGAATGACTTTGAGTTTCTAGTATGACCCGTTCAATACTTTTCTTACCTTTGTGATATCAAAAGGATTAAATGGCATCTCGTTGGCTTGGTCTAAGGTCATGACCTGGATCGACAAAGTCCAGGATGGAAAGTCTCCCCTAGTTATTGCTTCTTCCAGATCTTTAATTGCATAATCCGGGTTTTTTCCAGCCAAAGTCTTTGCAGCCTCTTTGGGCAGGTATTTCACCCCCTGGTTAGACTGGAGGGAACAGAAAAGCTTATTGTAAGAGGAATATGATTTATTGAATAAAAAAATAAATATTGTATATATGTGCAAGAGCAATTGGACTCTGCTGCACTTGATGATTTTCCTATCAATTAGAAGAACTCAGATGACATGACACATGATTTCCAGTAGGAGGCAGTCTGAGTTCCATTCAGTCTTTTGTCGGCTGAAGGATACTATTAAAGGTGTAGGTTCAACGTCAATACCGTTGTGTTGGTTGCCATTGACACCGGTCAACGGTTTGTTGACAGACACGCCTCTAACAGTTTACCTGACTTCACAATACTCTATACTGCACTGCATTCTGCGAGAGTTTTTTCCAACAACAATTTACTGCGCATTGTCTGATTACTAGAGCGATCTTTGTACAGCCATTAAGCCTAATTTATCAAAACTAGTAACCATCTATCACAGTGCAGCTTTTCCAGAGCAGTTCTAAGCGTTTACCTGCTTTGGGCAATCCCTTTAATTGGAAGGGCCCACCAAAAATACTCTGATAAGACGAGGTCTTGCTGTTGGGACCTCCAGCGATCAGCTGTAAACTTCAGGGGGACCTGGTCCAAGTACTTAATTCCTCTGCAGTGCCACCACAGGAGAAATGCTGCATTACATTGTGCCCATTGAAGTCAATAATTTGGCTGTGTAATGCACAAATAGGCCGGATCCTCCAGGGAACACAGCAAATAATGGAATTTGTAATTAGGAATTTATTCACTAACAACTTTCTAGAACCTAAAAAGTATATATTACAAAGATAATATATTAGGGAACTGCTGCTTATTCCTTCCAAAATCTCTGGGGTCCCAGCCAATCAACATACAGCTTTTCGAGTTATGAAAAACAGTGGCAAAGGGATCCCAGTACTATAGAGTGTCATGGGACGAGTATTGAGTTATGATGTGACAGATTAATATGATATGAGCGTCAGATACGTACCTTGTAGTGGAATTTAGCATACACAGCCTCCCCTTGTGCATTTACCAGTTTAAAAGCATGGTTTGAAAATCCATCCATGTATCGAAATCCATCAGGAATCCCTCTGTCCGTAAATAAGTGGGTGACCTACATGTGGACAGAATGAGGGATTATTAGTCGTTTTCTGGTATCAAAGGATATTATTTTTCATAAACCCAAGACAGTGGTCATGGAAGATTGCAGCTGATCATTTTATACAGGGCCGCGTTCTGTGCAGATAAGAGTTCTGGTATTAAAATATTATCCTATGACTAATTTACGAAACAAAATCATTGACCCAAATTAAATTTATAGTTAGTCCTTGTACAATCTAGTTAGTCAGAATTTTTTGCATAGATCTCAGACAGTGGCTTTGTCTGTATAAATATTAATATCCATATACACCTGAAATATACACCTATCAGAGCTTGTGAGTGCCTATACAATATCACCTATAGTGCACAAGTAGAGCAGCAGTGCCCATATAATACCATCCAGCGCTCACATAATGTGAGCCATAGTGCTCACATAATGCCAATCATAGTGCCCATATAATAGCTGCCATAGTGCCCCATAATACAAGTGATAATGCCCACAACTTCAGTGCATAAAGTAAACCAGCCATAGTGCTCACATAATGCCAATCATAGTGCCCATATAATAGATGCCATAGTGCCCCATATTACAAGTGATAATGCCCACAACTTTAGTGCATAAAGTAAACCAGCCATAGTGCTCACATAATGCCAATCATAGTGCCCATATAATAGCTGCCATAGTGCCTCATAATACAAGTGATAATGCCCACAACTTTAGTGCACAAAGTAAACCAGCCACAGTGTCCACATTATGCCTGTCACAATGCCCACTGCCATAATGCCCAAATAAAACAGCAATCATGACCATAGAACACAAGCCATAGTGCTCTAAAATACGACTCAGCGCCTACAGACATAGGGCTCCCCCCCCCCCCCCCCAAAAAACACTTTATCTTTTAAGGCACCCAATTGATCCACCCACACCAGTGCTCGTCTGCTCAAATGATATAAAGAAAATCACCCACTCAGCTTCACTGCCTCTTTCTGTACCAAACTTTGTTTTCAGAGATTACCCCAGGAAGAAGCCAATTCTGTCCAGAAGTAGAAGTCTTTTTTGGTCTACAGAGTTGACCTTCTAGTAGAGCCCCAACAATAGAAAGGTGCTAGGTGAGGAGATCGCTCCCATCTTGACCTTGGCATAAGGTTAATGGGTGGCTGAGTACACCCTGTTGAGCAATGTATGATATCAATATCTGGTACCTCATGAAGGGTTTCTGGACGCAGGCTCAAAAAATCCCATAGCATGTTTGGGTCTTTACGGTGTGTCCGTGGGTGTCTCTTCTGAGCATGGGAAAGTGATGGAAACTACAAGAGAACAGAATGTTAGGATGTAAATTACGGAAGAAGCTTCATGATGAGCACCCTGTTTGACTAGTGATATAAGGTCACATAATATGGACTTCCCATGATGTTTCTCTCATTTCAGATGAGGTACGGGCTACGCGGCATCCAACCAGAGGTGTCCATGGCCTATATCCAACCTGCTTACAGTATGGCTAAGACTCTAGGCCATGATCTCCAGTTTTGTTGTACCGGTATACAATATTATGGAGTACCAGCAATAAAAAAACGATCTCCTAATATATTGTATGAACGGATTTGCTTCCACAGTCTGGATAATCCCATGCGCAGATCCATAGATCTCTGTTTACAGGAGTATATAGTCAACCGTGATGTAGACTGTAGACTAGTGGCGGTGCACCTGCCATACTGTGGCGGCTTCAAATACAGCCATGACTCCGTCAAAGTACTCTACATACAGCAAGGACAGCGTCAAGGAGTAGGAAAATACATATAGTGGTAGGCATATACAAAAGCCCAAACATAGCTACATAAACATGCACACAACTTTATTTTCAATAGGAAATATATCACAGTGCCCCCATAATAGTGGAGAAAATAGTAGAGGAGCTCTTCTTCTTTTTCCATATGGTTTGGCAGATCTCTAAGAGTACATGCCTGATCATTATCCTGGGGAAGGTTTTCACTGGCGGGGCTGTGCATCAGACACCAGAGGGCCAAGTGCGGGCGCCGGGCCAACCACTTGAGGCTGTTATAGACCAACCAAAAAAAAGCGTATGGCACGATGGCAGGGAAGCGGCAGGTAATAATAGTCATCAAGTCAGATCAAGAAATATAATCAGGATGGGGTACATACTAACCATGATGGGGTCTCTTATGAAGAATATTGGGGTGCTGTTCCCAACAATATCCCAGTTTCCTTGTTCTGTATAGAATTTGACAGCAAATCCACGAGGGTCTCTCACAAGATCTGAAGTCCCAGATTCTCCAGCTGCAGAAATAGTCATGTACAATAGGTCAAAGATGCAAGACATGAGGGGTAATTCTGTTTTAATGTACTAATGATCAGGTCTCATTGCTCCTACTATGGAAATCTCAGGAGGAAGAGTTTGCATTCGTAGGTCCCAGGGCCCATGTGGGCTGTCATGTGGGTGCTCCTACCTGAGTATTAGGATATGTGCACACGACCTATTTTCAGACGTAATGGAGGCGTTTTACGCCTCGAATTACGCCTGAAAAGACGGCTCCAATACGTCGGCAAACATCTGCCTATTGCTTGCAATGGGTCTTACGATGTTCTGTGCAGACGAGCTGTCATTTTACGCGTCGCTGTCAAAATACGGCGCGTAAAATGACGGCTCGTCAAAAGAAGTGCCTGTCACTTCTTGGGACGTAATTGGAGCCGTTTTTGATTGACTCCAATGAAAAACAGCTCCAATTACGTCCGTAATGGACGCCGCGAAAAACGCGAGTACTTGCAAAAATGTCTGAAATTCAGGAGCTGTTTTCGCCTAAAAACAGCTCCGTAATTTCAGATGTATTTTGCGTTTTCGTGTGAACATAGCCTAAGGCCGGATTTACACGCGCGTGTGCGTTTTGCGCGCGCAAAAAACGCAGCGTTTTGCGTGTGCAAAAGTACTTAACAGCTCCGTGTGTCAGCCGCGTATGATGCGTGGCTGCGTGATTTTCGCGCAGCCGCCATCATTATGACACTGTATGTTTGTAGCACGTGGTGCTTTTCTGTTTTCATTCATGGTTTTGACTGCTGTTGCGCGAATCACGCGCGTCCCACGGAAGTGCTTCCGTGTGCTGCGCGTGATTCTCACGCACCCATTGACTTCAATGGGTGCGTGATGCGTGAACAACGCACAAATATAGGACATGTTGTGAGTTTTATACAGCGGACTCACACGCTGCGCAAAAATCACTGACTGTCTGCACGGCCCCATAGACTAACATAGGTCCGTGCGAGGTGCGTGAAAATCACGCGCGTTGCATGGACGCATTACACGTTCGTCTAAATAAGCCCTAAGAGTGCATTCTGCTTGTTTACTGATCTAAGTAGATAAAGAGCACAGATGTGGGCGTTAGGGCATGTTCAGATATGGTGGAATTGCCGATCCGTAGATGGGGTTTTCCAAACCCACAGATTTTCACAGTGTACTTTACCCTTTTCAATGCATAGGGGGAAATCCTTGGCAAATGCACATCACTATCTGTGGCAAAATCCGCTTGTGCTACAATCCGCAGCAGAAAAAGTCTGCTATGTGTGGATTTACCCTTAAAAAAAGATGCATAAGATTGACAGATATGGAGAGAAAGGAGAGGGAGGACGGAAGGAAAAGCTAGTGGTAGTATCCTTATATATTTGTATGTAGGAGGATGACAGGGTGACCAGAGACAGCTGACATAGCCTCCAAAATGGCTGACAACAGCTACAACTTCCTGCCACCAGTTATCGTAGGAAGAACAGCTCTGGAGCACAAACTGCTGCTCTAACAAAGCTTACAGCTTACTTGTAGTAGAGAACCGGACAGCTACTGGTGTCTTCTTGCCAATGTGCCCAAATACTTTGGCTTTGCAATACCTGGTGATATCATGAGTAATTTCAAAACAACCAAATGCTCCTGAAATATATATGAAGAAAAATTCTCACATTTAACAACTTAGTACAGTAATGGGGTTCTCTACTTTATTCATACTAGTCCCTTTAAGTCTTGCCCTCCATATACAGCAATCACCGTGCAAGATAAAATATGTCTAACTACAGTAGAATACAAAAAACACAACTTACAACATGCCATAAATGACATTACATAAACAATGTCTTCTCGTCCATTCACATCTGAAGCTAGTTTCAAAATTGTAAGAGTTTTCTTTTACCAGGGAGCAGTGCATTGTGGGAGCTTAAATTACAGATCTAAGCTGTTAGGTCAGATGTCTGACAGCAGGCTGAAGCTAAACTGCTGTCAGTTTCCAAGGGCAACCAGAAGAATTTTGAAAGGGTTCTGTAATGAATGGCAAAAATGACATGAAGTAATTCCAAATTGGTAGAGAAAAAATATACGGGACAGTACGGGACAGTAGTCCCGCGGGGAGGCAGGGACACCTAGCGTCATATATAGCTATGAAGCTGTGAGCCCGGCTCCCTGAACTGTGTTTGGTCCGAGAAATGCGGCCGACATGCGGACCGTATATCACGGACCGAACAAGATCGTGTCAATAAGACCAAATGTGTATGGGCACCATCAGTTTCTTACCTGCTCCACGAGCATGCACCACCCTCTCTGGAATTCGTTCCCTGACAAAGTGAGCAATTTCTTCAATGTATACCGCATCTTGGAGGAGCAATGGCCCCCGCGGGCCCACTGTCAGTGTGCTGGTTTTATTTCCAATTGGAATCCCAGTCGCTGTTGTCAAAACCTCAGGCTATAGGGAGAGAATATAATACATGGAAGTCGTTATTATGGAAAAATATCCATATTGATGACAGGAAGTATTATTATTGGTAATATAACCTGACCATGGCGGGTAATTGCGGCCCGCCACAGTGACATCACTACGGATAACACATCACTGCGGGCCATTTTTGGTTGCTACTGTCAAGTAAGCAGCAGAGATCAGCAAGCGGTGGTGGTGCTGAAACTCAGAAGAATCCCTATGCTATGTTTGTTTAAAAATAAATAAAAAATATATATATATTTTGCAGCCATCGACCTTAATTTATATTTTGCTAAGAAAATACAGCAATCCTGAGGATAGGCCATCATTTTATTTCTCCGTACAACCCCTTTGAAGGGGGGCTCCAGAGAATGGGTTTTAACCCCTTCCCGCTCTATGAAGTGCTGTTGGGTATGTTCACACGCTGAGTTTTCAGGCATATTTCAGGGTGTAAATGACCCGAAATACGCCTGAAAAGACGGAAGCTGAACGCCTACAAACATCTGCCCATTAAAATCAATGGGAAAAACGCCATTTAGTTCATACGGGGGCATCTTTTTACGCCGCTGTTTTAAAAAAAAGGCGCGTAAAATAACGCTCCGTAAAAAGAAGTAGCATGTCACTTCTTGAGGCGTTTTTGGAGCTGATTTTCCATAGACGCTATGAAAAACGCCTCAAAATATGCATCAAAAGAATCTTCATTTTCAGCTTCAAAAACGGCTGAAAATCAGAGGCTGTTTTCTCTGAAAACAGTTCCGTAATTTTCAGCCGTTTTTGACTCGCTTAGGGTATGTGCACACGTAGTGTTTTCAGCCATTTTTCAAAACGGACGCGTAAAAAAAAGCCCGTGAAAAAGCAGTGCATGTCAGTTCTTGAGCCGTTTTTGGAGCCATTTTTCATTGACTCTATAGAAAAGCAGCTCCAAAAATGGACGTAAAAAACACAGCGAAAAACGCAAGTTGCTAAAAAAACGGCTGAAAATCAGGAGCTGTTTTCACTTGAAAACAGGTCCGTATTTTCAGACGTTTTTAAGTTTGTGTGTGCACATAGCCTTACAATGCGAAACTATGCAGTTCGGTAAAGTGCCCGCGCCATCGTTGTGGCGGGTGCGGTCTGTATTAAACAGCCAACACCACGCTCTAACATTTAGAGTTTGTTGATGGAAAAATTAAAATGTGATTGGTTTTCGAAAGCAGCGTGACAAAAACAAATTGTTTTGACAAAAAAAAAGTGTGTTATTGTGCAAAACTAGAATTTTTTATTAAGCAGAATTAAATAATTGGTTAAAAAAACACACACATGAAAAATAAAGACTATATACAATTATTTTTTAATAAAAAGTTTTTCTTCAAGATAAATTTCAACAAATTTGGTTCCCGTGGCAGGAATATATCTTTCCCTCTTTCACTCTAGTTTGACTTCTTCTACTTGGGAGTTCCACTTTTTACCTTTTTTTCATTTCTTCTCTCCCTCTGTTCTTCTTCTCCTTCTTCTGTCTCCACTTTTTCCCCCCTCTTCCTGACAGGGGCTGTACAGGATTAGAAAAATATGACCGCTCTCTTCCAAAAACAGCACCACACCTATCCACAGGCTGTATCTGGTATTGCAGTTTAGCTCCATTGAAGTAAATGAGACTGAGCTGCAATACCACACACAACCTATGGACAGGTGTGGTGCTGTTTTTTGGAGAAAGCAGACATGTTCCTCTTGGGTCCTTTTACACCAGCCCATTTTGGCCGTAACAATGAGACAGCTTGTTGATCGGCGCTCATGTGCTCTTTTCATAAGGAGATATGTATGGGTCCCCATACATTTCTATCATGTCAGCAGCATGTCTCGCTGTTTACACAGGGAGATGCGCTGACGATAACGATAATATTTTAGGCTACAGAAACTATATGATCAGCCGATGAACGAGTGTTTGCCCGATAATTGGCCCGTGTAAAAGGGCCCTTAGCCTGGACAACCGTTTGTCATTGATTGTTCCTGTGCGGAGATGCCCCCTACATTATCCATTTTCCTTAATGGCCACTAAAATGCTCCATTCGGCTTTACTCTGCCTTTTCTATGTGGGATTTACCCCCTGGTCATTTTCTTGTGCATGATATCATTTTGTTACTTATGTGATATTGGGGTTTAAATTCCATGTATGGATCTTTATTCACACCTCAAAACTTATAACATTAACGTCTATTTATTACAGAATCCAATGAATGTCCTAAGTATAAGGGCCCTGTGTGGTAACAAGTGCATTTTAATGGCCTCGGTAGTAAGGTACATTGCCAGTCATTAAAGGGTTAACACTTCAGACCGCTGTGGGTGACATCACAATGAATGAGGTGGCAGTGGTAATAAACTCCTGCAGTAATGATGATGAATGCGCTGATGTCATAAATACAAAAGTCTATGACATAAAGAAGATTCCATATTAGAAGGTTTTACTGCCACGTTCAGCGCCATATTGGATGCCACTGAGGACCTTGAGCTTGACTTCCCCACCAATGCCAACCTGATGTTATTTGGAGGTTCTATTAGGGAAGACCCTTTACCCAAGACCGCTTCTTTATCACAGAGCAGAGACAGGTGCTGCAAAGAGGGATCTGAAGGACCCCTCTGAAGGACCAGTCTCGTCTGTGCATTACATGAATCGATCATTCATTTTAATGGGTTCCAGGGGAGAAAGAAGATATCCGCCTAGCCAACCAGATCAGCCTAATTATGTGCCAACCAGATCAGCCTAATTATGTGCCAACCAGATCAGCCTAATTATGTGTTTAATGTTGTTCCTTGTAATGTCATTAATTGTAAATCTGATAAAATGTACAAATTCTGTTACAAATTATATTTTGGCACCTTCTAAGCCCAGAGGAAGGGCAATCCTCCAGCCATGGTTTCCCTAGAGGTTTCCCCCACAGGGGGTTTTTCCTCTCCTGCGTGCTGGAGGGTGACTCTTCGTGAGTCGGAGGTTTGCCATTTTGGGTATGGTCATGTATTTTTAAATAAAGCTTTGACCATTTAACACCCATTTATAATGTTTTGCGTCTTTATTTTGCATTCTTTGGTTTTGATGCTTGGGATTCTGGGTCCATCACATATCACAAAGTCATAAGGTCAGACATCTGCTTCCTATACAGGACAATTACCCACCCCATGGAGGTGTTCTTGGGGCAGTGGTTGATTTCACACTGGCATATAGTATTGAGACAACAAGCATTATTGCACAATTAACACTAGTGTCTACAGTGTCGGACTGATCCACCGGAGCCTCCGATGGGACCAGGCACTGGGCCGATTCTCTCCAGCCGCAGAGCAGAGAACCATTTGCTCCCTACCGCGCTGCTTACTTTTGTAGGCCACAGGCCTGTGACCTACTAGAGGTCAGACTGACGCAGAGGACGCCGTCGTCCCAAAACCGGTGACGCAATGACGTCACTGTGCCAGGCCATGGACAGGAGGCAGAGGACCCATCCGCTCGTCGTGGGAGCGTAGTTAGGTGAGGTTTTTTTTTCCTTGGCGCAAATGGGAACCTAACTTTATTGGGGGCATAGAGGGGCCTAATTACTATATCGGCAGCACATAGGGGGCCTAACTACTATATCGGCAGCACATAGGGGGCCTAACTACTATAGGGGTGGCACAAAGAGGGAGTAAGTACTATATAGGGGCACAAAGGGGGCCTTATTACTATATAGGGGCACAAAGGTGGCCTAACTAACTGTATAGGGCCAAAGGGGGGGCCTAACTACTATATAGGGGCCCAAAGGGGACCTAACTACTATATGAGGTCCAACGGGGACCAGACTACTATATTGGGGCCTAAAGAGAGTTATAATTACTATATAGGGGTCCAAACTGGGTCCTAACTACTATATAGGGGTACAAAGAGATCCTACCCACTATATTGGGGTACAAAGTTGGCCTAACTACTATATTGAGGCCCAAACTGGGACCTAACTACCATATGGGGGCACAAAGGGGACCTAACTACTATATGGGGGCCAAATGGGGACCTAACTACTACAAGAGTGTTTGCTTTCACTGACAGCTACCAGAGATATTGAAAATGGTGAAGAATTGAAACACAAAGTATATGAGAAACTTGCAGAACTTTTCATTATGCAATGATTCATCTTTGGTCTCTGTTCACATTAGCATTGTGCCGGAACCATCGCACGAAAGACACCAGCGGCCCCTGATGGATTCCAATGACTTGGGGTCCGTTGGGTTCCTTCAAGGTGTCTTTCGTTTTGACGGGAAAAATAATACTGCATGGAACGGAAAATCCCTTTAAAAGGACACAGCATAAAATGATGATGGATCAGATGATGCATGTAATACATTCATGAGCACGCCTGGCACAGGGACTCAGCAATATTAATGAACCTCATTTATAATAAATGTTTCTTTGCCGCATCATAGCGCTTACCATGCTTGTTAGCATCTCTAGGAAGTTTGGGCGAGGCCATAGATTTGTCTGAAGTTTATGAAGTGGTATAAATCATTCAAATTAATGGCAGGGATGGGTGACTACTCCCTATTAATTTGACTGAATTTTAATACTTCCGGAGCAAAGAAAATTTCTCTTAGACTTCTACATAAAGATATAAAAAATGGCCTACAAAAATAGTACATCAAAAACGTACTTCATTTTATACCCAAGACATGATAAATAAATGGTGACATTTGTTTGGTCAAGGGACGCGCCGTCTTGGCACTGACTAAATATAGATGTAAGTGTATGTGCACACACACTAATTACTTCCGTAATTGACGGACGTATTTCGGCCGCAAGTAGTGGACCGAACACAGTGCAGGGAGCCGGGCTCCTAGCATCATAGTTATGTACGATGCTAGGAGTCCCTGCCTCTCCGTGGAACTACTGTCCCGTATTGAAAACATGATTACAGTATGGGACAGTTGTCCTGCAGAGAGGCAGGGACTCCTAGCATCGTATATAACTATGATGCTAGGAGCCCGGCTCCCTGCACTGTGTTCGGTCCGGGACTTGCGGCCGAAATACGTCCGTCAATTACGGACGTAATTAGTGTGTGTGCACATACCCTAAGGCTTCGGCTGGTTGAACTGTAGAAAAAAAGTCTAAACGGGTTGTCCAGGATTACAAAAACAGTGTCACTCTTGTTCATGGGCTACGTTCATGCAGCTCAGTCCTATTCATTTGAATGGGGATGAGCTGTAGTACCAAACGGTGCCCGTGAGTAAGAGTGGCACTGTTTGTGGAAAAACGATCAGACCCTTTTTTTCTAATCCTGGACAATCCTTTTAAGGTTTTATTTTCTTGTAGAATATTTCTTGTATCAGAATGTCTAAAAAACTAAACTCTGATCCGTTGGTATGAGCAATAAGGACAATTTTCTCAGAGCAAATTTTAAGATATTAGACACACTCCCAGCCTCTTCGATAAATTGTATTTATGCACTCGTTTTAACATATATGTTTAGGGACATTTATTTTAAAGGGAACCTGTCACCAGCATTTCACCGATTGAACTCTCCTCACCCCTCACTGGCCGCTGCTTTCAAAAGTTCATTGCCGTGATACCCTCTCCTATACTCCTCCTCCAACCGTAAATAACGGTCTGCAAACATTTCACGCTTTTTATGGTAATAATCCGGCAGTCTCGTTCGTTCCTCTTCTTATGCCCGTCCACCGCCGAAAACTGTCCCGCCCTGAATGCCGAAATCTTGTCTGAGATAGCTCACATGCACCCTTCATATATGGTCTGACACCCTTCCCTGCTTCGTCCACACTTCATATCTAACTACGGCGCATGCGCTGCTATGGTGTCCTGTTGTGCGCACACACCAGTACAGGAAACCGATGCACAAGCGTGGGATTTCGTGTGTTCTGGAGGGAGGCGAGGAGCTGCCAATCAAAAGTAAGGAGGCGGGGTTAACTCGGAAAGGCTTGAGGAATGAAGATATGACTCTTTTTGACTGCGGATATGACTCTTTTATACTCATTAGCATACGGCGCGGGTACACTGAAAAACTGAATACTAAAAAGGTACAGATACTTCTTAGAAGATAATTATAGGTTACGTAAAATTTATTTTTCACCCACTTCCACCAGGTATTGCTGGTTTAACAGGTGAAATGCTGGTGATAGGTTCTCTTTAAACCAGTGTAACCACCCAATGTATATCCGAATGTACTCAGGTACCACCTGTGGACACAGCGGCAATTGAAACTTCTCATCGGAGCCGATCTCCCTTTAGTCTGGAGCCGCGGTGGCAATCAGCTGATCGCTGTGGGTCCGGCTCCCAACACCCCTGTAAAAGAGCTGATTTTGCCAGGGGAAGCTGTGGCCAGCCAGGTATTTGTAGAATTTCATAACTGCTGTTCAGATGAATGGCTGTCCATGTAATACATGGACGCCTCAAGTTCACTTGGATGGGAGCCACTCATTCAGAGTGGCTGTCCGTTTTGGCTAATAGAGGGCAGTCCTGAACAAGGGACCCCCATCTTTGGGAGCATAAGAACAAGGATTGTCTTCATGAGACAACCTGTAATGACAGGGATAGGGAAACAGACAAGTGAGCCCTAATCTACTCGCCACTCAGTCCCTGCCTACTTGCAACGACCCGCCCTAGGCGACGGGGTACAACTGGGCGACGGTCCCTACACTCAGTAAGTGCACGATAGACAACCAGAAGGAAACACAGAACAAAGGGAAACGGGGCAGTTGCCCACGGCAACACCGTGAGCAACAAGAGTAGTAAACGAGCCGAGTCAAACCAGGAGTGTACGAGGTGCCAAACGCAGAGCAGAAGAGTAGTCAGTAAGCCAGTGTCAATACGAAGCAGGGACAAGTAGTTCAAGAAGCTGCAGCAGGGCCAGGAAACCAACAGAGAAGAATCACAAGCAAGGAGGAACAGGAAAGGCAGGTATAAATAGACAGAGGGCGGGAGCTAGCTCCGTCTGGCCAGGCTGTGATAGGCTCTCCCACTCCTAAGCCTGCCATCCTGAGTGGTGGAAGATGGGGTCAGTCTCACAGACATAGAAGCAGATGCAGACTGATTACCTATGGGCGTGGATACAGAAGCTGTGCCTGGCAGATCCTTAACACAACCCCTATAAGATACACAACGGTGGAAGATTAGCATCTATCAGAAATCTCTGATGCCACTTATCTGGGGAAACAACGTCTTCAACCAGTAAAAAAATCCAACCTTTACAATCTTTGTTTCCCTTGTCCTAATAGACATTAAATTGTTGACTGCTCTTGGTTAGGCTCTACCAACAGAAATCTCAAGTCTATGGTCATCTCTAGAATAATGGATATACCAGAGAAACTTAATCATTAAAGGGGTTCTCCGTTTTGGACATTACCTACATGTTAGAAGGATCCCTTGACAATAAGCTGATCACATAGTGTTCCCTTGCTGGAAAACCGAGTGATCAGCTATGGTTTGTGGGGAAACCTGGTAGTAAGTGTTACCCTGCAGCGCCACCACAGGGGAAATTAAGCATTACACAGTGTCCATTCATATAAATGGACTATCTATGTAAGTAATGCAGGACAGGACTGGTCCTCCAGATAGAGTGTCGTTCTTTGTAACGGCTCTCCACTCTGGCCAAAATATGAGGGCTCTGAACAGAGGACCCCCCTCTATTAACCCAGAATCCCCTAATAGGGTATATCAAAAATTATTTTCTAAACTGGACAACCCTTTTTTCATAAATGTTGATGATAATCATGTCTATGGTACTATAAAGTATGGTTCCATTGGTCGTAACAAAATAGATCTTAATGTAATGTTTTTCTTGATCACTACCGATCATAGCATTTGGTTCAATGTTAGACAAGAAAACCAAGGAATATACATATTGCAATGCACAGAAACATATTGAAAATCAATCCCATCTTTGAATGGTTTATTCCATGTATGTTCCTTTACCGATCCTAATAGTCAATCAGGGTCAAATCTTCCCATTTCCAGCCACCTTTAGTCCTACCACATTATCTTATAAAATGCAAGTATTATGGTTTCGGCACCATAATAAGGTTAAATGGAGCAGGTCATTGCATCAGCTATAAGGCATGTCATACAGGCGATTACTGTTTTCAAATATGTAATAATAGCAGTAATTAAACCAGTTATAGAACATTTCCAAAAACAAAAAAGAAAAATATTTTAAAAGCCTGACACAATGTGGACATACATTTTAAGACTGAGGATGATGAGTGATTTCATTGCCCTTTAATTATACAGCAGGCAGTAGAGAGCATGTTATATTTACATAAGAAACTATTCACTGTCCTGTCAAAGTGGAAGATCTAGGGCTATGCCAACAAGGACGCCACCCATACACAGGAGTGATGTTGATAAGTACCCACATTTTTGGGTAACAATACAATATGTATGTATTGTAGAGGTTCGGTCAGCACCAGGAATAGTAGGGTGCACGAGTAGGGGCCTAAACCAAATACAAAAAACAGAAGTACTCGGCACACCAATTGGAGTTAAATTTTCCATTTTTTAATTTTCAGAAATGCCAGTTAATGTATGCGTGCGACGTTTCGGTCACAAAGGACCTTCATCAAGCTCTTAGAAAGTAATATGGAACGGTAACTAGCCTTAGCGCTATGGGTAAGCGGCCGGCCGTATAAGTTACGTAAGCTATTAGAATACCTGAGTGTTAAGATAGGAGCTGTATGCTGATGGCGCTGTGGTAGAGCGGCAGCCATTCCCACAGTCTCCTCTAAAGAAATGGAGAATCGAAGGTGATAATTGTTGGCCAACGCAACATGTACATAACTACTCGACCCGTAGTTATGTATATGCAGGGCTGAATTATAATAAGTGCATGGTGGCCTACAACATCTTGAGAACCTTGAGGGCCTTAACCACCAACCCCCCCTGATTACCGTACAGTAATCCTATCCAGCCGGAAAGAAGAAGATGCGTGTCCATGAATGTGGGTGGCTCATTCTTTTAAAGTCTAAGAGAGTTTCTGACTTGGTTGTCTCCATAACTTCCATAGACTTCAGTGGAGAGGGCCATGCATATTTGGGGTAAGGGATACAGATGTGGTCTGGGTAACAGAGGTGGGATTGGAACCCCCCAATAACCTTAGTCACGTCCTGGTGTATATAGTCCTCTTTCTGCTAATATAATCATCCAAGACCCTTGCATAGTGTTATGTACTGGTAAAAAATGTTGTGATCATCACGATTTGCAGTGATGGGAATTGACAAAAAAAATTGCATGATCTGAATCACAGATGAAAGCTGTAACCACAAACAGCCTGTTCTTAGGGTGTAGAGGTGGACCCCTACCATTCACAGTATTACATGTTCATTTTGTGTAGGTCAGATAATGATTGGATCTAATGAATCCAATTTTTTAAACCCTTTACAGATCTAAAATCTGAAATGACTGTTCCGATTGTAGAGTAGTTAGCAACATGTAAACCCAACCTAAGATCCTTAAAGAACCTCCACAAAATTACTGTATTACCATATTCTACCACAAAGTACATAAGCAAGCACACACACAGTACTACAGATAGGACTACCTCTGATCAAGAGAACCCATTAGTCTGAAGTAATATTTAGCAGCCAATAGAGATTTGCCATTGGTTATAAAAAGCAAGAAATCCAAAAATTATATACAGTGAAACCTCTCCAAAGACCACCCTCGATCAAGACCAGATTAAACTATTTAAATTCCCTTATATCCAATGTATATTAACCTTCTTCTTTTCGAGAACTACCCCTCTAAAAGACCATTGTCACTTAAATTTTAGATGGGCATCTCACTGTATATGTTTTGGAGTCTTTTTAAGACGACTATCCAAAAAAACTGTGAAAAAAAGGTCAACTAGAGGGGTGGTCATCTCGTAGAAGAGGTCCAGCATGGATAGGGGTTCGAAAATGTATCACCGAAAGATCTGGTCTAGATCAGGGGTCATCATCTTAAAGGTGGTCTTTTGGATCGGCTTCACTAAATGCAGAAGACTCCCTTATAACAAATACTCCTAATATACTGTTTAAAGTGTAGTAGATGAACATCATTACCTGCGCACCTTGCGCTCCTTGCCCAGTCTTCTGAAAGTGAGGATTATACAGACATCTGCCCGCCATGATGACAAGTATGTTCTTGGAAGCTATTAGGAATGACATTTATATAGAACTAGTGACATTTGCACCTCCCTTCTGCTCAGGTATGTAAAACATTGCAGCTAATAAACATCCTAATTATAAAGCATGACACTATAAAACAAGGCGGGTGTCTGTACTACGGATAGATAGAGCGCTGCATCAACTCTGCCTTCCAAGTATTGTACGAGAAGGTTATAAAGAATCATAGGCACATAAGGTACATACAGCTGTATCCGCATACATGCAGTTGTATGCACATAAACATAAGACTGACGGTCTTTGCCGTTATACATCTGAACCACGTTGGTAAATAATACCAGGGACCAGTGGCCATTTTTTTGGAAGAAATTCTAGCTATGGAAGTACTGGAAACACATCATTCATATGAAACCCCAGCATCACCTATGATTTTTCCAGATTTGACGTGTGCCCCGATTCACTGGTTCGCCAGTCCATAAAGGGAGAATTGATTAATCTATTACTTTCTTAAAGACAATGTACACCTTTGAACACATTTTTTTTAATAAATCAATGTTTTTAGTGATTTCTAACAACTTTTATGTTTACTATAATTCATTTATTTTTTCTACTTTTTAAGATACAGCTTCTAGGTATCCTGTATACATAGAAGCTGTATCTTGCCGTCAAAGCCGATTCCGTCAGGTCAGTTGTTCTGACGGCTCCGGTGAAAGCTGGCTCATGAACTTAGATTTGATCGTTATTCGCTGGGTCCTGCGTGTCTCAGCTTTCAGCCAAACCGTCAGTTCAGCTGAGCTGTAGGAATCGCCTTTAACCGATGCATACAGGATACATAGAAGCTGTATCTTAAAAAGTAAAAAGAAAAATTGAATTGAAGTCAATTTAAAAGTTGTTTGAAATAACTAAACACATTGATTTATTAAAATGCATAGCAAATAATTTCCCCAAAACAAATTAATTTGCTATGCAGTCTAATGGCTGACGAACCGCAAACTGATTAGTAAATCATCAAAATTTGAATGGGAAAAAAAAATGATACAAGCAAAAATATACAATTAGGAAATTCCTCTGATTTGATGATTTTGTGCAAAAGTTATATTATATTTAATTATTATATATTTATTATACTATATATTATATTTACTTTGCTGAGAAGAAAAGCTATAGAGGGTGCAGAGGTTACCATTGTACCAGGGCTCTGGGCCTGAGGGGACCCAAGGGCCCCTCTACTATATGAAGACATCAGTATTATAAATTCCACATGGTAGATTGGGGGCGCTGTTACAGATTTTGCATTGGGGCCCGAGAGCTACAAATTACACCTCTGCAAGGGCGTTTTGTTTGTTTTTGTTTGACTGTTTGAAAATCCAGAATATGTGATAATCTAGCACCTATTTGATCCAATTGATGCCGGATTAAAGGAATTGTACTGTTAGTGAGGCATAACTAATAGGGATTTGTATAATTATAATTATTAGGCTCTATATAGAGAGAACAATAGAAAAACATGGACATTACACAAAGAAATGAAACACAAACTGATAACAATGGAGATTATGTATGAATATGTCTGCTCGGAATTCAAATTTCGCAATGATAATATTTTCAGTACATTTTTCTTCAAAGGGGTTTTCCAGTTGAGGGAGTCACAATGTAAATGTGCAAATGTAGAACAATGGTAGAGTAGTGACTCCCAGCAAATCTAGCCAGTCTGTCCGGGAGTAGGCACAAGGGCTGAGTATGCCGGGTACCAACAACATGGCTGACTGTTGGAGCAGAGTATGGCAGGCAGCAGCGACTGGCACTCTGAAATGGCATTCAGGGACTGCTGGAGTAGAATATGCAGGCAGCAGTACTCTGGAGTGGCACTAATAGACTGGTGCGGTATATCAACTAAAGAGTACAGATAGATATAGCAGGGTATGGTAGGTAGCATTGGCTGGCACTCTGAAGTGGCATTCATGGACTGATTAGGCATATCGGCTGTAATGTAGCTAGAGTAGAGTATGGTAGCGGCTAGCACTCTAAACTAGCCCTCAAGGCCTGGCATGGTGATGAGGTGGAAGGAGATAAATGGAGTAGGGTATGGCAGGCAGTAGCAACTGGCGTGCTGCAGGGTGACTGATGGACTGGAGCAGGCACATCAGCTGGATCATAGAAACAGCTGGAGAAGAGTATTGCTGGCAGCAACGACTGGCACTCTTAAATAGCATTCATGGACTGGTGAAGGGTACCAGCTGAATGTAGGGACTACTGGTAGAAGTGTCTAGTACTCTGTAATGTGTCACAATCTAGGGGTATGTGGACCCACTAGGCCGCTCTGCCGTAGCGGAGAGGCAGCTGACCAACTCACAGTCTACGCACAAAGTCTATGGTAGGAGTGTAGCACACGGGTACCTGGGATAGTCCGGATGGCGGCAAGGGCTCTGGCACAGATGGGGCTGGAGGTGGTGGGTTGCGCCAGATGTGGCAGATGGTATCCTGGAAGACAGACGACAGCCAACTTGGAGTATTCCAGCAGGCGAGGCAAGGTACGGCTCAGGTACTATACAGGCTCGGAACAAGGCACGGCACGGGATACATGATATAGGAGGCAGGACAAGGGAACACTGGGAGCAGGAAAACACTAAGGGACCATTTGCAATACAGACATGGGAAAACGAGAACAATGCTTAGGCAGGGAGTGGAAGGGCGGAGCCCTTATAGTCCAGGATGGGCAGGGGTTGATTAGGGAACTTTGGACATGTGTGCGCGCTGGCCCTTTAAGGCCGGGGCCGCGTGCGCACCTTACCAGTGAGAGCAGGACCAGCCGGCCGCGAGTGCTGGCGTCTCCTAGGAGGGAGATGCCGGCAGGAAGACAACGAACCATGGTCACGGGCGTCGCCAGATAAGGAACGGTGGCGGTCTGCAACCACAGCTGTGACATAATGGCACTAATAGACTGGTGACGTATATATGCTCAAATGTACAGATAGAAATAACAGGGTATGGTAGGTAGCATCGGCTGGCACTCTGAAGTGCTATTCATGGACTGACAAGACGTATTGGCTGAAATGTAGCTAGAGCAGCGTATGGGAGAGGCTGGCACTCTGAGCTAGGCCTCATGGCCTGGCAAGGCGTATTAGTTGGAATGTACAGACAGATAGATTAGGGAGCAGAGGCTGGCGCTCTGGAGGGGCACTAATGGACTGGCGCAGACACATCAGCTGAATCATCGAAACAGCTGGAGCAGCGATTGTCACTGGGCTGGCGAGGTCTATTAGCCAGAACTTAGTTGTCACATAGCACGAAAATCTAGACATTTGGAGGTATCATTGCCAGCAGTGCCTAATTTCCAGGTTTCTGAAGAACGTCCTCTATGAAGAAATTACAGGGTATAGTGCACGGGTTACGATGAAGCTTGGCAGATCTTTCTATACTCTGGTTACTGTAAAATTTACAATTATTTTTTGTTCATGCAATTAATCATTACCCAAACTAATCAGCACCATGAACAGGATGACTAAAGGCGGCAGCAGTAGACAGTCACTTTTACCCTGCTCCTTGAATTGAATATTAATCCCATAAGTGCTGCATATAGACGCATAACTAACTGGGATTTGTATAATAATTATTATTAGTCTCTGCACATAGAGGACAACTGGAAGCTCAGTTCTAGATACAAGTAAACTAAACTTACAGTAAATTGAAGCTTGTCAAGCTGGCCAACAGCTGTTTCTCCCGACTTCACCATTAACATGCACGCTCGGCCAAGTATGAATGTATATTTCAATAGGGGAGGGTAAAAAGGCATTTGCCAGACTCCTCTGGCAGTGGCTTGTTAAAATACAACATGCCCCATCCCTCTTTCCCCAGACATCTGCCGTCGGAGGACAATCAGGAGGCCCCACTGTTGGCGAGACTGTTGGCTTATCCCAACAATATAATGCGGGTGTCACGATCCAGGGGTATGTGGACCCCCTTGGCCGCTGCGCTGAGCGGCAGCTGACCAAGTCACAGTCTATGCAAAGTCCATACAAAGTTCGTAGCACAAGGGTACCTGAGATAGTCCAGAAGGTAGCAGAGGCTTTGGCACAGATGGGACTTGATGTGGCAGGTAGCGCCAGATATGGCGGATAATACCAGGAGTGGCAGATGGCACCAGACGTGGTGTAATAGCAGGCGTGGCAGGTGACACCAGATGTGGTTTAGAACCGCAGGCGTGGAAAAGACACAACACGACTCCAACACGAGAAAGTTTCAGGGGCAAACACAGCATGGAATACAGGTAGCAGGGTACGGGAACACTGGGAACTAATGGACTATTTGCAAGACTAACATAGGAATACAAACAATGCCCAGACAAGGAGTGAAAGGGCAGGGCCCTTTTTATAGTCCAGGGTGATCTGGGAAAATAATTAATTAATTACATATGAATGTGCTGGCCCTTTAAGACCGGGAACGAGTGCACGCGCGTCCCCGGCAAACATTAAAGGACAGAGCAGCCTGATGCGGGGAAGGAGATGTCGGCCACAGGAAGGAGATCTACGGTCACGGCCGTCAGCAGGTAAGAAGATTCGGCGGTCCGCGACCGGGGCCATTATGGTGGGTTCGGCTGATTTTTAGCTAAAGTATATGGTAGCTTTCCAGTGACGTTTCTACATTGTAACAACCTGTGGCTGTTATTTCTATGTATTTTTTCACACAACAGGAAATGTGTCACACTCCATCAGACTTTTATCACAAATGTATGGACGAATTTGCAGGGTCTCATAATAGGGCAGTAAAGCAACATGGTGTAATATTATGACATGTCCCAAGTTATAGCACCATTTCCAATATTCATGCTTGTATGATGGGATTTTTATGGGACGGATGACAGCGGGTGCGTGAGCATATGTAGCCAGAAATACATCTGTACTTCAATATATGTGAATGTTTTCATCTCAGATTAAGACCTTATGATCTTGTAGTAGGTGTCTCTTCTGGTTTACATTAGTCATATCTCATGGTACTTTAAGCTTCATACAGACTATGATTGGTTTTCAAACACAATTAGTAATGTCTCACTAAATTCGGGGTATGCCCATAGATGTTCCATTTTATCATGGGGATGTAACAATTACGTAAGTCACTAATAATGCCAATATTAACATATGTATCCAGTTTATACAACATCCAAAGCTGGAGTATATCTTGCTGCGTCCTCCTATGTAGTCATGGTAGAGTCAACCGAGGTTCTTTAGAGAAAAAGTGTGAAGGTCTAAATAACTGCAAAACTACAGGTAATATTAGACAATATGGACTCAAAACAAACCCCATATCAGATCAATAATCTCGAAAACAAAGACAAATGATGACCACCAACAGAGACTACGAGGATATTTCCACCCTCACATTGTACTGATTTGGGTGGTACAGTACTGATTTAGTATGGTTTGACCCATATAAATCGAGCAGGACCAATTATATCTCTTTCTTCAATCATTTATACATCCGAATCTTGAGTTGTCCACCTTCTGTAGACCCACTCATGGCTCCTGGGAAGGCATAGATCAATGGCTCTACTGGTTTTATGCATTGGAGTGATGTCTATATCTGGCTCTTAGATATAACTAATGTATGGTCTCTTCATATTAGGTCAAAATACCTAAAAGGGTCAATTGATGAGGGGTTTCCTAAAGAAGTCAACCCGTTTAACCTTGTGCACAGGACTTGGAGAATAATAAAGGAGTATACTATTTATTAGGTGATTATCTAATCTACACATTCTGTATGTTTGTGTACAGTCTACACTAAAAGGGTTTTTCCATGAATAACATTTATAATGTTTAGGTTTGATATGCTATAAATATCTGATAGGTGGGTGATTCGACCACTGGGACCCATTGCTCACAATATGGGGGGTGCCCGGTCCCCCGTTCCCGGCAAAGAACTGCTATAGTAGTCAATGGGAAATATGGAAACAGATCAGTGGACGCATTTGGCATCTCCCACAGACGATAAAGGAGATTCATCATGCACATGTGGCCAACTCTTCTCGAGGATTTGGATACCCCCAGTATCAGTGCCAACGATCAGACTATATTAACATAGTCTGATCGTTGGCACTTATACTGGGGGTATCCAAATCCCAGAGAAGAGTGGTCATCCATATGCCATGAATATTATTAATTCGAAAATCCCTTTAAAGCCTTTGTCTGCTTTGGAAAATCCAATTTAGAAAGAGGGTCCCCCAATGATAATCTGATCATTCTGCACCCAGTAGCAAGTGCTCAATTCCCCTGCAGCGCCACCACAGGGAAAATGAAGGATTACACAGAGTTCACATTAAAATCAATAGGCAATCCATCTAACGTATGGACCTGCCGGGTCCTCCAGACCGAGACGCTCTTTGTTCTTTCTGCTCTGGCTGATAGATGACGGTGCTGAACGGGTGACATCCCTGTCCCACCACCTATTATTTCAGAATTCACTAATGGGGTCTTTAAAAAGCCAGACAACCCCTTTAATGTAAATCAGCACAGAATTATACTATTTAGATATGGGAACTGAAACCAATAGCAGCTCTGTTATCAGTGAACGATAATTTTTTGCAAAAATCAGCTCTGTACTTATATTTCACAACTGATTTATATATTTCTTGGACTTTCATAATATTTTACCCTTTGTTTTTCCAGACGGGCAACCCAATTCCTAGATGTTTACCGGCTTCAGGAATGTGCACTTACAGATACCTGGAGATGTCGTCACACATTGTATACGTGCTTCATGCTGGTTCACATTACACTTTTTTGCGATGTCTTATTACAGGATGAAAATAATTATATTGCTTTAACCCTCCAGCTCCCTCACTCATCCAGTTTTTCCTCTTATTGTAATCTGTAGATTTGCTCAGCTATATAGATAGAAACCATTAATCAATGCATAGAGTCAACAGAACAATAAAGTGGTTTCCATTTATTTTATTTATAGCTTTATTTATACTTAAAGGGGAACTCCACTTTTAAACAGCACATTACTATATTGTACAATTCAAATCTAATGAAAATGTTGAGAAACTTTGCAGATACTTTGCGTTACGCATCTTGAACTGATCTTGAATGACATGATGGTTTCTTCACAAAATTCATATTTAAAGCTAAATTCAGAATTACCCTGACTTCCTGATATTAGACCGCATTGCGTTGTGGGAGCTTTGTTACACAGATCTGCTATAAGGTCACATGTCTGCGGTGGAGCTAAACTGTTGACGGTTTCCATGGGAAACCAGGAGAATTTTGATGGCATCTATGCATATGTTTGGGAAACAGGATAGGATGTAACACAAAATTGGTATTAACACACTAAGGGTATGTTCACACGGCCTATTTTCAGCCGTTTTTCGGGCCGTAAACGCCCAAAAAACGGCCGAAAAATCGGAACAAAACGGCCGCGAAAAAGAAGTGGAGGTCACTTGTTTGGCCGTTTTTGGAGCCGTTTTTTATTCACTCTATCGAAAAAAGCTCCAAAAACGGCCGTAAAAAACGCTGCGAAAAACGCAGCGAAAATCGCGAGTGGCTTAAAAAACGTCTGAAAATCAGGAGCCGTTTTCCGTATTTTCCGACGTTTTTGGTAACTGCTTGTGAACATACCCTAAAAGTCCTCTTACACAGCCAGATGTGGGCCGTGCAAACAAGCGCCCATCAACGATTCAGCACGTTGATCAGTGCACGTTTGCTCCTTTCACAAGGAGCTATGTATGGGGACGACGACTTGCTACCTCAATCGCTCGTCCCCATACATATCTATCATGTGCTGCCAACAACGAAAATATTTTCGCCATAAACAATACAATTAGCTTATGAACGAGCGTTTGCTTGTTCATCAGTTGATCGTTGCCCTGTTTACACAGGGCAATTCATAGGAACGAGCGTTCTGTGAACACTCGTTTGCCCGTTACATGGCCCGTGTAAAAGGGCCTTTAAGCAAAGTATTTGCAAATCTACAAAAAATTTTATGCAGAGTTAAACTACATTTATTTAAAAAAAAAGGTACAATTTGACGCATTTTTCCTCATAGGTCATCATTACTAATATTTCTATAGCTGCATAGTTACCAACAGTCCTGATTTTCGAAGGAATGTCTAATGAACCAGGCACAAAAAGGAGCGGGTTTATGCGAATATGCTTCAAAAGCAGTGTAATGGCCGCGGTCGTGGACCGCAACCTCCTCTTACCTGCTGGCGACCTCAGACCTCCTTCCTGTGGCCGACGTTTCCTTCCCCAGAGACGTCAGCGCATTTGGCCGCTCTGTCCTGCAATGCCCGGGAGGGGGCGCGCGCGATGGTTCCCGGCTTTAAAGGGCCAGCGTGCGCATATGTAATTAATTAATTCATTATTTCCCAGACCACCCTGGACTATAAAAAGGGCCCTGCCCTTTCACTCGTTGCCTGAGCGTTTGTGTAATTTTCCCATGTTCGTATTGCAAATGGTCCCTTAGTGTTATCCTGCTCCCAGTGTTCCTGTGCCCTGCTACCTGTATCCCGTGCTGTGTTTAGTTCCTGAGCCTGTCTAGTGTTGGAGTCGTGTTGTGCCACCTGCGGTTATACACCACGTCTGGTGTCATCTGCCATCCCTGATATCCTCCGCCACGTCTGGCGTAACCTGCAATGCCTGCTGGTATACACCATGTCTGGTGTCATCTGCCTCTCCTGGTACCATCCGCCACAACTGGCGCAACCTACTACATCTAGCCCCATCCGTGCCAGAGCCTCTGCCACCGTCTGGACTATCTCAGGTACCCTTGTGCTATGAACCTCTTGTATAGACTTTTGCATAGACTTTGACTTGGCCAGCGGCCTCTCCGCTACGTTGGAGCGGCCTAGTGGTTCCACATGACCCTAGATCGTGACAAGCAGGGAATTCTGGGAAGTTTGGAGACGATTCTAAGCTGAACATGGCAGGGCCTTCTGCGATTTGGGATTCAGATGTTAATAAGTATCTGGTTTGGTAGCTGTATAACCGGTCATAGTCATAAAATAATAGCTGAAAGTTCTTTTGGTTAACAATTACAATATCCAAGTCAATGAGCATGTTCACCTTATGGCGAAGGGGAGATGAGTGGCTGCCAGACACCTATGGCACTACTTATCATTAGGGGAACAAAATCGGGTAGGGAAAATCAAGTCTGTCTGATCTATATTTACCCAATAAAAGCTTTTAGGGCAGCGTATGGCAGGCCCACAGAAATGAAATAATAAATGGCCCACCAAATACGTCTGATGTCGTTGTTTGTGTTGAAATTTATTGTTCGTACCAGTTTTTATGCTGGTTTGGAGAGATGTGTTAGGCTGGATTCACGCGAGGTCATTACGTCCGTAATTGACGGACGTATTTCGGCCGCAAGTCCCGGACCAAACACAGTGCAGGGAGCCGGGCTCCTAGCATCATAGTTATGTACAATGCTAGGAGTCCCTGCCTCACTGCCGGACAACTGTCCCGTATTGAAAACATGATTACAGTACGGGACAGTTGTCCGGCAGCGAGACAGGGACTCCTAGCATCGTACATAACTATGATGCTAGGAGCCCGGTTCCCTGCACTGTGTTCGGTCCGGTACTTGCGGCCGAAATACGTCCGTCAATTACGGACGTAATGACCTCGTGTGAATCCAGCCTTAGGGTGGTGCAGCTGTATACTGGTTGATTTGGTGAGATTTCTAAAGTATATGGAGGTCTATAAAGGTTTGGGATGGTCTATCAGGGTTGCAGAGCTGTTGGGGAGGCTTGGTGGGAACAAACACATCCATCAAGTTCAAAGGAGTTATAAAGGGTTAATAGAATATTGTACTAGTAAAAAGCCTGTAAAATTATTTAAACCAACAATTAACATATTTTAGTTGGTTATTGTGTTTGATTTTATCTGCAGTTAAGTGACCCTAAGGCTGGGTTCACACAAGCATGTTTGGTCCGTAATGGACGGAACGTATTTCGGCCTCAAGTGCCGGACCGAACACACTGCAGGGAGCCGGGCTCCTAGCATCATAGTTATGGACGACGCTAGGAGTCCCTGCCTCGCTGCAGGACAACTGTCCCGTACTGTAATCATAATTTCAGTACGGGACAGTAGTTCCACGGAGAGGCAGGGACTCCTAGCGTCGTCCATAACTATGATGCTAGGAGCCCGGCTCCCTGCAGTGTGTTCAGTCCGGGACTTGCGGCCGAAATACGCTCCGTCCATTACGGACGTAACATGCTCGTGTGAATCGGGCCTAATTGTGCCACATTATCATGAAGCAGTGATAAGCCCCAGAGTACTAGAGGTGCCCAAGGGCCCGTGATATGGATTCATAAGGACTTTGTGTGCTGCTGTATAGGCTCCTTGCCATGTGCATGAGCTCTTACTGAAATCTAAAAAGTAAGGTTAGCCACACATAGGAAGATGTCTGCTATGGTCAGTAAACATCTCCGGGTTCTCAGACCGGCCACTTTGCAAGTGCTGGAAAATCTTGGGTGAGTGTTGTCTCAAGGTCATTGTTCAAGATCTTGATGCATATACTTCAAAGAGTCCACAATGTCAAAGAAAACATCAAAGGGTAATATAACTGTGACGCCCTAATATACTTTCATGATCATCATAATATATCCTTATACATTAAGCATAAATTGAAGGGCAACTCCAGGGAACAGTTGCACCAATTGCTCATGGAGTCCATCATTTACGGTGGTCACAAAATCCTCCATATCCTGATGACAAGATGTAGGAAAGCTGCAGGGAATTTATATTTATTCCTTCTGTAGCTGAAGATTCATCTTAATCAACTACTGAAAGTATATTAGACAATTACAGATTCCTCCAAGAGATCCACTCTTAAGCCCCTATTACCATGGCCGATTTTGGCTGCTGCAGCGAGCACCGATCAACGAGACATGATTGATCGGCGCTTGTCTGCTCCTGTCACACGGAGCTATGGATGGACCGGTCGTTACTCCGATCGCTCGTCCCCATACATTATCTTCATGTCGGCAGTGTGTCTCCGTTTACACCGCGGAGATGTGCTGCCGAAAACGATAATATTTTACTTTTTTAAAACGATACGATCAGCAGATGATCGAGCGTTTGCTCGTTCATCTGCTGATCGCTGCCCTGTTTACACAAAGCAATTATCGGCAACGAGCATTCTATGAACGCTTGTCTGCCCAATAATCGCCCAGTGTAAAACCCCCTTAAAGAGTCTGCAAGTTGAGTAAAGTTGGTAATAGACCGGAGATATATCTGTTGGCAGATCCCACCAATTTTGGTGGGATCTGCCAGCAATATAATATGTGTGGTCTATTATAGACATTGTATATATTGTATATATATATTGTCTGCTGTGCGTTAGAGCAAATCCATGCCGTATATTTTTATATTTCCTTTTTTAGAATATCTGATGCTCCGAGCCAAGGAGTCATATTCAGACTTCTTCCAGCCTGGACAGGTCTTCACCCTGGGCCTGGAGAGATCTGTGCCACCTTACTTGTGTGTGGTAAGGGGAAGTGACAACCGTTTGGAGGCCACGAAAAGGTGCAATTGACGATTCTTAAGCAGCTGGGAAAGAATCTGTACAATCTATTCCAATTCATGGTCGCAATGAGGATCCTTTTTGTCAGGATGTTCCCAAATTTATAATTATTTTTCTCTTGAGTGCCGACTGCCGAGTCACCAATATGGCTGGGACTACACTGCGACAATAAATTGAGGTAAATTGCAAAAATTCCTACATGATTTTACAACAATGCACCTTGATTTTCAGACCCTACGTAGGCCTAAATATGAACACAAAACTATAATATGGAGTACCTGCCATAGGAGCACCAAAAGAGTGATAGCCACAGAACCCCCTAACAGTGACAGTCACAGGACCCCCATAACAGTGACAGTCACAGAACCCCCTAACCAGGGGCGTAACTAGGAAAGACTGGGCCCCATAGCAAACTTTTGACTGGGGCCCCCCCTCCCCTGGGTGTCACACAACCCCCCCCCCTTGTAGATAGTGCCATTTTTACAGCCCCCGCTGTAGATGACGCCATACAGCCCCCCTGTAGGGAACACCATACAGCCCCCCCTGCAGGGAACGCCATACAGCCACCCCCCCCCCCTGTAGGGAACGCCATACAGCCACCCCCCCTGTAGGGAACGCCATACAGCCACCCCCCTGTAGGGAACGCCATACAGCCACCCCCCCTGTAGGGAACGCCATACAGCCACCCCCCCCCCCCGTAGGGAACGCCATACAGCGTCCCCCCTCCCAACAAAAATGTGACCTACAGTGTGTCCTACAAAATACATGTATCCCCTCTCCACAGGATCTCCACAGGACAGGGGATACATGAGTGATCGCTGTCAGCGATAGGGAGAACGGGGGACTGAAAGTCCCCTGAACTTCTCCATGACTAACCTCTGACTTCCGGCGTCTGCGCAGCTCAATAAAAATGAAAGGAGCGCTGGTCACGCATGCGCACAAGCACGACCGGCGCTCCATTCATTTCTACGGAGAAGCCGACACAGACCCCGGAAGTCCGAGGTTTGTGATGGAGAACTTCAGGGGACTTTCAGTCCCCCGTTCTCCCTATCGCTTCCAACGATCACGCATGTATCCCCTGTCCTGTGGATGTCCTGTGGAGAGGGGATACATGTCCTGTGGAGATCCTGTGGAGAGGGGATACATGTCCTGTGGAGAGGGGATACATGTCCTGTGGAGATCCTGTGGAGAGGGGATACATGTCCTGTGGAGAGGGGGGGGGGATACATGTCCTGTGGAGAGGGGGGGGATACGTGTCCTGTGGAGAGGGGATACATGTCCTGTGGAGAGGGGGGGGGGGATACATGTCCTGTGGAGAGGGGGGGGATACGTGTCCTGTGGAGAGGGGATACATGTCCTGTGGAGAGGGGGGGGGATACATGTCTTTTGCTCTATTTTGCGCCTTCAGGACCAGACACCGTTTAGCCATTTTTAGCACGTTAGTTAAATGGCTATAACGTTTTTATTTGTTGGGCTAACGACATGATTTTTGCGACGTTTTTTCCGTAGACAATGCAGGTTTCTTTTTTTATCGTTTTTATACACACCTTTTTTGCTATTTTAGAATTTTTATTCATAAAGTTTCAAAATAATAGTAAAAAAATAAGCTTTTTTCGTTTGAGCTATTTGTTTTTGGTAATAACATAGTTTTACCCTAAAATAGACCTTTTATTTGTGATCGTCATTGTCTACCGTAAATTTTTATATATTACATGTCTATATTAGCGTAATTGGGTCAGTGCTAGCGTTACAACAATGATTGGCGGAGGGAACGTTTTTTTTTTGGGGTGGGTATTTTATGTGTATTTATTATTTACATTTTTTTTGCACTTTATTATTTTTTTATTACTATGGTCTGTTCCTCAAAGGTCAAAAAAGACCTTTGGGGAACTTTATATATTTTTTTTTCTTTCTTTTACACCAGGCTTTTCCCCTGTAACTGGAGCTGCACAGCAGCCCCAGTTACAGGTGAAATCAGCCCTCTCATAGTGACGATTGTCACTAATAGGGCTGTGCTGGGTCTAGTAAGACCCAGCAGCAGTCTGCCACTAACGGTACCCGGTGATCATGTGACCAGTCACATGATCACCGGGAGGAATAGAGACAGCGCCGCTGCTGCTGTCTCTATTCCTGTACACAGCGCGCATTCAGCGCTGTGTACAAGTCATCAGAGAAGACAGAAGCAGCGAAAGCTGCTTCTATCCTCTCCTCAGGGTCCCCGGCAGTCACTGACAGCCGGAGACCCGACATTCAGCTGCCCGATCGCGCGGGCAGCAAGTTAAAACCCGAGCCGTAGAAAGTCTATGGCTCGGGTTTTAAGGACCCGTCCCTGACCGCTGGCCGTAAAAATACAGCCAGCGGTTGGGAACTAGTTAGTGGCAGAGCGGGGAGATACCTCCCCGCTCTGCCGTAGTGATCAGTGGCGTCCCGCTGTAGCAGCCATAGCGGCTGCTAGCGGAGCCTCCGGCCATGGTGGGGGCCCGTGCTGGCGGGCGACACGGGCCCCCTCATGCCGCGGGCCCCGTAGCAGCCGCTACTGCTGCTACGGCGGTAGTTACGCCACTGCCCCTAACAGTGACAGTCACAGGACCCCCATAACAGTGACAATAAGATGGCCGCCAAATGCAGCACAACCTCTGCACATCGACCCTTCCTCTTGATGCTACTGAAGTCCCAGCCGTCCAATGATGTGGCGCACGGTAAATTCTCCTGTGTGCCATGGGTTCGCCACTCACGGTCTATCAGGTCACTGATCAGGCCCGCACTTACATGGTGGCTTTGCCTGCGTGCCGCATACTATGTAAATGCTATTACATCCCTGCTACATTAGAGCGGACATTATTTGACCTGTTTACACAGTAAGGTTCTTGATCCCCTGTCCATATAAGAGTAATGTAATAATGTACTAATATATTTCAGCCCCATAGCATTGCTTTTATACCCCCATTACATTACTTCACCATTGTACGACAATATAATCTCTGTATTCCCCGCATACAGTGTCGCACAATATTTACACCCTATGAGTGAATATGGGAAGAATGGCTCCTTGGCTTAAAAATTGGACAAATCCGTCAAAACACAGTTCACTAATATCCCTTTATGAGGCTGGGTTCACACACCCTATTTACGGACGTAATTCGGGCGTTTTAGCCCCGATTACGTCCGAAAATACGGCTCCAAAGCGTCGGCACACATCTGCCCATTCATTTGAATGGGTTTTACGATGTACTGTGTTGACGGTCATTTTTTTTACGCGCCGCTGTCAAAAGACGGCGCGTAAAAAAGACGCCCGCGTCAAAGAAGTGCCTGTCACTTCTTGAGACGTAATTGGAGCCGTTTTCCATTGACACCATGGAAAAACAGCTCCAATTACGTCCGTAATGGACGCAGCGAAAAGCGCCTGCAACATGCCATTACGTCTGAAAAGCCGGAGCTGTTTTCTCCTGAAAACCGCTCCGTAATTTCAGCCGTATCGCACGCTGCCGTGTGAACATACCCTTACTATTCACAATATCACGGGTTCATTAGGCGTATAACTCCATAATGCATTTAATTGTGTATTAATAGTTGTGTTTATGGCAGTAATTATAGTATTAGGTAATGAGAAATGTCGTCCTTCTTGACTTCATCTCAGTACGGGAAATATAAATATATTTAAAGGACAATGACTAATCTGTAATAAAATGTATCACACGTCTGATGTCACGGTGTGATATGTTTTGTGCTTGCAAAAGAGAAATACAAGAGGCGTCATGATTGTAAACTAGAGGAGACAAGAACTAGAGGTGTTACCCATAGCAACCGGTAATCAGGTCTGAAAACGAAAGCAGTGATCAGATTGGTTGCTATGGGAAACACCTCCTGTTCATGTCTGTTTATGTTTACATACATGAGGCCTATCGGCTCAAAATTTTCCCAGACAAAAAACGTGATCTTGTTGCTTAACCAACCAGAATTGAGCTTCCATTTTGTAACTTGCCCTTAACAAAATGAAACGTGGCCTCTGAATAGTTACTATGGGCAGCATGAATACTTTCACTGAGGCAGTTTTGATACACCAGACCCGTAAAGGGTAACTAAACGCTCAACAAACTTCTGATATGTCATAGTGACATGTAAGAAGTTTTGATTGGTGGCAGTCCGAGCACGGAGACCCCCACCAATCGCTAAAACAAAGCGGCAGAAGCGCTCGTGTGAGCGATTGGCCGCTTCGTTTCTGTTCGGCTTTTTCCAGAAATCGATGTAGCGTTTTACGGGCTCAATAGAAAGCTATGAACCCGTACACCGCTACATCGGCTTTCCGGAAAAAGCCGAACAGAATCTAAGCGGATCAGCACTCACTCGGCGAGCTACGCTGTTTTCATCTAACATGGTCGTAAATCACACGTTTTAGCGGGAACACAGAGCAGTAGAACAGGGTTTAAGGGGCGCCATTCTAGAGATAGGTGCGGGTCCCAGAGGTGGGACCCGCATCTATCAGACATTTATGACATATCCTGTGGATATGTCATAAATGTCCCCGATGGGAAAACCCTTGTAAGGTCCTTTCAGACGTCTCGACATTGTCCGTGAAAATGAGCGCCGATTGACGTGCTGTATCGTCGATCGGTGCTCGTTTGCTCCAGTCACAAGGAGCAATGATCGGTAATGTATGTGTTTACATTAGCTGCATAAAATATCCAATTAGTTGATGAACGCTCTTTTGCATTGCGTTTGCCGGTGTAAAAGGGCCCTTAGATGGGATCCACTGACAATAAAATGTGTGTGGGTACGGGCCAACAAGCGTCAGAAAAGTTGGATTTTTATCATTCTTTGTTTCCCGTTGGGGATGAGTGACATCAGAGGTGTCTGGCAGTCGCTTATCTCAATCCCGTATTGAAAAAAAAGAATGCGCACTCAACGGCCATGCTTCTGTAAAAATGAATGGAATTTTCTTTAAATCCATATCGTACTATTACAGCGTAGGAATGGCGCAGGCACAAGAGCTTTGTCCGTGCCATCAACAGAAGATGTCAGCCATACTATAGATAACTCCAATCCCAGCTTTTAACCCCTTAGTTACCACGGTCAATAGCCATCGGTACCCTGTGAGGCGATCTTGGGGTGCTGATAGGATGACATGGCAGTCAGCGGCCTAATAAAGGCCACCAGGCCTGCCTTATCTGTGAGCCGGCTGCCTGCCCGGACTCCTGGAAGAGCATGCAAATCCCCAGAGTGCCCCACATTCGAACGAAATACCTCTCCTCGCTTCTGTAGTCCTCGGTCACCTGGGAGAGATGAGGACTGCAGAAACGGGGAGAGGCGAGTATCTGCGCGTCTGCTCCGTATTTAGGGGGTCTGTAATAATTTAGGATGGTCCGGTTTGGGGTCTGTATTTACTTAGGGTGCCTGGGTTATGTATTTGTTAAGGGAGTCTGGGGTGTGATGAAGGGGGTCATAGGCATTATTTGTGATTCAAATGCTGCAGTTTGGTTACGTATCCTATATAAATAGGCAGGACATAAGGGCAAAACATTTTGCGCCGCCTCGTCCACTGCTTTTTACAAATCTCCCTAAAGTTTCTTCTCAAAATTTGGCAAGCGTGATTTACGCCAGTATTAAACCAGTTTTGCATTGGTTTCTAAAACTCTCTTTAGAGGCGTGACTAAAGAAATAAGAATTTTGCGCCATATTTATTAAATTCAAAATATTTATTTTTTTGGCACAGAATATTGGCTTTTTTCAATTTAATCAAGGACCAGGCGTATATTGTGACAAACTCCATAACCTACTTTTAGAACTAAACCATCCTCTAGGAAATTATTAGTAAACGTAGGCCATTTATGACAGTTGTGAACAAAAAAAAGTGACGTTAATGTACGATTGGAACTGTGAGAAAGGTTTTACATTAAAGACTATGAAAAAATGTGAGGAGGAATCACAAGGAGTGACCCTGTATCAAAATCTAAATTCGTGTGGTACTACAAGTCTCAGCATTTTAGCCTTTGTGAGAGCTAGAATTCTCTCTAAGTCTCTATGGTAACTGCATTAGAGCCGAGCACGTCTGTCACATGACCTAAACAAAAAAAAAAAGCCCTACACGAGACTACATTTCCCGGTATGCCTAGCACGACTACTTCCTGGCGCGTCATTGGAAGAGGCGTGGCTAATGCCCTGTCCGTTGCTGCTTTCCGTACAATTCTATATTCCAGTGTAAAAGGCCGAGGCGCCTGATTGAAGGTAACTATGACAACTGTCCCGGTTTTCCGGTGCTCAACGAGATTATAATCGGCATTCACTATTGAACAGACCTGATCAGTCCTCGGCACGTACATTCAAATATATCGCAGCTTACTTGTCGTGTCCACCGTGCTCTACACTGCAGCCTCTAGCTTCATGGTCTGTCACTGCTTCCTCTCTGTTGGTCATTCACCCCTGTAGGGAAAATTTGGTGCAGTCTAGTGTAGGTCTTCTTGTGCCAAGCAGTGCCAAAGGGCAAGATTGGCATCCAACCTGAATCACATGATGCAAATTTTGTGTATCGGGCGAAATGTCCATCTTGTTGCGACATTGTGTTGTGTCTTCAACTTTCTAATATACTTTATTTCAAGATGTTTTAAGATCTCTGCTTGCTGTCAGGGAATGAAAACCTTCTTACATCCAGATGCTGAAAACCTGAACTGTCGTAATCGCGTTGATGTATCCCTCTCGTTGTGTGCAAAGCCCCATAATGGCTGCAGCAGTGGCGGTAGTCTAGTCTTGGCATAATTGGTATTTCTGTGCCCAGCTCGTCTGCCATTCTCATGTGCCATAGGTCCCAGTATGTGACATTCCAGAGGTTTATTGCCATTTTTCCAACACTTCAATGCTCACTGGTTGGATTATGTTATTGTGCCATCCCATTTGCCACCGTCCAGTGATTGAGCACAGGTGCAGCGGTTTGCTAGGTTTTAGTGCCACCTTTAAGTCCTCTTCACATCATATTTATTGTTCGAATTTAATGATATGTGTCAAAAATATATACGTCATCGACGCTCCTGAACCCTTTTGGTTGAATGAATACCATTATAACCTACGGGTGACAGATGCCACTATTAGACATTCGTCACCCATAGACTAATATGGTATTCGTTCAAAGTATACATCACGAAAAGCCATTGAACGGCATATAACGTATAGTCTACTACGCAATTCCATCCTTAAAGAGGTATTCCCAGAATCATAAATAATGACCTAGGTGATAACTTTCTGATTGCTGGGACCCCCACCGATTGCGAGAATGGGGGTCCAAAACCCCCTTGATCCTCCTCACTACATCCGCCGTTCCAGTCACTGTCTATGAGAATGATGGAAACAGCCAAGCGCTGTACTCGGCTGTTTCTGTCATTCCCATAGACATTGGATTGCTCCACCGCCGCTCCATGCAATGTCCTCCTCACCGGGCTTGATCAGTGAGGAAGAACGGGGGGGGGGGGGGGGTTCCCATAAATCAGAAAATTATCACTTGTCCTGTGGATAGGTGATAATTTATGATTCTGGGAGAGCCCCTTTAAAAAAGATTTGCTACATCAGTGTATGAAACTCCAGGGGCACATTATAAAACTATCTCTCCGGAACTGATAGTAGATCTAGAACTGAACCCCGGGTGGTTATGTTGCTGAATTAACTGTACGTCGCCTGAATGGTCTCCTGCACGGGTCCTATACCAATTAATAGACCCCCATCTCCGAGACTCTGTTAAATATGATGTTACAGTACGGTGGCCTCCAGGGCACACCCTACGTCTCTCCGCGGCTGATGTCAGATCGGGCGGGAGAATGGAAATAGAGCCACAGCCTACGGCAGTCAGGACATGATGGGAGTTGTAGTTTCACAACAGCTGGAGGATCCACTGCTATAAACTATAGTCTCATCGCACCTCAGGAAAGCTGTGTATGTGTTTCTCTAGCTGCGTTGGCACCACAAGTCCCACCATGTCATTGCAGACTGAGACTTGTAGTGCCCCAGACCCTAGTAAACCACAGCGGACTCCATCATTATATTTTATCTTTGCTCCTGTGTTGCTTTCCTCAGTTCCATCTTTCTCTCCTAGAGGTTATCATGTCTATGTCACATCTTTACGGCAAAGATGAAGACAGCGATGGCGTGGAAATGGAAAGCTTTCAGATCACCGACTGGGACATACAGAATGAGTTCAATCCAAACCGCCGGAAGCACTGGCAGACAAAGGAAGAAACTACGTACGGCATATGGGCAGAGCGAGACTCTGATGACGAGAGGCCAAGCTTTGGTGGCAAGAAGTAAGTGTAGCTATGGTGTACTGACCGGGTCAGAGTCACCGGAGCCATGTTTCGGCCGTGGTTAGCCCATAGATGCTGCCGACCAGGACCCATCTATGGACTATACCAGGGGTCAGCAACCCTTGTCACTTCAGCTGTTGTGAAACTACAATTCCCAGCATGTCCTGACAGCCTTTGGCTGGAATATTATAGCCTTTGGCATGCTGGGAGTTGTAGTTTCACAATAGTTGGAGAACCAATGGTTGCTGAAATCTGGACTATACTATTGTGTATTGCAGTCAGAGCATTTTCCTAATTTATTTCATGAGTGGTTGGTGCTGGTTTTCTTTTCTACAAAACAGCGACCCTCCCCCCACAAACATACTTTTACAAATCTGCGGTCCACTGCTGCCATTAGGGGGCACTCCGTATAAGATGTCTACAAGCTGGACACCCTGGTAGCAGTAGACCATAAATATTTTTGGGTTAAATATGTGTCTTGGTCTCTGCCCTGTACCCTTAAACAGCCTCTTCATAGTTTACCAGGCACAGCGCCGTACACATCTAAAGAGTCCTCTGCAGCCCGGTGCCATTCACTTGAATGGGACCGGAACCGCAATCCCAGGCTCAGCTTCTACGGACATGTACGACGCTGTGCCTGGTAAACTATGAAGAGGCCGCGGTGTTTGTCACTGCATGTAACTGAGCTGTGGGGCTACCGATATTCGGATAGGCCATCAGTCTAGAAGTCCCGGAACACCCCTTTAGACCAGCATGCCGCCAACCACAAGTACTATCTCTGATTTTTTGATACAGAACGTGCTGAAAATTGTAATTTAAGGAAGTTTTAAAATTCCCATTATTATATAATTTCGAGGGCTGTGATTGGACGTGGGATGCGCAGCGTATAAAATCTACACACAACGACTATATTGTTCTCTCTCTAAGGTCTCGCGACTATTCCGCACCGGTAAATTTCATCAGCGCTGGGATTCGCAAGCCTGCAGCAGAAGAGAAGTCTGATAGCGACTCCGAGAATGAGACCGCGCCAAAAGTGGAGGAGTTCCAGCCAACGAAGCTGAGGACGGTGCGCTGATCCAGTTATTATACTATATCAGAATGCATCTATGGCGTCCGGGTTATGTTATTTGTTCAGATCACACTTAGATTTTATATGTTTTTTGAATGCGTTGCAGGTGTTACCCCCCAACTAGAACAATCCCTCTACTAGGAGGAAGCTGCAAACCTCTGCAGTAATATTACACACCCATTGAAATGAACGGACGACCATTAAATACCGCGTCCGTCAGACCGGGAGAGGCTCTTTCCAGTGACTCTCTGCTCTGACTAGTACAGGGTGTGTGTGTGGGGGGGGGGGGTCCCCCATCTATGACGTCTACACACCATGCTAAGGGATATATATGGACAGGGGTTGTCAATTTGGGACAACCCTTTCTATGATTTACCACAGAATCATTATTATATTTAAGGGGTTTTAAAAAATAGTCTAACAGCAGTAAATGTGATAAAAAAAAAAACAACTATTACTTGCCTATTAAATCCCCAAACCGTTTTGGTTTTTTTCAGCGACGTGCCGTACATCCACGTGACCGCTGCAGCCAATCACTGGCCTCAGTGGTGATGCTAACATGTACGGCCTGAGACCACTAAGGCCAGTGATCGGCTGCAGCGGTCACGTGGATGTACGCACATCATGTTGTTCTTTCATTTTGCCATTATGTTCACGAGTCCGGAAGCGCAGGATGAACAGTGCTATACGTCCCACCTGGGGGCGCTGCAGGATTTAAAAAAAATCATAGTAACAAGACATTAAGGGATAAAATAAATATTTTTTAATAAGACATGAATATAACCAGTAAGGCTAAGTTCACACAGAGTTTTTTGACGCGGAAACCGCGCCAAAAACTCGTCAAAAACAGCCCGAAAATGCCTCCCATTGATTGCGAGCGGTAAAACAGCCTCACGGGAAAAAGAGGCAACATGCCCTATCTTCGGGCGTTTATTCCTCTGACCTCCCATTGACTTCAATGGGAGGCAGAGAAAGCGTATTTTGCGGAGGTTCAATGGCCGCGGGTGAAAAACGCTGCGAAAATCGGCGTGCAGGGAGAGTAAAATCTGCCTCAAACTTCCAAACGGAATTTTGAGGCAGAAATTCCACCTGCAAAATACTCCGTGTGAACATAGCCTCTGCGTTGGAAGGGGCCTCCGTCGCAGATCTGGCCAAGATTACCGGAAACAATAGCGCAGCTTGCTGCGTTATCGTTTTCAGTAAAATCAATGGGTTCCGTTGGTGCCCGTCGTGCAACGGAACCGACACTTCCGTTTTTTCCTTTTATTCTGCTCCTCTAATGGCACAACGGAATAGTGAACTCTGGTGTGAACTCAGCAGTGCTGCACCCGTGGCTTGATCTGTGAAATAGCGCCTTTAAAATACGTTGATTTGAACGTCAATTGAGTTCCATTTACTGAGTGACCAATTTCTTCCCGTAACTTAAGAATTGTATTGTGTCTGTATTTTGCAGGGTGGGAATTTTAAACCTTTACAGAAAACATTTGCCGGAGGAATCAAGTCCAGTAATGATTTTGGATCTTGGGAGAGACATACCAAAGGAATTGGTCAGAAACTCCTGCAGAAGATGGGTTACGTTTCCGGGAGAGGCTTGGGAAAGAACGCTCAAGGTAACTGCATATTTGGAAATGATTAACCATAATCCACTAAAGATAAAGTGATCAATCAACAAGCTCCGGGTGGAGTTCTGAGATATTAATAATGACACAATTACTGGTGACAACTGAAGCCTAAAGTAGCGTGATCTATGAGCGTCGTATTAATCCAACAATAATGGGACCTAATAGGTGCTGAATTATCAAATATTCTGGATTATCAGATGGTCTATGTATAGTATATAACGCTCAATAATAAGGGAAGAACACCTTCAGGGAGAAAGCCCAAAGTGAAATATAAAGGGTATGTTCACGCAGGCCTATTTTCAGCCATTTTTCGGGCCGCAAACATCCCGAAAAAGGGCTGAAAGATCAGAAGCTAATGGTTTCCGTTCGTCACGATTACGGCAGGTTTCCGGTTTTCCGACGGAATCAATAGCACAGTCGACTCCGCTATTGATTCCGTTGTTAAAACGGAAACCTGCCGGAATGGTGACAAACGGAAACCATTAGCAATGTTTCCGTCACCATTGATATCAATAGTGACTGAAACGGAAGCTGTGGTTTCACTTTCCGTTGCGGGGTTCACCCGACGGAAACCACCGACGGAACCCCGGAACGGAAAGCGAACGGTGATGTGAAGAGGCCCTGACTCTTCATTATTCTGAGAATAATCTTTATTTGCTGAAACCGGACAAACCCTTTAATAAATTCTTATTATGAAGAGACTAAAATAGGTATGGTCTTTATTCAGGTATCATTGCTCCTATTGAGGCCAAGCAAAGAAAAGGCAAAGGAGCAGTGGGCGCCTACGGCTCAGAACGGACCAAGCAGTCCTTGAAGGATTTCCCTATGGTGGATTCGGAGGAAGAGGAAGAAAAGGTCAGTAAGGCTCTGTTCACACTGCCGTCAGAAACGCAGTTCGGGTGCCTCCGTCAGCAGTTCCGTCAGATTTCTTGGGGAGAATAGGTTTTCATGCTATGCTATTTTTCCCATCAAAATGACTGACACCACTATAGAACCCAACACATTCCTTTGTAAGTCATTGGGGTCCATCAGGCGCTGTTGGTATCCGTTGTACGAGGTTGTGGTTTCCGTTAGAAACCGGGTTGATGGCAAGTGGGAATATAGCCAGCCGTGTTCCAATGAGACCATCTTCCCACAACGGATGCGGAAACCACATCAAGTAGCCACGCACAGGTTGCCCCACAGCAGAAATCTGAGGGTCCGCCTCGGATTCCATTCCTTGGATTCTCAGGCAAATCCGCAAAGTATTTTTCCAATAGAAAAATCTGTTGTCTGAACATAATAGGAACATGTTTTTTTTTATCATTAGTATAAATATACATCATAATAAGCAGTTTGTCTCCTTTTTCTATATTGTATCCAGGAATTTCAGAAAGAATTGAGTCAATGGAGAAAAGACCCAAGTGGAGGCAAGAGGAAACCCAAATATGCCTATAAGACGGTGGAGGAGCTCAAAGCCAAGGGGATTGGTAGTAAAGTAATGTCCGCTCCGCAGAAGCAAATATCACAAGTCAAGGTTTGTTCTGCCAGTCCAACGTGTCAGAAAATACAGCTGAGCTTTATATTCTCTATAGAACGGACTTCTACTCGGTGGGATTGAAATCGAAATGTTCTAAGTGCAGTGTTTGTGTCTATTTTCCCAGCAACATTTTATAATTCCTCTATGTTAAAGTGTAACTAAACTTTTGAAGTCATAGTTACATGTCAAAAGTTTTGATCGGTGGGGGTCCGAGCACTGAGACCCCCACCGATCGCTAAAACGAAGAGCTCAGGTGAGCGCTGAGTCGCTTCGTTCCTGACTGGCTTTCCGCGGAGCTGTTTACGGGCTCAACAGAAAGTCTATTATTCCGTACACCACTCGCTTGGCTTTCAGAGGAAAGCCGATCAGAAACTAAGAGGCACATCGCTCACCCGAGCGCTTCTGCTGCTTCGTTTTAGCGATCGCTGGGGGTCTCAGTACTCGGACCCCCACTTATCAAAACCTATGACATGTCAAAAGACTTTTTTAAAAGTTTTTAGTTACCCTTTAACGACAACTACAGGGCAATATTTACTACTATTTCTACCTAAAAAACTTCAGCATGCTTTTGCTAACTGTATTTAAAGGGGAATTCCACTTTATTGTTCTCTTCAGACATGTGGAAAGACAATATTAGTGGGGTGGAGTCTGTCTGGTAATTCCCAGTGCTAAGGGTCCAATTGAACCACCTTGATCACCGACACAAAGCTCCTTTGGAATTGCCATTGATATCAACACGTCTATTGTCATGAGTTGCGATACGGGCTGCTGTGTAAGAAGATAACTAGAACTGCAATGCCTTTTTACCGACATCACATTTTTTTGTATTTTTCCTCTTTTCAGGTGATTGATATGACGGGACGAGAGCAGAAAGTCTATTACAGCTACAGCCAGATCTCCCACAAACACAACATCCCAGAAGAGGCACCTGCGGTTGGGAAGGAGGAGAAGCCACAGGGGTTTGTCCTACCTGAACTAGAGCACAATCTGCAGCTACTGATCGAGATGACGGAGCAGGAGATCATCCAGAATGATCGGCAGCTGCAGTACGAGAAGGACATGGTTGTGAATCTCACTCACGAGTTGGGAAAACTATCCGAAGTGTTATCCAGGGAGGACAAAGCCATTAGTAACCTGAGCCAAGTGCTGAAGACCGTGGAGGAATGCGAGCAGAGGATGCAGCCCGGCTGCGACAATCCCCTGACGCTGGAGGAGTGCGCGCGCGTTTTCGAAATGCTGCAAGACAAGTATTACGAAGAATACAAAATGTCAGAGAAGACAGACCTGTCGGTTGCGATCGTCTATCCTCTGATGAAAGAATACTTCAAAGACTGGAACCCTTTACGGGTGAGTGCAGAGCAGACTTTATTGCGGCTTTTATTGTACTGTTTCCATGTGAAGCACACTTTAATTCACGCAATACGGTAAAGAGTCACGGTATACTGGTATCTTAGGAATTCCACCATATTGAATCGTTACAATATCAGCATCATCGTATTTCTTCCCCCTTCCCAGGAAAACCCTCTACCTGACCTGATACAGATGTCGGGTTCGGAGCGGGGGCACCCCTCGTCCAGACCTAATGTACGGTATCAGGTCAGTAGTAGACAAGCAGCGAACAGTGGCGGGTAGCTCTGCCTCTGTCGTACTACCCTGCTGCTATATACTTTACACCATATCCCGTACACAAATATCTCCACCCTTTCCTCAACTCGTGTTGCATCACTTTGTACTTTGTATCTGCGTTGGCTCAGGTACCAGCTGGGTGCCGGGTTTATGCAGCTTTATTCCCTTTGCCAACACAAGGGCTGGTGCCCTGGACAAAATTGTACCGATGTGTCCCTCCTCTAAGTACATTTAGATTGTCAGCTCTTATGGACCGGAACCTGCCTCCTTCTGTCCCATTGATAGTTCGTTTTGAATATTTGTCATTTTACTTGTTTTTTACTTTCCAAATAGTAAAGCGCTGTGGAATATGTTGGCGCTATATAAATAAAGATTATTATTACCTAGCTGCAAGGTAGTGGTGACAGAGCACCCACTATGACTTGAATTTTGGTACAAAGTGGCTGCATTTGGTTCTAGCCTAAAACTTAAAGGGTAATTGCATTAAAAAAAAAACTTTTGACATGTACTAGTGACATGTCAGAAGTTTTGATCGGTGGGGGTCCAAGCACTGAGACCCCCACCAATCTCTAAGACGAAGAAGCAGAAGTGCTCGGGTGAGCGCTGTGCCGCTTCATTTCGAAAGCCGAGCGAGCGGTGGTCGTTCACAGCTCAGAGGAAAGCCAATCAGAAATGAAGCACCACAGCGCTCAACCGAGCGCTTCTTCCTGGGGGTCTCAGTGCTCGGACCTCCACCGATCAAAACTTCTGACATGTCAAACGTTTTTTTAAAGTTTAGTTACACTACGAAGTTCGAGTACGAAGCTCCAAGAAGGGTGTCCAGATCTATGGAGGGTCAATCCACCACGGTACCCCAGTCCTAATGTTCATTCACACTCCATTCCTGCAGAACCACTACTGTTAATATAACCGGTCACCTCCGTGTAATGTCACCCCGGTCTTATGTCTGCTGGATGTTTTTGGACACACTGGAATTAGGTGGTTAATTTGGTTTTCATTTTCCATTTGTAATTATTATTACAAACAAGTTCTTAACTTTTTAGGCTGTGTTCACATCAGCATTTGGTTTCTGTTCATGGGTTCCGTCAGAGGAAAGGCAAATGGAAACCATACCTTCTGTTTGAATGACCATTCCAATGGTAACACTTCCGTTGCGAACGGTTTCCCCGTTCGTCTCCGTTCCGTAAGGTTTCCGTTTTTGGCGGAAACAATAGCGCAGTGACGGCTCTTGGATTGCACGGCGTATAAGACTGAGGACCACTAGAGACACACAAGAGCAGAGGGAAGGGGTTGCGAATACGGCGATACTCTATTTGTATTGTTTTTTATATGTGTTAGAACTTTTGCACAATGAAAACATGTTTTATGTTTTTGTTTTTTTTTATTGTGACATAAATGGATAATCCTGATTGATCTTTGTTTAGGACCCGATGTACGGTATTGACATCATGACCAAGTGGAAGAATCTCCTGGAGGAAGGACACCTGTCCCACAGTGCACAGGACGCAGCTATGGACACCTATCATAGGTACGTTCTGACTCCTCGATCTGACCAGACCTTTAATGAAAACATAACCGTTCATTGCCATTTACTTAAAGGAGTTATGCGGAATGTGAATTTTTTTAGTAGCGGCTGGAGATTAAATAAATAAATCTGCCAAAAGCAATACTTACCTATCCTTGCCCCCGGCGATCTAGCGCTGATGCTCTGGAGGCACTCCCGGTGGTTGTTTACATGCAAGTATCATGTGACCACTGCAGCCAATCAGAGGGCTTAGCGGTCATGTGCTGCACTTCTGGCATTATGCCAAAAAGAAATAACGCTTCGTCACTAGCGAGCCTCATTGTGCCGCCGGAGCATCAGCGCTGGATCGCCGGGAGCAGGGATAGGTAAGTATTGTTTTTTTGGTTTATTTGTTTCGTTTCCGGGCCCTACTAAAAAAAAAAAAAATTCACATCCCAAGTAGCTCCTTTAAAGGGGTTTCCTACAAAAGGGTTTTATGACGTCAATAGGAAATATCACAATACACTGTATAGCAGCCAGTCGCCCTCCTCCCCCCAACCTGGTCCCACAATGTTTCCGGCCTCTAGATCTAGATGGAGATAACTGTATTCATAGTGAGATTTATTGCTGGAAATTGGTTTTTTTTGCAGACTTCTTTGGGAGACCTGGGTTCCATTCCTGAGAAATATCATCTCACAATGGCAACCCCGAAACTGCGCGCCTATGGTGGATTTCTTGGATTGCTGGGTCCACTTGTTGCCAGTCTGGATTCTGGATAATATACTGGACCAACTAATTTTTCCCAAATTACAGAAAGAGGTGAGTTGTAGTATTGTTGTATGTATTCAATTGCTACGCTTTGATAGAGGACATAAGAATAAATGTGACTCAGTAACCCTGCTCACATCTGGGTCGGTGACAGATTTTTTCATATTTGACACTATTTTCCTCTTACAAATTTACGGAAGCTAATGGACCCCATTAGAAGTCCGGTCGTAATCGTCATAAAACGTAAACGGCACTGCATCCTGGCTCCCATTATAAACAGAAACCAGGACGCTGATGTGAACAAAGCCCAATAGGCTTCATTGCATGGATATTATTTATTTATATTTATTTTTAAAATCTTGCTATTCAGAGGGATACAAAATGTGACTATGGCTGAGTTCACATTCCGTTTATGGGTTCCGTTGCAGCTTTCCATCAGAGGAACCCATAAACGGAAATCCAAACGGAAGCTTTTCGTTTGCATTACCATTGATTTCAATGGTAATGCTTTTGTTTGCCTTAGTTTCCATTCCGTAAGGTTTCCATTTTTTATTTTTTTTTGCAGGAACCAATAGCGCAGTCGACTACGATATTGTTTCCGCAAAAACTTTCAGAAACGGAAACCAAGGCAAACGGAAGCATTACCATTGAAATCAATGGTAATGCAAACGGAAGCTTTAGTGTCCGTTTTGGCTTTCCGTTTATGGGTTCCTCCGATGGAAAGCTGCAACGGAACCCATGAACGGAAAACCAACGCTGATGTGAACAGGCACTATCTTCACGGGTTTAGTGGGAGGGAGTGCTGGTATTTCTGCAGTACAATGAAATTTTTTTTACTGCTAATTCACGCAGAATGTCACCTAGAAGTCCGTGCCCAATGTATTTTCTATTTCTCTAAATGTATCTAGAGTAAAAAATTAGGAAACTTTGCATATAGTCTTGATTAAAAAAAAAAAACTCCTGTTTTTTTTGTATACAGCTCCTATGCTGAATTTTGTGTCTCAACAGTTACAGACTCCGAACAAACCCTGTGTGGTCTGATCCTACAGTCACATTTTACTTCTTTTCATCGGCCCCCTCTTCTACTGTCTTTAGGCTAGCAAGAGTAACACACAACTGCAGGATCAGACTACACACGCTTCGCTTGTAGTCTGTAACCGTGGAGATGCATAGGTCTGCATAGGAGCTGGATCCACAAAACCAACAGAAATTTTTTCCAAAAATATTTGCAAAGATTCTTAATTTGTTATTTTAAGATACACTGGAGCAGTAGGAAATGTTACTGCAAAAGTCTCCATACCCTTTAGAAATGTATATTTTGTTTTTCAACTCTGCCAACCTCCTGTTATATTAGTCTGTGGTTTACTGTTTACGGCATTTACGTATTAAGGTCGAGAACTGGAACCCGCTGACAGACACTGTACCAATACACTCATGGATTCACCCCTGGCTACCATTAATGCAATCTCGACTCGAGCCGCTGTTCTCTCCAATCAGGAACAAGCTAGCCAACGCCCTCCAGAAGTGGCACCCCAGCGACTCTTCAGCCAAGCTGATCCTTCAGCCTTGGAAAGAGGTTTTTACCCCCGGATCTTGGGAAGCCTTCATGATCAAAAACATTGCGCCCAAGTTGGGTAAGATGAGTTGTGAGAAATCCACTAAAATATTTCGTAAACATTGACGCCTGTCATATATAAGGGGAGATTGAAACTTTTCATGTGTCATTTGAAGCAGTTTTGGTCTTCGCATCTTCAATTTATTGCCTTGTGCTCGGAGAGGACCGGTTTGTAAGGTGATGATGTGGCTGCTATTGTAGTTGGGGTGCTGTTAAATATCGCACACTGTATTATTACTTCTAATTACTGTGCTTCCTTGCCTGAAAATGTTGAGCAGTCAACCAGTATTCAGGAAGGCTTAAGATATTGTATCACCCTTACAGGGTAACTAAGCATTCAAAAAAACTTCTGACATATCAGAAGTTTTGATCGGTGGGGGTCCGATCACTGAGACCGATCACTAAAACGAAGCGGGAGAAGCACTCGGGTGAGCGCTGTGCCGCTTTGTCTCTGTTCGGCTTTTCTCGGAAAGTGGTGTTCAGACTCATAGACTTTCTATTGAGCCCATACACCAATGGCCCGGCTTTCTGAGAAAAGCCGATCAGAGACTAAGTGGCTCAGCGCTCATCCAAATGCTTCTGCCGCTTCGTTTTATCGATTGGTGGGGGTCTCAGTGCTCGGAACCCACTGATCAAAACTTCTGACATGTCATTATGACATGTCAGAAGTTTTTTGAACGTTTAGTTACCCTTTAATATAGGGATATTGACATTTCCAATATCGTGATGATCCAGCCCTGGGACCTTTTGCACGTTAGATCACTTCTTCGGGTATGTTGACACTGGTCGGATACGACCCAGAAACCGCAGGGCCGGCTGAAAAACCGCTATATTCACCCACCTCCCCTGGTGCTCTCATCGCAACGCATCTCTGCTCCCTTGGCAGCTCTCATTACAGGCAGCCTCCTGTGATGACGTTTCATGTGAACGCTGCGAAAATTTCAGACAAATAATCTGCAGCATATTTGCTCAGCGTGGACCTAGCCTTAAAGGGTAGCTAAACTTTTTAAAAAGCTTTTGACATGTCAGATGTTTTGATCGGTGGGGTCCGAGGACTGAGACCCCCATTGATCGCTAAAATGAAGCAGCAGAAACACTCGGATGAGCGCTGAGGCGCTTAGTTTCTGATTTGGCTTTCCTCGGAGTGGTGTATGGGCTCAGTAGAAAGTCTGTACAATGCTCGCTCGGCTTTCTGAGGAAAGGTGTTCTGAAACAAAGCAGCACAACGTTCACCCGAGTGCTTCAGCTACTTAATTTTAGCGTCCAAAACTTCCAGCGGCGCTGGAGTAATGCTTTGCTCTGTTAAAGGGGTTGGCAACCCCAGTCCATTGCCCTATTAGGACATATGAGCGTCATAGGGGACCTCCTTTATGAGCCAGAATGAAGAGCCAGTCTAAGAGCGCCTACGGCGGACCTGGCCTGTCCATGGATTACATGGATGGCCATTTTTTTGCTTCATTTTAAGGGAATCATCAAGGCCTGCCTTTTGTCATTTCCTTTAAAATTCGGGCTAGATATTGTGATATATATTATTCTTACAATATGCATGTCAATTTTCTTTATCGTCGCAAATTGTGGAATATTGCCCTACCTTAACACCATTTCCCTGTTCCACCTCGTACCTATACTTGTGAAATTCTCTGCTGCCTGGTTATGAATAAACATAACTGGTTGGGTTCTGGACGTTTAACAGACAGTACCAGAAATTGTTGTATCTGTGCTTAAAAAAAAAAAAAAAGTGCGCAATTACTTTCCGTCCGATGCCGAGACTTTTAGTTCCGCACTTGCTGCATAGAGACGTTTTGCATCATTCAAAAACAAGACTTTGAAGAAGGTGTCACTGTCTCTTACAGGTTTGTGTCTTGGAGAGTTTGTCATTAATCCGCACCAGCAGCACATGGACGTGTTCCACTGGATTTTGGATTGGGAGGGGATGATCGCTCTTTCCAGCCTCGTTGGACTCCTGGAGAAACATTTCTTTCCAAAGTGGCTACAGGTAAGTGGATTATAAACTGGGCTCGTGCTTCCCAAAGTCTCAGTATGGCTGGGCTTCAAAGACACTGAGCTGACGTGTGCAGTAAGTGGCTTGTGTGCTAATCCAGTCCCTTGTTCTACATTACTTCTCTCTACTATTGGAGAGAATTCAGATTTTTAGTTAATCTTTAACGCTTTTTTTTGGCAACTAATTGATGCAAAAAATATAAACTTCTGACATGTAAAATAAAATCACTACGGTAAGTATATCAAAACATTTCATATTTTGAGTCATAGAGGGCTTTATTTACAACCCAGTATCGGCCATTTTTCAGTGGTCGTCCGCCTCTGGACACTCACTCTATAATTGTCAGTTGTCCATGAGCTCAGTTTCAGAAGGGGCAAACACTAGCTGCTATGATGTTCTCCCACACTCAGGAGCACTGCACCCCGTCCCCCCGGCTCACAACTCTGTGCCCGCTGCTAATGGACCAGCAGAGCATTCATATCAGTCTTCTGGCTGAGCTCCCCATCTTCTCATGTCCCCATCGTCTACTCCTTCATGATACAGAAGACCTGGCAAGCCTGAAAGCTGACATCTTTCATGCCTCGTTGTTGACGTTGTTTTCAGTGAGCGCAGAGATTCTGAACAGTCAGACAATGTAATAGCCAGGTATAGGGGTAAAGAGGCATCTGATAAATAGAGTAAGGCTTTATTCACATCTGCACTAGGGGCTCTGTTACGACGTTCCGTCTGAGCTTTCCGTCGGAACGGAGCTCTGACTGACACAAACGGAAACCATAGGTTTCCGTTTCCATCACCATTGATTTCAATGGTGACGGATCCGGTGTCAATGGATTCCGTTTGTTTCGGTTGTGCAAGGGTTCCGTCATTTTGACTAAATGAATACCGTAGTCGACTACGCTATTGATTCCGTCAAAACGACGGAACCCTTGCACAACGGAGACAAACGTAATCCATGGACACCGTATCCGTCACCATTGAAATCAGTGGTCATGGAAACGGAAACCTATGGTTTCCGTTCGTGTCTTTCAGGGCTCCGTTCCGACAGAAAGCTCAGTCGGAACGGAGCCTTAGCGCAGATGTGAACGAAGCCTAATGTGTATTTTTTTTTTTTTGTTTTTTTTTTTTGCATATACTATTGACTTATAGGGGTGGGAAAGTTTAAATGATAAGTTGAATGGAGGGGAAAATTATTTGATGTCTGTGCTATATAAACAGATTGCAAGAGTGTAAGTTGTAAGCAACTGTCTGTAGAAATTATTTTCCAGCATGTGAGGACATGATGTCCAGCAATGTATTCATTGTTTGTCACTTGCACCACTAACATGTGCAATCATTGGTTCCTATAGTTCTGCCTGCGTTATATATGCAAACCCAATTGTAGATCTGCGGCCTGACTAATGATGGTCTTTGCAGGTCTTGTGCTCCTGGCTCAGTAATAATCCAAACTATGAGGAGATAACGAAGTGGTATCTTGGCTGGAAGTCCATGTTCTCAGATCAGGTTTTAGCCCATCCTGGAATCAAGGACCGATTTAATGAAGCATTGGACATAATGAACAGAGCCGTGTCCTCGAACGTTGGTAAGTACACACCTGCCCAAATCAACAACTTTTATTTTATTATCTATCCATCTTTATAGCCTCGCAATAACCGCAAACTATATTAGAGACAATGGGAGACTGAGCAGAAAGAGCCACCATTAGGGCTGAGCAATCAATCGAAAAAAAAACAAAAAAAAAACTAAATTCAGCGTAGAAAACAGACGTCATCTTGCGCATTTAGTTTTTTGGGGTTCGTTTTTCCCGGTTTCAACTGTATTTGCATCCTCAGGACGCAGAAACAGTTGAACCAAATAGTGGAGTAGGGAGCCGTCCGCTCCCTGCTCTATCATTTACTATGTAATGCCGGCCATAAGCGGCTCGGCACACACATGCGCGATACAGTAACATCATCGCGCCTGTCTACGCCGAGCCACGGAGTGCACAGAACGGAGGAGCAGAGGGATCTCCTCCACTCATCGTGGGAACAGGGTTAAGTGAGTATTTTATTAGGCACTATAGGGCATTATACTGTGTGGGGGGCAGCTATGGGGGCATTATACTGTGTGGGGGGCAGCTATGGGGGCATTATACTGTGTGGTGGCCACTATGGGGGGGGATTATACTGCATGGGGGCAGTTTCACAGGGTTTATTATATACAGTAGTATACAGCAGGCTTGGGATATATATTCAATGGTGTGGCATGCAAATAGGGGAGCGGCATGTAAAATAAAAAAAGGGGCATTGCCTAAATAATCGTTCATTACTCGTATTCGGGGTTACATGTTCAATTAATTGTGATTTTGATGTAGCTCGCCCAGCCCTACCCATAATAATTTAACGCTTCCCACCTAATCTATGGATAGGTAATAAATGGTATTTAGGCCGCTGTATGGGGCCTCAGGCAGCACCGTATTTTGGAGATAAATATCTCTGTACAGAATTGGGGGTTTAGTTTGGGCCCACAGAATTTAATAGTGCAATTTAGAACTTGTATGGACTGTAATACAGTCGTGGGGAGAGTCGAGATTATAACGGAAGCTTTTAGCTCCTACTTGTGATCCAGTCCGGGATGAAGGACATTATGTCGTGATATAAGATGATGGATGTGCAATGGTCTAATGCTCTGTCCCCCCCCCCCAGGTGCGTACATGCAGCCCGGAGCTCGGGAAAGCATAGCCTACCTGACCCAGACGGAGAGAAGGAAAGACTTCCAGTACGAAGCCATGCAGGAGCGACGGGATGCAGAAAGCATTGCACAGAGAGGCATTGGAGTCGCTACAGTCCCTATGAACTTCAAGGACCTGATCCAATCTAAAGCAGAGGAACACAACATCGTCTTTATGCCTCTTATCGGCAAGCGGCATGAAGGGAAGCAGCTCTACAACTTCAACCGTATTGTCATCTACATAGACAGGGGTGTTGTGTACGTGCAGGGAGAGAAGACCTGGGTGCCCACCTCCCTGCAGAGCCTCATAGACATGGCCAAATAGAGGACGACGCGTGTGCAGATCCTCGGGACATTGTATAGAAATGATTGGAGAATGATTTTGTGCAGAATCCTGCAACCCCCTGGATGAGACGCGGTGGGAGGAACCATTATTTTTTACTGCCATGAACTATTCTTTTTACAGGTGTTTCTTACACGGTTTACCCTCATCTGATATGTCCTACATACAATATGTGGACAACTCTCTAGAAGAAACCCCATTGGTGATCCCGCCCCAGCTCGAAAGACTAAACTTGTTTGTATGAATTAAATATTGTGGTATGACATTTTCAAATATCCTATTAGGAGAGTCTAAGTTATTAATGGAGGTCCCTAGTTCTGGATCCTCATCTATTAGCCTGAGCAGAGAGCGCTCTGGAGGACTCACGTCCGTGCATTACATGGACAGCTAATTTGGAATTGTGTAATGCTTACTTTCCCCTGTGGAGGCGCTGCAGGGAAATTTAAGAAAGTTTGACTATCTGTGATCAGCTTAACATCATGAAACCCTTCTAAGAAAAAGGGATTGTCCAATGTCGACAACCCGTTCAACGTATTGTGTGACTTTTATAAAAACTAGACTTTGGTCCAGATGTACTGACTGGCGTTTTAAATGCCAGTCTTAGTATGGAGCCCGCAGGAGTAAGACACAACCTATAAATTAGTTGCATCTTTGGCTTTCTGTGCGCCAGAAGGGGGAACCCGCAGCAGCTGCGACCTTCAGTAGAGTTCTGTTATAATTTACGCCACATTCTGGCATAAATTATAGTCAATTTGACGGGTTGCTGATTGTTCCGCCCCATTTTTCAAAGCCACACCCACTTTTTATAAATGCTCTGCATTGTGTAAAATGAAAACTCCAAAAAGTGTGCACCTAAATTTGTCATTTTTTAATGCCAGAATACTGATTTTTAGCCTTTCATAAATCCACCCCTTTGTGTTTTTTCTTCACTGCACTGCCAAAAATGAAGCTTTATGTGAGTATACAAGGCTTATCTGCAAACAATAAAGATGTATAGTATTAGGGTAAGGCCACACGAAGCGGCCCTGACACGGTCGTGACGCGGCCAACAGCTTCGCCGGCACCATGTGCGGCGCAGCTCTCAAATACCTTGTTAAAGAGAACATTTCACCTCCCCATATACGTGCAGCATGTAATGGGGAGGGCTGCACAAACCCTGGGGCACTTTACATTTTTTTTCTACCCTCCTCCGTTATTTAGATATCGGTGCCGTTATATTTAGTGCTCGATATTTAAATAACCCCCTGAACTGTCAATGAGGCGTGTACTGGCAAGGGGGCGTGTAACATGGTTGTGACACTGTCCAATCAGATATGGACAGTGTTACAGCAAGAGCGAGGATAGAGGAGAGAGTGTGCGCGCGCACGCTCTCACTCTTCAGCTTTCAAGATTAGTCTTCTGCCGAATTGGCAAGGGGGCGTGTCACTGCTACAGACAGTGTAAGAGCTGGGGAGGGGAGAGCACGCTCTCATCTCTTCAGCTCTTGCGAGAGATCAGTCTTGTACTTTGTCTGCCGAACTGGCAAGGGGGCGTGTCTCTGCTACGGACAGTGTAAGCGTTCCCCAGCTCTTACACTGTCCGTAGCAGTGACACGCCCCCTTGCCCGTTCGGCAGAAGACTGATGTTAAAAGCTGAAGAGTGAGAGCGTGCGTGTGCGCGCGCTCGCGCGCACACTATCCTCGCTCTTGCTGTAACACTGTCCATATCTGATTGGACAGTGTCACAACCATGTTACACGCCCCCTTGCCATTACACGCCCCATTGACCGTTCAGGGGGTCATTTAAGTATCGGGCACCAAATATAACGGCACCGATATCTAAATAACGGAGGAAGGTAGAACATTTTTTTAAAGTGCCCCAGGGTTTGTGCAGCCCTCCCCATTACATGCTGCACTCAGCTGCACATGTTTGGGGAAGTGAAAGGTTCTCTTTATTGGCCGCGTGTTAATGCGGGAAAAACGTCCCTTTATCTGCCATTAATTAATACACCCTTTATGACCACACAATTTTGCAGGAAAAGGGACATTTTACCTACAATAACGCACAGCCATTAGCAGGGTATTTGACAGCCGCGCCGAACATGGTGCCTGCACGGTTGTTGGCCCCAGTCGTGACCATGTCCGTGCCGCTCCATGTAGCCTTACCCTAACACAGCAGCCATTAAATGGTAAAAGGAACACCGATTCATTGTTTGCTATATGTTTACATTCAGAATACACGTGTCATATGCAAACACAAATGGGGGGGGGGGTGTTTCATCTATATAATTTGTTTGTGGTCACATGATTTAATCACATGACTTTGGCTGTGCATGCCCTGAAATCCCTCAGTGATCTGTAAAGATGCGCGGCCCGCGGTCGTGGATGGCGCCGTCACATGATGTACGTTGGTTTGCCCTTTGCAACATTAGGTTACAGCTGCAGAATATTTTTTGCATGATTTGGGAATTGACATTTAGGGTTTCTTCATTAGGCACCAGCCCTCAGCCAGACCCCATACCAATAGAGTGGCCCACCACTGCGGGTATCTCTTCAGGGGTCAGCAACCTTCCGCACTCCAGCCTTCGGCTGTCAGGGCATGCTGGAACTTATAGTTTCACAACTGCTGGAGTCCAGTCTGATACTGCGTTATGGATTGGAGGAAGGGAGAAGCTCTCTCTGCCCAGCATCTTACTGCTCGCTCACCAAGAAGGAAGACATTTTTTGCAGAGACTGCCGGCGGGTGGATTATAAACTGCTCATACAAAGCCCGCCGATCATTACCGAGACTCGGAACCGACTTGTAAGGCCGGGGCTGCACCTAGATTTTTTGTAGTTCTACATAATTGATTTTAACTCTTGAGTGACTGCTGCAGTCCAAGATTGCATGCAACTCAATGTACTCATGTGGACTCCCCCGCTTTGCTGCTACTGTATTCTGCTGCGTATTTTCCGTCCTCCATTCCGGACAGAAAATCCGCAGCAATTCCACTACGTGTGGACGAGCCCTAAAGGGTAACTAAACGTTTAAAAATCCCTTGAGGTCATAGTGCCAAGTCCGTTTTGATCGGTGGGGGTCTGAGCACTTTCATAGACTTTCCATTGAGCCCGTACACCCCTCCCAGGAAATCCGATCAGAAACAAAGCGGCACATCTCTCACCTGAGCGCTTCTACCATTGCGTTTTAGGGATAGGTGGGGGTTTTAGTGCTTGGTTCCCCACCAATCAAAACGTATGACTTGTCAAAAGATTTTTCAAAGTTTAGTTGCCCTTTAATCTGGTTGTCATGTATTTGCATTAGAAATCTTCAATACCAGGGGAGTTGCAGGAACATTTCACGTTATTTCCAGCCCACGGTTTAGACATTACTGCAGAATTCATTGGATCTTTATAGCGTTTGTCTGATCTAGAAAACCCCATTAGGACGTGCGGACGCCCCTATTAGCTAGACCCGTGTCACACACCTCTCCCTTCTGTGTAGCATTATAGAAATCAATGGACGCCCATTTTTTTATGTTGGGCACCCTGCATGGCTGCTGCAGGGAAATCAAGTATTTATGTAGTGAGACATAGTTACATAGTTTGTACGGTTGAAAAAAGACACATGTCCATCAAGTTCAACCAAGGGATGGGAAAGGGGAAGTAACAAATTTCTACACATAGGAGCTAATACTTTTTTCTTCTAGGAAATCATCTAAGCCTTTTTTAAAACCATCTACTGTCCCTGCTGTGACAGCTCCTGCGGTGACTATTCCATAGATTCACAGTTCTCACGGTAAAGAAGACTTGTCGCCTCTGCAGGTTGAACCTTTTTTTCTCCAGACGGAGGGAGCGCCCCCTTGTTTTTTGAGGGGGTTTTACAAGGAACAGGATTTCACCATATTTTTTGTATGTGCCATTAATATATTTATATAAGTTAATCATGTCCCCCCTTAGTCGTCTTTTTTCAAGGCTAAATAGGTTTAGTTCTTTTAATCTTGCCTCATAACTTAGATTCTCCATGCCCCTTATTAGCTTCGTTGCTCTTCTTTGTATTTTTTCCAACTCCAGGGCATCCTTTCTATGAACTGGAGCCCAGAACTGGACTGCATATTCTAGATGAGGCCTCACTAATGCTTTGTAAAGTGGTAATATTACCTCCCTGTCCCGCGAGTCCATGCCTCTTTTGATACACGACAATATTTTGCTGGCCTTTGAAGCAGCTGATTGATACTGCATGCTGTTATTTATGATTTACAAGTACACCCAGATCCTTCTCAACAAGTGAATCCGCCAGTGTAGCGCCCCCTAGGACATATGATGCATGCAGGTTGTTGGTACCAAGATGCATAACTTTACATTTATCTACATTAAACTTCATCTGCCAAGTGGACGCCCAAACACTTAGTTTGTTTAAATGTGCCTGCAATTCATGAACATCTTCCATAGTCTGAACTATATTACATAGCTTGGTGTCATCTGCAAAAATAGAAATAGTGCTATTAATCCCTTCCTCTATATCATTAATAAATAAGTTGAATAATAGTGGTCCCAGCACTGAACCCTGGGGTACACCACTTATTACCAGGGACCATTCAGAGAAGGAATCATTGACCACAACCCTCTGGATACGGTCCTTGAGCCAATTCTCAATCCAATTACAAACTATACTTTCTAAACCTATAGTCCTTAATTTACCCATTAGGCGTCTATGAGGGACAGTGTCAAATGCCTTTGCAAAGTCCAAAAACACTATATCCACAGCGGCCCCTCTGTCTAGACTTCTGCTCACCTCTTCATAAAAACAGATTAGGTTAGTTTGACAACTTCTGTCCTTAGTAAAACCGTGCTGGCTGTCACTTATAATGCTATTTATTGTCACATAATCCTGTATATAGTCCCTCAATAGCCCCTCAAACATTTTCCCCACAATTGATGTTGAGCTTACTGGTCTATAATTACCCGGCGAAGACCTAGTGCCCTTTTTGAAAATAGGCACCACATTTGCCCTGCACCAGTACCTTGGCACTATACCAGTCACTAGAGATTCTCTGAATATTATGAAGAGGGGGACAGAAATAACTGAACTAAGCTCTTTAAGAACTCTAGGGTGTAACCCATCTGGTCCCGGGGCCTTGTGTACATTTATTTTATTTAATTTAGCTTGGACCATATCTACATTCATCCAATTCAGTATATCAACTGATATATTAACAGCACTGGCACCGGCTACATCAGCTGCTCTTTCTTCTGTTGTATATACAGAGCTAAAGAACCCATTTAGTAACTCTGCCTTCTCTTGATCTCCTGTGATCAACTCCCCATTACCATTATCTAGGGGTCCTACATGTTCAGACCTTGGCTTTTTTGCATTTATATACTTGAATAATTTTTTAGGATTTGTTTTACTATCCTTGGCCACCTGCCTTTCATTTTGTATTTTTGCTGATTTTATTACATTTTTACAGATTTTATTAAGCTCTTTATATTTTACAAAGGCTACAGCTGTACCCTCAGATTTGTATTTTTTAAATGCCCTTTTTTTGTCATGTATTGCCCCTTTCACAGAAGGTGTAAGCCATGTGGGGTTTAATTTTAGTCGTTTATACTTGTTACCTGTAGGAATACATTTTGCACTATAATAACTCAAAGTAGATTTGAAAAATCTCCCATTTATCATTTGTCCCATTATTTGACATTAGTTCTTCCCAGTCTATATCCTGAATTGCAGCCCTCATCCTGGGGAAATTGGCTTTCTTAAAATTAAATGTTTTTGCCCTCCCAGCCTGCGTTTGTTTTTTACAGTATAGGTAAAATGTAACTATATTGTGATCACTGTTACCAAGGTTTCACGAACATTGACATTCCCTGAAAATGTGACGAGACGACCCCAATAATGATCATATCACACGGTGTCCCATAATGGCCATCATTAGACGCTGGCGTATTCGTCGTGGTCACATGGTGCTGGATGATGTCATGTTAACCGCTGGCGAATAGGAGAAAGTGTGTGCCAAAGATCAGATCAGAAAGTCAGCAGCTCGGCAATGGTTGGTGCTGGAGTTGAGTGCCCCTGTTGTAACCAGAATGCCTATAGTGGAAGCCTCCTGGGGTAATTGCCCTTTGGGTCTCTACTTTAGTCCATCCTTAACTTTATGTTGAACGCTTTTCCTCTATACGGTTTTATGGCATTTTTGCATATTCTCTCTATCGTCTGCAGAGAGGAGTCTTGGTATATTCACACGGTGCGATTGAGGTTGTTTTTTTTTTTGCCGTTTTGGAACGAAAACCGTCCGCGATTGCTTCCTCAGGTAAATGAACGGATGTTTATTTTTTTGTATTTGAATGTCAAAATTGCTTTTTAAAGGGGTATCTATATATTTATGTGGCACTGTCTCTATATATTTAAGTGGCACTGTCTCTATATACTTATGTGGCGTTGTCTCTATATACTTATGTGGCGCTGTCTCTATATACTCTTGTCGCACTGCCTCTTTATCAGGGGTCTCAAGCACGCGGCCCGTGGGCCGCATGCGGCCACTGGGGCTGTCATCTGCGGCCCGCGGGACACAGAGCTGCTAGTATCGGCTCTGCTCCGAGACTCTGGAATTCCCTGACATCGCTGTCCACATATGAACAGCGATGTCTGGGGCTTCCCCAGAGCCGGAATCCCGAGCAGAGCGCTGGTGTGGGCTGTGCTCCGGGACTCTGTGGAATTCCCTGACATCGCTGCCCATATATGGACAAGTGTGTCAGGGTCTTGCCCAGTGCGGAGCAGAGCGCTGGTGTCGGCTCTGCTCCTGGACTCTGTGGAATTCCTTGACATCGCTGTCCACATATGAACAGCGATGTCTGGAGCTTCCCCAGAGCCGGAGTCCCGAGCAGAGCGCTGGTGTCGGCTCTGCTCCGGGACTCTGTGGAATTCCCTGACATCGCTGCCCATATATGGACAGTGTGTCAGGGTCTTGCCCAGTGCGGAGCAGAGCGCTGGTGTCGGCTCTGCTCCTGGACTCTGTGGAATTCCCTGACATCGCTGTCCACATATGAACAGCGATGTCTGGGGCTTCCCCAGAGCCGGAGTCCCGAGCAGAGCGCTGGTGTCGGCTCTGCTCCGGGACTCTGTGGAATTCCCTGACATCGCTGTCCACATATGAACAGCGATGTCTGGGGCTTCCCCAGAGCCGGAGTCCCGGGCAGAGCGCTAGTACAGGCTCTGCTCCGGGACTCTGTGAAATTCCCTGACATCGCTGCCCATATATGTACAGTGTGTCAGGGTCTTCCCCAGAGCGGAGTCTCGGGCAGAGCGCTAGTATCGGCTCTGCTCCGGGACTCTGTGGAGAATTCCCTGACATCGCTGCCCATATATGGACAGTGTGTCAGGGTCTTCCCCAGAGCGGAGTCCCGGGCAGAGCGCTATTATCGGTCTGCTCCGGGACTCTGGGGAAGCCTCTGACATTGCTGTCCATACATCGACAATGATGTCAGGGGCTACCCCAGAGCAGGAGTCCCAGTGATGTCAGCAGCACAGCTGGAGTCCCAGGAAGAGCCTACTAGCGCTCTGCCTGGGACTCCAGCTCTGGGCAAGCCCCTGACATCACTGGGGCAGCCTCTACAGAGGGCACTGGGGCAGCCTCTACAGAGGGCACTGGGGCAGCCTCTACAGAGGGCACTGGGGCAGCCTCTACAGAGGGCACTGTGGCAGCCTCTACAGAGGGCACTGTGGCAGCCTCTACAGAGGGCACTGTGGCGTTATCTACAAGTGGGTGTGTGACGGTATCTACAGAGGGCACTGTGGCCTTATCTACAGAGGGCACTGTGGCCTTATCTACAGACGGCACTGTGGCCTTATCTAGGGGTGTGTTGCATTATCCACAGAGGGCACTGCGGCAGCATCCACAGAGGGCACTGCGGCAGCATCCACAGAGGGCACTGCGGCAGCATCCACAGAGGGCACTGCGGCACTATCTAAAAAGGGGCTGCCCAATCTTGACATGTGTGCTAACTGAGCCGCCGGACTGCATTTAGCGACACTTAAACTGGAAAGCTGGATTGTTGAAATAAGCACGTGGAGAAATATTTCAAATTTTGAACCTAGCGCTATTATTATAGTAATGTAGTGTTATAGTCGTTCAAATAACTAATTGATTAACAATAATTTTGTATTGTATCAAATTTGAAAGTAATGCGGCCCATCAACTTCCCATTTTTTCTATATGCGGCCCACTTACACGGCCGAGTTTGGGACCCCTGCTCTATATACTCATGTCGCACTGTCTCTATATACTCTTGTCGCACTGTCTCTATATACTCATGTCGCACTGACTCTATATACTCATGTCGCACTGTCTCTATATACTCATGTCGCACTGCCTCTATATACTCATGTCGCACTGCCTCTATATACTCATGTCGCACTGCCTCTATATACTCATGTCGCACTGCCTCTATATACTCATGTCGCACTGACTCTATATACTCATGTCGCACTGTCTCTATATACTCATGTCGCACTGCCTCTATATACTCATGTCGCACTGTCTCTATATACTCATGTCGCACTGCCTCTATATACTCATGTCGCACTGCCTCTATACACTCATGTCGCACTGTCTCTATATACTCCTGTCGCACTGACTCTATATACTCATGTCGCACTGTCTCTATATACTCATGTCGCACTGCCTCTATATACTCATGTCGCACTGCCTCTATATACTCATGTCGCACTGCCTCTATATACTCTTGTCGCACTGCCTCTATATACTCATGTCGCACTGTCTCTATATACTCATGTCGCACTGTCTCTATATACTCATGTCGCACTGCCTCTATATACTCATGTCGCACTGCCTCTATATACTCATGTCGCACTGCCTCTATACACTCAAGTCGCACTGTCTCTATACACTCATGTCGCACTGTCTCTATATACTCATGTCGCACTGTCTCTATATACTCATGTCGCACTGTCTCTATATACTCATGTCGCACTGTCTCTATATACTCATGTCGCACTGTCTCTATATACTCATGTCGCACTGCCTCTATATACTCATGTCGCACTGCCTCTATATACTCATGTCGCACTGCCTCTATACACTCAAGTCGCACTGTCTCTATATACTCATGTCGCACTGTCTCTATATACTCATGTCGCACTGTCTCTATATACTCATGTCGCACTGCCTCTATATACTCATGTCGCACTGCCTCTATATACTCATGTCGCACTGACTCTATATACTCATGTCGCACTGCCTCTATATACTCATGTCGCACTGCCTCTATATACTCATGTCGCACTGCCTCTATATACTCATGTCGCACTGCCTCTATACACTCATGTCGCACTGCCTCTATACACTCATGTCGCACTGTCTCTATATACTCATGTCGCACTGCCTCTATATACTCATGTCGCACTGCCTCTATATACTCATGTCGCACTGCCTCTATATACTCATGTCGCACTGCCTCTATATACTCATGTCGCACTGCCTCTATACACTCATGTCGCACTGCCTCTATACACTCATGTCGCACTGCCTCTATACACTCATGTCGCACTGTCTCTATATACTCATGTCGCACTGTCTCTATATACTCATGTCGCACTGTCTCTATATACTCTTGTCGCAGTGTCTCTATATACTCTTGTCGCACTGTCTCTATATACTCTTGTCGCACTGTCTCTATATACTCTTGTCGCACTGTCTCTATATACTCTTGTCGCACTGTCTCTATATACTCTTGTCGCACTGTCTCTATATACTCTTGTCGCACTGTCTCTATATACTCTTGTCGCACTGTCTCTATATACTCTTGTCGCACTGTCTCTATATACTCATGTCGCACTGTCTCTATATACTTATGTCGCACGGTCTGCGGCTGGCCATGCTCGTAATCGCGGACCGTGATTACGGGCATGGCCGTGTGTATAAGGCCTTAAAGGGTATTCCCATCAGAATGTTATGGCATACCGTACCTTAGCAATATGCTTAACATTAGTTTGGTTGTGTCCGTCCTCTGTGACCCCTGCTGATCTTGAGAACGAAAGGGCTGAGGTCTCTCCAGCTTAGTCCCATTTTAGACTCGGGGGCTGTATTGTAGTTGTGGCTGCTACGTGGGCAGCTCAGTGGGTCGCACTCTTGGATTGCAGCACTGGGTTTGAATCGACCAAGGACAACATCTGCATAGAGTTTGTATGTTCTCACTATGTTTGCGTGGGCTTTCACTGGGGACCCCGGCTTCCTCCCCCACCCCAAAAACCTACCGATAGGGAATTTAGATTGTGAGCCCTACTGGGGATGACGACGTCTGTACATGTTAGCGCTATATAAATGGAAATAAGTGACTTTTTGTCCCCTTGTTTAGTTTAAAAATGAACATGTTACATCGTGTGACCTGCGGGTGTCGCTCTTGTAACTCCAGACTTTTGGCCGCAGGCTCCTTTTTAGATATAAAGAATGCGAGTCTGTGTCTCTAAACATAATACCTACTAGGGGGCATCATAACAAAATGATTATAATAATTGTAATATAAAGGCCATCTGCTAATCCTTAGTACATTTTATTAAAAGTGTCTGACATCAGTCATGTATCTGTATGTCAATGTTTCTGGAGGATCTTGGAATATGAAGTAGTGATCATGGGAGCAGTGATTTCAGTCCGTCATCCTATTGAAGAATAGAAAAATGTTTTCAGGCCTAAAAAGGCTGACCACTGAGAACAATAGCTTGCATTTGACTTCACAGCCAATGGAGATAAAGTAGATTATAGGTTTATTCTTACATAGCAGTCAGCCGACGGCTATATCTCCTGACTAAATACATGATTAGATCAGCTAAGTGCATGATTATATAAATTAGGTGGGATAAGCGTTTACCAGACACCTCTGCGTCGCTTGTCTCCTACGGGAACTATGGTTTAGATGCCTGATTCTACTTCCCCAAGTGTCCAGATCCATGTATGACCAGCATTCGAGTCCCTATAAAATGCATCTCCCGTTATAAAAACTGTTTGTATGTCATAGAGACACATGACAGGTTTGCATCTGCTCGGGGACATGAGCTTAGACGCCCACAAGTTGCTAGAATTGTCCCCTTACTCTGTTCCTAAACGGGACACAATTGTCAAGTAATAGGTCTGCACAGGGTTATCAGCCTCTGGATGTAAACAAGAATGGTCCCATTCACTGACAGCAAGCAGAGATCTTGAAAAAGGTGCCGCATTGAAACACAAAGTATATTAGAGAGTTGCAGAACTTGTCATTACACAATGATTAAACGTAAAGACTGGGACTGTTCACCTAAAATTCATCTAATCTGAAAATGGGCTAATGTCTTATCTTCCACCCTTAATTGGGGAGGGTCCAAACACCAGCACCCCACAAGTGTTACAAAGAGAAGGTCACAGCTGTCCGAAGAGATCTACACCCCCTTCACTGCACAACCAGACACGGCGCCGTCCAGGTGTGTCCATCTATGCCTGCAGCTCAGCCCCATTCAAGTGAATTGGGCTGAGCTGCAGTTCCAGACACAACCATATTGAATGGAGTGGCACTGTGTACTACAATGAAGGGGTCACGGCACTCGCTGGTGGGCAGCAGCCGCTTCTTTCTGCTGATATGATAGACTATACATGTGGAAAACCTCTTTAAAGGGGTATTTCCAGAATAGATGTTTATCACCTATTCGGAGAATAGCTGTGACACCCACCGATCACTACAACAGAGGCCCTGAAACCCCACCGTTTCTCTTCACTGCACAACTATGATGGGATGTGTGAATGGAGGCATATAAATCAGACATATAAAAAGTTGTTGCATTCTCCATGCATTGCTTCTAGGGGAGAATATCTCCGTTACGCGGTGATGGAGGGATTATCGTACAAATTTTTGTATAATCATTAGAATGTAAATGATAATCGCCATGTGTAATAGCGTGCGACGATCAAACGATAAACGATATATCGTTGGGTTTCCGTGGATTGGCCACATCTACCTCAACGAAAGATTATCGTTTGTCGCCGCCGCCGCCACCACGTCCCCTCGTCTAATATGATATCTTACAGTCGTTAGCAGTTCAGAGAGGAGGTGTTGGCGAACGAGCAACGATCGCAGTAACGACTGAACAGCGGAAATATTTAGCAAATATTGTCACGTGTAATAGGCCGTCTCTCAAACGCAAACGACTCGCTAAATCATCACTCGTCGCTCATTCATGAAAGAATATCTGCCTGTCTAGTAGGACCCTAAGGCCAGGTTCCCATGTAGCGTAAATGCTGCGGAATTTCCGCAACGGAATTGTCTGCGGGAATTCCGCAGCATTTACAGTAGCAGCAGAGTGGATGAGATTTAACAAATGTCATCCACACGCTGCCGGAAAAGTCTAGAAATTCACCTGCAGTGCGCAATTTTAGTGCCGCAGCCTGTCAATTATTGCTGCAGAAAGTGGACTAATTTCCTGCGTTTTTCTGATTTGCTGCGGAGACGCAGAATTTCTTACAGGGGTTGGAAATGACATCACAGAAGGAAGAATTATGACCATCACACTTGAAAAAAACACAACAAAAAAATCTGCACAAGTTTCCGCAGTAAAAAAAAAAAACCGCATGAAATGGTGCTGATTTTCCGCAACGGATTGTCTGCTAGTTGATGCTGAAATGCTGCGGAAATTTTCCGCAGCAAATCTGTTAAATGTGGACAAACATACAACAAAACAAAAGGATTGGAGGAAACCTTGTCCGCAAGAGCTTACACTCTATTCATTTAACATGTAAATGAATTTGCAGAAAACTGAAAGTCCCGGAAAAAATTTTTGGGAAGTATCTGAATAGAATGATATTTTATTTTTTTTCGTTTTTCATTTTCTTGCCAAGCCACAAACCTGGGTGCATATCTGGTTTTCCGTGTGGGAGGGGGTGGGTAGTCTGGGTCTGCCAGGACTGGAATGTACATGCTTTGCACTGGGAGGTTGTGCTGAATTATTTTGTCGAACTACATCAGAGACGGATTGAAACCTGAGGTCCTTCTGTAGGATCAAGTAAGTTCTTCCCCGGGAAGATGTGAATATTCCGCTACCAGAACATCGATTAGTCGTCGGTTTAGAAAGTCCTGATGGTTTCCATTGTGCAATAAATGTGTAATGGATATAATTACCAGGGAGCATCTGATAAAGAAAACCGTAAAGTTTTTAGAAAACTTTTTATATGGTCGACCAGAACATTACCGACTTGGAACAAAGGTATCTGATCAGACTGAGGTCTGTGCAAAATCTGCGGCTTGGAGGACTGCTTGGATTTAATTTCAGTGTTGTTCCTCCCCTGGAGCCTTCTGATTGGCTGCAACCCTGGAAAAATTAGCATACAGACTGATCAGTGTGTGTCAGGCAGTTAGCCGAAATAAGTTTGCAGAAAGCTTCTCCATCTGGAAGAAAGGGAGCAGCTCTGCCCTGTTTGGGATTTTTCCTTAGTTCCCTTTACCTTAATGATCTGCATTTTTTATTACGTACAGAAATCCGTTCTTCAAAACCATTAATATTCCTTTAAGGAGACACCGCATGCACTGCATCTGCGCTTCTAACAGCTTCCAGGAGTCGGATATTTTTCCTTGGATATTTAAATTTCTCGGGAATATGGGATACAAAGCACAAGAACTTTACCGCTCCCTTCAGGAGAGTGATTTCCTTCACGTAAGGTGTCACAGTGGGGAAAGCTTTCATTAAACTCAGGGATCGCTGCCAGTGCTTTTTGTATTTTGGATTCCCATCAGCCGTACCTATGGCTGGAATATATAGCTCTACCCTAAAGACCTTGGAGGACCTTACCTTGGACTCTGGATATGGGGCAGAGGAATCCTGCAGGTCTCTCAGCCTCTCATCCTCAAAATCCAACTCCCAGCCATTGGCATCGTCTCAACACCGTGGGAATTGGTGGTATTACTCGGGGTCCATGAATAGCCGAAACAGCAGCTGGGACACCATGAATACTGCTCTTACAGAGGACCCTGATGTGGTGGATATGTTCTCCAGGTGCCACCGGCTACCTGAGCTGGAGGACTTTCCGTGGACAGATGAGGATATAGGAAAGCTGCTCAGAACGGGTAAAGGAGATGGTGGTATTAAGTGGGAATTCTCCCAGGATGCTATCAGGAGAATGTCGGTTTTGCTGAGGAGGCCTCTCATAAGGATATCAAGGGAAGCCCAACGCCTGAGCGTTCTTCACGCCAAGTGCACACGTTACGAGATCCAGAGTGCCATGAAACTCATTCTAAGCTGGGCTTTGTCCCAGAGCTGCACACTGGCCACGGTTCGGGCTCTATCCCTTTACAGCATGAGCGCCGGTGATGGACTGCGGCAAGGGAAATCTGCACGTTGTGGACTTACCTGGTCAGTGGGCAGGTTCTTCAGGTGGATGGTGGACACTAGAATATCGGTGCGGATCCATGAGTATGCAGCTATCTGCTTGACCGCCTGCATGGAGAACTTGTTGGACGAAATAAGAAACCGCGTTCTAGCGTGTCAAGGGTCGGATGGGACAGAGATTTCTCTTGATGCCCTGGAAATGGCAATCAACAATGACGCTGAGCTATGGGGAGTCCTGCAGCCCTATGAGCACTTGATCTGTGGGAAGAACGCCAATGGTAAGATCCATTCTTAATCTTATCTATTCGTTATCCAGTATTTATATAGTGCCAACATATGCCCCAGAATTCGTCCCTGTCCCCGGGAGGGCAGACGGTCGAAATTTGCATTTCTCAAGCATGCTCAAAAGTAAATGACTTAGGAAGCCACTCGGGAGAAATCTTTCTATTTATAACCCGTGGTGGTTGGATGGAGTGGAGAACCTTTGCATTTGTCGGGTCAGTGATTGACAACTACAAGTTTGTGTTCTACACTCGGACACTTCTACAAGCTGTGTCTGCTGGTGGGAGATGTTTGGATAACTGTGGGGCATATGTACATCGTGGGGTCTCGATATGTCACTCATAGAACATGCTCTACACGGTATCATCTTCAGTTCATGCTCTAAGAATAGCCGGTTCTTGTATTAGTAGTTCCATTTCTTCCCAAAATACTATTTGTAATGTAGAATATAGACTGCATACACACAACGATAGACCAATGCATGGATAACTTTACTAGAAGGGAGTATAGACATTATTGATTTCTGGCTATGGTCTAGAGGTCCAGTCTACGTCTAGAGATCATAAGCCATCACTCATTGAAGTCTAACTTGGGCGCCCTGTGACCCATATTACATTGCAGCTAGCAGGTACTTGTCACACAGGTGACACGATCTCGGTTGACCCTGCCACATGGTGGAGAAACCTGACTGTTGTTTTGGGTTGTCAAGGTTGCTACATCACATTGCCCTCAGGTGCCACTTGGATTTCCATGGATACACCACTTCGGAGGGCTAGCCTCATCATACGTCTGAGGTTTTGGTGTGGATATTTTTGAGCGGAGGGTTCCTAACATGACTTTTTATGGTGTAAACATCACAGATATTGCTACAGCATCCTAAAACTTTGGGCAATGATCGTCAAAAAAGGATTCTAGCTCATGGGAATCTACTCTGTAGCCACCACTAAAGGTGCCCCAACCAACTAGACGGTGGGCAGATGTTTTTGACCACAGAAAGATCTTTCATTTGACAGATAATTACATAAATTTGACCTTGGATGCTTCCAAATTGGCTGGTCGGGGTGACATTCATCCACAGCTGGTTGGAGGCATTAGATAACTGCTCACCAGGAGTCATTTGTCTGACCGCCCCAAACACCCTATAAGCCAGCATATTTGGCTTGGCTGAACGTGCATGTTAATTTTATATGGATTTAGAAAGGAAAATGGCAGTGGACGCCTCTGGCAATGCTTCTCCAAGGTGAAACTAATAAAATTGGCCGAAAAAAAAAGTTAGATACGGCAAATGCATTTTCTTCACCACTCCCAGATATCTCCTATATACATTAGACCTTCAACTTTTCATTGAATGTCTGTGGACCGATTCCACTGATATTAAAATTTACGTAGGGCCAGCCCGACTGCCCCCAAACGTCTTTTCTGTCCGATCTGTTGTTTCTCTGCAACATAAGTGCCACTATATATACATTGGCAGCCACTTACCTCACTCTCCCTATCACAATAACATCCGTGTTCAGCTAAGAGGAAGCTATTATTAACATCTACGCTTGCCTTATCATGACGATATGCTGATCACAGGGTGTTTCGCTGCTGTGGCCCTAAAAATCAGCTGTGGGGGAATTCGGCAGCAAGTGTTCAATTCCCCTGCAGTGCCACCACAGGAGAAAGGCAGCATTACACTTTTCCTCTTTAAATTAATGGGCTGAGTCTTTCAGGGTGACAGATTTTCTTTCGAACTGGTTTCCATTCTGGGAATTCCAAACCAGGGAACCTCTATTAGCTCAGAATTCATTAACCTGGTATATGAATATGGGTTTTCTTAACCGTACGACCCATTTAAGCTCCACAATGTGTGTGACCAAATGCTGCCATGATAAAAAAGCTGCCAAAGATTAGATCTGACTACGACTTTTACATGGTACAACAGTGCACTACGGCCAACAGTGACTCTCCGACAGAAATCAATGTATATATAATGGGGTCTAGACCGTCTTGAAACATTTTCCTTGACTTCTAATGGTCTGCGACTTGAGGAAAAGTTCAAAAGTTTTATTCGGCACAACCCCCTTGTCATTGGCATTACATGGTACAAGTCGTTGTGTGGTTCTAGCCTTTTTTTTTTATCATTCCCAAGTGACTCTTCAACAGTCACCTCCAGACTGCCAATCAAAACTAATATATTATGTGTCTGGCACTTACTCTGTACACAAATGAGGATTATAATAGAAGGGAATTAATTATCAGCCTTGCATTTCATTATAGCCCCCCTCACCCGCACCGTGCACCGATAAATGTTACTATCTCCGTCTCCAGACGCATTGAATATGTTTGAATATTGATATATGCAAATAACCAGGCCCGATCGGGACAGAGGTGACATGAGAGACATTCAATCAGCAGGCGAGGGCATTGTGTGCATGACATATGGGGACTGCGGTGTCTCCTCTCACCCTGCCAACGCCGCTCTGCTCCTTCCCTTTGTATGCCCAAAGGTTTGCATATGTTAACTGTAGACTGTAATAAGGGAGCCCCTGGCACTATCGAACAGGGCAAGTTGATCAGTTTGTTTTTTATTTTCTGCCTTATTTTTTGGAGTCTTCACTTGTCCTGGGTATTATATGGTCTTAGCCCTTATAGCCGGTATACACTGTGTGAGGGTCAGGAACTAGTGACCGCTGAAGCAGCATGACCAGTTTGTATAGGCTGCAGGTATATTTTAAAGGGATTGTCCAGTTTATCTAAAAGAAAAAAAACAACATTTTTAATATACACTATTAGGGAATTATGAGTTAATAGAGGGGGGGGGGGGGTCCTCTGTTCAGGATCCTCATCTCTTGGCCAGAGTGTAGAGCGGTTACAAAGAGCGTCTCTCTCTCTAGAGGACCTGTCCTATATTACACAGACAACACATTGGTATAAATGGGCACTGTGTAATGCTTAGTTTCCCCTGTGGGGGCACTGCAGGGAAATTGAACACTTAGTTTCCCCACAGATTGCAGCTGATCGTTGGAGGTCCCAGCAGGGGGACATTTTGAGATCAGCTTATTGTGGAAAGGACTCTTCCAACAAGTATAGATTGTCCAAAGTGGAGAACCCCTTTAAAATGAGACTCCCTCCTTTGGTGCCACTTTATGTGTTTAAATGTATTAGGGAATTGCATAAATAGCAATGTTCTAATATAATGTCATTGCCAAATTTGTACCTGTCGCAGTTTTGAGGAGTTCTCGGAAGATACTGAGTTTCTTTGCGGAGATCCAGCTTGTAGGGAGTCTTTAGGGCAATGCAGTGTTCAAAGAATGGCAATTGAGAAGACAAGTTAAGGCAACATTTTCCTTCTTTTATGGGACATCCCTATGAGGATTCCATGGCGGCTGGATGTGAATGGTTGTCATACACCTGTATAAACAGACCTTACAAGTGTATTTGGTCTTCTGTGGTGTGTGTGTTTAGTTGCAGCCTATTTATAAAGTGTATCACCTAAACTCAAATTCCCAAGATCCAACCTACAGTATGGAACATTACAGAGGGATTGGACACGAAATTCCTCTCGCCTCAGTGACGTCACTGCTTTTTATTAGGTAGGATAAAAACTCAGTCCACATAGTGGTCGTGAACACAAAAAACCCTTTCTTTACCTCGTCTTGTGATGTAGTATTTTATAAAGACAAGGTATACAAAGTGCAGTACTATAGATTGAATCTTGAGGTTGGGAGTAAACACAGGTGGCAAATAAATATATGTGTTATGGGACTTTAATTAAAGGGACACTCTGGAAAATGCGGGCACACTGTGTAGGGCCTATTGCATGGCCTGAGGGGGCGGAGCATGACACATGTCCTGGAATAGGCATAACCGTGTATTCGTTTTGTTCGGAGTGTTGCTTTAAAAAGGTTGTCTGTTTTCATATCCCTACTTATTAGAAAGGTTCCTTGATAACTCTGGAGACTTATATGCTGCTGATGGATTTATACTTCAGCAGACCCTACAATCCTACATATATAGAACAGTCCCGCTCCCTTCTCCTACTTTTGTAACTTCTCCCATATTGTAGAAATTAGTCAAAATAAAATATAGATGAAATACAGATGCAGAAAACATATGATGCATATTATATTTAATGTGGCCTCTGATTCTAGGCTCAGGGCAACATGAAGTCACACACTGTAAAATTGTGGTCGCGACTTCAATTCTTCCTCATGGGGAAAGTCGCAAGCGACCTAGCAACTATCCCAAAAATGTCTACCATAGTCGGAATCTTTTCAAAACGCACAAGATCATTGTTTTTTCCCCTTTACCTTTTTTGCATTCTCCCCTACTGCTGCTGTTTATGTCCTTGGACTGTTGACTATTCTCGTGTCTGCTGATTTTGTACTGTTTTGACTCTTTGTTTTTTTGGCGCGGCTTTAATCTGTTTATGATATTGGTTATCGTTCCGGTTCTGACAATACCGCTCCGTTACTGACATTTGCTAGTTTGACATTCTTAGGGCCTGTTCACATCACCGTTCGCTTTCCGTTCCGGGGTTCCATCGGAGGTTTCCGTCAGGTGAACTCCGCAACGGAAAGTGAAAGTGAAACCACAGCTTCCGTTTCAGTCACCATTGATATCAATGGTGACGGAAACATCGCTAATGGTTTCCGTTCGTCACCATTCAGGCAGGTTTCCGTTTTAACAACGGAATCAATAGCGGAGTCGACTGCGCTATTGATTCCGTCGGAAAACCGGAAATCTGCCGGAATCGTGACGAATGGAAACCATTAGCGATGTTTCCATCCCCATTGATATCAATGGTGACTGAAACGGAAGCTGTGGTTTCACTTTCACTTTCCGTTGCGGGGTTCACCCGACGGAACCCCGGAACGGAAAGCGAACGGTGATGTGAACAGGCCCTTACCTGTTCGCTCCACCTGCCAGCAGCTGCCTGGTGAAAGTAACATATTCCTTACCACCAGCAGGGATACTCAGGGTATGCTAGCTAGGGTCCTGATAGTGGGTTCACTCTTATCAGGGCGGTTTAGCTGCTTTAGGCGCGGACCTAGTACTTTAAGGGGAGTCGTAGGGCTAGATCACCACCTCTTGCTTTGTTGGGCAGCTAGCGCCAAGTCTGGCGGTGGGTGTGCGTTTGCTGGACTGGTACTTTCGTCAGTCATGTTACAAAATAGTTAAAGCCGTGCTGCGACCCCAATTTTACTGTGAGTCACGTATGACTTCATGTTGCCATGTAGGCTTAAAAACTGCATAAAGAAGAAGGGCCACATAAAAATACATGTAAAATGTCATGTGAATAGCTCTTTTGACCTAAGCTCCGTATTTGGCGCCATCCAAATCTACAGGTGATATGGAAGGGAAATAGTGTTGTGTAAAAGAGTCCTTACCCTATTTGGATGACCACCTTTTGTGAGAATATTCCCCTAACGATTAACTGATCACAGGGTATCTGCTGCTGGAAATCCCAGTGATCAGCTGTAATCTAGCAGCAGGTTTTCAGTTCCCCTGCAGCACCACCACAGGGGAAATAAAGCATTACACCGCTCCCATTGAAAGCATAGACAGGCCGGGTCCTCCAATGTGAAAGACACTTTTTCTAGCCCCTCTTCTCTGGCTAATAAATGAGGGTCCTGAACGGTGGACCCCCTCCCTTTTTTAATTCAGAATCCCCAATAGGGTATTAGAATATGGGTTTTCTGAACCAGACGACCCCTTTAAGCCATTCCTAATATATTCTCATTGACTCAGTTTAACAACAATCTGTAAAGACACTGAGGCTACTGTCCTCCTCGAAGACATTCACAGTGGCAGCTTGGGCACAATTTTACACTTTCCCTGGTTATTGTTCATCATTTTTATTGCATTTTTTTTTTATTTTCCCGTGTTTCATCGCCTCCTGAACACGGTGTCGAGTCCTGAAGTCTCCTCCAGCCTCCTTAATTGTTTATATCGTAACAGTGGCAGCTTCGTGCTGCTTCCACTGCTGGTTACGCTGAGTCTTCAATCCAGATGTTTAAAACCCCAGCAGGGCGTTGGCTGAACATTTTCCAAAACCCCACTTGAAATATATGAAAGCAATTAGCCGTTTTTTTGGGTACAAACGAACATCTGAGCCTCAATGGAAAAGCCGCACTCTGGTCATTGTGATCCGGAAGACCGAGAGCAATAAAAAAACTTGTCGGAAATTATTACTGAAGTATATGATTTTTTTCTTTTTTTTCTTGACCCTTTATGCAAGATGTGACTTGAGTTATGGTTGGTTGCTGTAAAATTTCAAAATGGCTGAAAAAGTTACATTTGTGATTGGATTTTATTTTATTTATTATTTATTAATACATTTTCATTTTTATAGCATTAGAAATTGTTTTTATGTACTTGTGATTTTTTTTTTATTGCAAATATAATTTATTATTTGGTTTTATTTCATTTTTTCATATGTTAAATTTTTTGTAAAACTTTTTCAATTTCATTCAATAGATTTTTGATTTTGTGTGTGTGTGTGTGTGTGTGTGTGTGTGTGTGTGTGTGTGTGTATTAGCTACTTTTGTCATAGGATGGATTTATGTCTTTCCCATGCTTAAAATCATGTGCTACTATATATTTAGTAAAAAAATACTTTCTAATGTTACTTTCCCCCTCTAGTTTTAGACTGTGCCCCTTTAAGCACCATTTTGTAATTTTTTTTCTATCTAGAGAGGTCAAGAATTTTGTGTTGACTCGTTTCATAATTCATCCGTTATGGCCTGAGCTTTATTTTTCTATTTCAAAGATCAAAATCCCCTACGCCCATTCACACAAAGTTAAATGGAACCTGTCGGGTCATTTTAGGCCCTCAAAGCGCCACTATACCATAATACATGACCTGACAAAGATCACCGATTCATCAATATCTATAAAATCGAGTTTTAAAATGGCGCACGCTGTATGCTAATTAGCCTATAAGATTCATGGGGGGCAGTGCCGCTATCCTGGAGTCACGAAGTCCGGTCTCTAAACCCAACTTTCCAGGCTTGATATACATCCCCCAGCCTCTCCACGTCACGAACAGCCTACTCCAACTCTGACCGATGCACCGTTGCCTTGTAAGACCCAACCATGTGCAATGCAGCAAGGTGTATTCCCCGGGCATGCGCAGTGTATCGACGAAACCGTGCAGAGTACCCCTTGCAGCGCTGCACATGCCCATGGAGTACAAGGCAATGGCACATCTGTGGGAGTTGGAGGAGGCTGTTAGTGATGTAGAAATGGATGTCAATCAAGCCTGGGAAGGAGGGTTTAGACACTGGATTGCGTGACTACAGAATAGCGGCACCGCCCCTATGACTCTTATAGGGTGATTAGCATACAACGTGTGCCATTTTGGATTTCTAGATTCCTTTAACCATGGCATAGCTCCAAATTTTTAGCACTTTTATGACCAAAAAAATAATAATTTTTAGACAATTTCAGTGAATAAATATCTCTTGGAAGGTACTTGTTCTCCTTGCAGAGATCTCACTAGTGTAGGGAGTCTTACAGGCAATGTTCCCTGGGAAAAGTATGCAAATTAGCTCTCCTCCAAAAGGAAGAAAACGATTTCTAGTGCCCCGCTATAGGTAGCTACCCTGTAAGTCATTGTCCGACCCCTTATAGAGCCTTTAAACATGACTAGAGATATCAGCCAAACCACAGACACCCATTTGGAGACAACACTGTTTCGGCATTTTTGCTCCTCATCAGTACAGAGTAGGGTTCTGGTTGGCTGGGTGAGTTGCCTTTGATGCAGCTCTTGGAAGGTACTGGTTCTCCTTGCGGAGATATAGCTGGTGTAGGGAGTCAGGAGGAGAGCTCATTTGTAAAGTTAATAAATAGAAAATTATATGTTGCCTTCCAGATTCTCCGGGAGACCATGAATGATTTTTGATATGGTGACAATGTTCTTTTCAGTCCATGATGAATGAATGATATAATTAGTCCTTTCTCTATGTTTTTCATTTTCTTGGCCACATGTTTATGAGAATTTGCCACAAGGCACTGGCTGTGGTCTGCTCCCCTTTCCCTTTTCAGTGATTAAATCATCAGGATCTTTGTGTAAGTGATTTGGTTTTCTACATCTGGTTCCCAGCAAAGTTTGTGCCCGAGGCCACAGAATGGCCTGAGTCAGACGGAGATGACCTCATTATCCTTCATGCCCAGTTTTAGATTAAAACCCAAAGGAATCTCCGTCAGGGCTGCAAGTCCCAGGGACGTTTCTCAGGAGCAGACAGTGCAACAAAGTGTGGTCAGAAATTATATTAATCAAATTTTTTCCCTTTTTTATAGATTTATCAAAAAAGTAAATTGTTGTGTTTTGATTTCTGGAAAGGTCATTTAAAAAAAAATCCCATATTTTGTTGCAAATGAGGAAATCAATGCATTGAATAATTTGATCTAAATTTAAAATGCTTTGTTTTGTTTACTGACCTTTCGACCAGCTAGTAGAGGCACAATGAAAAACATCACCCAAAGCCAAAAAGTCAGGTGTAAAAAAAGATCATCTATTTATGATTGCTTGACCAGGCAGAGCTGCTATTTTGCCAGTCATTCCTCATGTCACACTCCGGCACTAAAGCAGCTCTCCAGTGCTCAACACTTCATATCATAGCTTCCCGGGACCCCCCATGGAGACGACATGGAAGACAGAGATATACTTATGTCAACGGTAGTGGCACCCACATTTTTGAGTGGAGGTTATGGGTGGAGCAATGTCATCACTTATAGCAAAGATGCTATAAATATGGCGTTTGTATGTTAAAATTGAATATTTTTGATACGTTTTCTTCCTTTGATCATAGCATGACATACATAGAGGATTAAGGGTCTCAGGGGGAAAAAAAATACACCTTCCCCCCCCCCTTCCGTTTGGTGCTTGTTCACACCATGATAACCTTTGATCCTAGTTTAGGGAGGCCTGATACTGCTTCCCATTCCTAATAGGATAGAAGGGCAGAGTGACCTTGAGCCTGTCCCTGTCTCTCTCATAGGCCATGGTTAGCCTTGGTTCAAAGTCATTAATAGGTCAGAACTTTATAAATAAAGGATAGTAATAATGCATGAAAACCATGTATTCAGAACCTGCCACACTGGATTCTTCAATCTGGTTTCCCTATTACATTAAAGGGGGTTTCTGGTTTAGAAAACCTATTTTCAAAAACCCTATTAAGGACCCTTATCTCTTAGCCGAATGGAGAGCGTCTATAAAGAGCATCTCATTCTCTGGAGGATCCAGCATGTTAATTGATTTCAATGAGAACTGTGTAATGCTTTGTTTCCCCTGTGGTGGCGCTGCAGGAAAATGGAACACTTGATGGCTGGTCCCCCCACAGATTACAGCTAATCGTTGAGGGTTATAGCGGCAGGTCACCCTGTGATCAACTTATCATCATGGGACCCTTCTTACAAAACAGATGAGGGCAACCCCTTAAAGAACAGTTTATTAAGGGCTTGTTAATTTTCACACAAACTTTTCAACCGCTAAATACAATCTTCATAAATTGGAACATAAAGCTGCTTTGAAAAATCCAAATTACTGTGTCAAAAAAATTAATGGGTGGGTTGGTTATTGTATCTCCTGGATTCCCCATGCTCCTACACGGCCTTCGAGTCTCTATAAAGGAGACCGGGGCAAGGTTGACAGCTATGATGTATTGTGGTGGCGTACAATTGCCGTGTTTCTAAATAAAGACTGTCCAAGTCTCTTGCACCTTAGTGAAATGGGGGAGGAAGGAGGCATTGCTGACCAGTGAAGTCGAAAGGTCAACGGCCTCTCATTTACTTTGATGTTGGCAGCAAGGTGGCTCATGTTGGTGGGCTTATCATGGCTGACCCCACAGCATCTGGTCTGATCAGCTGCTCCATCACATGTTGGTCTACAAAGTGTAAAAAAATTTCCAAGAATTTGGAGATTCAGGTTGAACTGATGTCTGCAGTTAACCACTGTAGTTCCTATGGATTATGTTTTCTCCACGTTCACAGTCATGGTCAATGTTTTTTCATTATCAAAGCAACAGTTGTAATATATTAGATTCGATTTACAAATCGAAATTTTGTTTTTAAGTTTTCCAACATTTTTTCCACAAATATTATCAGCCATAATGCTAGCAACAGATTTCTAAATGGCTAACACCTGAAGATCAGAGGTGGGAGTCAGGGCGCCCATACACATTAGAAAACACTTAGTCGAACCCACCAATTTCGACAGACTCTGTCTAATGTGTATGGGGGCCCCGGACTCTCCCACGCCGCCAGATGCTGAGGGAAAGGAAGATTGGACAGTTAGTTCATGTGTGTAGCCTCTTTTAAGCTGGACATACACTTAAGATAGCTTTCCGCCAAACGCTTATTCGGCTGACAGCTATTCCTCTAAACTCCACCATAAACATGCACGTTCTGCTGGCCGAGCGTGATTGTTTATTTTAATGGGGAGAGGAGAATTAGCTGCTGCCAGACCCCAAAGGATATGGCATGTTGAAATCCAACATACCCAATCCCCTGACATCTGCCGTTGAGGGAGAGTTGGGAGGCCCCCATACACAAAAGATCTTTGACTGATCCCACTGGTGGGCTTGGCCAACCTTTATCTTATGTGTATGGCCAGCTTATCCCCTACACACTCAGGGGGAAACATGAGTACACGACAAAACTCACGTGAATGCAGAATCAAACAAACTCCATACATAAATTGGCCGTGATCGGTTTCGAGCCCAGGGCCCCAGTGCCCATTACCGAAGTGTGAGACAGGGCCCCATGGTGACTTTCGGATGTGCAATGGCCGTGATTACCAGGGGGAAAAGTTACACGACAATCACAAGAATTTGAACATGGTTGGAATTCATGCGACCATCACAAGTAGCCCACACCTTTTACTATGACTTGTGGGACTAAATTTGCCATGGAGCGTTGGACTAAACATTTCGAAGTCATAAACTAACTCTCAGTTTAGCTTTTTTTTCAATCTGGACAATGTCCAAGCCTTATTTTCACCTTGGCTGGCAGCATCGGTTGGTCAATGACATGGAATTATAGTGATGATCTTCAACCTGTGGCTCTTAAACTGTTGTAAAACTACAACTCCTAGCATGTTTTAGGAGTTGCAGTCTGTTAGGGCATTCTGGGAGTTGTAGTATCCCCTTATATAAATAATGCACAGTCCCGAACAGCTGGGTATCATGGCCGATACGAGGCCTTTGTAGACTGTAAGTGTGGCCTTGTCTAGCAGAGTCTTGTTAGTCTGCACTGAATTAAAGAGGTTTTGTTTAGACAGATGAATCGAGACACTTGAAACAAGTCAAGCTTCAAGGACTGCTACTGACATCAGCCAGACGTGGCGTGGCTATCTCTAGAAATGTCAGACGGCTTCTAACATATGGAAAGTTTTCTCTACACGGCGATACTCAAGGGACAAAATCTATATAGGATACATCCATTGGGTCCCAGACATAATAGAGTCACCACAATGGAAATTTTGAAACAGGGACCCCCACCTACCATGTGACATTTATAATACTGGGTCTTCTTATGTGGCAGAAGGACATTTGAGCCCCCTCGGGCTCCAGGGCCCGGGTGGGACTGCTTCCTCTGAACCTCCTAGAGCTACACCCTTGTGTTGGGTTTTAACAAGACCTATGCAGACCTGGTCAGGGACTAAGAGTAATTGCCTCTATTAGAACCCCCTTATCAACTGGGATATTTACCATTTTTGACATTATTATTACATTATTGAATAATATTATGCTAATTATTCTTTGTTTTAAAAGCATTAGGCATTTCCTAACTAACGACTGTGTGGGTGACCTATAGATAGAAGCATTCTCCATGTATGACTCCTTCCATGAAGGCTTGAAGATACTTTCATGGTGTAGGGTCTGATCTTGTGGACCTTAAATAACTATCATCAAATCTTCAACAAGCTGCTGTCCTGTCTGATGCATAGACATATAGATTTACCGCCGATCACACAAATTTTCCAATATTTGCCCCTTAAAGGGGACTATGTCATATGTCAACCGACCTGATCCCTTTAAATTTGCAGATGTCCTGCTAAGTTAAATTAGTAGCTGAAATTGCATTGGATTTGCTCCTCAGCAAATTATGGTAAATCTGTCGCTTAGTTAAGTAATGAACGTGCTGACAAATGATGAAATCGATCATTATTTTTTGAGAAGCTGACAAACCAATTTGGCCCGACATTGGCAAAAATGGCTGCCAGCAAAAGTACAACAAATACAATGATCAAACGTTGGCGATCGTTCTAACTTCTGGTTTACTAGTATTTGCTTACATTTTAAATTTTGGGCGGATCTCCCTTTAAGGTGCCCATAGATATAACGATAATTGATTATCAATTATCACTTCACCAACTCCCACCATGCGGAAAAAGCCTAAAAAGCAGAGTTTAGTATTTTAAAAATGGAAGTTAGCTGGGCTCTGTAGTCCCACCATTGACGGGATGATCACGTCGCGAATCCGCTTCCAAGCCCATTATTTTTTAAAGGGTTTTTCCAGCTAATAACAGGTTTTTGCTCATTTAAATGTAAAGAGAAAGTTAAGGAGGTTTTACACTGGGCGATTATCGGGAAGACGAGCGTTAATATATATATGCTCGTTGCCGATAATTGCCCTGTGTAAAGAGGGCTGCGATCAGCAGATGAACGAGCAAACGCTCCATCATCTGCTGATCGTATCGTTTTAAAAAAGTCAATTATTATAATGTCGGCAGGGAGACGCGCAGCCGACATTATAATAATAGATGGGGACGAGCGAGTAACGACCGCTCGTCCCCATCAGTAGCTCCGTGTGACAGGAGCAAACGAGCGCCGATCAACGATGTCTCGTTGATCGGCGCTAGCTGCATCGGCCGAGTGTGAGCCGGTGTAAAAGGCCCTTTACTTACATATAGATGGCCGTTCCGGCGTTCAGATGCACCATTTCGCCAAGATCCACCGTTATCAGCGTGTTATCAAATCTACATCATAGTCAAGAGGGCTTGATGTTTAAAACGATATCAAAATATTTTATGTATAAACATTCATGAACTTTTTATTCTCCCTACTCGCTCGCGTGACCTGATTGGCTGCTATGGACGATACGGCCGCTTTTTCTGTCTGACAACTTTAATAAGTGAGTCCCCCATGTTATGTCTAGTGCAGGGCCTGGGGGCGGTGAATGGTACGGGGATTATTTCTTTGCTGTTTTATGATCCCCCTGTGTCATGCTCCGCCCCTCTCAGGCCCTTCATCAGTTTTACCTGGAGGGCTCCTTTAAGACAGCTGTGCATTTTCCTGTATTTTACAGGTGTACTGTATCATTGACAGCATTACACCTTCTCGCTGCGCTCCTTACACCGGGGAGCCTTGGCGTGTACGTCTCTTCATAACATTGCAGTTATCTTAAAATCCCTGGCAGTCATGTTCTTACTGAGCGTCCTCTGCCAGATCCCTGCTGTTGCCATGGGATCGAGACCCAGACAGGAAATCATGGCAGGACGGGACAAGGTCCAACACACACACACCAGGCAAAACTGTTCACGTTTAAAGTTTGGGGGAAAAAAAATTCTCAGCAAGAGAGAAAGGAGCCTCTGTTCCTAAACCTGGACGCAGCCTGTGACCAGGCACACTACACCCTGATCTGTGCCCCTGCAACGCTCGGCTGTTCCTGAAGTAGCATACACTGTCCACTTATTCGTAAACGGCAGTTCAATCGAAAAAAGGCTAGAAAATAGGCCGTCGGGGCATACTGGGAGTTGTAGTATTATATAAAGTGATATATATTACATAGACTTTGAATGACATATATAAATCTGCATTGTTAACCATTTCATACACTGGTTTGCATTTGTGCCATTCTTCACTCACTGTACTGGTCTCATATCTATGAACCAGGAAGATCAGGATGAACACTATAGATGGCTCCCGATCGTGAATACTATACTGAATAGACGTATGGGAGAACATAAAGAAAAGTTCTGTAACTTTGTAATATACATAGTGACATGTTAGAAGTTTTGATTGGTGGGGGTCCGAGCACTGAGACCCTCAACAATCGCTAAAACGAAGCAGCAGAAGCGCTCAGGTTGTGCCGCTTTGTTATTGATCGGCTTTCCTCGGTGTACTGACTTATAGACTTTCTATTGAGCCCATACATCTCTCCGAGGAAAGCCAATCAGAAAAGAAACGACACAGCGCTCACCCGAGAGCTTCTGTTGCTTTGTTTTAGTGATCGGTGGGGGTCTCAGTGCTCGGACCCCCACCGATCAAACTTCTGACATGTCACTATGACATGTCAAAAGTTTTCCAAACGTTTAAAGAGGCTCTGTCACCAGATTTTGCAACCCCTATCTGCTATTGCAGCAGATAGGCGCTGCAATGTAGATTACAGTAACGTTTTTATTTTTTAAAAACGAGCATTTTTGGCCAAGTTATGACCATTTTCGTATTTATGCAAATGAGGCTTGCAAAAGTACAACTGGGCGTGTTGAAAAGTAAAAGTCCAAGTGGGCGTGTATTATGTGCGTACATCGGGGCGTGTTTACTTCTTTTACTAGCTGGGCGTTCTGATGAGAAGTATCATCCACTTCTCTTCAGAACGCCCAGCTTCTGGCAGTGCAGATCTGTGACGTCACTCACAGGTCCTGCATCGCATCGGCACCAGAGGCTTCAGTTGATTCTGCAGCAGCATCAGCATTTGCAGGTAAGTAGCTACATCGACTTACCTGCAAACGCCGATGCTGCTGCAGAATCATCTGTAGCCTCTGGTGCCGATGTGTCCTCGCTCGTCTGACACGATGCAGGACCTGTGAGTGACGTCACAGCGTGATCTCTGGAGAACACGGCTGTGTCTGCACTGCCAGAAGCTGGGCGTTGTGAAGAGAAGTGGATGACACTTCTATACACAACGCCCAGCTAGTAATAGTAGTAAACACGCCCCGATGTACGCACATAATACACGCCCAGTTGTACTTTTACTTTTCAACACGCCCAGTTGTACTTTTGCAAGCCTCATTTGCATAAATACGAAAATGGTCATAACTTGGCCAAAAATGCTCGTTTTTTAAAAATAAAAACGTTACTCTTATCTCCATTGCAGCGCCGATCTGCTGCAATAGCAGATAGGGGCTGCAAAATCTGGTGACAGAGCCTCTTTAAATACACTTTAAGGCCCGCTCGCGCAGATAAGGGTTTGTGACAATGAATTAGTATAGACAAGGCAGTATTGTTTTTACCCTTGCAACGTGTTCATTACCAGACCACTCGGACTGTGCACCAGTAAAAATAAATCTCCCCCACTGTTTCCAATAAGAGACAGCAAGAGAGACTGTTTGTAAGGAGCCGTGCTCCCAGGGGTATAGCTATAGGGGGTGAAGACTGGTAGCACTCGCACCTGGGGCCTGGTGCCCAAGGGGGCCCCTCTGCCAAACTAGAAGACTGTCTGCATAAAAACAACTACCCTCTAAAACATAACCTATGCTAGGAATGCATATCCATTAAAATAACATAACACGGGACACATGGCTTACTATTAAATGTGGGTTGACTCGGGGTCGGCCACAGCTTTATTTATTATTTCAATATTAAATATATAACCACAAACATATAACAACTTAGGTAAAACCCGTATGCCAGCCAACTAAATAGTGGGCATGTAGGTAAGACCACCTTATAGGAAAACACCAACTGTGACAGTAAATGCAACACAAAATTCTCAAACAATCAGAGAAACGTAAACAACATGACATATCAACATCCTTTTTTTTCGAGACGAGTTAAGGCCGCAAAAGAGGCCGGAGAGCGGGAGCTCGGGGGGTTTTGTTCCATGGAGGGGTGTGGACAGACCTAGACCACCCCTCCCTACACTAAGTCACCAATTGCAGCACAGCCAATGCAACTTTGCCATTGGCTGTGCCCAGAGTTGCACGCCTACAATTCCTAGCCCTTCTCTCAACTATTTTTAACCCCTTCCTAACGCTACAGTCTCAGGCCCGTCGGTTATACACCAGTATTATACATGGCACATAGTAGGTGGGGGGCCCAATGACAAATTTTGCTTTGGGGTCCAGAGGCTTCAAGTTATGCTTCTGCATGCTTTAGTTTTAGTTGGATATAATGAGGACCGTTTTTCAATGTCAATTAGAATGCTTCTGTTCACATACAGCAAACAGAGATCTTGAACATGAATTAATACACAAAGTATATTACAAAATTGCAGAACTTTCCAATATACAACAATTACGACTTACTTACATAAGACCCCTTTAAATAAAATGTGATTATCGTGCTTTATCTGTAGCTGCAATCCACGTGGGTCTCTTCCATCCCACACAAGTGCTGATCAGGTGATGACCTAAGCCGCAGTCTATTATATTGGACAGAATGAGAAAATAATGAATGGACAATGTTGTCCTATCTGGAGGCCTAATTACTCATACAATACCCGTGTCTTTATAATAGACAACTGCTGAATCAGTGCTCCTGACGCGTGCTCCTGACCTCTGCAGAAATGCTGGGAGTTCTAGGCCTGCCTCATCCTCTTTGGCTTGACAAAAGCCTGAGCAATGTAATTATCCGACCGCCGGAGATAATAATCCACTTACAATTGTGGGAGCAGTTTACAGACCTACAGTGTATTTATTTCTGTTTGAGCTTGAATATATCTGGACGTCATCGTTTCCTGAAATAGAAGACACCTTGTCAGTAGAGCCTGAAAACGCGTCAGCGTCATGACTGACATTGATTTATGAACTGACCTCGTGTATCTCGATGCTGTAGAATATGTTACATGTGGGTGATCAAATGTAATGTATTCCCATTAGTCGAGCAGTGGCAATTTATCAATAGTAGTAAGACACATGCGGCAAAAATGAAGAAAAACATCCCTGGAGGTCTAGAGCAGTTGTGGGGCGAATTGTGATTTTGCTGGTTGTCTAGCATAGGTAAGGGAGGAATGGAGATGTTGGTGTTTAGGGCATTGAGTCGTTGAATATCTGTCTAGGGTAGTAGAGGGGTTTACGTTAATATTCCTGGAGGTCTAGGGCAGATAAGAGGTTCATAATCCCATCACTGGTGGTCTAGGATGGTGAATGGGTTAATATATACATCTCTGGGGGTCTAGGGCAGGGATGGGGTTAATATTACCAATTTTCTTGCTCTTCTTAATATTTATTACTATGTACATATGTAGGGTTTGTAGCATCTTTTTTGTTTTTATGTAGTAGTATTATAGTATCTGTATATTACATACAGATATAGAGAGGGTTGTTTCATTTCATATTTTTACTATGTAGTAATATTATAGTATAATATTATTATATACAGATGTGAGGGGTGTAGTATTTTTCTCTTTTTAAGTTTTTACTATGTTTTAGTATTATCATATCTGTAAATGTTATATACAGATATAGATGGGAGTTGTAGTATCTTGCATGCAAATGAGATACAGAACGGCTCGTGATTACGCACAGACGGCCGCGGACTGTCATCCGCATTTGCAGCCCATGCTCACATTACAAAGTATAGGCGCACGGTCCGCAAATGTAAAAAATAGGACATGTCCTATTTTTTGCGGGTCATTTTTACCGCCCGAACACTTAACCGTAAATATACGTGAAGGTGTCCGTGGCCCATAGAAATGAATGGATCAGTAATTCTATCTGCAATTACGGATCCGTAATTGCGGTTAAAAATTACGGTCATGTGCGTGAGGCCTTACTCGCAATACTGCAGAATCTATAAGAAATGTAAAGTTACTGCAAAGGGATGCTATATAATACCTAAATGTCAAAATAAAGGCATCAAAGGGGGAGCTATAAATTACAGAAACACTCATCCACCCTGGGAGGCATCAAATGACTTTCTGACATAGGCCCTGCGCCCCTCACTGAGAGATCCTGGCGATAAATGAGATTACGCCTCTCTGGCGAGCCACACTTAAAGCGGCAGTGTATGAAATATATGTCTCCCCCAGCGTGATGATCTGTCCATCCGCAGTCTGCTTCCACTTAATAACATGTCCAGGTTTCCTTATTTTCCACGTGTTCTAGACTCTCTGGAACGTTGCCATCCCCTCATTTACTTATCAGCGAGTCTGTCAGCACAACATGGATTCTACACGAGATTCCAGCTGTAACTTTAAGTACGTGATGCAACATTAAATGTAATTCATCTCTCTAGAAAGTAAACGGAATTATATGCAGTCTTGGCAGGCAATAAAATGCAGTAATATTGTACCGTCCTTATATAAATTTAATTTATAGGTGCTAAGATTTCATGGAATAAATGGATTCCTTTAGCTTTTTATAGGGTGGCGCCTTAGTGGAGATCTTACACTTCTAAAACATATACATATTTTTCAATTGTTTACAGAAAACGCATTCATCCATACCAAATAATACTATGGACATAAATCAGATGACTGTATATTTATGTGCTCTGAGAGGAACCTGGTAGACTCCAGAAAATGTATACAAACAATATGAGATTTCCTCATGGGTGCAGCTTATGCAGGTTTTCCTCAAGGGTGTGGCTTATGCAGGTTTTCCTCATGGGTGCGGCTTATGCAGGTGTTCCTCAAGGGTGTGGCTTATGCAGGTTTTCCTCAAGGGTGTGGCTTATTCAGGTTTTCCTCATGGGTGCGGCTTATGCAGGTTTTCCTCAAGGGTGTAGCTTGTTTAGGAATTCCTCAAGGGTGTGGCTTATGCAGGTTTTCCTCAAGGGTTTGGCTTGTTGAGGAATTCCTCAAGCGTGTGGCTTATGCAGGTTTTCCTCAAGGGTGTGGCTTATTGAGGAATTCCTCAAGGGTGTGGCTTATGTAGGAGTTTCTCAAGGATGTGCCTTATGTAGGATTTCGTCAAGGGGTAGCTTGTTTTTAAGCATGCTCCTACACAGAAAATACAGTGTATAGACAATAGAAGACTTGGCATAAATATCCATAGCTCTCAACGTCTTCTTTCTTTGAACCTATGAAACCCACCCCCTTCCATACCCCCACTGCATATAAAGCCCTGGTCAGAATCAAACACATGACCCCTGCAAATCCTTATTTTAAAGGTTCATACCCAGCAATATGGGCCGTTACTTAGTACAAATAATGTAGGTAAGGGCCACGGTAGGTGACAGTGACAACTTCACCGCAGTCCTCCTAGCCTGATGGGTAGTCCAACCTAAGCTTGAAGGTATTTAAATGCTGCTTCCCCCTACCTATCAACTAATTTTGGGCCAAAATGGTTTCCACCCATTAAAAAATGCATTTAGGGCTAATATTTTTTGTTTGCCCCCTAATAAAGGGTGATTGTATTCATGTAAAAAAAAAAATCCACCATGTAATGAAAAAACTGTTCTCAGAGCTGATGTTCTATATGACTCCGATCTGTACGTCTCCTCATCTATCTGATCTTTCCTCAGGCAGTGGACAGAGACAATGTTTTTTTTCCTTGTTTAGTTTTGCAGGGTGCAGATGGAAGAAGGAAGAAGCATCTAATTTAATAACTTCCTAATTACCTCTGTAAACCCATATTCAGTTTGCCCCGGAGGTACCAGCTGCACCTCAGACTAAACAGCTACAGATGAGGGTTTATTGCCGCACAGTCTTCAGTTCTTCTATTTGCCGTTATATAATCTTCTAGTCTCCTGCCTAATAAAAGGATACAGAATATGCGCTATTATTTTATGCTCTATTAAGAACGATGAAAGGGTTTTTTATTTTACTGTATCAAATAAGACGTTTTCTCTTTCTGTTCAATTATATATACAATGGATTGCAATGTCGTCCATAAGAGCCTAACATTTAAAGGGTTCCTCCGGGAATATATATAACTAGGTCAAACTAATAGAGCACTAGATAGGGCTATACTGATATCCAATCTGCTAAACCTATGTCCCTGAATGCCAGGGGCAGTAGTTTGTTTACATAGACACATCCTAAGGACTCAGGAACACGGGCGCATTAAGGTTCTGTATAACTTTGTATGGAGCCATAATACTTCACCCATAGACTTGAATGTACCTACATATGCCTACGGAGTTTTTTTTAATACGAAATCCGACAGAAAAAAATCTTAGGCCTCCGGCACACGGCCGTAGCTGTGTGCACGGTCCGTGATCACGGCACGAATGGGCAGCGGAGTGTCATCCGTGGGCCGCCCGCAATCACGGACCGTGCACACATAAGATGGGTATTAATTTCAATGAGCCCGGACTGCAATTGCGGGCCGTATAATGACATGTCCTATTTTCTTTGCGGTCCGGGCTCCGGGTAATGCATGGACTGTGGAAACCACGGTCTTGTGTATTGGCCCATAGGATAGCATGTGTTCTATACTATCGGATAGTATATGGCCACAAAACTACCGTCGTATACTATCCTAAATCGGATGCCCTATTACAGAGCAGTTCTCCCTTAGTAGCATTACTTCTACAGGAGAATAACCCTGTAATATGGTGCCGTATGAAGGACCATATAGCGGCACACGTAGTGCATACAGCTTAGTAGTATGGAGCATCCAACACTCCTTGTGTCTCCATACAGCTAGACCTTAAAGGGGTTTTCAGATCTTGAAAGATACTGTATGTCCCATGTGTAGAGCAGTCTCATGGAGGAATTATAACAGATAATATATTAAAAAGTGTAAGGCCCGATGCACACGTCCGTGGTTTCTACGGTCCGTGCATGGCCCAGGAGCCCGGACCACAGAAAGAACGGGCAAGTCTTATTACGGCCGTGTTCTGTGGTCCAGGCTCATAGAAAATAATGCACGCGTCCATGTGCACTGCCCGCGATTTGCCGGCGGCTCGTGGGTGACACTCCGCGGCAGGCCGACCCGAAAATCACGGCCGTGCACATGACTATGGTCGTGTGCATGAGGCCTAAGATTTGTTATTGTAATAAAATTATAAAATCCTGAGGAACCCCTTTAATAATGGGGGTTGTTTGCTATGTTGTATCGGGGTACATTGGACTCAAATCATTCTTTGGGATCATTCTCATTGTAACTTTCAAATGTATTGAAAATTCTGTATTTATCATTCCTCATAAAGATGAGATTTTTTGTCAAATAATCCAAAAAGGGGTAAACCCAACAGCAGGAGTTCAGCATTTAGGGTTGTTCTCTACTGGACCTCACGGGATCGGTTGAATGTCGGCCTTCTTATGGAATCAAAACCTTGGCTCGAGAGAGGATCGCCAATCCTTACTATGTAGACAGATATTACAGTGCAGTTTGTCTTGACTTTTTTCTTTTTGGATTTTTGGGTGTTTTTAGGTTATACTCGGGCAGATATATTTGTGTGTATTTGAAGTTTGATGTCACCTTTAACAACTTGACCTCAAAAGCTTGAGCTGGTATGGAAATGTTCTTCCAGAATTCTTAGGATTTTTTCAGATATTGTCTATGAATGTTTTTAGTTTTCCTGTGAAAAAACAAATTTTAACCCCTTCCTCCCCTTCTAAAATGCGCATTATGGTCAGTCTCTTCCATGGTGCTCAGGAACAGATGTCTAGTCATTGGGTCATTTTGCCTCACAGTCAAGTTCAGGAGGTATATAAACTATGGATTGCCATCCGATTCCCATAAGATTCATTGGAGCGGACGCACTTCCTCCAAACACCTACCCTGCAGGGGAATGTTAGCCATATGTTCGAGAGTGCAACACATTAACCCTGTTACTGCTAACAAACTTGAAACTGATGGCAGCTTCCAGATCTTGCTAATCTTATCTGATGATCTCGTATTTATTTTATGGAATGCTGCTGAAGTTTAATAAATTAGCAGTTTAAAGGGCATGTCCACAATTTTACAGTTCATATATAATTATAATCTGCATAAAATGTTAAATAGCTTGACATTACTAATATCATGCACTGGCCCGGATTTACAGCCTGTATTATAACACAGAGCTGCATTCAGAATTCTTTTGGTTGTTATTGTTAACAGTCAACAAGTTTGTTGTCAGACACGCCCCCTAGCAGCAGAGTTCCTATAATGCGGTTAGTTTTTTGTACATCAGATTACTGTACAGCGCTTGGTGTATAAAGTCAGCGCTTTACAGAATGTAAATCACCAGAGCAGACATTAAATGAAAAAGGAAAGCTAGGAGATTTCAGCTCTGAAGTCTGCAGAATTGTGAATACAGCTCTGGAGTATAATACAGGTTGTAACTCAGGACTATTAAAAGGTAAAATGTATTAACAAATTGAGGCAACTTTTTATGTACATTCATTGATTCTGGAGTAAATCCTCAAGCTAGTAGACTGGCCAGATATAGATCAAAGTTTACTGTCTATTACAGTTATACTTGATCCTGGGCAGCTGCATACCTGCACTTTTCTTCAGTGGAAGCGCTGCCTGCTGGGGAGACAGCAATAGTCTTAAAGGGGTTGTACAGGATCAAAAAAATCTGGCTTCTTTCTTACAAAACAGCGCCACACCTGTCCTCAGGATGTGTGCGGTATTGCAGTTTTGCTCCATTACCTTAAATGGAGCGGAACTGCAATACCAGACACAACCTATGGATAGGTATGGAGCTGTTTTAATTTTTAAAAAAAATATCCAGAGCGTAATAAAGCAGTTTATATTTATGAGATTACTATAATTATTTTTTTTTTTTAATGAGAAGTGATTTCTTTAATATGTAAACCAAAGGCATGCTTTATTTTCTGAGCTGCCACATAAACCATTCCAAATAATGAAATGGCCACACATAATTTAAGTTGCTGTAATAATATTTATCTGTCCATTTGGTCTGTTAATATTGAGATAATTGTTTGCATCCTCCGAGCGCTTCCCACTGCCAGTGGTCCTTGGGATTTTTCACCCTCCCGCCTGCAGAATTGGTGATTATAGAAATTCTTGGCGTTCTCAGGCAGCGTGATACAATGAAGCAGGACAAGATGAATGAACAGAGGGTATTGTGTATTGTGCGGGCAGCCTCTTCTCCATCCTTGGTGTCTATTGCTAAAAACGCTTTTCGGCATTGAAATAGAAGATACAAGGACAACTGTCTTTCCAAAGTGCGGCCTTGTCAGAATTACAGGTTTAGGATCATCTATCCTACAATGGCACAATAATGAGTAGATGTGGCAGAGTATTAATAGTGCATACTTGGAATGGAGACTATCTCGTCATATGTCAGAAAAATGAATGGTTAGTCCAAACGAAAAATATATAATATAATAATCTACTGTATTCCCTTCTATATACAAATGATAGGTCGAAAGTAAGGCCGCAACAGCCGAACCTGCGGGTCTACTGACCCGAGATCACCAAGGGTTCTCTAGTGATCCAAGTCCGGTTCAGCAGAGCGACCGAGAGGTGTTGAGGTCATAATATGGACGCTAGAATATGGTCCTATTACATAGTTACATAGGTTGAAAAAAAGACACAGGTCCATCAAGTTCAACCTTTCTCGATCATTTATACGTCTTTCATTGTTAGATTAATTATAACCCTCAATGCTATTTGTCAGAAAAATAATCATCTCGCCTTTTTGTAAATGCTGACATTGTATCTGCCATCACTACCGCTTGGGGTCGGCATTCCATAGTTTGACTACTCTAACTGTAAAGAGCCCTTTCCTATATTGATGTCTGAGACGTCTTTCTTCCACACGCAATGGTCCCCTGGTCCTTTGTAGAGTCCTTGGAAGGAACAGATCATGTGCTAGTTCTCTGTATTGACCACATATACTTATACATATTAATAAGATCCCCTCTAAGACGTCTTTTTTTCCAAGCTGAACAAGCCCAATTTTTCTAGCCTTTCATTGTAAGTGACACCTACCAACCCATTTAATAATCTCGTTGCCCTTGAACCCTCTCCAGTTCTCCTAGGTCCTTTTTACAATGTGAAGCCCAAAACTGAATTTCATATTCTTGATGTAGCCTTACAAGGGATTTATAGAGTGGTAATATTACATTTATAGACGGGTAATATTACATTTATAGACGGGTAATATTACATTTATAGAGCGGTAATATTACATTTGAATCCTGGGTTTTTATCTCTTTTTATACACCCTTAAATCCTATTTGCTTTTGCAGCTGCTGCTTGACATTGAGTGCTGCTGCTTAGCTTATTTGTTACCAGAATACCCAGGTCCTTCTCTTGTTCTGTTATCCCCAGTTTTATTCCATTTAATGTATATGAATTAATGCCTTAAAAAAATAGTCTAAGACAATTCAACTAACCTTAAGTAATGCATTACAAAAAGAATTCTGAAAAATCAATTCTAATATAATTTTATGTAGTTATTATTCTAATGACTAAAGCTGGTCATATAGATAATAAAAATTGAATTTGGAAGATAGCTGATCTCTCTGTAGCATATTTATCTAGTCTAAACTCTAAAGGAGTGTGAGATAAGAGGCTGCCAGACACACCTGTTGCCGCTTATCTCAGGGGAGGGGCCTGTTCTTAATATTTTGTTCCCCCGATGTAAGCTGTCATGATCTGGCAGACCCCATAGCAGCAGTGGCTTGACCATTCTGGCATTAGAGCTTTATCCACAGCCCATAACTAGAGCCCCTTGGTCATATAGAGCGCTCCTTATAAGTGCAAGGCCTTAAGATAAAAAAATAAAATTGAAATATATGCCCATCTTAAATACTGAATAATAATGCCTTAGCTTATGGCCAGGGGCCCTACCTTACCATGCAGAGGTTGCAACCTCACCCGGCCCAAGAGCCTGAGCGTGCCCAAAGGTCCCTCTACCCCATATGAGGAGACCAGTACTATCAATGACACATCAAAACTTGGGTCCCCCTGTTACAGAATTTGCATTGGGGGCCAAGTTACCCCTCCGCTTATGGTTTGGTTCTAATGAACATTCTTGGACTGTATGGTTTTCCTTTCTTAGATTTGGCAGGTTTTCTCCACATGACCCAACCAGCAAGGGGTTAATATTAACATCAAAAGAGACAAGCCGGGCGAGCTCCCTGAAGGATTGCAATCACAGCTGTTTTAGTTGCTTTATTAGGCCTTTAACAGTCTGACACTATGAGAGCCCGGGGGCTTGTAAGACCCTCTGTCAATATGTGTCAATGAATAGTTCAATTCAGTACTACAGAGGGGGCACTTGCAAAAATATATGCATTCAAAAAAAGTATGATTTTTGGATACATTTTCCATCAGTGAAAATTTTGCAAAATGTATGCAACATAATTGTCAAAAATAAAGACATGATCATAAGTCTCAAAAATGGAGGAAAGAGGCAAAGAGCATGGTGAGCGATAGACAGTAGGAAGCTGCTAGCTGCAGGGTGCCCCCATAACTACCAGGCACCTGTGTGGCCGCACAGGTTGCACCAATTGTATGTCCGCCCCTGACACACGTTATAGCTTCACCCCTGGATTAGAACATTTCACCATACACAAAATACTTTATACAATGCACTATATGAGGCTGGCGATTTTACATGTCACCATTATTTCAGTGCAATACGTTTTATTGCTACGAACATTAAAGACTAACCTTTGAAATATTTTTTTTTTATTATTTTTTAATAAAAATGTCTATCAGTGTGTTTGGTGCAACTTTCAAAATACTTTTTATTAAAAATTATTTTTACTTTTTGAGATACAGCTGCTTTGTATCCTGTATATAGAGCAGCTGTATCATGAGCTGAGACCTGAATCCGTCAGGTCAGCGGGACTGACGGGTTTAGTGACAGCGTGTCCTGAGCGTCTGACACGCAGGATTGAGCTTTTAGCAATCACTTCATAACTGAGATGTGATTGATAACAGGTGGATCACACGCAGGACCTATTGATACTAAACCCGTCAGTGCCGCTGATCTGACGGATTCAGGTCTTAGCGCACGATACAGCTGCTCTGTATAAAAGTAAAAATAATTTTTAATAAAAAGTATTTTGAAAGTTGCACCAATCACACGCAATTTTTCCCATAGGGTTCTATTAAATTTGCATGTGATATTATGTGATTGCAATTTTACGCAATATTGCAATGTAATTTTTATATTTTTACCTTTAAAAATAAAGCTCCTCCCTTAAAGGGAATGTGTTGTTAGCAAAAAAATGTATATTTTTTTTTAGTTAAACAATTAGTGTGTAGGTGATTAAACATTGTTCTAATGTTTTTTATTTTTTCCACGAGTCAGGAAATATTATAAATTGGATTCAATTTATAATATTTCCCATTGCTGGTCACTAGATGGAGCAATTCCCAAAATTGCAGCATTGCATGTGGTAAAGCAACCACATTGCTTTATGCTGCAAAATTGGGAAAAATTCCCTCGCTCTAGTGAGCTCTCAGAATCCCCCCCTCCTTTATCCTGGCTAGTGCCGGGAGAAACGAGGGGATTGAACGGTCAAACCTCCTACACTGTGTGTCGCCATTTTTTGAGCTAACACACAGTGTAGTAGGTTAACATACACTAGTAAACACACAGTAAAACACGAACATACATAGAAATCACTTACCTGCTCCAGTCGCCGCCGCTCCCTCCGGACCGTCCGCTCCGTCTGCTGCCGCTGCTCCATGTGCACAAGTCCGGAAGCCGCGACCGCAAGTAGTAATCTTACTGTCCGGCCGCGACTTCCGGTCCACAGGAAAATGGCGCCGGACGGCGCGCATTTCAAATTGGACTGTGTGGGAGCGGCGCATGCGCCGTTCCCACACAGATGGCGTACACCATAGTGGATGGAACGGGCCCCGTTCGCAGTCCCTATGGGACTGGAGCTGCCGTATTCCATGTCTGTATGTGTCGTTAATCGACACATACAGAAATGGAAAAAAAAATGGCAGCCCCCATAGGGAAGAAAAAGTGTAAAAATAAAAAAAAGTAACACACAAACACACAAATAAATACAAACGTTTTTAATAAAACACTAACATCAAACTGATATAAAAAAAATTTTGGTGGCGACACTGTTCCTTTAAATTGCAGAAAATTACATGCGAAATGTCATCAGCCCAACTCATAGCTCCACGGCAATCAATTGCATACGATTATCACGCTAATGTGGTCGTGTTAGATCTCAGCACGATATCACGTGTAGGGCAGATTCAGGCGAACATTGCGTTTTTGCGCGCACAAACAACGCGGCGTTTTGCGCGCGCAAAAAACACTTGACAGCTGCGTGTGTCATCCGTGTATGATGCGCGGCTGCGTGATTTTCGCGCAGCCGCCATCATAGAGATGAGGCTAGTCGACGCCCGTCACTGTCCAAGGTGCTGAAAGAACTACCTGATCGGCAGTAACTCTTTCAGCACCCTCGACAGTGAATGCCGAACACAATATCTCTCTGGATGACGCGGCAGTCCATGTGACCGCTGCAGCCTGTGCTTGGCCTGTGATTGGCTAGAGCTGTCACTTGGACTGAATTGTCATCCCGGGAGGTCAGACTGGAGGAAGAAGCCGGGAGTTATCGGTAAGTCAGAAATTCGTTTTTTTTTACAGGTTCATGTATATTGGGATCGGAAGTCACTGTCCATGGTGCTGAAACAGTTTAACTCTTTCAGCACCCTGGACAGTGACTATCTCCTGACGTCGCGTACCGGAAATTTTTTTGCCGGGTTCGGCCAAAACGAGTTCGGCCGAACCCGGTGAAGTTCGGTTCGGTTGTCCGGGTTCGCTCATCTCAAAGACACTCCGTTTGGATGTTTGGAAACAGAAAAGCACGTGGTGCTTTTCTGTTTACATTCATCCTTTTGACAGCTGGTGCGCTGTTTCAGTCGGTTCGCACGGAAGTGCTTCCGTGCGACCTGCGTGGTTTTCACGCACCCATTGACTTCAATGGGTGCGTGATGTGCGAAATACGCGGAGATATTGAACCTGTCACGTTTTGTACGCAGCGAACAAACGCTGCGCAAAAATCACGCACTGTTTGAACTGCCCCATTGACTTCTATAGGGCTGTGCGTGGCGTGCGAAAAAAACGCGGCCTGCACGCACGAAAATCACGCTCGTGTGAATCCCCCCGTAATCACATGAAATCACATGTTGATTTTTTTGTGATTATCACAAACCGCATTTGATTGTTTTTCCCCTAAAATTGCATGCAAAATTAGGCTCCGTCCTTAATTGCAGAAAATCAAATGTCAAATAACATACGATTTTACGTGTACGATAAGTCGCCGTGGTGCCCCAGCTTAAATCAGAGGATGGAGCAGCAGCCAAAGCTTGGTCATTATGGTGGTCCACCAATGTACTGAGAGTTAGGCCTGATTCTGACGAGGGTGAATCTCGTCTGTGTGACGTATGAATTTCATGTCCTATTTTCATCCGTTTTCTCGGATCCCTCAATAGACCCGTGAAAACGGGTCCCGCACGGGTGCGACTCGGACGTGGAAAACTGTAATTTTTCACGTCCGAGTTTTCGCTCATTCGTCTGAATCAGGTCTTATTTTGTGCTTACATGTCCAGTGGTGAACACTACGCCAGCATTACGAGACCCTCATTAATACTTGCCAGGCACACATGGGCTGTCTTATTGCTGCAGGACGTTTTCTTGACAAGATGCCGCCGGTGATTTATAGCTCCTGGAGGAGGCATTTCCAGCAGCCCGGTTTGGATAAAAGGAGGCACTTTCTAGTGAGACAAGGCAAGTTTTTCTTTATATTTAATGAAAGGTAATTATGAAACACTCAAGGGCCTGAGCTGGAGGTCCCCTCCCCTCCCCCGCTGCTAAACACTTCAGCGTTTTTGAACAGTACTTTGTTTATTTGCTAAATTAAGCGGGGTCACTGCTGATATCTATCATAGTCCTTACAAAAATGACGTCCTCTAATTATTAAGCCATGAAGGGGCAAAATTAGATACTCGAAGACAAATCTCCTTTTGTTTAAAAATTGGGATAGAGATTATTTGTAAATTAGAAGACAGAGATAGAAAAAAAGTACACAGAGTATCCACCCTGGGCGCGCCGCAGGGAATTCCGGCCCAAAAAATTCACCGAATTGTGTTGCAGTTTTTAGTCCGGAATCTCATCCATTTTGCTGCTACTGTATTATGCTGCAACGAAATCCGTACACTGCAGCTCGGCATGTGTAGATTGGCTCCTGTGTATATGCACAAGCTCACCAGGAAGTTAGCACATGGATAGCGGAGGTCATATTGATTACCGGAGAAAGAGAAGATTGATAGGGTACTATAGTGATCTATGTTCATTTCGGTAGAATTGCAGGGGGTGCTGGTGTTGTGACCATAATATGGACCCTAAAATATGACTGTATTATGTCTGAGAGAAACCAGTTTAGAAGACCTTTAAATGCAGTTGCCGAATTGTATTGTGTTTTTAGATTGTTACCAAATTAGAAAAATGGGAAAAACCTTGAATAAGCATTCCCCTAAAATAAAATGTAAAAAAAAATCACCAGTGCTGTAGATAGATAGATAGATAGATAGATAGATAGATAGATAGATAGATAGATAGATAGATAGATAGATAGATAGATAGATAGATAGATAGATAGATAGATAGATAGATAGATAGATAGATATGAGATAGATAGATAGATAGATAGATAGATAGATAGATAGATAGATAGATAGATAGATAGATAGATAGATAGATAGATAGATAGATAGATAGATAGATAGATAGATAGATAGATAGATAGATAGATAGATAGATATTTTGGGTTATGCTGTATCTTTGTAGTATTCTGCTACATCCATTATCTCTAGACCAAAACAGAATTGAAAGGAACATATTAGATATCTGCAGCTGGTTAAAAGTCCTGGATTCTTGTAAAAATCTTTAGAACAGTTTTCCCAAGGTCCTTGTATTTAGCCGGGACATGCCGGGTCTCTTGTGCCTTGTGACCTCCTAGAAAGGTCTTGCACTTTGATTTCTGTCTCTTTTGAAGCACCTGATGCTGACAGTGACTCCTGCACCAGCACCACATGTTTTCTAGTCAGATCTGAGCTCCGTGTCATCACATTAGACACGGTACAGGGGTAGATTTAGTTCATAGGTCCCTGTGGTCTACATCTCAGTAATGGTGCACGTCCTGTGCAGTCAGTAAAATCCTCTGTAATACCGAGCACCTGTGGGACCAACACAAAACTACCTGTATGACCATTATATATGATAGATATACTGTAATTATAGGATATAATGTTCACTACTTACTGTGCAAACAAACGGCGTGTTCTCACATACTATTCACAACTGTACGGTTGGCCACACACACAGAATTGGAGCAATATTGGGCAATGGGCCAATATTGCAGCGTGTGAGGCAACAAAACAGCCCCTGTGCCCCCAAGCTACAGTTGCGCAGTTAATATCTGCATAAAATGTGGATTCACTTTGTAAATCCTTTCCTTTACGTATCCTGTACTGATTTTGAGTTAATTAATTTTTCTTCTCCAGTCACATCTAAAGCTAAAAAGAGCAGTGCATCGTGGGAGTTCAGATGACAGTTACACAGCTGCTAGGTCCCATGTCTGATATTCACTTATACACTTGTATTAAAGGAGTTTCCGTCTATTAGAAATTCTCGCCTAATGGATGCCGCACTACTATGCATGACTGTACTCCGATTTAATGGGCAACTCCAGTCAGATATGAAACATCTCCTACTTGTTCAGATCTATATTCTTGTCCATAGGGGGCAGTATTATAGTAAAAATATTTAGGGTTTTTGGCAGCATGGACTTCAAAAAGTGACAACTCTATTTGAGAGACAGAAATGTGCACAGAACAGTTGTCACTGACCTTACTAATGTCTCTCGGCAGCTCAGACAAAATTCAATGCTCAGCGCGGGGCGGTAATGAACACAGAAGAAAGTTCCTCCCAGGATAGGGAATATTTAATATCTATTCTCTATCCATGTATTTAGCAAAATTATATTTTTAATTTCTTTACCTGATTACATAGACTAAATTTACACTATGATACACAGCTACACTATGTTATGTCTAGAGCAGGGTCCGAGGGGGCGGGGCATGACACATGGGCTCTCTCTCTGGTGTTGTCATGCACCGCCCCCTATAACAAATACAAACAAGACTGAGTGTTCCCAAGGTGTCAAGAGCAGGATCAGCCCTAGGTAGGATTCTGTTGGCAACCCTCCTCTCCCATATGGTATTTTGTCATACAGTTCACAAATAACCATAACAAACAGTGCCTTATTATATGTGCCATACAGTATGGTGCCCAAATAACAGTGCCACATGTTGTCAAATAACACTTCAATACAGTAGCCTAAATAACAATATTATACAGTGACACCACCTAAGTAGCAGTGCCACACAATGTAAATACCACCATACAGTGCTCAAATAATAGCAGCATAGAGTGAGCACATAACAACTCCATGCATAATGTTACTCATATAAACATTTGTGGTGGGTACAGGCGCCCTTAAAGGGGTTATCCGGGTTATAAAAATGAATGGCCTATCCTTAGGATAGGCCATCGATATAGGATCGGTAGGGGTCTGACTGTCGGCACCCCCGCCGATCAGCAATTTGAAGGGGCTGGGGCGCTCGTATGAATAGGACAGTGGTGCAATACCTTGCACGGCCGCTACAAATATAATGGCGCGTGCAGGTGCAAACGGAGAGAAGAACCATGTAAACAATGAAGAGGCTGTGGATCTTGTACAAGTTCCGTGGCCCCTTCAAACAGCTGATCGGCGAGGGTGCTGGCAGTCGGACTCCCAACAATCTAATATTAATGGCCTAACCTGAGGATAACCAAGATAACCCCTTTAAGGTGTCCCTGAGGTGCCCTCTTCAGGTTGCACACCCCTAAGGCCGGCTCTGGTTGTAACCCTGTGCATAATTATTCACGCACTTGTATTTTAACAATTATTGCAAAATATAATGTTAATACTCCTTTCTAGGTGCCTGCACTTAAGTCTTGGGTGCAGATGGTACAATGCACACTGGCGGCTATCTGAAGGTTCGCCACCTCAGTCGCCAGGCTGAAGCGGTGATGCTTGATGGGTCTATTATCTGGCCAAATGAACCGTCTTTTGCGCAGATTCTTCTTGCACTTTGAAGGCGTCTGAATGCGAATTCCTTATTCCCGAGGTTGAATGCTGTTCCTATCAATGGTGTGAATCAGCTTCGCGCCCAGCAGAATAAATGACCATTTTCTCACAGCTCTACACAATAAGACCCAGCGCCCCATCTCTGCCCGCACGGGCCAAATCTCCGAGCATTCTTCTGAGAAGGAGGAAATGTTCCAGGCTCAATAAATAGCTTTCTCGTTGGTTGAATGGCTCCTTTTATCCAGCAGGATGAATGAATGGGACCTCTAAGTGACACAACTGCCTGCAGCAGCTTCAGTGTCAACAAGCGCAGAACCCGCAGCCCAAACTTTGTGTGTGTGGCACAAACTAAATTACTTTCAACCCGGCCTGTGCACTTTATTTTCCAAACCTCAGTCATGTCCATTTGGAATATAATGTTCCTGTGTTTTACAGGCATACACAAACATACATAGAAGAGATATTATCCTATAGAGTAGGGCTGGGATACATTGGATCTACCAGAGGAAATCCATCCTCCAACTATAAACAAGTGCATGTCCCTTTAAATGGTATCATAAACGTTGCCGCTGTTATTGCACACACAGGTCATATCATATATAAAGAATAATAGGTTTTTGGGGGAAAAAGTTACAAATAAAATTAATAAACCATTTACAGGGGACTGCTGGACCTCATAGGACCTGTTAGTTTGAAAGAGCCTGGGCCAAACTGATGATCCTCAGGGTTAGGGTCTATGCAAAGACCCTGTAAATACAGTCCCTATAGGTCATATTATCCGAGAAACTCTGTTATGTACTGTATGGTGCCGCCGTGCCCATTGATATTGGCAAACGCCTTGGTTTTTCTGTTGTCATTCCCTTCGTTACTGTTGGACGAGAAGCTGACAGCAGAGAGCTGCTGATATCATAGTGGAGACCATCAGCAAGTAGTAAGGACTGGGATTATAGGGCCAATAAATCCAGTTCTAGCTACTTGCTGACGGTCTCTACTTTGATACTAGCAGCTCTCTGCTGTCAGCTTCTATTGGGTGATGGAAATTTTAAAGTTTCTTGTTCTGAACAAGTACCCTCATCATTGTTTTATGACAGTACTAGTGCCCCACTCCTCAATTAGCCCAGTGCTGGGGGGTATCTTTTTGAAAAAGCGTTGTCCGAAAAGTGAACTACTATAATATGGCCTAATACCCATTTCACTTTGTTTTGTCATTGTGCGCATTATATTCAAACTACGCACCAATTTAATGGAAATGCTTTTATTTTGTTAATTAAGATTTACTGTAAATCATTCCCTTCACATATCCGTGAAGTTTTTGAATGAACCATTTTGTTGGGTCGTACCCAGTGAAGAGGTATTAGGGCAGCTCCAATGTGTATACGTGTGACAGGTGCAATTTAAATCTACGTGAACTGGACTGATGTGTTGAAGGAAATTAAGTAGACGTGACCTTTTTTTCGCCACCGATCAACACCCGGCCTTGTTGTAACATTCCTTTTCAGTGATGGGATTAGTCATGGGGTCAGACGCCAACCGTTCCCCTTTAAACTGATGATGGACGCGGACGTCCCCACCTGTTGCTCCATTTTGCTGTCACATGGGGCATTGCTCTTCTGATGAAGAAATGTCCTAATTTTTGAAAACCTAAATCCCAAAAATGTACCTAATATTTTAATTTTAATATCCTTGCCTTATACTTAAAGTACTAGTCTCATCCCAGTCTTTAGCAGCGTATCACTAGGATATGCCACCAATGTCCAATTTGTGGGGGTGCTACAGCTGTGATCTCCACCGATAGTCATTGGCCACCCACATGGCCCCTAGCGCTCATCGAGGGTCACGGTGGGCAGACACCCACGACCACACATTGGTGAAATTTTGTAGTTATATGCCACCAATGTCTGTGATGAGACGACCCCTTGACGTTTTCCATACATGTAATCCCACAAGCCATCCATAGACGTAAAGAATATTGTTAACGATCCAAGCAAATTTACCATTATTAATGATGATTTTAATAACACTGAAGATCATTGGTCAATGGGGAAATTCATTAGTTAAATGGGAAATATCTATTGATGTATGTCCTTTCCAGTCGAGTGTTACTATTGCAAAAATAAAGAGATAAGGAGAAAAACTTCTCAAATCCTGAAGATGTACAAAAATTGGGTCATAATCTGATGGCATGTCCAATTGCAATTATCCATAATTAACAATTTAACAACTTTAGCACCTAAAGTTTAGAGCCGTTGCCTAGCAACAAGCACTGCAGGGAGCGGGTGACTACCTTCTATCTCCTCTGGATACCGGAATAGTCACCAACACTTCTGCTAAACTCTGGTGGAGTCTATTGACTAAACCACCAGCACGTTCTCCCTCCTGCGTTTCGCAGAAAGAAATTGGCATGAGATAAAAATGTCGGCCAACACCAAAATGAAACATTAATATACAAGCTTCCTAATGTCCTAATTGTTTTTTGTTTATATTGACCTCATAGATCCCCCTATGATCGTAGTGGTACAACCCCTTTAAATCCACGTTCTGCTTAACTTTCCCTGCATTTAGTCGAAAAGATTATTTTCAGCGTCAAGCGTTATAAATGTGGCACAAGTAAAAGAAATCAGCAGTACGTGTCTGTTATAAAAACCAGATGAATTCTGAGAGCCAAAAAATCAGTGTACTCAGAGGTCACAGATGGAGAGCAGCGTGATTAGGAAAAACGTGATCGCCTCTGCCAATTCCAGGCCAAGTAACGCCATTATTTCTACTTTTTCTGGGCCCATTGAGAGTTTTGTCCTTATAGGTGAGATCAATTTTGTAAAAGTTATGGATGCGGATGTCTCTTAAAATTAGGCAGCTGATGGGCCATACTCATTTTAAGCAAGAAATAGATAAGCGTGTAAGGAAGCAAGGCACTTAACCATATGGTGGACTATAAATCCATTAGTCTCCCTGACCCCATGCATAAACACATCCAGAATGATTGCTGCCCCTTCTAGCCATACTGAATAGTGACGAGAAGGGGGTAGCCATAGGGGGTGCCTACGTAGCAGTCGCCCGAGGGGCCCAAAGGCTCCTTTACTACATAAGAAGACACCAGTATTATAAATGGCACAGGGTCCTGGTACAGATTTTGCATTAAGGCCTGGGAGTTTTAATTGATCTCTTCTATTAGGGCATATGGATGTCATGTCATGGATGGAGGGGAGCCCTCTATGGCACGGAGGGGACTCGGATGGACTGCAAAGAGCCGATCCCACTATAGAGCGAGGCATGAGCATGTATTTGAATTGTTGCCATGTAATACTACATTTCAGGATGCAGCGACCCGTGCAGGAGAAATGCGGACCACCGGTGATAGCTGAATCCAGTGGATTCCAGCTGCCGGACCTGCAACGATCCGCTGCACCCCAGTGGATCCTCATTTAGACATAACAACCCCTTTAAAGGGTAACTAAACTTTCAAAAAACTTTTGACATTTCAAAGTGACATGTCCGAAGTTTTGATCGGTGGAGGTCCGAGCACTGAGACCCCCACCGATTGCTAAAAAGAAGTGGCAGAAGTGCTCGGGTCAGTGCTGAGCCGCTTGGTTTCTGATCGGCTTTTCTCGGAAAGCCGAGCAGTTGGTGCACGGACTCATAGACTTTCTATTGAGTTCGTACACCGTTACCTCAGCTTTCCGAGAAAAGCCGATCAGAAACAGAGCAGCTCAGCACTGACCCGAGCCCTTCTGCCACTTCTTTTTAGCGATTGGTGGGGGTCTCAGTGCTTGATCCCCCACCGATCAAAACTTTTGATGTCACTATGACATGTCAGAAGTTTTTGGAAAGTTTAGTTAACATTTAAGTATTTCTGTTACTTGTAAAGCTGTGAGACAACTCATATGGCCAACATAACTACACCAAGAGGTGTTGTCACCCAACTTTACCAGGCTCCTGAATGGAGAATCTGCGTCGTCATGCAATGATATGTGAACGGGGGGATGTGATGTATCTTAGTATTCAGATATAACACTGAGCACTCAAACAAAGCTGGGTAAATACCCCATGAGATCCAAAATTATGACCAGAATGGTTTTCACCCAGCTTTCCAGAAAGTATAGTGTTTTTTTTATAGTATATATGGTTGCCTACATTATCCCGAACATATTTCTTCACTTTATTCCCATGTGGCCATTATTACATCTCCGATAGGAATTATCATCACCCAACTTTCCTGCAAACCTGAATGATAAATATGAATACCTATGCAGCAGTATGGGAAAGAGTGTTTGTATATATGCTTGACGAGGAAAATTTGCCATTCAGGGATCTGAGAAAGCAAGATGACAAACCCTGCAGTGGTCGCATCGGTTTTCACCCAGCTTTCCCAGAACAAAGAAATAATTGAAAATAATATTAAAAATAAAAATTTCGCTCAGTTTCTTATATTTCTTGTTCATTTTAGGAAACAGGTTCTAAGAGAATACGCAGATACAATTGGGATTTATAATCAGATCGAGTTCAGCATCATCCGTTGCCTCCATGCTACATTGAAAAAAAATAATAGCGTCTCATTTAGAGAATTTGAAAGCACGAAAAATAAAAATTCCAAACTCAAATTTATTAAATTTAGAAAACGTCATTCACAAACATTGAGATAATTTGTATTGCGCTCTGCTGTACACGTCTATGGCCTGACAGTCGCTGGTTCTGGGTTCCCCCTCATTAACGGCAGGGCTGCTGTTTATTTATATTGTAGAGCCTGATGCTCAGAGGGGGTGAAGGCAGACGGAGACCCCCTGGAGATAACAGCTTCTGAATAGAGGGATTGTGTTTGACTCCATCCATTTGCCTGCTGACTGCTCGCTTCATTCAACAGCACAAGGGTTAAACCAAATCTCGGTGATATAAATTTTTATATGCGGGGGTCCCCAGTGAACGCTATGGATATGTTTATTCAGGCTGTAGGATTATGGCTTCTCTCTCCTGAGGTCTGATGTTTTACCCTATAGCCGAGTTGGCTTAGCAAGGAGAAGACGTCGTCCTTTCTAATTATTCATCATTTTCTAAAATTGCATCCGGTAACAATTTTTAAGGTACGGACATATTTTTGCACCATGTAGTTATATTATCTCCTTTGGCTAGGATTATATGGCTGCTTGAACTACACATTGGGGCACTGTAGCCTGAACCTGGCTATGGACATGAGAAATGTTGGCCAAATTAGACTATTTTTGACTTTTTTTCCCAATTGTTGGGCAATATCTGACCACGTTCAGAACCAATAACCGAGAATCGGATAAAATTTTCATCTGCCATGTTGGATTCTTTGTGTTCATAGTTGGTCGTAAGAGGAAGTTTATGGTATTAACAGCTAATTGGATGTTACAACAAAGTTGTTTTTTTAAGAAATTTTTATATATTGAAAAAGGAAATTCTTTCAATGCAATTTGTGCAGTCGTTCACAATATCATGGCCGGGACGACCCAAAACAACCCAGGTCTTTCGATTTAAGTGAACCTAAAGGCAGCCATACACATGAGAGCTCGAAGAGAGGGGAGTCATGGGAGGGATAACCTATATCCTGGTGCTCAGGGTGGTGGTTATAGAATGTGCCACCAACGATCCCTGAAGTTCGGATGTTATGTTGTCGGATGAACAATCATTCATTTATGTTTTCTGTTTCACCTTTCCCCACCAATGCCTTGTTTTCTTACTTATACAGAGAGACATTGACTGGTAAAAAAAATGTCACCCTAGATGACCACCTACCGCTTGTCCCGCCCCTGAGGGGAATAAGCCAATGAGCCAACTTCGCTCCCGTGGGCACCGTCGTGAGACAGTTCCGAGGTCCCCATACACATTAGATAGTCGGCCGATAATGTGTATGGCAAGCTTTTGCGTTCGGTCCAGAGGAGTAAGTTGAAGCTCCTGGGCCCCAATGCAAAATATTTTAGGCCAGCAGAGACCCAGTTACTAAGAGAGGAACAAAAAGAAAAGATGATCTTCCAGATGATGAGGCTCTATTTTGATTTTATTTCCAATAGAGTTTCTACAAAGTAACAGAGAATAAGCTCCGTTCTCCAACCTGCGGCTTTCCAATGGATGGAAAAAAACGCAACTTCAGGCATGCCGTGACAACCCTAGGCTTGCAGAGCATGTTGGGAGTTGTAGTTTTGGCAGCTGGAGAGCCTCAGGTCGGAGGCCACTGCTTTACATAACAGTTTTCACTCTCTCCTATAAACTATAAGTTGCACCTATAGCTGCCACAACACTCCCCTCCTTTAGGTACGACTTTACCCGCAAACCCCCCTCTTACAGGCCAAGTCACCGGAGAGAAGAAACAGAGCAGTGTTTTCGGAGAGTGATGTCACTAAAGCAAACAAACACTTAGGAGAGGAGATTGAATTGAGAGAAATAGTTCCAGGAAACAGCTCCTTGTGCTAAATTGCGTTTCCAATATCCCGTGATGCAGGATTTTATTCCTCCCTGTTTATTGAGGTAGTAAATAAATGCAGAATCAAATCTTATATGATGTTGAAATGCGTGAGCATAATGCTTTGCAGCAAGTTGATTATTTACCTACGTTTTAGGATATTTGCAGGTACATGCAGGAGGGGGCAAGGGGTGACAGCCGTGGTAAATACATAAATTAGAGGGGCCCCATTGTTATTTTGGCGACTGTATGGAAGTATGGACATTATTTGGCTGTATATGGCACTTCTATTTTGACACATTACTATATGGTGGGTATTATTATACATTGCTTGGTATAGTTACTTGTGCACTGTATAGGCGGTGCCAACAGATGTTACTGCACAGGTTACCATATAACGTAAGTCCGCCCTGCATGTGCTGCCTCTATATAATGTACATCTATGGGTGATGGTACGTACCGGCTGCAGTTCCTTCTGTAATACAGTAAAACCTCTCCAAAAGACCATTTCTTGGAGAAGAACACCACCCATTTAGAGCAGATTTTTCTGTGATGGTTTTTCCTATCTTCTTGGTACCATGGGAAAATATGTGTCAAGGATTCTCCAAGCTGTGGAAACCATACTGTAACAATGAATAATGGGAACCCAAAGCCTTTACGATGTGCAGGTAAAGAACTTATACATACACTCATAGACGTAACTTGGTGCAACTGGGACTTAAAGGGGCTTTCCCATCTTGGACATTTATGGCATATCCACAGGCTAAGCCATAAATGTCCATTAGATGCGGGACCTACCTCTTTCTAGAACGGGGGCCCCCTACACCCTGTTCTACCTTCCTTGGCTCCTTCTGTGTCCCAGCCACTTCCTGGTTAGGTGGTCGAGAGTCACGTAAAAAGCTGAGCTACGCTGTTTCAGTAACTTTCATTCTCTTCTATGGGAGTTACGGAAACAGCATAGCTCAGCGAGCACTCGGTTGTTTCTTTGTCTTCCAACCACCTAACCAGAAAGTAGCGGGATGCAGCAGGAGCCGAGCAAGGTAGAACATGGATTAGGAGGCCCAGTTCTAGAGAAGGGTTCAGGTCCCAGCGGTGGGACCTACATCTATCGGACATTTATAGCTTAGCCTGTGGATATGCCATAAATATCCAAGATGGGAAAACCCCTTTAATGTAAAATATACAATAGGGCCCCCCTACCTGTGCCATTTATTATACTTGTGTCTTCTTGTGCGGCAGAGAACCCTTTGGGCCCGCATAGGCACCAGGGCCTGGGTGAAACTGCAACTCTACAACCCCATAGCTACGTCCCTGTATACACCGTATAGTAAAATGTTTATTTTTGGGTTTCCAAGCATGTTTATGATGATCATGATGAGAAGATAATTTCCATGTAGCCCACATACTTCTTTAGGTAAAGAATTTTTATTTTTTTTCAAGAATGGTAAAATCCTTGGCACAGTAGGGATCATTTAGGGATGCACTTGGTCCTATTACATTCCGCCAGTCCTACATGGGACTACACATGGATTACATTGCACGGGTCTGTATCCAGTAGTGAATGTAATAGTAACGCTGCGGTGAACACTCTCATTATTCACCCTGTTTTCTTTGGCAGAGTAATAAAGACACAAAGTTTCCTTTCATTCCAAATGAAGGTTTTGTTTACATAATATTATTTGGGCGACTTTTCCGCTTCGCTTTACCCTTTACCTGCCAGGACGGGGGGACTCATTTGCCAAGAATGGCGACACATAACATTTAACCCCTAAGATGCTGAATCCTTTTGAAATTATCTCAGGTCTTTTGAGTTTCTAAAGTATTTTAGACGAGTGGTAAAGTCATTAGCACTGAGGCCAGGGCGCTGCAGGAACGTAGAACGTTTTATCGTATCTGCAGGGTCTTTCCATCACTGAGTGCTCTACTTATGTAATAATAGTCTGTCAAAGTGCAGCCGGTCGATCCCTAAGGGGTCATTTACTTAAGGCCCTTTTACACGGACCAATTATCAGGCAAACGAGCGTATGAATGCACGTTCCCGATCACTGCCCTGTGTACGCTGGGAGACGATCAGCCAGTGAATGAGCAAACCCTCGTTCATCGATTGATCGTATAGTTTATACAGCCGAAAATATTATCGTTGTCGGCAGCACATCTCTCTATGTAAACAGGGAAATGTATGGGGACGAGCGATTGTAGTAATGATCACCCGCCCCCAATATGTAACTGAGCATTACCCCTTGTGAAAGGAGCAAACGAGCGCCGATCAACGAGCTGTCTCCTTGATCAGCGCTCGTTGTTATGGCCAAAATTGGCCGGTGTAAAAGGACCCTAATACTGACAATGGTGGAGAGAATCGGGCTGTAATCATCCGTTATTGCGGACTGCAATTGCGGACCCATTCACTTTTATTGACCACGGACACCAGCCCGTTTATTTGCGGAAAGGTGTCCGGGCCATAGAAGTGTACCGCAAAAGATAGGACATGTCCTATTGTTTTGCTTTTTATGGACCGTGCTGCCATACCTTGTATAGGAGCACGGGCCGGAAATGCGGGCGGCAATCGCAGCCAATGATTACGGGCACGGCCGTGTGCATGGGGCCTTAAACCATCTCGAATTTAGGAATTTAGGAATTTAGGAAACCATCTCGAATGTTGATAAGTATGATATGGTCCCTTTTGACAAACAATAACAACGGGCTTTCTAATGGATAAATAAAAGCAGCTGTGCAACTATGTCTGTGGGTTAGCAAAAAAAGGGGGCAGAAGGGATGGAGTAACACATGACTGCAGGATCAGTCTACAGGGTTTATTTTAAGTCTGTAACCATGGAGACACATGGGTCTGCATAGAAGCTGTAAACACAAAACGGCGAGGATATTTTGAAATCTAGACTACTTGCAAAGTTGCCTGACTTTTTATTTTAGATGCCTCAGAGCGATAAAAAATGACTGTAAAATTGTACCTTTAAAGTCACTGTTCGCAATGACCATAAATGTGGTAATATATTGGGTGTAGGCGACTGGCAGGAGTTTGCTATTGCTCATCCTATTGGCTTCCATAGCAGACAGGCTGCAAATACTCATAGCTGACAGATGACAACAGACTGCAGTGAGGTAACACTGTCAAATGTCTAAAAGTGTTATAAATGCAAAACATCAAGTGTAGCTGAATATGTACGACTGTGTGCCTGCTGGGTATATAATACTATTGTACAAGGTGAATATATGGAATAATGACCTCTTGCCCATTGCTTTCTACATGATTTGTGAGCCCACTAGGACTACCTGTGGCAGAGGCATACAAATGTGACACCTCAACCTGGCCTTTAAAGAAAACAATTACAATATTTGAAATATGCCGTATATTATTACCATTTATAGGGACAATTATACATTAATAGGGACACTAAATAAACATTTTTGGGATGTAGCAGTATTACATTTTCTAAACTTTGCTCCTGCCCTAGTATCACCCCCTAAAACTATAGGCCACATCTCCAAACTTGCCTGTTCATGTTTATATAGTACTGCCATAAAGTCCTCAAAATAATAGTGCCACATAGATAGTGCCCTTAAAATAATAGTGAAACACAGATAATGCTACCTAAAGTAAAAGTGCAACGCACATAAAGGCCCCGAAAATAACAGTGCCACACAGATAGTGCCCCCTCAAAATAATAGTGGCAAACAGATAGTGCCCCCTAAAATAATAGTGCCACAAGGATTGTGCCCCCAAAATACTAGTGCCACACAGATAGGGCTTTAATCAGGGGCGGACATACCGCATGTGCAGCCGGTGCAGCTGCACAAGGGCCCCGCGTGGGAAGGGGGCCCGTTCAGTGGCGTAACTACCACAGTAGCAGCCGTAGCAGCTGCTACGGGGCCCGCGGCATGGGGGGGCCCGTGTCGCCCTGACAGGCACATTACATTTTATGTACCAGGCCTGGCGGCACGGGCCCCCTCATGCCTAGTAGCATCACAACACTAGGCATGAGGGGAGGGAGGGGGCGGGGGCCCGGTGATAGCCGCCACACTGCACTACCAATCGGGAGGGAGGGGGCGGGTGCCCGGGCCCGGTGATAGCCGCTACACTGCACTGCCAATCTGGCACAGATGAATAGGACAGGACGGCGATGCTGGTGGTAGGAGGAGCGCTCAGGCAGGGGAGAGGACAGGGGGCGGTGCGACGTAAGACTTCGGGCGGCTGGACAGTACAGTCAGGACTGCCGGAGAACTCATAGGATGAGCGGAGGACAGACACAGGACGAGTGGAGGACGTGCAGACTGCAGAGGACAGGTAGATGAAGTTAAAAAGTTCATGTCAGAAGGGAGAAGTTTTTATGTAGAAAAATCTGCCTCATAATTCCTTCCGGAATTTTGAGGCATATTTTGACCTGCCGGTAGAACACTTCCCGCGTTTTTCATTGCGTTTTTTTGTGGCGTTTTTCGGCCATCGGGCCGTGGGCAGGGAAACGCAGCAAAAAACGCATTTTCTGCCTGCCATTGTTGTCAATGGGAAGTCAGAGACAGAAACGCCCGAAGAAAGGGCATTGCGCTTCTTTTTCCCGCATGCGGTTTTTACTGCTCGCAGGAAAAATTTCATGGATTTCAATGGGAGGCACTTTCTGACGTTTTTCGCGAAAAAAACCTCAGTGTGAACTCCCCCTAACACAGGGGCGTAACTACTGCTATAGCAGCCGTAGCGGCTGCTACGGGGCCGCGGCATGAGGGGGCCCGCGTCACCTGCCGGCACGGGCCCCCACCTTGGCCGGAATCTCCGCTAGCTGCCGCTATGGCTGCTACAGCGCGATGCCACGGAACACTACGGCAGAGCAGGGAGTATCTCCCCGCTCTGCCATTAAACATAAGACATGTATCCCCTATCCACAGGATATCCACAGGATAGGGGATACGTGTGTGATCGCTGGCATTGATAGGGAGAACGGGGGACCGAAAGTCCCCTGAAGTTCTCCATCACAAACCTCGGACTTCCGGGGTCTGTGTCGGCAGCTCCGTAGAAATGAATGGAGCGCCGGTCACACTTGAGCTGCGCAGACACCGGAAGTCAGAGGTGAGTGATGGAGAACTTCGGGGGACTTTCGGTCCCCCGCTCTCCCTATCAATGCCAGCGATCACACATGTATCCCCTATCCTGTGGATAGGGGATACATGTCTTTTGTCTTTTCACACTGTAGGTCGCATTTTTTTGAGTGATTGGGGGTGTATGGCGTTCCCTACAGGGGGGGGGGCTGTATAGCGTTCCCTACAGGGGGGGGCTGTAAGGCGTTCCCTACAGGGGGGGCTGTATAGCGTTCCCTACAGGGGGGGCTGTATAGCGTTCCCTACAGGGGGGGCTGTATAGCGTTCCCTACAGGGGGGTCTGTATGGCGTTCCCTAAAGGGGGGTCTGTATGGCGTTCCCTACAGGGGGGGGCTGTATGACTTTCCCTACAGACCCCCCCTGTAGGGAACACCATACAGCCCCCTGTAGATAACGCCATACAGCCCCCCTGTAGATAACGCCATACAGCCCCCTCTGTAGATAGCGCCATACAGTCCCCCCTGTAGATAGCGCCATACAGTCCCCCCTGTAGATAGCGCCATACAGTCCCCCCTGTAGATAGCGCCATACAGTCCCCCCTGTAGATAGCGCCATACAGTCCCCCCTGTAGATAGCGCCATACAGACCCCCCTGTAGATAGCGCCATACAGACCCCTCTGTAGATAGCGCCATACAGTCCCCCCTGTAGATAACGCCATACAGCCCCCTCTGTTGATAGCGCCATACAGTCCCCCCTGTAGATAACGCCATACAGCCCCCTCTGTAGATATCTTGAGATTCAGTCCTGCTTGATAGGTAACAGTGCAGTAAGCTAAGCATGATAAGATCATCTAAATTATTGCATCTCAGTTGCATGAGTGCTTTGTGTTATATTCAATGATTCAATTTAACCTAAGTCTCTAAATGTGGGCAAAGAAAATAAAAAAACTATACTCACCTCCTCCCTCGCCTCCGTTCACCCGCCGCAGCCCCCATCCTCCTGTCTCGGTCTGTGTTACAAGTGTACAAGGCTGCACTGGTGACGCGCTGCCGATGGCACGTGACCGCTGCTGCCAATAACTCCTCATTGGTGTGCTGCTGAGGACAGTAGTTCCACAGCAAATCGCTGTTGAGGGCATTGATTGGCTGCAGCGGTCATGTGCCATCGACCGCGCGTCACCACAGCAGCTTTGTAAACACAGAAAGGGATAGGGGCTGCGGAGGGGGAACGGAGGCGCCGGAGGAGGTGAGTATAGGTTTTTCATTTTCTTTGCCCACATTTAGGGACTTAGTTTAGATAAGAATTTAACCCGGAAAAAAATGTGTTACTTGTGTTCTAAACTGGTAATAAAATGTACAATATAAATCTTCCTTCATAATTTTTATTAGTAAGGTTTATTTTTATATGCATATATATGTTTAGGTAACTTTGTCGGTATTGGGGGGGGGGGCGGGGGGGCCCTGGCACATTATCTGCACAGGGGCCTTTTGCAGTCTGTGTCCGCCACTGGCTTTAATATAAGGGTATGTGCACACAACCTATTTTCAGACGGAATGGAGGCGTTTTACGCCTCAAATTACGCCTGAAAAGACGGCTCCAATACGTCTGCAAACATCTGCCCATTGATTGCAATGGGTCTTACGATGTTCTGTTCAGACGAGGTGTAATTTTACGCGTCGCTGTCAAAAGATGGCGCGTAAAATTACGCCCGCGTCAAAGAAGTGCAGGACACTTCTTGGGACGTTTTTGGAGCCGTTTTTCATTGACTCCAATGAAAACCAGCTCCAATTACGTCCATAATGGACGCCGCGAATAACGCGAGTACCTGCAAAAACGTCTGAAATTCAGGAGCTGTTTTCGCCTGAAAACAGCTCCGTAATTTCAGACGTATTTTGCGTTGTCGTGTGAACATACCCTAATAGTGCCACACAATGAATCTAAAAATTAATAGTGCCACGCAGATAGTACCCCAAAAATACCAATGCCACACAGATTATGGCACAAAAATAATAGTGCCACACAGATAGAGCCTCCTGAAATTATAATGCCCCACAGATAGTGTCCCCCAAAAATAATAGTGCCACACAAATAATGCCCACCTCCCAAAATAATAGTGCAAGACAGATAGTGCCCTCCGTAATCCCTTGAATGATGTATACTCATTGCAACAGATTTATCAATAGTGTTATAGGGTGTATGTATTTACTGAAATGGAGCGCATTGTGCCAAATGTATTAAAATGTGTCACATGGCATAATAGATGTAATGCAACTGGATCGGCATGCTAAACACTGACTGGTGTACATTTGTATCATTGCTTTGGGCCAAAAAGGTTCAGATCTTAATCTATTTGTAGTAGGCATAAAATGTTCCTAAAAAAAACACATAATACATTTGCACGTTAGTTAGGGCCTGTTCATATGTGTATTAGAGGCTCCGTTAGGGGCTTTTGTCGCAGATCCAGCTTTGCTATTGTGGACACCCCGACGGAAAGCCAACAGACCCATTATAGTCAATGGGTGTGGTCGGCCGCCAGGGGCGTAACTAGAAAAGACTGGGCCCCATAGCAAACTTTTCACTGCTCCTCCCCTCCCCTGGGTGCCACACACAGAACCCCTTTTAGATAGAGCCCCCTGTAGCTAGCGCCCCCTGTAGATAGTGCCACACAGCCCCCGCTGTAGATTGTGCCATATAACCCCCCTGTAGATTGTGCCATACAGCCCCCCTGTAGACAGTGCTATACAGCCCCCTGTAGCTAGTGCCCCCTGTAGATAGTGCCACACAGCCCCCGCTGTAGATAGTGCCATACAGCCCCCCCCCTGTAGATTGTGCCATACAGCCCCCCTGTAGACAGTGCTATACAGCTCCCTGTAGATAGTGCCACCCTCCCCCCTGTAGATAGTGCCCCCTTTGTAGATAGTGCCATACAGTTCCCCCTGTAGATGGTGCCCCCCACCTCCCAATTGTAGATAGTGCCATATAGCTGCCCCTGTAGATAGTGCCTCCACCTCCCCGTTGTACATAGTGCCGTACAGCCCACCTTGTAGATAGCGCCCCACCATCTCCCCCTTGTAGAAAGTGCAATACAGCTGCCCCTGTAGATAGTGCCCCCACCCCCTTGTAAATAGTGCCATACAGCCCCCATTGTAGATAGCACCCCCACCTCCCCCTTGAAGAATGAAGAAAGTGACATATAGCCACTCCCCCGTAGATAGAGCCCCCCAAATAAAACCATTTTTACTCCCCTAGGCTCCGTTCCGCCACGAACTGAGCCTCTCCACAGCCTCCTTAACACCGATGGGATCTTTGCGTAGGCCGGCGTGATCCAGTGATGTCATCATGCGGGCCTTGGCAGGGATCCAGTCCCTGCGTCTGATAGGTTGCAGGCCGAACGTGGCTTGTAGCCTAGTATATGGCAGAGCAGTGAGATACCTCACTGAGATGCCATAGTGAGCAGTGAGATGCCATAGTGTTCATTAGTATCTGCATCCTAAGGACGCAGATACTATTGAATGTGGTGCCGCTGCTGCTGTAGCAACCACGGCCCCCATAGCAGCCCACCTGGTCCATAAGAAGACACTAGTATTATAAATGCCACATGGTAGGTAGGGGGCCCGGTTGCAGATTTTTCCATTGGGGCCAGGTACTTCAAATTAAGTATGAAAATTTTGGCAGAGGCCGATGCGGTGGAGCAAATAAGGTTATCACCTCCTACCCCCAGTGCCACAGCGGGAAGAAGCAGTAAGCAGGGGAGGCACAGCCTCGGGCACAGCTGGTGCATGGCCGGCTTTATTCAGTTTATATGGTGCCCAGCGTACATTTTGGCTTCTTAAAAAGGCGGACTGTCTAGGGACTGTAATGGTTTATCTGTATAATGAAAGTGAGATGAGCAGAAAATGGCAGGGGGTGGAAATGACTACAAGCAGATTGAATTGATAAAAAGAGCCACAGGCATCCGTTGGCCGCCTATCAGATAAACAAACAGGGTGTAATCTATCTCAATAGCTGGCGTGAAGTTCACATACTAATCCTTGTTTTCTTCCATGAGTGTTATTCCTGGTAATTTAGTAGAGGACTCCGATTATAGATCAAAAGGTTGGTCCACTACAAAATGGCCTCCTGCAACTGTAAATAATAAATAAACGTGGAAACCAGAGAAGATACCAGTACAGACGCCCACGACTCATATATTATGATGTGCAGAAAGGCTTTATTGTGCACAGACGGATGAAAGTGAACTGAGGACAATGAAATTATTCCATTTACAATCTGGTGACACATACTCTGTCCATGTATTATGTCGTCCTATAACCAGCGGTCCCCAAACTTTTTTTTAACCAAGGACCAGTTTCACGAAAGATCATTTTTCCACACGGCGGGATGGGGGAGGGTAGGGGGGTGTTTCAGGATTTAGGGTCAGTTCACACGTTGCATAAATGCTGCAGATTTTCCGCAAAGGAATTTGTCATGGAAAATCCGCAGCATAGTACAGTAGCAGCAAAGTGAATGAGATAGAACAAATCTCATCCGCACGCTGCGTAAATAGTGAGTGGAAAAAACGCTCAGAAATTGACATGCGGTGCAGAGTTTTATTCCGCAGCATGTCAATTGTATTTGCGTAAACGCTGCTTATTTGTTGCGGGTTTTCCCCATTGAATTCAATGTGGAGGTAAAACCCACAACAAATAGCAGTTCTTGCGTTTATTGCGGCAGAATCGCAGCGATTCCGAAACGCAACTCAAAAAACAAAATCTTATACTTACTCAGAAGTTTGTTTCTTCCTCAAGGACGGCCTCCTAGGATGACGCTTCATCCCATGTGACCACTGCAGCCAATCACAGGCTGTAGCGGCGGTCACATTGGATGAAACGTCATTCCAGGAGGCCGGCCTGGATGACGTCAGAGGGTTGGCCAATCACAGGCTGTAGCGGCAGTCACATTGGATGAAACGTCATTCCAGGAGGCCGGCCTGGATGACGTCAGTGGGTCGGCCAATCACAGGCTGTAGCGGCGGTCTCCTGGGATAAAACGTCATGCTCAGCAGTTTTCCGCAGCAGACATTCTGTGCAAAAAACTGCACCACAATTTGGTGCATTTTTCCTCCCAGAATTGCCTGCAGCCACCGGGGCGGATACCAGATACCGCGGCCTGGTACCAAATGATCCACGGCACGGTTTTGGTCCGCGGCTTGGTGGTTGGGGATCACTGCTATAGACTATTACTGTGATGCACAAAACTCCTGATCCACTCTGCTATCCTAGATTTCTGAGCGGCACATCTGCCCAGTTTTGCTAAACTATGTGGCCAGAAGATGTAACAATGCATGGCCAAGCAAATTTACCATTCAGTCATCTGGAAAAGTTGGGTAAAGACCTCTGTGGGACTTGTAATAGTGACCATGTTATTAGTCGCTCAGCTTCAAGGAAATAGAAAATGGGGCACTGGGCAGCAAGCAACGCAAGCTCCCCCCAGCTTATTTTTAGGTGTTATTCCAGCCCTCATACTACTGCCATATATACTGCCCGCATAATACCACCATAAAGTGCCCAAATAATATTCAGTATGCAAATAATACACACATAATATTGTAATAATATTCAATTCTCAAATAATACCACCATACACAAATAAATAATACTGAGTGGATTTAGGTTGGCTCCTGGGGTTCCCATCTTCAGGGGCCCAGTGTTAAACGGGGGTCCTGGGTCATGGCCCAGATTGCCACCCCCTAAAACCGGCCCTCAGTTTAAAGGGAAATAGTCTTGAATGAATGCAGCAGTTTGTGAATGATGATGTTAGGAAAGCTGATGGTACAATCATCCTCGTCCTCTCCTGGACACATCATTACACCTAGGCTGTTCTTTGAATTAAGACTCTGTCCGATGTAGGAAATTCTTCCAGATCCCAAGGCTCAGTTATTCCAGGCTGTGGGGGAATGTTAGGGGCCAGTTCCCTCTCTGCTGTATAAAGTAGTCAGCAAACGAGTAGATTGCAAGAGTACAATATTCCTTGTCAAGTCGGTATTGGCACTCGGCACCATGTGAACAGAGTTTCTCCAGAATGTCCCATCTTCAGCTTGAGTCTTCAGGTTCCCCTGTATTATCTATTGCGATTGCCTCCATCCACCTTGTTGTTTGCCCTCTTCTTTTTCTTTCAGAATTGTCTCTTCCATTGAGTCAGGTTTCCTCATACAGTGATTTATATAAAGAAGAGGAGGCCCAATAGAAAAGATCAAAATGGGCTCCCATTATGGTGCGGGATTTTGCCACCAAGATCAGAAGGGCCTAGTGTGTTTGTTTCCCCCTCCGTGCCCCTTTCCATGACCCTTGGGACAATCCCTCACCCCCATATTCGGGTTTTCTGTAGAGGTGAAGTCCTGCACAGGTTATCACCACCCAGTAGCAAAGGAAATAGGACCAACCGGGGCTGGGCCCCCCTCTCCAAGGGCCACATAGCAGTCGGATAACTTTATGGTATGTTCCTTTAATATGCCAAACGTAGATATAAAGCTCCATTCTTTACATTTTTGTCATCCTTGAACATAGATGATAAAATGTTAAGTGTTCTCCATAATAATAAATGTTAAATTCTCAAGCCTGTCTTGACCTAGTGGGTTCCATTGTGGGGAGGTCAAAGTGCAAGGGGATGGCACCTAGTGGGACTTCTCATATTGTGCAATTTTGTCTTTATAAGATTTAAAAAATAAAATACTTAGTTATATTAAGCTGTCCATACAGATGAGACAGTACGCTTACAGTTATCTCTCCCAACTACACCATAAACGTGTACGCTCGCCTCCAATATTTATTTCAATAGTCAATGGTTAATATCCAACATGGCCAATACTTCTTTCCCAGACATCTGAATCAATGGATATTGGGGTGACTTTTATTTTATGTGTATGTCTAACTTAAAGAGGACCTTTCACTAGGACATATAAGTTGAACTGGTTTACTGACCTGAATAGCGCCGTCTCCCTGATTCCAGCGCTGTTTTTCTTTTTTTTCTGGACCCCCCCGTTCCAGAGATATGGCCCACTATTGTGTTGGCTCCCTATATGTTAATTTGCTGTAGTTAGCCAACTGGGCGTGAACTACCCTCAAGCTGCCTCAAACTGATTGGTCAGTAACGGAGGCAGGGAAGCTAGCTCCACCCCGTTTGCTACCTACAGTGAATTAGGTTATAGGAAGCCAACAAAACATGGGGCCATATCTCTGGAACGAAGGGGGGGGGGGGGGGGTACAGGAAAAAAAGAAAAACATCGCTGGAATCAGGGAGACGGCGCTATTCAGGTCAGGTAACCAGTTCAACTTATATGAACTAGTGGTAGGTTAACTAAAACCTACTAAAACCATAAACAAATCCAACATAACTTCATATTCATATTTCTCCTGTGTCATTTCTGTGTGGAGACTCCTAATTTTCTTCTTTTTAAGCTTTTTATTTCTCAGTTTCTACTATTTTGAGTATTTCTCTGTTGTTTTTATTGTTTTGGGTGTTTTTATTTTTTTACATTCACATGTTACATGATTAAAATCTGTTTTAATAGAACTATCTGACATAAATCTCTGATACATGCGGATTCCACCTCTGGGACCCGCCCTTATCTCTAAAACGGGGCCCCCTAAATCCCGTTCTACCTTCTTCTGCTCTCGCTGCCTCCCGGCCTCTTCCTGACTTTAGCTCGCTGAGCTGCGCTGTGTCCATAAGTCCCATAGTAGTGAATGGCAGTTACGGAAGCAGCGTAGCATGCGAGCTACACGGTTTCCGTAACTACCATTCAGTTCTATGGGACAAGCTACGCTGTTTTCTTCTTTATGGTCAGAATTCACCTGCTTCAGCCGCAACGCTGAGCGGCAGAACAGGGTTTAGGGGGCCCCGTTCTAGAGATAGGTGCCGGTTCCAGAGGTGGGACCCGCATCTATCTGACATTTATGACATATCCTGTGGATATGTCATAAATGTCCCTGGTGGGAAAACCCCTTTAAATAAAAAACTACAACAAACTCCTGGTAGTTATGGCCTAAGGTGAAATTATTGAGCTCTCGATAAAATTAAGGGTACATCCCATTCAGCAAAGAATCCACTCCTGTTTTGGCTAAGAAAACCTCATCAAAAACTGCACCAAAACTGCCTTGTGTGAACAAGCTCATAAAGTGAAATTCCTTTATCCGATAATGCCAACATTTTGACAATCTAGCATTTGTTTCTAGCTCGATAATTTCTTGCAGGATATTTTTGAAATATTTTTGAAATTCACAACACCAAAACCAGAAGACTGAGCTGAGAGAACCAATTACGAGACCTCGGCAAAAACCTCAAAATGATAGTGGCATAATTTATAATAGCCTCTACCAATACCGTACACTTTATATACTTTTCAATGATCGTCCAACAATCCAAAATATTTCATCATCCGGAACCTAATGGTCCCGTTAATGTTGGACTAAAGGAATTTTTCCGATTTTTTTCATTCTAGAATTCACCCATGTAGGTTGGGCCTAACATTTCTTGTGCCCCAATGATCATAATGAGAGTCGATGGGCTCCAGTCTCATGAATAGAGGTTCAGTGCTCCAGATGAGCGGCCTCTCGTGTGTATACAGCATGACAGCTCCGCTTTCATTGGAAGATGAATGGTCCCGGTGTACATGTAACATATAGAAGAACATGTCATCGTGCACCAGATTATATTCCTGCTGGATTTACAGAGCGTACATCGGTCTGCCCCCCTTCTCGGGCTCAGTAGGTTGTCACTTGCGGTCTATACACACAGCTCCCGCTTTCAGCTCTGCAGGAAATCATTATATATGGGCTTCCTTCTGCTTGGCGCTGAATACAGTCGTGTCCTGTCAGCCAGACACACACAGCTTTTCCAAGAGAACAGAATTATGTGTGTTCACAGTATAAAGGGCAAATTCTCCTATGGCCTCTGTGTATATTCCCCAAAAATGCACAATCCATAAAACAAACAGCTCTCTGCAGCTTCGCACATTAACTCCTTTCATTCTGCAAGGACTTACAACAATTCCTAATTATATAAAGGGAACATGTGAATGATTTACAGTTTGGGTTGGAGACAATGGAAAGTGCTGTAATGTACTTGGGAATGCAGAAGTGAGAGTTACTACAACTCTCAGTAGGCATTGCGCTGCAATATATTGCCGTTAAATATGATAGACTCTTCGACGGAGGCTCCGATGTGACTGTGGCCTTACTCCTGCCCTGGTACGATGATGTATTTTTGGGAAATTCAACAGTTTTGCCAATTTTATAGCCGTGTGACTGAAAAAGGGTCTTAGCGAAAAATGACAACATTTGGAAAGCAAAAAATGTTTTATACGGAAAGACTCCGCACGATGATGTATAACATTACTGCCCATTCATTTACAACTTTAAAAAAATCAAAAATGTTTACCGTTGTAACTATCCATGAAGGAGTCCTTTGGGCCATCGCTTACTCTTCTGAATCTTTACAACTGTATAGAAACTGGTTGTGACACTCGCTTTTGAGCGGAGAGCCTGGTAGAAAGATAGCCAATGGTCCCCAGTATTTATTATGCTGCCTTCAAAGGGGGCAGGAGGGTACTGGCAGGTGACCTTTTGTGCTGATGAAATGTCTATTTTAAACTTTTGATAGTAAAAAAATTATGTGATTAAATTCTATACACTCTTAGGGTATGTTCACACGCTAAACTAAAAACGGCTGTAAAATACGGAGCTGTTTTCAAGGGAAAACAGCCTCTGATTTTCACCCGTTTTTTAAGAATTGAGCGTTTTTTGATGCGTTTTTTTACGGCCATTTTTGGAGCTGTTTTTCTATTGACCCAATGAAAAACGGCTCCAAAAAACGGCTCAAAAAGTGACATGCAATTATTTTTTACGGGTGTTTTTTTACGTGCCGTTTTTACAAATGGCCACGTAAATAAAGCCCCGTGGGGACGAAACGCAGTTTTTCACATTGAAATCAATGGGCAGATGTTTGGAGGCGTTCAGCCTCCGTATTTTTTGCCATTTTTCGGGGCGTTTACGGCCCAAAAAACGTCTGAAAATAAACCGTGTGAACATACCCTTAAAGTAAATCTGTCAGGTCTCTTATATGAGAGCAGCATAGTATAGAGGGGGAAATGCTGAGCTCAGGGATATATCGTTTTCTATTCAGTAGTTGTTGAAATGCTGTCAGGACTCATAAAGAAAGCCTGTGAGTCCTTCTTCCGCCCACTCATAGGGAAAGCCTGTCAGTCCTGCTTGTTCCGCCCACTCATAGAGAAAGCCTGTCAGTCCTGCTTGTCCCGCCCACTCATAGAGAAAGCCTGTGAGTCCTGCTGCCCCCACCCACCAATAGAGAGAGCCTGTGTGTCCTGCTTCCCCCACCCACCATTAGAGAAAGCTTGTGAGTCCTGCTTCCCCCACCCACACACATAGAGAAAGCCTGTGAGTCCTGCTGCCCCGCCCAACCTGTGAGCCCTGCTGCCCCTGCCCAACCATAGAGAAAGCCTGTGAGTCCTGCTTCCCCCGCCCACTAATAGAGAAAGCCTGTGAGTCCTTCTTCCCCCACCTACCAATAGAAAAATCATGTGAGTCCTGCTTGTCCCGCCCACACATAGTGAAATCCTGTGAGTCTCTTCCTCGATCCTATACTGCCCTCACATAGGAGACTGACAGAGCCGCTATCACAGGGATCACATTGGAAAGACATTGTTTCTTACCCTTCAAGTCACTAGGTGCCACCATGAAAATCCAATCCTAAATTGCAGTTGAAAAAGAGTGGGACAATGAAGGAATTACCATGAGGAGCATTAAGAGGCCCCTTACTGGCCCCTAATGTACTGGGCCCTTAATCACTTATCCATAAAGTTTTGTGTTTACTCCATGTAAGTAGAAACCTGGGTTTTAAGTTACTTTCCATGGGGAGATATTCTGTTGCCTTTTTTTCCAGGCTGGAGTCTCTTCATCCCAGGAAATGAATGGAATAGTTACATGATTTTACAGTTTCTGACATTGTATCTGTCACCGCAGTCACAAGCCCCTCTCCGGGATCTTCATTCACCTTGATGGGAGGCACCGCTGGTGTATTTAAAGGGTTAATGTGGGAGAGCTGGATCTCTGGAGACAGATGTACTTCCATATTAATAACATTTTAACAGCTCTGGCATCAGAAGTACAAATGGAGCAGTGTGTAAGGTGCTGATCACTGGACACATTAATTGTATCCAGATGCCGGGGAGAGAGGGAGCCAAACCCAAGAGAGCAAAGCCAAGGACTGCACAGAGGACTGGCACAATAACCCTGTGCATGCTGGATCTTATACTATACTACTCTTTTCTTCTAACCCCGTCAGTGCTGGAACACTGTCATCCGGGCACAGTAATCCTGGATTTGTTCGATTGTCTATATATATATATATATATATATATATATATATTGGCACAATAACCCTATTCATGTTGGCACATTGGCATAATAATCCTGTGTGCCAAAAAAGACCTATAACAGTAAGGGCAAATTCACACGAATGTGGGGAAACTCGGACGTGAAAAACTCGACTTTTTCATTTTCGAGGTGCCCCCGTGCAGGTTCCATTTTCACGGATCCCCATAGACTTGAGGCTATGGAGGGATCCATGAGAACGGAACAAAATGGGACATGTTCTATTCTTCAACGGACCCTTCACACGGCCTGTTGAAACAACGGCTGTGTGAACGGCCCCATTGAAATACACGCGTCCGTGTGACGGCCGTTGTTTTAACGCCATCACACAGACATACTCTACGTTGATCTGAATTCGGCCGACCTCTGGACACATGTAGCTCAGTACAGTACTCCTGTGTTTTCTTGGACAGATATATTTTTAATTAATGTATGATCTTATTTTTCAGAATCTTAATTTAGTATTTTTGTAAAAAAAAGAATAATTTTATAAATATCATCGTTCATGTTGTTATTTTTGTCAATACTAAGGGTAAATAAAAACAGAATTTTCTTAAAGTGGCATTTTGGGTTTTATGATATGTTTCTTATATATATTTTTATATTTTGATTCCTTATCATTTTCCAGATCTCTGTTTGTTGTCAATGAATGGGAACCTTAAGGCTGGATTCACACGAGTGTGTGCGTTTTGCGCGCACAAAAGGTCCATAAAAGCTCAGTGTGTCAGCAGCATATGATGCGTGGCTACGTGATTTTCGCGCAGCCGCCATCATTATGACACTCTGTTTTTATGTTTGTAAACGGAAAAGCAGGTGGTGCTTTTCTGTTTTCATTCATAGTTTTGACTACTGTAGTGCGCATCACGAGCGGCACACAGAAGTGCGTCCATGTCCCGTGCGCGGTTTTCATGCACCCATTGACTTCAATGGGTGCGTGATGTGCCAAAAACGGGCAAAAATAGGACATGTGAGTTTTACGCAGCGGACACACGCTACGTGAAAATCACTGACAGTCTGAACGGCCCCATTGACTAACATAGGTCCGTGCGACGCGCGTGAAAATCACACGCGTAGCACGGACGTATTATACGTTCGTCTGAATAAGTCCTTAGAGTTAAGTTCACTCAGGCGTATACGCTGCGTAAAAGGACACAGTGTATCGGCCCTGGACCCCGCAGGGAATTCCGGACCAAGAAACCACACCAAATTTTGGTGCAGTTTTTTGGGCAGAATGTCCACTGCAGAAAACAGCAGGTTAAAGAGTCTCTGTCACCACATTATAAGTGGCCTATCTTGTACATGATGTGATCGGCGCTGTAATGTAGAGTACAGCAGTGTTTTTTATTTAGAAAAACGATCATTTTTGACGGAGTTATGACCTATATTAACTTTATGCTAATGAAGCGTGTTTTACTTTTTGGCCAAGTGGTTGTTGTGGAGAGAAGTCTATGACGCTGACCAATCAGTGACCAATCAGCGTCATACACTTCTCTCCATTCATTTACACAGCACATAGCATAAACACACTATAACATTACTGCAGTGTCCTGACAATGAATACACATTACCTCCAGCCAGGACGGGATGTCTATTCAGAATCCTGACACTTCGCTAATACAATCCCGACACTACAGCACAGCAAGCGTAATCTCGTTTGAAATGACAGGTTACATCGTAATCTCGCGAGATTACGCTTGCCTTGCTGTAAATATCACAGAGACGCTACAGAAGTGACTGGATTCTGAATACACATCCCGTCCTGGCTTCCCCATTGTGTAGCCTCCTAAACCAGACTGTTGGACCATTTAAAGGCTTAGGAAACCTTTGCAGGGTTTTGCGTTGATTAGCTGATTAAAGTGCCCCACCATGAGTCTACAATCTTCAACTTTTACCCAATATTCAAATTTTCTGAGACTAAATTTTGGGTTTCCATTAAGTGTTAGTAATCATTAACATTAAAAGAAAAAAATGCTGGAAATAGATCACTCTGTGTGTAATGAATCTATAGAATATATGAGAGACACTTTTTGAATTGAATTACTGAAATAAAGTAACTTTTTGATGATGTTCTAATTCATGAAGGACTAGTATGTAGCAAGCCCATAAGCTCCCTCTAGTGGTGGCTGTAGACGGACAGAATTTTATCTTTTAAATGTGAAGCGCTGTATCAAAAACATAGAACTCTGACCCCTGTAATGATATAAAATAAGAGGTGGTGATAAGAGGTGAAGACTCACTTTAAAAGGGTATTTCCATCTTAGATATATATAGTATATCCAAAGGGTATGCCAAAAAATGTCTGATAGATGCGGGTACCAGCTCTAGGACCTGCACCCACCACCAGAACTTGGGTGCCCCAATCCCGTCTTGTCCGCACCCAGGTCAAGAATGGAGAGGTGGCCGGGAATTATTGAAAAAGCCGAGCCCGCTGTGCTACACTTTTTCCGTGACTCCCATAGAAGTCAATGAGAGTTACAGAAACAGCAGAGCACAGCGAGGTCGGCTGCTTCTATAATTCCCGACCACCTCTCCATTGATTCTCCGTCTGGATGCGGTGGCTGCCTTACCAGGCAGAAGATCAGGGGACCCCGTTCTAGATATAGGCGGGGGTCCCAGACCAGCATCTAACAGACGTTTATGGTATATCCTACGGATATGCCATAAATGTCTAAGAAATTCATGCACATGGCCGTGCCCGTAACTGCGGGCACGGCTGGCCGCGGACAGCCACCCACCCACATTTTCGGCCCGTGCTCCCATACAAAGTAAAAAGCAAAATATAGGACATGCCCTCTCTTTTGTGGCAGCTTTCTACGGCCCGGACACCTTCCGTAAATAAACGGGAAGGTGTTCGTGGACAATAGAAGTGAATGGGTCAGTAATTGCGGACGATTTTTACAGTCGTGCGCATGGGGCCTAAGATGGGATCCTGTTTTCGGCAGATATTGCATGGGACGTTCATTTACCTGCAGCAGTAGTAGTGGCTGTGTTCCTGATATCTTTTATGTGAATCTGCCTTCAGTAGATGGTTAAGCTCTTGTTGATGTGTCAGATAATCTGTCTGTGATTAGAAGCCCCAGGCTACAGGATAATCACAGCTCGTCTCCTTGGCTCGGACAACGGGACAGGTGGAGGATACAGAGAGAATGTCTTAGTTTATCCGTCTACCTGATCACAGCGCTGCTCTTATGTTCCGGAAATGACCTGATTGTTGGAACATTTTGTCCTTCATTAACCTTGTTATGTGTATGTATCAGGCAGATCAGTGATCTTCAACCTGTGGCTCTCCAGCTGCGGCTGTCAGCATATGCTGGGAGTTGTAGTTCCACAACTTCTAGAGAGCCACAGGTTGCAGGCCATTGGTGTCTATATTTTTTCTTTCGAAAAACCACCAGAGCTCACAATCTAATCTTCTTATCTTGGGCATACAAACACATACATGCTAAGGCCGGCTTCTTAGTATGTTTTTGGGGTGCAGGAAGAAAGCGGAGTACACGGAGAACATACATTGTCAACTCTGTCTCCAGATTCCAGATCTTGAGCTACACTTTAAAGTCTTTTTGTGAACACATTGCATTATTTATCCTGAGTTACAGCCTGTATTATAGCCCAGAGCTGCATTCACAATTCCACAGACTTTGGAGCTGATATCTCCCAACATTCCCTGCTTGTTCAGTGTTGACAAAAAGCATAGCTCATGATATGCCATCTTTTACACCTGGTACTGTACAGAAATCTGATGTCCGATAAATGTACCACCCCATTGCATTATAGCAGCTTAGAGGTGTGTCTGACAACAAGCTTGCTGACTGTTTCCAGTGGCAACCAGCAGAAGTATTACTGCAGCTCAGGAGTATAAGGGCTTGTCCACACGTAATAGAAATGCTGCAGAAAATTTCTGCAGCAATTCCGTTGAAAGTAGCAGACTTTCTGCTGCGGTAAAAATGTTTTTGACTGCAGAAAATCGTGCGTATTTTGCTGCGTTTTTCTCAATGTTTGGAGATGCTGACGTTTCCTCTGAAAAATTCAGCAATTCTGTTCACTTTCCGCAGCAGGAATTGACATTCTGAGGTACAAAAATACGCACCGCAGGTCAAATTCTGCTCTGAATTTTTACTCAGCGTGTGGATGAGATTTGTTACATCTCACCCACTTTTCTGCTACTGTATTCTGCTGCGTATTTTCCGTTCGCAATTCCGGACGGAAAAAACGCATAAATTCCGCTACGTGTGGACAAGCCTTATATACAAAGTTGGTCAACTGTTTATTTAGATTATTTCTATCTATAAACTGTAACAGCGTGTTCAAAGGTAAACGTAACCCTTTAACATACACAAAACACACAAAAATTGGTCAGCACATCTAACAAAATGACATAAATATGCAGGTGCACCTACGCTGTGACTGCAAACAATACACAACAAAAAAAAACATTGCAGCAGCACTCTGTTCGGTTTCCGTCGGAGGAACCCATCAACAGAAAGGCAAATGGAAACCATAGCTTCAGTTTGCATTACCATTGATTTCAATGGTAATGCTTCCGTTGCTAATGGTTTCCGTTTGTCTCCGTTTCGTGTCTCTGGTTCCGTTTTTTCGGCGGAATCAATAGCGCAGTCGACTGCGCTATTGATTCCTTCAAAAAAACAAAACCATTATGGAACCGCAAAGACCGCGGCAAAAAACTCTGTGTGAACAGGGCCTAACAAAATAACATTAATGTGCAGGTGCACGTACGCTGGGAGTGCAAACAATACATAATAAAAAAAACAGTGTAAGGCCTTATTTACACGAGCGTGTGCATTTTGCGCATGCAAAAAACGCTGCGTTTTGCGTGCGCAAAAGGCACTTAACAGCTACGTGTGTCATCAGTGTATGATGCGCGGCTGCGTGATCATTATGACACTCCGTTTGGATGTTTGTAAACAGAAAAGCACGTAGTGCTTTTCTGTTTACATTCAGAGTTTGACAGCTGTTGCGCGAATGACGCAGTTCGCACGGAAGTGCTTCCGTGCGGCATGCGTGGTTTTCACGCACCCATTGATTTCAATGGGTGCGTGATGCGCGAACAGCGCACAAAGATAGGACATGTCGTGAGTTTTTTTCAGCGCAGTCACGCTGAGCAAAACTCACGGACTGTCTGCACTGGCCCATAGACTAATATAGGTGCGTACGACACGCGTGAAAAGCACGCGCGTCGCACGCACGTATATCACGCTCGTGTAAACGAGGCCTTACAGAAAAGAGGTTGCCTTGTCGTGACAGGTGGGCTCACACAATTTAACCAAAATGTACGCTTGAACTTGATGGACATGTCTTTTTTCGACCATACTAACTATGTAACAATTTAACTATGTAACCTCACATTTTTAATTATAGTAAACGTGGCAGTAATGCAAAATGATCTAAGTACAGTGCATTTGGTGGTCTAAGGCTAAATTCACACTTGCGTTCTATAATCTGTTACTCTGATCCGTTTTTAGATCAGAATAAGGATAAAACCGGATCGGTGTCGGAAACCGTTGAAAAAACTTCCGAAATCGCCTACCATTGATTTGAACTCTTACGGGAAAAAGAAGCGTCATGCCCTTTCTTCAAGCGTTTTTCGTGGCGTGCAGGCAGGTAAAAATTCCCTCTCGAATTTTGAGCCAGATTTTTCTGCCTGCAAAAAAAACTCTGTGTGATCAGGGCCTTAGGATTTGCTGACCAACTTTTTTGTGCTGTGTGTACATGTGGGGGTGGTGACTGCCTCAATTTTGGTTGTGCACTCCTCCCACTCTGCCCAAGGGTGTTTTTAATTAGAGGAAAGCCGGTTCCTACCTACTCTGAATTCATTCTGCAGGCTTTAGTCCCAGGAAAGAGGTGACTTTTTAGGTTAGGGACCCCTTTGAAAGAGGTCACCTTGTCGTGGCTCATACAAATGTGAGGTTCTTTGCGCACATTGATCAAATTAGAAGTATAGTAAACATAGCAGTAATTCTAAATACAGTGCAATTGGTGGTCTTAGCGCTTGGCAATGTTTTTTTTGTTATGTACCCTTTAACAAAGTCCGTTAAATTAAACAGTCAAAGAACTGTCAGAATCTGCATTTATTCATGTCCGGTCCTGTTGGATTCATTATAATTGGACGATGTAGGACACATCGCACAGACCGCTTCATACGCTGGATTTTGGCGCCTGAGTTTCTCTGTTTTCCATAAACTTAAGGCCTCATGCACACGACCGTAGTGGTCGCGTGCATTCATTTCTATGGGCCTGGACCGCAAAACAAGGCCGTAATAAGACATGGCTTATCTTTTTGCGGTCCAGGCTCCTGGGCAATGCATGAACCACGGTTGTGTGTATGGGCCCATAGAAATGAATGGGACCACAATTCACCCGCAGAATTGTGGCCACAAAAACACGTTCGTGTGCATGGGGCCTAAATGTTGTTTTACTTTGTACTTTAGTTAAAACTTGAGCAGAAGGAGGGCTTGGCAGGAAGCTTCCAGCTGGGGACGTTCACCTCTGGAGGCTTGGCAGGCTGAGTAGACGTGAAATTCTAATACGTTGTATTGTTGCTTGATATTTTGTCTATATCTATGCATGCAGATGGCTGTTCTAACCCACTGAGACCTGCATTATCTCCCTGCGTGTGCATGTGAGCGTCCCACTGAATGTGCTCCCCAGTGATCGGCCTTCAGCTGCGGCCTGGTAATCTCCAGCACAAAGAGTCCGTCTGAGATGCCAACTTAAACCTCGTTTTGTTATTGTGCTCCCTATTAATGACTTGTTTGTGCGGCCCGGTCTATAGTGCCACCGCAATTGGCATCGATACTCCAGTGCAGCTTGGGTCATAGGTTTGGTTCAGAGCACTGTGCTGTGTGTTGTTTATTTCCTGCATTCAGGGATTTTCTATAGGTACTCTCATCATCCATACATAATGACTAATCCCTGGGAACACCTGGGTATAACTACAGTACAGTCGTAGCAGCCATACCAGCTGCCATGGGGCCCATATACTATTAATTGCTATGGGCAACTCCAATCAGATTCCAGCTTTCATTTTGCAGAGGTCCTTGGGAAAATGAAAGCCGAAATCTGATTGGTTGCCATGGGCAACTTTCATTTGCTCCAGTTTTGATAAATCTCACCCATGCACTTTACCCTTTACTGCACAAGACCACGACGAAAGATACCATTTAGGCTTCGTTCACATCTGCGTCGGGACTCCGTTCATGGGTTCCGTCTGACCTTTCCGTCAGGGGAACCCATGAACGGAATCTAAATGGAAACCATAGCTTTCAGTAGTGACGTACCCGGTGCAAATGGTTTCCATTTGTCACCGTCGTGTAAGGGTTCCGTCGTTTTGACGGAATCAATAGCGCAGTCGACTACGGTTTTGATTCCGTCAAAACGATGGAACCCTTTAACAATGGTGACAAATGGAAACCATATGCACCAGATCCGTCACCATTGAAATAAATGGTGATGCAAACGGAAACTTATGGTCCCAACGCAGATTTGAACGATGCCTTATCCCTTTCACGTCCTGAGCCACCAGTAATATAAGGTGTTAACCTCTAATCTACCCTAGAACGCCAGGGAAAAATAGGTAATATCCCATAGCTATGGGAGAGCATCATAGATATTACAGGTAACCCCTTCACCATCCGAGACCATCAGAGATATTAACCCTTAAACCACTTTAGCCCACTAGGGAGATTATCAGGATTACGAAGACCAACCCCATAAACAACCATTAGAAGGATTTATCAAAACTGGTGCAAAGGAAAAGTGTAGAAGTTGCCCATAGCAACCAATCAGGTTCAAGCTCTCATTTTTCAGAGGCCCTTTTGAAAATGAAAGAAGAAATCTGATGGGTTGCTACGGGCAACTATTCCACTTTTCCTTTGCAGCGGTTTTAATAAATTTGTTGTGATAAAGCGCATATAGCAAGTCAGCAAGAGAGTATAATGGAGGGTTAATACTTGTGCCTGGTATGGAAGCTGGACTCCATTGATGTGAATGGGGCAGAGCTGCAATACCACACACACCCTGTCAACAGGTGTGGCACTGTTTCTGGAAGAGAGCAGCTGTGTTTTTCTAATCATATACAACCCTTTTATTCTTTCTTCTCTTATAGCAGTTTATGTATATAGTGAACACTTCTTGTTCGTTTGGAAAATCAACATGTAATTTGACAAGGGGCGTCAAAGCTTTTGCCCTAGACTGTATAGCTGTCACCGGTGCGTAATTGCCATTCTTCTGTTGTGATCTGACGCACGCTTGCCCATAATATAAACTTAACTGGTTGCCGACAAAGGACGAGAATACTCGTCCTGAGCGGCGTGTGCTTGTCGCATTAGGATGAGCATTCTCGTCCTGTGTGACCGTGTGCCGGTACAATCAGGAGCGGCGCAACATACACAGGCGAGAAATCTCTGAGCTCAGCCGTTAATGCCTTGAATGCCACGATCAAAGCTGAGAGCGGTATTCAAAGGGACAATGAGCTGGGGGACCCCTTTTTAATCACGTTATAGAAGAACTACAAAAAAAGCGCAGGATCCACCTGTTATCGATCACATCTAAGGCCTCATTCACACGGCAGGTTTTCCCCGCCGGGTGTCGGCCGTTCATAAATCGGCCGGCACCCGGCTGCATTAGGAATAATAGACCCCTAATGGGGCTATTCACACGACCGATTTTTTGACGGCCGGGAAAACCGCCCGTCAAAAAATAGGAAGTCTATGGGGCCGGGTAATACACGGCCATCACCGGGATGTGTCCCGAGTGATGGCCGGGTTTTCCGGCGCTTGCGCTCTATCTCCTCCTCCTCACAGCGCAGAGTGCATGTGAGGAGGAGGAGTTGATGCCATTCGGACGAATGGCATCGCTGTACACTGTGTGGCAGGGCCGGGGTGTACAGCAGGTGGAAGGGAGCGCTGCGCTGGCTCCCTTCCCCTGCTTGTTTTAAAAGCGCCCTGGCCCGGCGACACCTTCGATGGCGCCGCTAGCAGCTGCTGCTGCTGCGGCTGCTACTACTACTGTAGCGACGCCACTATAGCAGAGCGGGGAGGTATCTCCCCGCTCTGCTATGTGCTAGCCGCACTTAAGCTCCTTGAAGGAGCGGAATCCTCGTGTTTTCGGGGATTCCGCTCCTGGACAGAGCGCTTGATGTCTCTGTCCATATCTGGGCAGTGACATCAGGGGAAACTCCTGAAGCGGAATCCCCGAACACATGGAGATTCCCCTTCAGGAGTTGCCGCTGATGTCACTGTCCAGATCTGCCCGGCACAGATGCAAAACTTAATGCAAACTGGCCGGGCAAAATGGCCGATTTTACCGGCCGACACTCGGGCTCGGGAACGACCCTGTCGTGTGAATCCCGCCTAAGTCATGAACTTAGATGTGATCGACAGCAGCTTGACGGATACAGGTCTCAGTGCTGGATACAGGTCTCAGTGCTAGATACAGCTGCTCTGTGTACAGGATACAAAGCAGCTGTATCTCAAAAAGTAAAAATTATTTTTAATAAAAACGAATGTCGAAGTTGCACCAATCACACTGATAGACATTTTTATATATAAAAAAATATTGTTGTTTTTTTCAGAGGCGTACATAGGCTTTAAAATCTTGTTGCATTTCTCTGCAACCCATCTGTACCCTCCTCTTATGAATTAACCATTTAATAACCGTTCAGCCACATAAACCTTACCCAGAATGTATTTTCTCAGAATAGTTTCCTCGTCTGCTGAAGTTATTAGCGGTCTGTGTCTCAGAGATATTTGGAACACATATTCTTATCCTTGACTTTTGGAATTGAAAAACCTTCCTGGTTTTTCCTCTTTGGTACGGCTGAATAAAATAAAAGGTTGGGCCCGGGGCCAGCAGGTTATTCATGTCTGCTTTCTAAGGAAATTGACATATTATATAATTTTAGAACCATAATGCCTTGCCCTATAGTCTGGAGCCATTACGTACACGTCATAGGCGTTTAGATATTGGACTTATGTAGAAGATATTCTATGTGTCCTGAAAATGTGGTCTCCAATCTGTGGTTCAAAATTCTTACTCCCATGCTGAGAGTTGTAGTTTTGCAAAAACAGTTGGAGTGCCACAAGTTGGAAACCTCCGTTATATAACAATGATCTCTATTTAATATCAGTTTATAACCGCCCTATCTCCTACCTAATGTAATAGGCGCTTTGATGTAGATAACTACTGTTTTGTTTTGTTTTTTAAACTTTTTTATTTTTGACAAAATTATGAAGATTTTAAGATTTATGCAAATTTGTTCTTCATGCCCAACTGGGCATTTTTTTTTACTTTTGACCAAGTGGGCGTTGTAAAGAAAAGTGTGTGATGCTGACCAATCAGCGTCATACACTTCTCTTCATTCATGTTTAGCTGTACTCACAGCGTGATCTCGCGAGATCACGCTGTGCCGCCACTTACTCCCACAGTAACTTCACCGGAGTGTCGGGAGAATGACCAGACATCGCCTCCTGGCTGGAAGCGATGTCTGGTCATTCTCTCGGCCGAAGTGTGTACATAATGGGGAGAGGGGGATAAGCCTCTGTCGGACAACATTAGTGGCGGTTTATCTTCCATGAGAACAAAGGATCAGGCATGTTAAAATCCAACGTGCACCATCCTTCCTTCCCACAACATCTACCATCGGGGAGAGTACGGACACCCCCATACGCATTAGTTAGTCGGCCGACGTTCTACTGTTTATGGGTTTCTTTAGTCCTGTGATACCTACAAAACACCAATACTTTTCCTTGTAAGGCCTTGGCCTGTTCCCCACACAAGTTGCTTATCTTCAGGGCCTCTGCTTCTTTATTGCCCTCTTTGTCAAATTCTTATACAGTATTTGTGTCCAGGAAAAGTGGGTGACAACCAATATTACTTCCATTACAGCTCCCATATGGGTTGTCATCCTGCTTTCTAGAGACCTGGATGGAAAATCTGTCTAGTTATAAAGCAATACAGGTCCGGGTGTTTGTGTGACTAACAGATTGGGCTTTCAGGAGTCTTGGAAAGCAAAATGACAACCAACGTCAGACTGGGGTTCCTTGGGCCCACTGGAGCTTATGATTCTTAGGGGGAACACCCTTTACCCAGTAATTGCCTCCAAAGTCCTCTCCAAATGGGGTTGTCTTCCGTGGATCTTTGGGGCTCACTATTGTAAGAGCTTTGGCCCGCTGGAGGAACGTCTGGCGGGCCATTCCGATCCTGGTGGCAACACCTGCAGCGTCGGTAATTGCAGAAATATTGGTTGTCACACAACTTTCTTAGACACAGATAAAACTAAGCGAGAAGTGAATGACTTTATGACTGGTTATTTTTCATTTTAGAAGGGAAATGCCCTTTGTATAACTTCCATGCACACATTTTCCATTATTATTATTTTTCTGTTGCAATTGGAACAGTTTTTCACAGTACAATTTTTTTAGTTGGAGAAAGGAGAAAAAAAAACCCACCACCCAGCTTGTCTGTATTGATGAGTGAAATGTTCAGACATGTCCTATAAGCTGATGAAACCGATTTGCTTCAGTATTTAGGGCCAACATTTTGTGCTGATTCATTTCACACTATATTTGTATTGGGGACAGAGCTGCGCGTTTCTCATACAGAGCTCCAAATCCACTGCACAGACATAGTTTAAAGCTATAGACGCCTTTTGGATTTTGTTTTTTAACTTATTGCATTGCATGTATTATAAGAAAAAAAGCATTTATGTAATTAATTTTAATGAAAAAATGTGCACAATTTTGCTTCTGCGGCTTCCATGTATTCCAATACATGCAGGCTTTCTCACAGGTTGTCATTTTTTTTTTTAGGGGTCCTCTCCCTTCCTCCATACTTCAGCCCATACAAAGACAATTCTCTTGAGCGAGATGACACCACCGATGCATACACGCACCTTGAGTTACGCACTTTGGAGCAGTCGCTGCTCGCCACTTGTGTTGGGAGCATCTCTGAGTTGAGTGAGTACTGTACAATGACATGAACTTACCCCTTATATTAAAATGTTAGTGAGCAGCCTATGTGATGACAGGAGCATGCTCACTGCGCGCCTGAGAAATATCTGATGACATCACGATGTCATCACAGTTTTAGTTTTATAGAACTAAAGCTCATTTATTCTATTATGAAAAGTTACGCAACTTTCTAATTCCTTATCATTTTCCATATCTATACTGGTCACTTAATACAATACAACTACTCTTTGCCTTTTGTCCTCAGGTGACCTGGTTTCCCGTGCCATGCATCATATGCAATGTCTGAACACCCCAAGACCTGGCATGAGCCCTGCACGCCAAACTCGTCACCCACAGCAATACATCACCTGGTCTCCGGACTCCCTACACACGCTATACTATTTCCTGCGCTGCTCTCAGATGGAATCCATGGAAAATCCAAACTTGGACCCACCTAGAATATCACTTCACAATGAGCGGTAAGAAGCCCCTGTGGGCATGAGACTGCTGTGTGATGTAGATATGACACCTGATATATAATGTCGCTATAGGGGGTGCAGACCCATCCGATCTCTGGTCCCTAAGGGGGACGCAGGGGTCTCTCTACCACACAAGAAGACCCCAGTAATAGGTATAAAGGGCAAGTGATGGTTGAGAGGGGGTACTGCTATATATTTTGCATTGGAGCACAGAAGCTTCACACTACACCCCCTGTTGCTTTATGTCTCACAATTTTAACCATTCTTTCTTTTTACAACCCTATATTATAAACCGTTTCTGGGTTTACTGATGTATGTGGCGTCTATTTGTTCCCAGCAATTCAGCAACAGCTGGTTTGTATGCTGTTCAAGTTTGCTAAACAGACCCACTTACCTCCGAAGAGGGTTAAAGCCAAAGACGCATGTAGGTATGGCGAAGCCACAGCAAGTTTTACGTTTTTTAAGTTCCAAAGTACTCCCATAACCGTGCTAGCCACAGTGCCCCCAGAGCTAGCCAAAATAGCCACAGTGGCATCCACAGTGCTACCAGTGTAAGCTATAGTGCTCAAAGAGTCAGCCACAGTGCCATCCACATTGCTACCAGAGTAAGATAGAGTGCAATGCCCCCAGTACCAACTACAGTGACTTCAGTAACAGTCATGGTGCCCCCAGTGAAAACCAAAGTGCTACTAGAGTTTCTACAGTGCCCCTAGTGCCATCCACTGTCTTACCAGAATAAGCTACAGTGCCCCAGTCAGCCAGAGTTCCCGCAGTATAAACTACAGTAACATAGTGCCCTTAGTGCTAACCACAATGTCGCCAGACAACCACAGTGCCCTCAAAGCTAGCCAATGTGGCCACAGTGCCACTAGAGAAGGCTCTAGTGCCCCCTGAGACAATAACCGTGCCACAATGCCATCCACAGTGCTATCAGAATAAGGTACACAGTGGTCAGCCACCGTACTCCCAGTGCCAGTCACAATGCCAGCTTGGAGCCAGCCATAGTTCCTGCAGAGTCAGCCACAGTTTGCCTAGTGCCCCCACATATACGATTTAGAAAAGCAGGGTTGTTGGTTCTCACCCAACTTTACCAGCCGAATAGAATTTTTAACGGCTTGAGAAAAGATAATGTCTCAAGAACTTATAAAAAAAATGTGTATTTCTTTTCATCTATTTTCTCTTATATTTGTCCAATTTCCAGAATTGCTCAGATAACTTTCACATGGAATTTTTTTACATAAATTTCAGCCATAAATTTTCATTTGAAATGTCCATGGAATTCCTGCCCAGAGAGGGAGAGACTGGTGGTTATATGACACGACCACAGGGCAATTAAACCTAAGCAATAACTTCAGTCTCTTTAAGACATTTGCCAATGGGAGAGCGGGCAGTCAGCAGGAGGTCGCCCTGCGCAAATCTACTGGAGCCTGCAATACAAATCTAAAAAACGTGTTTTCTTATTATCAGAGCCTTCTGTCCGCGGTACAGAGAGGATAGATTTGTTGCATAATGGGGTTTTGTCAGTAAGTTTATGATCTGTCATAAAGAATCTCTGACATTTTCTACCAAAGCAACTACCAGGCCCCTGAGATTAGACACCAAATATTGCCTGGGGGGTGGGGGAACCGTGCGGTGGACATGAGTATTCAGGTTATGTATACTGAAACATTATATACATATATATGTTTATTTATTTTTTTGCTCCTTCTTTCTGATTTAAGTGGCGCTTACTGCATATGGGTTTTTACAGCTAGTATTGAGAGCTGTATTAATCTCTGCTTGCTGTCAGTGAATGGGAACATTTTTCTTTACATCTAGAAGCTGGGAAACTTCTACAGTTCTAATATTTCTCATAGTTGCTCTGGACCGACGCCTATTAGTCAAAGTGGAGAGCCGCTAACAAAGAGCCGTTTTTGGTCAGACCTGCAGTTACATAATACTATTTTGCAGGCCATTCATCTTGCTGCCTCCATTAATGGAGTGGATGCGCGTGGCTATTACGTATGCAGAACACCGGCGCAGCCTGACTGTAGATGCTGATGACATCAGACAGAGCGCAAGATTACTCCTCCCAGGACTGGACTGTGAACCACGGCAGCTGAAGTAAGTCTCATTTTTCCTGTGGTGGCGCTGCAGGGAAATTGAACACGTGGTCTGACCAGGACAACCTGTGATCGGCTTATTTTCAGGGGCCTTTTCGAACAAAAATGGATTGTAAAAAGTAGGCGACCCTTTTTTGAGCTTATTGTCTAGGGATGTCTAGACAATCGGATAATTTGATTTAAAACGCGATCATTTTAGATAAGCAGTGTCTGGCAGCCACTTATACCCCCTGCTGTATTACAATTGGAAACACACAGCTGAACCTAGGCGTTAGGGCTTATTTACACGAACGTGGGGGAACTCGGACTTGAAAAACTGGCGTTTTCACATCCGAGTTTCACCCGTGTGGGACCCGTTTTCACAGATTCCCATAGACTTGAGTCTATAGGGGGACCCGTGAAAACGGAAGAAAATAGGACATGTTCTAATATTCAACGGACCTTCCTCACTGTCCGTCGAAACAACGAGCCCATCTAAATACATGCGTCCGTGTGAATATATGCCCTCAATGGGGGAGTCTGGAATGAAAGTGGCATTGAGCCAACATCCAGGAGTAGATCTAAACTTTTATTTATTGCTCTCTGACATTTTCTTTTTAGCTTCTTCCATAGTGTAGATACTTTAAAAACGTCTTCCGAGACTTCATCTTGGGTGTGATACTCTCTGGCCCTTCGCTTTTTTTGCATTCCTCCTTCAGATTTCTATTTTCTTTAGGTTCCTCCTTATTTTCTCTTCCAGGCCTGAATGCTGTGTCAGCTCCCTCAGACGTCTGGATGCTGCGGCGGCCACCAAACGTTTCCAGCAGGACTTGGGCTTCCGAATGCTGAACTGTGGGCGCACCGACCTTATCGCCCAGGCAGTGCGAGCGTTGGGGCCTGAAGGCATTAACACTATGGATGATCAGGTAAAAAATGAACAAACATTTCTTTATACTAATTCCACAGCTTAAAAAGGACCTGAAACTTCTATTTTAGTAAATACTTGTTTTCCCCATGAAATAAAAATTCTGGAACATCTTTTCTTAGAACTCTGTGGTGTTCTGTTCCTCTGTTATTCCTCCTGGAAATGTCTAAATACAATAACAACTGGGTGTTACTATTCCCCATTGTCAAAGGGGCGTGTCCCTACAGTCTCACTCTGTCAGCACTGATTGGACGTTGTCAGTCTGTGTAGAGACACACCCCCAACAGGTAACACCTAGAGGACAATTTATTCATACATTTCTAGGGGGAACAACAGAGGAACAACACAACGTAGAATTCTCAGATGCTCAAGAATTGTTATTTCAAGGTTCAAGGGGATCTCCATTATTTACTAAAACAGACATGTCAGGAGAGGTGATAGGTCCTCTTAAGTTTACTTTATTTAGTGTTGGCTGATTTTTAGCTTTGTTCAATTAGGACCCAGTTATCATCAGTGACTCCAGCCTAGCTATATTGTCTAATGGGAGTCTGAGTTAGTCCGAATTCTATCTTCGGTCTCATCAGAGGCTCAGGCTGCTGCTCTGACTCTCCCACATGCTTTACACTGCAGCTCTGCTTGCATATATAAAGATATACACTGCCCTATTCTTAATTTCCCCTCTACAGGAGTAACACGGATGATTCTGTTTATATCCCAGGATAGCTCAACTAAAGTGAAAGGGCCCAGGGACACAAACTAGCACCAAGGATGGGGGTCTGTGTATCCCCCCCCCCCCCCCCGCAATAATTATGACATATGCATTGTTAATATCTCGAGAAATAGCATGTTATTCACAAAATAAATTCATGACTAAGAACCAACTTGTGTTTTTTGCTAGGAAAACTGTGACTTGTAGTGCTACAATAGCTGCCGGGGTATAAACTAAGTCTAGGTTGGGGGTATCATTCATATTACAGAATAGAATTGTCTTTGTAGAACTGCATTGAATCAGGTGGGCTTGACAGTGCCTGTTGTTTTTTAGGGTTTGACCCCACTGATGTACGCCTGCGCTGCCGGAGATGAGGCCATGGTGCAAATGCTGATTGAGGCTGGAGCAGATCTGGATACAGCGGTGAGAGAATGACCGGATGGTGGGAGTGATCTTACACTCACGTCATTACAGTAATTGTAATGGAGGAAACTGTGAACCAGATCCGTAACGCATATCAATTCTAAACTGGTTGTCTACTAAAGACTGGTAGACCATAAAGTAATAATCCCAATAGTTGGACTTTACCTCCAATATTCCATAAATCCCTACAAATCTCATGTAATTACTTGCAATGCAATTAAAGTTCAGCTGCATTCTGGAGGCCAAACACAATATTGTAGACGTTCTCGTCATGTTGGTTGCCGTCATTTCATGTTCCTTTAAGTGGCGCCAAGATAACGTGTGAAAAGACGCTCGGGAGAAGCCTATTTGTGGCTCTTGTGGCTTCTCTTAACAGCCTGACTTTCCCAACACTTCAGTTACGTAAGAATCGTCTCATGTTGCAGCAGCTCCGGTGACCCCACGTGGTTCTGATTATGGGCTGAGGTGGGACCTCCTAAGGATTGTGTATGCTAAAATGTTCATGCAAGGGGAAAAAAAAACCTCTAACGAAATAGGAATCCTCATAAATACGTCTACGACGATGACCTGTGAAATCTCAGGATTATGCAGAAGAGAATCTTGTGGCACCTTGAGGTGGTCTCTAGGATGAAGTGGCACCCAACACTTAGTGCCTGAAGATTGGCGTGGCATATCCTAGTAGTATATAAAAATATACATTACAATTCCTTTAATCTGGCATTAGTGCCAGATTATTGAATATTCTGGATTATCAGACTGTCATAGGAAAACGTATAAAACTTGTAGGGGTAGAAGAAAACCCTAAATTTTACTATAAGGCCTCATGCACATGGTCAGTAAATGATGCACAGACGGGCAGCGGAGTGTCCTCCGCATTTGCGGGCCGGCGTGTAGCTACGAGCACGGTTCGTAAATGTAAAAAACATGTCCTATAGAGCCCGGACACACACTCGTAAATATAGGGCAAGGTGGCCGATTATAAATGAATGTGTCCGTATTTTATCCGCAATTACGGATCCATAATTGCGGCTAAAAACTACGGTCGCGTGCATGAGGCCTAACTTGGCTTTATAATCATAGGAATTTTCTAATTTATTACTTCTACTTCTGGTCTTGTGAAATTCTGTATTCAATTGCATTTCTCCACTCGAAAAAATGTGCTGAAATATCAAACGTTCTGGATTATCAGATGGCGGATTAAAGGAATTTCACTGTAGTAATATATTACTACAGGAAATAAAAATACTACATGATACAATAGTATTTGTATGATAATATAATAATATATAAAGTATTCACACTAGACAGCGGAGCTATTGTGCTAATATATAGATGTTATACAGTATATAGCACTGCACATGATGGTACACATTTTGCATTGAGGTCTAGGAGCTGCATGGACCTAACTATATCTGGTCCATTAAATGTTGTTCCAGGTTCCAAGCATTTCCCCTCGAAACCCATCCGTGCACCCTGACACTCGCCACTGGACAGCTTTAACCTTCGCCGTCCTCCATGGTCATATCTCCGTTGTGCAGGTAAGTTTCCCAATTTACTAATAAACTAGATTTGCAACAGTGACCTATGGGAAACTCTGAATACAAAATACATGACTGGACTAAAAAGAAGGCCCAACTTTCACAAAACTGAATTTTGTATCACAGAATGGCATTTTGTCAAAAAAATTAAATATATATTATTCCATTCTGTGTCACAAAATGTAGTTGTTTGGTTTAGCTATTCCATCCTACAGTGAGAATTGGTGCCAAAAGATACAGGGGGAGCTTTATTAAGTGATTTGCACCAGTTTTTTTGGCTGTAAAAAAATTAATTAAAAAAATCGCTACATTTTGCTACATGCCTGTTTTTGTGTGAAATTTTTGCAACTTTAATGGTGTTTTTTTTTTTTTTGTTTTTTTTTGCCCCTTTTGCAATTTTTACGTGTATGAAACACCAGTCTTAATAAATTCCCCCATAGTTCCTAGTGTTGAACTGTATCATCATGAGCGGAGTCTCTTAAGATCACTTCTGCTTCTTTACAGTTGCTTTTAGATGCTGGTGCCCATGTGGAGGGTTCAGCTGTTAACAGCAGTGAAGACAATTATGCGGAAACCGCCTTACAGCTGGCATCTGCTGCAGGTACAACGCACCTATATACTTAAAGGGGTTGTCCACAGTAACAACTGATGACCTATCCACCGGATAGGTCATCAGTACACGATATGTGGGGGTCCGGGTGTTAAGCCGCTCCGGCTGCCTCCGAGCACCGGACGTACATGGCGGAAGCAGTTGGCTCTGGCCACTGAATAGGAGCAGAGCTGCAATTCGGCAGCACAGCCGCTATGCTACGTATGGAGCCAATTGCTTCCAGCTCCGTACGTCGCATAATGGGCCATAACATTCGCTGCCCGGAGGCAGCCGGAGCGGCTTAGCGGTGTGGGGTCAGACCTGCTCCGATTTATGTACTGATGACCTATCCGCTGGATAAGTCATCAGTACAATAGTGGACAACCCCTTTTAACCCTGGTTACTACCAATCGATTGCCCATTGAGAAGTAGCGGATATCTTTTCCGCATATACTGCCAGCTATCGACACATAATGGAGAATAATTTTTTGGGTCCTTCAACCAGAAGTTATCAAAGTGGTACTCTACTAGTATTAGACCATCAAATGCCGGACGCCTGAAATTCAACGTTTGCCTACAATCAGGAAATTACCATATTTTATGCTGCTCACGAATAAACATAGGCGGCACCAACGCACCCATTGTGGGGCCTAGTGGCTCGGGGGTCAACAGGTCCATTTTTGTGAGGGAAAACCAAAATGGCGGCTTCACTGCTCGGTCATTCCTCTTTGTACAGAATATATATGACGTTCCTATCCATCCTTCAGTTGCTAAGTAGTTATAAAGCTGTCTGTATGACAAGGTGGGGGGGCCCGTTCCCAACTGGACTATGTGGCCCTATAAATTATAGTAACTCTCCTGCAGATATCGGTATTTGTATCTGGCAGTGCATAGTAAATGCATTATGTGTCCAAGGGTGTACGTGTAAGGTGGGGACCTAGATAATGTAGATGTATGACGGCAAAGATGGAATGAGTCAGGAATTATGTGGCAAACGCAAATTTATTTGACCGGTGCCGAGGCGCAATACTTGGTAGTGGCTCAGACACGTCGCTAATGGTTGGCTTGTTATGTCACGGACAGGGCAAAGGGTGCCCCTCCCTAAAACAGAGGTTTGGTCCAGAAATTCTGGTATATTAGAATGCTACTAAGCAGTGGCGGACAGACCGCTGAGGGCCCCTGCACAAGAACTTTATATGGGCCCCTTACTCTCCAATATCTCACCATAAATCACCCGTGTCTCTATCCATAGTAATTGTTAGCCATAAAATTCATTATCTTAGGTATTTACATGCAATCTAATAGACAGAAGAAGGCTGCTTCAAGGTGATAATGGGCCCCCTTGGCTACTGGGCCACTGTGCAGCGGCACACGTTGCACCAATGATATGTCCACCCCTACCACTAATTGCCAAAGATACAATGCAGGACATTAAAGCCCCCTTTAAGGGTCTGTGGTACTCCTCCACACCCTTACATGCATATCACAGAGATGGTCCATGAGGCTGATATGGGCCCCTTGGAACCAACCTGGACTAGTCCTTTCTCCATCTCCTTTGCTATTGGGTCTGTACTGCCTTCTCAATAGGTATTGCAATGTTAGCAAACCAGGGAGGGGGATAATGGGCACAGGGGTCATTTGAAAGGGGAAGACGGAGGCAAAAAAGCCCAATGGCCCTTCTGTCCGGTCGGCATTACCCAGCACCATAATGGGGGCTTATTTTATTTTTTATTTTTTTATTCCATACGATGGGACGCTTTTTCCTCTCTGTAGCAGCGTCACAAAGTGAATGACTCCGCTATCAACCCAGCCAGGCATTATTTTTCCACCCTTTCTTCTCTTGTAACCCCTGCTTCATGGTCTTCTCCTTCTCTAGGTAACTATGAACTGGTCAGTTTGTTATTGGACAGAGGAGCTGACCCTCTATTGAACATGTTGGAAGCCGGTCGGGTGTCTTCATCGCTTCATGAAGACATGAACTGCTTCAGCCATTCAGCTGCCCATGGGCACAGGTGAAATACAGCGAAGCTTTTGGAATAGTTTTTCTATAAGAACAAATCCCTGTGAGAGGTTTTTCTTGACATATTCAAAAAGGAAATGCTTGACATATTCAAAAAGTCTGTAGACTAAGCTCCACATTATACTGGAGCCTGGGGCAAAATTATTAATGGAAATATCTGCGTGATCCAGACAATCCACAGGGGCTGTAGCACATCTAGTGCCCGGTAGTGGTACTGCAGTTAACATATCTAGTGGAGACTGATACCCAGCACAGAATCCATGATTGACTGTTCTGTTGATATGATCAGGGGTGCAGATGTAGCAGTTGCACCCAGGTCCTGGTGCCTATGGGGGCCCAAAGACCCCTCTGCCAAATAAGAAGACACTAGTGTTATAGATAGCACATGGTATTCGGGAGGGTCTGTTTCAAATTTGCATTGGGGCCAAGGAGCTCTAAGTTTCGCCTCTGGATATGAAGTCAATGTGTTGTCTCCTTTTCTAGGAATGTACTGAGAAAGCTTCTTACTCAGCCGCAACTCTGCACCGGAGACGTTCTCTCTCTTGAAGAGATATTGGCAGAGGGCGTTGAGAGTGACTCCTCCAGTACTGGAAGCTTTGACCAGGGTCCTGTCCGGTTGTGTAAGACCAGAACGAAAGCCCTGCAGGAGGCAACGTACTATAGTGCAGAACATGGCTACCTAGATATCACCATAGAGCTCCACGGCCTTGGTAAGTCGCAAAGGACATTTGTGTCTAATACAGAACTATACGGTCTATGGTAAACCCTGAATTTATAGGGTACAATTGAAAATTGAAAGTACGTGGAATATTACCAATTATTTGTTTTTTTAATTTTACCACTTTTTTATATTGCACATACAGTGTGTGTGTGTGTGTGTGTGTGTGTGTGTGTGTGTGTATATATATATATATATATATATATATATATATAGTAGACCAACCCATCATATAAAGGCGGCGGGTGGTCCGCACTTGGTTGGGTATATTGGGATGTATGAAGTCGTCGGGAGAAGGAGTGGGCTCCACTGTATTGGAATTTCCACTTATGTAAACAACACTCATAACGTCAGTGGTTCCTGCTCCGCAATGAAGCAGATCATCAAGGTAAAACATGATCATGGCAGAGAAGAAATCCGTGCGCCACTCACCCAGATACAGTAAAAGTCCTTTATTATGGCATCCGAAAAGGACTGTGGCGGGAGGACGAAGAGACAAAAAAGAAGCGCCGCTGGGCGCGAAACAGTCTGTAACCAGTTGTCTGTTCGTCCTCCGTCCACAGTCCTTTTCGGGTGCCATAATAAAGGACTTTTACTGCATCTGGGTGAGTGCTGCACGTTTTTCTTCTCTACCATTATCGTATATTGGGATGTATACTGTCTGTGACCTCTTGATATGCAGTGGTACAATATTCTGGGAGCATCAGGAATAAACCCGTTATTTCTATAGGGGTGCCTTGGAAGCTGCATGTATGGATTGAGTCTCTGCGGACAGCCTTCTATCATTCACACTACTCTATAATGGAGAACCTACTACGGGAATTCTGCACCATAAGAGAGGAGGATTATAATGAAGAGCTTATTACTGAGGGGTTGTCTCTCCTTTTTAATATCTTCAAGACCACTAAAGTAAGGATCACTAATATGAAGTTGTGTCCACCTTTTGATAAACATTTTTACGATTTCCATATATAAATCTACAAAAAAAGTTAAAAAGTTGAGTCCATTTGTACATACATTACATTACTTATCCTGTACTGATCCTGAGTTACATCCTGTATTATACTCCAGAGCTGTACTCACTGTTCTGCTGGTGGAGTCACTGTGTACATACATTACATTACTTGTTCTCTACTGATCCTGAGTTACATACCGTGTTATACTCCAGAGCTGCACTCGCTATTCTGCAGGTTCAGAGCTGAAATCTCTCAGTAAGCCAGCAGGGAGTTCTGTCTGCGCATATGATGCTTGCTGTGCTGATTTGCATCTTGGAAAGTTTATTTTAAACCATACACTGTACAGGAAACTAATGTAGGAAAACAAAATGGCCCTGCATTATAGGAGCTCCGCTGACAACAAGCGTGTTGACTGTTTCCAGTAACAACCAGAAGAATTGTGAATGCAGCTCAGGAGAATAATACGGTGTGTAACTTCGGATCATACATATACACAATAACTAATTACATTTATTTACAAAGTGACTATACTATTTGAGATTGTGCCTATAAAGTGTAATATTGTATACAATGATGATGATCCCATGATTTAAAGATACCTTTTTGTACGTGAAATTAATTTAATTTGCACATTATTATTTTCTTCCGGCAGAGTGATACCGTTACCCAGCAAGTGGCCTCTATCTTTGCTCATTGCTATGGAGACAGCCCAGTGGCCAAAATCCCGGAAATACAAAAGACCCTTCCTGCACGTCTAGGTAAGGAGAACAGTCCCATGAGTCACACATCAACATGTTGGAGTTTGGTTACGTCCAATACCCTAGGCCGTGATCTCTAACCAGGGGCTTTCTTGCTATTGCAAAACTACTACTCCTAGCATGCTCTGGCAGCTAAAGGCTATGTTTTGTTTGGCAGCTATCCACCTGTTATATGCAGTGCTGACCGGACACCTCCTGACACCTTTCTCTTGCAGATCCTCATTTCCTGAATAACAAGGAGATGTCAGATGTGACGTTCCTGGTGGAAGGAAAGCTTTTCTATGCTCACAAGGTTCTTCTGGTCACTGCTTCCAACAGGTAAAAACATTGAGTGTCTGTCCTGGAAAACTGGGTGTAACACAAGGCATTTTTTGGGCGTCTTTATCTGGACAGCTCATTGATTTCCATGCAAATTCTGTAATGGGGGCCCCACCTACCATGTGCTACTTATAATACTGGTGTCTTTGTGTGGCAGAGGGGCCAGGTGCTACTTCTGCACCCCTATAGCTAGACCAATAGTTTAACTATTCAATAAATGTACAACTCTATTATTAAAGTTAATGTTCACCATTCAATTTTTAGATTCTACAAAATTCCTGTGCTGATTGTCATATATCTGTATAGGGGAGCTCGCTGTTTCTGACTTGATAAATTATATAATTTTGGCTGCCTGCAGCCACCGCTAGGGGGAGCTAACTGCACATGGACTTGCACAGTTAGTATTGAGCTCAATGGAGCTGTAGAAATATATACGCTATGAGCTCCCCCTAGTGGTGGCTGCAGGTAGCCACTATGATAGCATCACAGCAAGCAGGGGTAGCAGTTCAGTACTCTTTATTATTTTTCATATAAAAATATCAATGGAGCACAATGACAATAGAGATCTATACATGTCACGGAGCATAGCCATGGCAACCAGAATGTGACTTTAGTATGGCGCTTGGAGACTCACTGATACTAGTGTTTTATTCTTTTTGCAGGTTTAAATCCCTGATGACCGATGCAAGCGACCAGGAGGATTTATGTGTCATGACTATAGAAATAACCGATCTGAAATACAGTGTTTTCCAGGTGTGTAAACCATACAGGATTCACTATTCATGGCAAAAACATGGCGGTGGGGGGGGGGGGGGTTAAAGTTTTCCTAAAAGGCTACAGATTTTTTTTTATAAACCTATTGGATGTTGCACAAGGGATAAGACCTAAAAGCAAGACCCAGTAGCTGCCATTAACAACTCTCTTTTTAGCAAAGGCCTAGTTCACACCTGCGTCGGTGTGTTCTGAACTGGACTGTCCTAGCAGAACAAGGGACTAACGGAAGAAACGGTTCCGTTGCACAACCATTCACTTTAATACGTTCCGTCGGCATCTCCGTGATTTTACCAGAGACCATAGTGCAGCATGCTGTGCTATTGTTTCCGGTAATCTGGGCCGGAGGCCCCAACGCAGATGTGAACGAGGCCTAAGTAGTACAGAAATATCTCTGCTTTGCCGTTACCCCTCCATAGAGATTGCATTACCAGAGCAGGATGCGTTCTTGCTGCCATGTGTCTGTCACGGAGCATAAAATACTACATCCGCAGCAGATGAATGAATTCAGGTAGATTTAGCATCTCCACAAATACAAATTCCAAGAAAGCAGCGAGATCCATGTGAGCGTCCGTCGTTTTATGTACACAGCTTCCCCTGCAACCGTTCAAGCTGCTTATTCAATAAATTAGAACTTGATGGGAAACGCAGGTCCCCTGTATCTAGCGGTTATCCTACCCGGGGACATCACTTATTCTGCATTCATACACACATTTTTCCAGATGGAAAAACCCAAGGGGCTACTTATTATCATTACCATCCTACATCCCGTTCTCAGACCTGTATTCAAATACAGAATCTGGAAATAAGATCCTGAGTCGTCAATGCTCCGGAATCCGTGTAAACAATATGAGGCGACGCAATAACTGTAAACGAAAGCAAAACTTTTCCTTTTTAGCTCAGTTAGAGCCCTCTGCACCCTCTTAAAATCTTACCGTAAAGGGGTTCTCCGCTTCGGACAATCCCTACTTTTTAGTAGGGGCTCTTGACCATAAAGTGTACGCCTGCTGGGACTCCCAGCGATCAGCTGCAATCAGAGGAAAAACCTGTCAGTAGGTGCTCAGTTTCCCTGCAGCGCCGTCACAGGGAGAATTAAGCATTACACATCCTTCATTCATATCAATATGTTGTCTGTATAAACAGGACAGGTCCTCCAGTGCTAGAGACTCTCTTTGTAACCGCTCTCCACTCTGGCAAAGAGAAAGAGAAGAGAAAAAAAAGAACTAATTTTTTCCAGAAACAGCGCCACTTTTGTCCATTGACCATGCCTGGTATTGCAGCGCGAAAGTTTATTTCAATCGTGGTGAGCGGCAATACCAGACAGCCCAGAGATCTGTCTTCTATCCAGACCAATTCTGATAAGTTTTTCTTGCCTGCAGATGATGATGCAGTATTTGTACTATGGAGGCACAGAGACGATAAAAGTCCCCGTCACATCTATTCTGGAGGTAAGAGCATGAGAAGACCGTAAGATTCTAATATTCTGGATTATCAAATGGTTCTAGAAAAGGTTTAGAAGCGGAGGCCTGAGCATACAGAAGATATACTATTTTTTTATAAATAAAATTCCACACCATACAGCATTTCTGTGCAGGAAGCAAGTGCCGGATTATTAGGCCTTGTTCACATGGGGTTTTTTTTTGCAGGCAAAAAAAATCTTAATTTTGAGGGAAATTTTGACCTGCCTGCACTCTTTGCTGCGTTTTTCAGCCGCGGGCAAAAAAAAACAAAAAAATCACAGCGAAAACCACTTTCCCTGCCTTCTTCTGATGTCAATGGGAGGTCAGAGATGGAAACGCCTGAAGGGCAAAACGCTTCTTTCTCCGAGTCTTTTTTTTCCGCTCGCGGGGGAAAAAAAAACACCTCCACCTCCCATTGAAATCAGAAAAACATCAAAAACAGTGCCAAAAAAAAACTCAGTGTGAACAGGGCCTTATACTTTCTGGATTATCAGTGTTTTATTTTCATAAATTACAGGAAAATCTTTTCCTGTAATTTTAAGCTGAGGGAAAAAAAAACCCATATGTAAACATACCCTTACAATTATATATTTTATAATTGCATTAATTATTGGTGTAGCTAAAGGAGGAAGATTTGGGTTGTGACTTGTCGATGCCACTACATATCGGGTGACATCCATGAGTGACACAACCTGCTTTATGGCAGCCACAGTCGACAATCAGAAGTCTGAGAAACGCCAAAGCTGCGTAATGTTTTTATTTACTTACGAACATATTGTCACTTTTCAGTTTTGTTGTGGCAGCCATTTTTTTTTTTGCGAAAGGGAAAACGGGACGTGCAGCCGTATTGTAAACTCACAAGGTGACAACCATCTCAGAAACTGATGGTAAAATTCTTGTTGACAAAGTGACAGTATTACCATTAAATTGAAAGGTGACGACTAATCTGGCTGAATTTCCTGTTTTTCAAAATGGCCGCTGCAAAACAGGAAATAGGGAATTTACTAAGAGGCAGAGGGCCTGGACAATATGGGCACCTGGCTGAAGAAGCTTCACCTTCGGAACTGGATGTTGGTCGGTTTCTCACCTCACAAGTCCTTCTGTCCGGCCAGCAGTGCCAGTCTTGTGCGGTTACCATATTACCTACCCCTCCCCCTCAGAACTTCCGGCTCGTTATAATATCGTGGGTTTTCCATTTCAGCTCCTTTCTGCAGCCAGCCATTTTCAGCTCGAAGCCCTACAGCGACATTGCGAGATTATCTGCTCTCAGAACATCGACAAAGACAATTGCGTCAGTATCTACAAATACGCCAAGGTAAGGCTTGACACGTCCGGCTTCATCATCTCCCTAAACATGGCCGCCTAAGTTTATCGGGATGGGTATAACTGACCTTAGGCCTCCCAGCCTCTTAAAGCCTGATTTTAGTTATAAAGATATGTACATAGTGGGGAAGATTTATCGATTTTTTTAGGACGCATGAATTTACTAGCCTGCAAAAAAGGTGCCACTTCTATTAGTTGCGGTGTGACATAGCGAGTTGCATCAAGGTTATGAAGCATGCTGGACGCTTTTCTCTACGTTACAGCACCTCATGACTGGTGTACATATACAGCAATATTTTGTCAGTCACAAAAAAAAAAAAAAAAAAAAAAAGCAATTCATATGGCTTTATTTATTGTTTTATACTCTAGTTACATCCAGAGCTGCATTTAAAATTCCTTGGTTTCATGTTCGTTTCCAGGTAGATGCCTCTTAATGCTGCTCTACCTTCCCTCTGTTATTGTTCGGGCTTGTACAGTGGATGTTCTGTTGCGGTGCATTGTGAGAGATGTAGTGTTTACACCTGACCCTACATTTACTGTATTCTAGCTTTTTTTTTTTTTATAAATGCAAAAAACCCTTTCTGGATGTGTCCAGCGGAACAATGCTGGAAGTTTTCTAGTGCCAGGCAAGGGAATTTTGAATGCAGCTCTGGATGTGAATAGAGAACTGTACTGGATTTATTTTAGAAGTTACATTTCTTTTTTTACTTACCTTCTGTTCTCCCATGCAGATTCACAATGCCCCAGAGCTGGCTCTATACTGCGAGGGCTTCTTCTTACAAAACATGAGGTTGCTGCTGGAACAGGAATCTTTTAAACAACTGATATATGGCCGCAACAGCAAAGTGCAAGGGCTGGACCCCCTGACGGACTTAAAAAATACATTGACCAATCGCATTAAAGACATTTATATCTCTTGCCGAGTGTGACAGGGACGTGTGCCATCAGTAGGATATGTCTTGTGTATACAAAGCAGATGAAAGTCACCCGTCAATTCTTGCACAGTTATAATGGGCGCATGTATGTGAGCGTTGCGGAATACTGGCCTGTATGTAAGTATATGTAGATAGACCCAGTGTCTATAAAACACTAACAATGGAGCTGTCGCCCCCATCGGGGGTAACAATCATCCCCATAATAACTTTGGCTTGGACTTTCGATGATCAGGTAGAAAGCGGGATCACTATTGGCCATTACTTGTACAGTTATTTGCACCTTATCACTCTGAAGGTAAATATTGTGTGATCTATATCACTTTTGTAATCTGGATGATCGTCATCTCACCTCTAAATTGTAATGTGTCGTTTAAAAAAAAAAAAAAAAAAAAAAAAAGGAAAAAGATCTGATTGGTTAACAAAAATACATTTTAATGGACAGGTGTTCGGTGGGTGTTCTTTTTACACTGACATTTCTAAAAATTATTCATTTCATCTAATGTCATGTTCAGACTAGTATCAGGCGATGTATATTTTGTATTCTGTTGTCTCTCCATGTAAAATAAAGTTTGAAATATTGCAGTTTTCACATTGGCCACTAGATGTCAGCATAATAAACTACACTCCAATCTGGTGGTGGGGATTTAATTTTACAGATTGTAGTACAATTTCCTTGTTAGTGGGTTAAAAAAAAAAAACATACATCAAGATCAGACTTCTACTTTTTAATCCAGTGAGACCTGATGGGGATTTGTAAGTCTTTTCTTCCAGAATCTGCACCATTAGTTTATAGGCAGTGGCTGGTATTGCAGCTCAGTCCCAGTCAAGTCAGTAACAGATACAACCCATGGGCAAGAGCACAGTTTCTAAAAATAAGCAGCCATGTTTTTTTTATTAATAATCTCATACAACCCCTTTTATGACCGTGGAAGGCCCATTGTACTGCCTGACCAAGATAAGCAGCTTTCACATTGACAACAGCAAGGAGATTGAGCGGGAGGGTTATCTGGGGGTGAGGGGGGGGGGGGGGCAGACGACAACAGGTATTGTCATTGTCCCACTCCAGTAACTGATGTAAAGCACATCTGATGCTGTGGAGAGGATGGACAGCAGTACCATTAATGATGTCAAGTGCACATGGCACAAATAAGTTTGCCATGTGACTGGCACTAGGACTCGTTGCCACATTAACGTCTACAGTGACCCCAATGTGGTGTCCAGCAATTCACGTGCCTATGAACAAAAGCAATACGAGTACAAATTCAATAGGAAAAAAAAAAAAGTATATAAAGAAAAGATATACGTTTACAAAATAACATTTTACTATGTAGTCCGTTTAATAGCGATGACAAAGTACAAAAAAAATAAAATTCTTTAGACAAAGTTTTTTATTTCTTTTTTTTAGGTATCGCACGTAGATGTACAAAATAAAATCATGTAACCCTTCTTGCATAGTGAACTTCAAGGGGAAAATCCATGTGAGGCAAAACTCCAATAATCTGGCATTTTTGGGGTGCCTGATAGTCCAGAAAATCCAATACCCCGGCATCTTGTGTCACCTTGAATGCTGGGCTATTGGAATCTCGCAGTAATTCCTAAGTACTTCATACAAGTCTGCAGATCGTATTCCAACACGAAACCCAGGGGGATGTGCAAAACCTGTTTCAGACCAAGACTGTTCTGTGAGAGCGACACATGTACCGCCACTTTTGACCATTTTACGGTTTATATATTGATATTACCTACGTAAAAAGTTGTCACTTAATGCATAACAAATACGGTAGTGATCCAGAGTTAGAGGCTGTATTGCACTCCAGAGCTGCATTCACAATTCTGCTGGATGTAACTGGAAACAGTCAACAAGCACATACCTAACCGCTTAGCTCCTGTAATACAGGGAGCACTTTGTTTCTCTTCGATCAGATTACTGTACAGTGCCTGATCTGACACTTCCCAGAATGCAAATCACCAGAGTGAGTTCTATGCAGACAATAACCAGCAGGGAATGCGGAAAGATTTAAGCTGTGAAGACAGCAGAATTGTAAATGCAGCTCTGGAGTTAAATACAAGCTGTAATTTATCATCCGTAAAATATAAGTAATGTTTTTACAAAGTGACTGCCTTATGTAGAATTCTATATGTAAACTGTAAATATCCTTCCTGTGTTTAGTAATCAGAATATGACTTGCTGGTTTTTACACATTAACGATAAGGCCCAGTCTTTTTTCCATAAAAATGGCCGTCTATTTCTACAGTCATACATGTATTATACATAATATATAATAGCGTATCACTCCCACTTCATATCACGGCCCATATATACACTGCTGTGCCCGATGCAGGATTACATTTACAATATACAACATCACCATGGAGTATAGATACAGATACGTTCCTGACTGACTTTTCTCAAGGTCAAGGCAGGTGCACAGTTCACATCTCATTTCCTAAATTTCTGCTTCTTGTCTTGGTTTCTCTTGGGCATCCTTTGCAGCTTCGCTCCACTTCTCCCTGGCTGCTCCAGTTTTCGCTTCTGGCCACTAAAAAGGAAACCAGAAACTCAGCGTCAAAAATGCAAGTAAGAAACTGATGAGAACAATTGCCACTAGAGGGCGCTTCCTGCATGCTAAACTGAGTAATGTATACACAATATGTAGTGAGCTCCCTCTAGTGGAGGCTGCAGACAGGATTTTATCATAACTATAGCTAATGGGATTTAGAGCTCTGATTGCTGTAAAGATATATTGTAGAAAAATGAATTGCCCTACCAAAGCAATTTAGATATTTTCCGATTCTATTAAATTGAGGCTCCCATCTCAAGTTGCTAACCTTTGCTAGGCCAAGTTGAAATTTTTTTTTTTCTTCATTTACCGGCCGGCAAAATTGATTTTCAAATTGGTGTTGATCAAATTGGACAAGAAAAACGTGCTCATCTCTACTCACAAGTGTGAACTAGTCTAAAACGAAATATACCAATATACTTTAAACACTCGAGTGACGCACCTCTTCACACTGACAATAGAGGCATTCTGACCGGTCTTCAGGACATCGTTCCACTCCTCGTCTTCTCCTCGGATGACATATCTGAATAGTAAGACAATGGTTTCACATTTTACCCAAATTTTAAATTAACAATGTTCTGTAGCCAATTGTTACCGCTGCCTATACCCCGGGGGACGGGCATGGGGTGGGTAGGGGGCTTCTTACATTCTGTATTTGTCTATGTAGTTTGCATGTGAGTTAATAAAATCTAAAAAAATAAAAAAATCATTACAACCAAACAAATTGTCAATGACCATACACAGCACTCACTGTGACAGATTCACTCCTTTTAACATCTCCACTTCCTCCTGGTGCTTCTGCTGGAATTCCTTAGCCGCCTCTTCCTAGAGCCAAACAATAGGATTAAAAAAAATAACAAAAACCACATTACTGGAGGGTCCTGGTGTCCCTCAAAGGGGGAAACTTACCAAATCCTCATTCAAGGACTTTAAGGTGGGCTCCATAACAATTTCCTTAGTGGTCACCATCTCCTCCTCCACAGCCCGCTCCTGGATCCTATTGAATAACTAGAGGAAGGCCCATAAGATGTTACGTAACAAGTGGCTCGTGTGTAAGGAACATGGACTAATGACAAGACCATTGTTGTTATTAACATATCGATTGGCCATGTGAAGGTTAGGCAATAAATGCTTTAGAGACCCCCTTTAAAAAGGAGGAAATCTAGTCTTTTGGGATGACATGGAAAATTTGAGAAGATGAAGATCGATCAAGCCCCTTTGATATTACTCAGAGATTTTGGTTATTGGGGAAACGAACACATTCTAAACAAAGAGCCATTCAAATCGATGGCAGTCTGCCTAGAAGTTTGTCGGACTTTGGTCTTCATCATGAGGGTGTGCGATATGCGTCCGCAAAAAATAGACAGTCTTTCTTGTATATTTTTCTCCTCTGCAAGCACTTTCTGTTTCACTTTATCGGCTGCACTTCTTTAGAAACCGATCCATGAAAAACGGATAGAATACAAATGACTTTCTCCTGCTGTCCGTTTTTTTTCCACGCACCCATAGACTTCAATGGGTGAGCCTGGTCCACCAAAATAGAACATGCTGCAATTTTTTGGCAACAGACACACGCTCCCTTGCAAAAGCAAATGTGTGAATAGCCCCATTGACTTGTATGGCTCAGCGGGCCGTCTGTTAAAACGGACCGCGCACTGACGAGAAATAGGTTTGTGCGAATAAGCCCTTCCAGTAATAGAAACCCCTAGGCGGGACTAAAGAGGTCTGATCGCTCTATAGAGCCTTCCTGGAAATCCGTGGTGGTCCGAGACAAATGTAATATTCTAACTTGTATCTATGACCTAATTTTGACAGGACTTCCCCTTTAACTACAATATTTGGGTGTCTGGTATCTAAGTTAGGAAACGCACCTACATTCAATCCTTCAAGAAAAGTTACCTGGACTACTTTCCGCATGATACGGTTAAAAAGACCCATGAGTTGACTGCTGGGCAGCTCTATCTCCTTCTCCAGCTGGTCCACTGTCTTGTGCTGCAGCCCAATGCCCAGAAGCAGAGCCTAAAAATAAAAAGGGGCAAAAATATCAGGACAATCCAGCAAAATAAAGCAGTGCCGTAATACCAGAATTAAAGGAATTTTCCAGTTCCAGCAAATAATGCATATTCATTGTACAATTGGTTATAATTACATCAATTTGTCATTGTTCAAGATCTCTGCTTGCTATTATTCAATAGGAACCTTCACTGTTTATTTCAGTCATGTGATGGACATAGGTGCAGGGCTCGCTACAAGACACAACTCTGAAACCTGTGCTGTAAGGCTGGGTTCACACGAGCACATTACATCCGTAATGGACGGAACGTATTTCGGCCGCAAGTCCCGGACCGAACACACTGCAGGGAGCCGGGCTCCTAGCATCATAGTTATGTAGGACGCTAGGAGTCCCTGACTCTCCGTGGAACTACCGTCCCGTACTGAAAACATGATTACAGTACGGGACAGTTGTCCGGCAGCGAGGCAGGGACTCCTAGCGTCGTACATAACTATGATGCTAGGAGCCCGGCTCCCTGGAGTGTGTTCGTTCCGGGACTTGCGGCCGAAATACGTTCCGTCCATTACGGACGTAATGTGCTCGTGTGAATCCAGCCTAACTGTAACGAGCCATGCACCTGTGTCTCCATCACACGACTAAGACAGATATTTTAATCCCCTGGAAGTAAACAATACAGGTCTCTATTGGATGACAGCATGCAGAGATCTTGAAAATCATGAGGATTGGATAAATGAATACATTGCATTTAATGAAACCGTAATACCACTTTAAGGCCTTTTCCAAATTTAAGCAAAACAAAGTCTCTGCCAACAAAGCGCATGTACGGGGGCGGGTTCATTGGCAACCAACAGGGCTGTTTTGCGAATCATAAACCATTTCCGATGCAGGACTACAAGAAATAAGACACGAGGTGACTTACAGACTGAGCAGCTGACAGGTTCAGGACCCCGTATTTTTGTAAAAAGAACATTTTAGAAATCGCGGGAATGAGATCCATGATGAGGTGATAATCCACCATGTTCTGGGAGTACATCTCCACGCGCTTCAGGTCGTACGGGGTAAAGGATGACGCCAGCTCCGAGCGAGTGATCACTGCGGGGGAAACCCGGGGACAGAGGAGTCAGAGGAGACACAGACACCGGGAAGACACCAGTAACCGGGCCGCACCAGCACAAACACTTACGACATTGAGATTCCTTCCGGACGTTTTTATTCTGTAGGACATTCAGTGCAACGGATGGCGAGAAACTTCTGAACTGATAAGAAAGGAGCGACAGGAAACGTCTCCTAAAATCTGCAGACGAAAACAGAGTGAGAACTGGACATGAATCACGTCAGTACCAGCACAAGGTGGAAAGTCCGTAAAGGAATTTTAATGATTGTATAATGAGAAGTTCTCCAACTTTCTAATAGATTTAGCATTTCAATTTAGTCAAATTTTCAAGATCTGTGCTTGCTGTCAGGGAATGAAAAACATTTTGGTTTCATTGAGAGGCGTAAAATCCTTCTTGACCTAATACTACTTACAGCTGAGTTTTTGCTACAAATATCCACTATAAATCAATCCTCCGAGCCGTGACTGGCCTTTTAGGCCCAGTTCACGCGGAGTAATTTTGGCGTGGATTCCGCGCCAAAAAAACGTCTGAATCCGTCTCCCATTGATTTCCGTTTGTTCCGCTGCAGCTTTTAGCAGCTCGCGGTAAAAAAAGCGGCATGCCCTTTTTTGCCGCGGTTCCGCCTCTGACCTCCCGTTGAAATCAATGGGAGGCAGAGAAGGCGATCAATGGCCATCAATGGCCACTGATTAAAAAAAAAACGCAGTGGAAATTGCAGGCAGGTCAAAATCTGCCTCAAAATTCCTGAGATTCCAGATTAGTCTTCCTGCAAAAAAAACTGTGTGAACAGGGCCTTATTCTCAAGGAACAGTGTTTGGGAACTCCTATAAACTAAAGGTGTGTATGTTCCAGGATAAACTATTCCTGGAACATACACACACACACCCCCCCCCCCCCCACTTCCCAAGTCAGAGGGAAATCTTTACCTTTCCAAAACGCTGTCAGCCATGGCTCTTGCTCGGATTCATCTTCCTCCTGTAGGCTCTTCAGCATAATGCAGGAGTGTTCCCCTGTGAGGTGATTCTGAAGATGGGAGAAGGAAAGTAAAACTAAGGAACATCTAAAGAACATCCTGACTTAGGTCAAATGTAATAAATCTTTACATGGGACTTGCAGAGCTACAAATTCCCTGTATAGCCATAGAATTAAAGGATAATATTCTGGTTGTCTGCAGTCACCACTAGAGGGAGCTCACTGCATACAGTTTTATCATTAAGCCTAGTGGTAGATATGTAGCAAAACTATTACACTCTCCCTAGACGGCAGGCAGCCGGAACATTATCATTTTAATCCAGGTCTGGTATAATATTAAAGCCCAGCCTTAGCTTTCAAATAATAGCAATGAAACCAGGCTCAAAGCTCTAGGTGTAATATTCGGGGTGCAGAACTAGTTTGAAGTCGGGGATCAGGATGAAAAGTTTTACTTCCTGGTTCTGTGTCGGAGAGGGGATACGAGGAAGAAAGCAGCGAGAGTGGGAGGATCCCAGCCTGTGACTGCCATCTCACCCCCGGTCCAGCCTTCAGTGACCCCAGGGGAGAAACAGGAACCTATCACCAATATAAACACCCACATACAGGGGGGAGATGAGCAATTGCCCAGGTCGTTTACAAGGAGCTATGTATGGGGACGAGGGTTTGTTATTCCGATCGCTCGTCCCCATACATTTGTATCATGTCCGAAGCGCGTCGTTGTTTACACAGGAAGATGTGCTGCCGACAACATTATTATTTTAGGCTGCTGAAACGATACGATCAGCAGAAGAATGAGTGTTTGCGCATTCATCGGCTGATTGTTGCCCTGTTTACACACACACACACACACACATACATACATATATATATATATATTAAATGAAGAGATCCCACAACAAGCGACTGCAAGGCTATGGATCACTGTATTCGTTATGTGCAAGTATTGGTGGAGAAACCTACCGGCGTTTGTCGCAGGTACACAGGAATGAACCCGGCTCGCTTCCAGAACCTGCCAAGAGAAAGCATTTAGATCCCTGCTCTTATGAATGCGTCAGTTTATATAGATCTATAGGGTGGGGTGCTCACTTTAAAAGTTTGGGAGTCAACCCATAGGATACCCCAAGATAATCCAGCTTTTCAGCAGGTCTCTCACTCAGCCGGAGCAGGAGAGGAGGCAGGTTCTTCCGAGGAGTCACCGTCTCTTCTAGGAGGCTGACGGCCTGAGTTGAGGAGGAGATACCAAAGTTACAACCGTCCTATTATAATATGGCTATTTATAACCAGACAACAGGATTCTCACCTCGCTGCTTATTGGCGTGATCTCTTGAGCTTTATTGCTCGCATTTTCTTCCAGACCAGCTAACTGTCCCTCGTAATACATTTGTAGCAGCTGCAAGGCCCGGCCTCCGTAACCCATCTGCAGGTACATACACACAATATTATACATGACATTCAATTGTAGGATCTATTAAAAACAAAGAATGGCCAGAGTGAATGACCAACTTTTTCAGTCCAACATTTTGTGCCGATTAATTTCTTAAAATATCTTCACAGAAATTGGAGCTCCGTTTTTTTGATAAAGCTACAAATGACTGACAGAATAAAATAATAAAATTCTGTCTGTCTGCAGCCACCACTAGGGGGAGCTCCGCAGTTTTTGTTTCCATATTGAGTTTAATGTATAAATCAGTATGCAGTAAGCTCCCCCTGGTGGTGGCTGCAGGCAGCAAGAATTGTATCACTTCACTCTATGCAGGGGATTTGGAGCTCTCTACCAGTAAAAAGGAGCTACAACCACTACACATTCTTTTACAGGATATGCCATAAAGGTTTTTAATATGCGAGAGCCAACCTCTAGGACTCCCACCGATTGAATGAAAGTTCCATATTGTACAGCTGGGAGAAGAGAGGGGCCGACCAGAGAAGCCCAATCGTCTGGAAAACCCAACATCCTGGCATCACAAACGTGCCAGAGACTACTGAAATATTGCTGTCTATGTAAGAACACAAACCATTTTTACACAATAGTGAACTCTTGAAGACACGAAGCGAATCACATCCCTGTATCTTGCCCAGAGAGGAGGCCGGCATGTTGGGAGTTGGATTCTTAGGTGTCCCACCGTCCTTATAAAATAGCACGTACAATTCGTGTCCTGTATAAAAGGCTGGAAATATTAAAAATGGTTACCCCTTGGTAGTCTGGGTGGACGGCAATTCTCACTATTCTTCCTCCAGATAAACTGCCGAAATCAGGATCTTGGAACTGGTGGAGAAAACAATTGCGCATTAAAAAGGTGTTGTCCAGGCAGGGGGCGGTTTTTAATACTGATGATCTATCCACAGGACACCGCACCAATCAGCTGCTCTGGCTGCCTCCGGGCACTGGAAGTTATGCAGTGGTCGTGTCGGGAAGCAGATTGCTCCGTACACTGTATAGTGGCCGTACTGGGTTACTGCAGCTCTGCTTCTATTCACTTGAATACGAGCAGAGCTGCAGTACGGCCGCTGTACAGTGTATGGAGCCATCTGCTTCCGGCACAAACTACTGCATAACTTCCGGCGCCCAGAGGCAGCCGGAAAAAGCTGGTCAGTGAGGGGCCCGTGTGTTGGATCCCCACTGATCATATACTGATGACCTGTCCTGTGGATACGTCATCAGTATGAAAAACTGCCCCATGACTGTACAATGCCCTTTAAGTGACATTGGATGGATTAAGAGGAGTGTCTAAAATCGAAGGCTACATTCACACGAGCGTATCAGATTCATGCGTGGGAAAACCGCGTGTAAATCTGGTCCGTATGTGCTGCGTTATGCAAAGCACCTTTTTTTTTCTAACGAATTGATGTGCAAATCACGTACCGCATGACTTCAATGGGCGCATAGGTGCGTGAAAAACGCACCAATACAGGACATGCAGCGAGTTTCACGTAACTGACACTCGCTGCGTGAAAACTCCTGCATGTGTGAACGGCCGCATTGAAATCAATGGGTCAGGGCGCTGTGCGTGGTTTTCAGGCACGGCACACGGACGAGTTTTACGCTCCTCTGAATGAGCCCTTAAGCCTGGTGAATAACTTACCTGTTCTGAAACAGTCCAGGGAATGAGATCCCCAGACGCCTTTTTTCCTCGGGAAAGACTGTTCATAATTGACTGCTGTGAAATCTCCCCTTCAAGACAGACCTGACGTATCGTAAAACAGAAACTCATTAACAGCACGTTGTAACACGAATGTTCTAAGAAAACACTTTGTGGGGCACCGATCTCCAACCTGTGCTGGAACTACAACTCCCAGCATGCCCTGACAGCCCGTGGTCATAGTGATGCAGTGACCGCAAACAGCAATTGTTTCCTATAAACCCATGATTAACTCTTAAGTACCTGGATTACAGCTAAGACTTCAGGTAAAGCATTCTGAGTAGGAGGAACTGGAGGAAGGAGGCAGAACATGTGATGAGCCGGGGCATCAGACAACAGCTGCAGGTCATTAGGTGAATTCTGTAGAGGGAAAAAACGGAGACGTAGGATAAATCGCTTACATTGTATCCCCCTCCTCCCTCCAAGATGGGAGATCACTCTAGATATATCCTCGGTCCCGATGCACAGGTATATATCGGTTATCAGTTCATACCTTGTAATGAGACGCGACATACAGCGCCATTAATCTTTGCAGGAACGACTCTGATGCTTTGTGGTAGCAGAACAGCGTGTCGCGGTTTACATAGTATCTGTTGCAGAACATTAAGGAAATCTAGTGGAAAAGTCTTACAAGGTTTAACGTCAGTCGTGGTGGTGGCGGTGGGGTTAATTTATACTGGCCCACTGCACGAGAAACCACCATATGTATTTTTTTATTTTTTTTTAAACGAGGCGAAAAAAAAAAAAAGAATCATTAAGGCGGGATTCACACGAACGGGTCGCGCCCGAGCCCGAGTGCCGGCCTGTAAAATCGGCCATTCTGCCCGGCCGGTTTGCATTAAGTTTTGCATCCGTGCCGGGCCGGGCAGATCCGGACAGTGACATCAGCGGCAACTCCTGAAGGGGAATCCCCATGTGTTCGGGGATTCCGCTTCAGGAGTTTCCCCTGATGTCACTGCCCAGATATGGACAGAGACATCAAGCGCTCTGTCCAGGAGCGGAATCCCCGAAAACACGGGGATTCCGCTCCTTCAAGGAGCTAAAGTGCGGCTAGCACATAGCAGAGCGGGGAGATACCTCCCCGCTCTGCTATAGTGGCGTCGCTACAGTAGTAGCAGCTGCAGCAGCAGCAGCTGCTGCTACTAGCGGCGCCATCGAAGGTGTCGCAGGGCCAGGAAAACAAGCAGGGGACGGGAGCCAGCGCAGCGCTCCCTTCCACCTGCTGTACACCCCGGCCCTGCCACACAGTGTACAGCGATGCCATTCGTCAGAATGGCATCAACTCCTCCTCCTCACATGCACTCTGCGCTGTGAGGAGGAGGAGATAGAGCGCAAGCCACGGAAAACCCGGCCATCACTCGGGACACATCCCAGTGATGGCCGTGTATTACCCGGCCCCATAGACTGAAGATAGGGCATGTCCTATTTTTTGACGGCCGGTTTTCCCGGCCGTCAAAAAAACGGTCGTGTGAATAGCCCCATCAGGGGTCTATTATTCCTAATGCAGCCGGGTGCCGGCCGATTTATGAACGGCCGGCACCCGGCCGGGAAACCCTGCCGTGTGAATGAGGCCTAAGTAACGGAGAGCCCGTCTGATTTTGCCAACACAGTTGCCCATGTTAGGAACAAGTGCGGCAGGTTTTTTTTTTTAAAAGATTTTTTTTAAATAGAGTTACATCAGAAAACACTGAAATTTAAAAATTCCATGTTAATAAATGCCACGATTTCCGCAAAATCTTAGTAAAATGGCTTCAGAGCAGTTTTAACATTGAGGGAAAACTTATTGGAGTCAACGTAAAAAAACTGCAGTAAATCCAGCGCATCTGCATAGATTTACATTGTTATGACTGGCAAACAAAATGCAACTCCTTCCAACACCCCCATAACTATAGCGGACCAACGAGACCAAATATAATGAATGAAGGCAGCAGGGCTGGTGCCAGGGTTCACGATCATCACGCTCTATGCCTACCAAGCCAAGGTTAGACACGGGGGCCCATTGTGATTCTATTTCTCCAGGGCCCACATACAGCATCTGAATGACCGGCATCTACTATGGGACTTGTCAACATGACACAGGGAGGATACAGGTCACATGTCTCGGGCAATGGACATCCGGAAATGATCCTGCTGATATTCAGACAGTCCAAACACAACAGCTCATTCAGCCATTTCTCCACTGCATCTCCAGGAGCGTAACGTATAGATTCCTGCAGGGAAACTTCATGAAGGGTCCGAGCTGAAAGACAAAAAGTGGTGGTGAGAAATACTATGTGTGAGTTCCCCTTACAGATCACGATTTGTCTCAGGATATATCCGCCAGTTACCCATACTCTCTATTTGTGGTGAATTTGCCAATCTGAACAAGATGAGCTGCAGTGTAAAGAATAGGGAGAGAGAGAATCGCAGATACAGGAAGTGGATTTTAGACTACTTTGATTTCAGTACACAACATATAAATCGGATTAGGACTGTCATTTAGTTTTCCTATTCACCTGCTATGTCAACATATTATACAGACCTGAGGCCAGCCGCTGGGTGCTTGAAGATTTGTTCTCAGCCATCATGGAGACCTGACTCTCGGCACTCTGCTGTCGGAGCTGCTGTATCAGTTTAAGGGACAGTGAGCGCCCGGTTCCCTCATACCTAGAACATAACGTTTTGAGATCTATTAGATGGTTGTATTACGACAATAGTATTGTTCTTTTTATGTAAAGGGGAAAATCCTATATAAAAGCTACTTTACCAAGGAACTCGTCTGAATTGCTATGAACTCACCCGTTGATGGTGGACGCCATAAACACCAGGTAGGGACCCAGGAGGCTCTTGACAAGAGGCAGAGGAATTGCAGCAGCTTCATCAATGACCACCAGCTCAGCTTGTCCCAACTTGACGGCGTCAGCCGGGTGGATGTACTGCATGTGAAAGAACGAAGATTAAAAAGGGACATCATATTGACCAATACGTGAGAAATAAAATAAAAATATCTAGAAGTGTTTCGACTATCTGACATGGAAAAAAAAAAAAGCCTGAGCAGTGGGATCCAGCTTGTAAGACCAGATCACCACTAGTCCCGGTTGGATCGCCAAATGGAAACCTCACATTCTGGTACCCCAAATTTACTTCAATATAGTGAACAGGAAAGTGCAGTCACCTCTCCATTGATGTCCAGATCCCAGAAAGAGGTGCAAGAGCGAACCCTTTGATAAGATCAGTCACTGACATATTGGAAACAGAAAACTGGAGAGCCCCTGTAACCAAGTTAGAATGGTTGTTGCTGTATTGCAACGCAGGAAAACAAATACATAAGAAAACATGGAGTCGGAAGGAAGGATGGTAACAATATGGCAGCCAGATCCAGAATTAGCAGACTGGGAAGGATCAAAAGTTGTACGTATTGCCCGATTCAGGTTCTAAGGCTGGCCTTACATTTCAAATAGCGGTCGGCCAAACGATCGTTCGGCTGATAACTATTCCCTCCCGACTCCCCCATACAGACGCAGGCTCAGCTCAGCCGAGTGTGTATGTTTTTCAAAAGGAAGAAGTAGTAAAGCTGTTACCAGATTCTTCCGGCAGCGGCTTATCTCCTTGCAATCAAAAGGATCGGGCATGTTGGACACTTATCTCCCCTGACACCGGCCATAAAGGGAGAGTCGGGACAGTGCCATACACATTAGATGGTCGGTCTCGCCAAAATTGTCGGGTTTGGCCGACATACTTCTACTGTGTATGGCCATGCTAAGAGGCGGACATCTTACCTGTATAGTCTGTCTGTGCTCCTTGAAGACATTCACACGGACAACAGCTTTTTCAAACTCTGGGTTCAGGGACTGGATGATCTCGTAGTCCAGGTGCTCCTGCAACAAGGGAATAACAGCCGTGATGTCAAAGAACAATAAAAGTTTATAAGTTCTGCAATACAATTAGGCTCTGAATCCATCCTCCTAATACTACAGCAGTCTAGACACTAAAAAAAAAAAAAAAAAAAAAAGACTCCATATTATTGTTCTTGCTATAACGGTACAGACACATGCAGCGGCCCCTGTCTGGCTGCATATGGGTGCGGTTTTGAGATTTTAAATGTCCACACGGTAATGCATACACTTTTTGCAGGTAACTTGCAGTTTAACAAATATTGGAAAATTGTGCAATTTGTGGTAAAACAGCATCTTAGTGCGGTTTTCGGCGTCGTTGCAGCTGCACCACAGCCAAAGAGGGGCCACTTTGTGTCTCTGCACCCCAAACAGCCTCACTCTACATCAGGAAATGTCACCATCGTGCATCATGGAACAACCCCTATAGCTTTACATATGGAAATCTCAGGAGATCTCAGTCTGCACCTATGAACTCATGGCTATGCAGATGCCGGAAGCACAGACAAGAATTTGTGCTCCTGGATACCATCTACCTCTGAAGCCCAGACGGCTTAAAGGGGGTTTCTGTCTATCGTCATTGACTGCATATTGCTAGGACATGCCACCAATGTCTGATTGGTGGGGGTCTGACCACTGAACTAGAGAATGAAGTCGCTTCATCCCTTTGGATTTTCTCTGACAGAACCAATGTGCTGTGGGCCTTTCGTTCTAGGGATCTTGGGGATTCCAATGGTTAATCCCCCACTGATTATATATTCATGGAATATCCTAGTAACACACCATCAGTGAACCCCTTTAAGCTCATCTTACGCTCGAGATAGGCGTCGGACAGCTACTCCTCCTGACTCCCCCATACACAATCCTTCCCTCCTCCGACATCTTCCGTGGGGAGGGGGGGGGGGGTGTCGAGACGCCACAATATACATTAGATGGTCTGTCGGTCCCGCAGAAATTGCCGGGTTCTGCCAACATACATCTAATGTGTACGGCCAGCCTTACCATATTAAAAATGGCTGCAAGTTGATGATCTAGACCCAGTGGACTCTCACCTGATACTGCAGCGAGTCAAAACCTTTAAATATAAACTCAAACAGGGTGTGCAGGTTATCTGGACTTGGAGACGTCACAAAGATGTTAGAATACCTGAAAGTAGAGGAAGAAAACTTCATGTCAAAATCAGGGAGCGCGATTGTGTAGAAAGCACGGATTTGTACATTTCTCATCCCCAGATCTCCCAAACTTATCTAAAGATGACAAAAAAACAAACCCCGCCATATGTACATGAAAGACCAGGGCTATTATTGATGGCGGCCCTATAGAGCATACCCAAATGCCACAGCTCCGGCTATTGCCAGACCAAGTGCAGCCGATTTTCCTCGACCTCGAGCCGCGGTTAAAGCAACTGTACTGCGGAGAGTCTTCTCGGATATAGCTTCAATAAACTTCAACACGGCCTTGGCCTACAGAATTATATAGAGAAAAACATGCAGATTAAAAAACGTAAACTTTACCAATATACAGTAAAATTCCTTTAATCCGGCATCAATGGATTATGGAATATTCTGTATTATCAAACACACAACCTGCCATCATGGAATTTTGTTAAAATCCACATTATATTGCAGTTCTGTGCTTGATAAACACTTTCTGGACTAGCAGATTCCGTGTTAATGGGGATGTCCACTACCGGAAAACGTATGACCTATCCGCCAGTATACCCTTGGTGCGGGTCCGACACCCGGACCAGCACCGATGAGCTGCCCGCAGGTACCAGATGTCATTGCACAATATGCAATGTACGGAGCCGGAAGCAGTTGGCTCTGTATACTGTATAGCAGCCGTGCTGCAGCTCTGCTGCTATTCACTTGAATACTGCAGCTTGTCCGCTATTCCGTGGCTGGAGCCATCTGCTTCCGGCATGAACGTCCGGTGCCCGGAGACAGCCGAATAAGCTGATCGGTGCGGGGTCCGGGTGTCGGACCCTCACAGATCATGTACTGATGACCTATCCGGTGCAAAAAAACTGTTCCGATTTACCTGATCCAGCGTTTTGCAGTTCTCCACCAGAACCCCCACGGGTTGTGTGTCCTGTAGACTGAGCTTCACCTCCTGCAATTCCTGGTTCTCAGGAGTCAGTTCTGCGTCCTGGAAAGAATCAAGATGGCGATCAGCAGGTGAAAACACAGCGATCCCAGCAATGAATTAGCGACTGCGCGGTAATGGAGTCAGACTGGTGTCTCCGAATACCTGCGTCTTTGGTGGCAGTGGCTTTATGTTGGCGATGTGGCTGGAGATGGGCAGGATATTCAGTTGGTCATCGATCACCATGCAGTTCTTACAGGAGGCCAGAGACAAGATGAACCTGGGAGATTTGCCAAACAGATATTTGTTTTTTATTATAAAAAGATAAAAATGCCAAAAGATGCAAAGCACCAATAGTGGCCAAACCCACATTCAGCAAACTTCTTTTAATCCGGCATCTAATAATCCAGAAATAACTAATCTCACTATACCAAAAGCAAATGACTGAGCAGAGAACCAATTACAAAACTCCTCCAAAAAAAACTAGTAGCCCTTTCAATTCCTCAACACTTCCAATATCTCTGCTAGCTGTCAGGGACTGAAAACATTTATTTTTCACATTCAAAGGCTGATCGTGTGTTGTTCACACAAGATACATTGCAACAAGCCCTGCACCCGTATAAACAGACCATCATCAGGGCAGGTTTTCAGGCCATAAATGTAAACCAAATATTTTAAAAATGTGCCAATCTCTTCATCGTTTTTGCCATAGGTTGCAAAGAATGTCTCACGCTTGAGGACTCTGTGTGACCATACATTATCCACTGATTTCAATACGAACGGTGTAGTGCTTTGCATCCCCTTTGGTGGCGCTGTAGAAAAATGTAATACTTACTGCCAGGTACGGGATGGCACGTGATCGGCTTATCCTTGAGAACCATCTAACAAAAAGTGATTGTCCAAAATGGAAACCCCTTTTAGTTCTTAAAGAGGCTCTGTCACCAGATTTTGCAACCCCTATCTGCTATTGCAGCAGATAGGCGCTGCAATGTAGATTACAGTAACGTTTTTATTTTTAAAAAACGAGCATTTTTGGCCAAGTTATGACCATTTATGTAGTTATGCAAATGAGGCTTGCAAAAGTCCAAGTGGGTGTGTTTAAAAGTAAAAGTCCAACTGGGCGTGTATTATGTGTGTACATCGGGGCGTGTTTACTACTTTTACTAGCTGGGCGTTCTGATGAGAAGTATCATCCACTTCTCTTCAGAACGCCCAGCTTCTGCCAGATCACGCTGTGACGTCACTCACAGGTCCTGCATCGTGTCGGCACCAGAGGCTACAGTTGATTCTGCAGCAGCATCGGCGTTTGCAGGTAAGTAGCTACATCGACTTACCTGCAAACGCCGATGCTGCAGAATCATCTGTAGCCTCTGGTGTCGATGTGTCCTCGCTCGTCTGACACGATGCAGGACCTGTGAGTGACGTCACAGCAGTGATCAGGCAGAAGCTGGGCGTTCTGAAGAGAAGTGGATGATACTTCTCGTCAGAACGCCCAGCTAGAAAAAGTATTAAAAACGCCCCGATGTACGCACATAATACACGCCCAGTTGGACTTTTACTTTTCAACACGCCCACTTGGACTTTTGCAAGCCTCATTTGCATAACTACAAAAATGGTCATAACTTGGCCAAAAATGCTTGTTTTTTAAAAATAAAAACGTTACTGTAATCTACATTGCAGCGCCGATCTGCTGCAATAGCAGATAGGGGTTGCAAAATCTGGTGACAGAGCCTCTTTAAGTAAGAAAAAACCATTTAAGGGTATGTTCACACAAAGTGGATTAGATTTTAACAAATGTCATCCACACGTTCCAGAAAAAAATTTGGTTGCAGGTTCTCCCCATCGAGTTCAATGGGGAGGTAAAAGCGGCAACAATTCGCAAATATTGCTATCTTTACGGTGGAAAAGCTGCGATACTGCAGCAAATATCGTAAATCTGAAAACCAAAACAAAACCACTTTTTTCTTCTGAATTTAACCCCTTCCCGACATACGCCGTATATATACGGCGCTGTCGGGAGGTGGTTCCCGCAAAGCGCCGTATATATACGGCGCAGTGATGGTGCGGGCTCAGAAGCAGAGCCGGCACCATCACCGCGGGGTGACAGCTGTATTATACAGCTGGCACCCTCCTGTAACTGCCAGGACCGGAGCTACTCTCCGATCCGGCAGATTAACCCCTCAGATGCTGCTGTGGCAATCGGATGCCAGAAAATGGCGTCCGAGTCTGCCTTGTACGGGAGCCGATGAGGACCCGCCTGCGGCGAGTCCTCATAGGCTTGCTGTCAGTGAATAACTGACAGCGCTAATACACTGCACTACGTATGTAGTGCAGTGTATTAGAGTAGCGATCGGGGCATCAGGCCCTCATGTCCCCTAGTGGGACAAGTAAAAAAAGTAAAAAAAAGTAAATAAAAATGTGGTAAAACAATAAAAACACACACATTTCAAATAAAAATAAAGCTAAACTGACTTTTTTCCCATAGTAAGTATTTTATTATGGGAAAAACCGTAAAAATAAAAAAAACGATGCATAATTGGTATCGCCGTGTCCGTAACGACCCAAACTACAAAACTATTATGTAATTTATCCCGCACGGTGAACGCGGTAAAAAAAAAACATGAAAAACAGCGCCAGAATCTTTGTTTTTAGGTCACATCTCCTTCCAAAAAATGCTATAAAAAGTGATCAAAAAGTCACATTTACTCCAAAATAGTACTAATAAAAACGACAATCCGTCCCGCAAAAAATAATCCCTGACACCGCTTTGTGCACGCAAAAATAATAAAGTTATGGGTCTTAGAATGTCGACAGAGAAAACAAATGATTTTATAAAAAAAGTGATTTTATTGTGCAAAAGCCGCAATACATAAAAAAAACTATATAAATTTGGTATCGCCGTAATCGTATCGACCCGGAGAATAAAGCTAACATGTAATCTAGGGCGCACTGTGGATGCAGAGAAAAAAAACAATAAAAAACTATTCCAGAATTGCTTGTTTTTGGTAATTTCCTTTACCAAAAAATGAAATAAAAAGTCGTATGTGTTCTAAAATGGTACCAATAAAATCTACAGCCCGTCTCGCAAAAAACAAGCCCGCACACCGCTCAATCAACTGAAAAATAAAAAAGTTACGGCACTAGTAATGCGGTGATGAAAAAACATCTCAATGCGCAGGTCGGAGGGGAAAATTCCTTCAGTTTCAGGACACTAGTATTTAGGAACTAGGAAAGGGAAGGGACATAGCACATCCGCTGGAAGCGAGGGTGCCCGTATTATACCAGCGCAAAACTTTCCCAGCAATATTTCCCAAACTACGAAGGAGAAAATGTCCCCAAAAGGTGCAGAGCGTTACAGAAGGGGGATAAGAAAGAAAAGCGTTTATCAGTGTGACGCCGGCCTGCGCATAACGGATCGCTTCACAGCGTAACACACACCTATGGATAATTGTATTATTTACCCAATTATTATACCCTCTTATTATGCCCTGATGTACTCCGCACAGATTACATATACCCTGATGTACTCCGCACAGATTACATATACCCTGATGTACTCCGCACAGATTACATATACCCTGATGTACTCCGCACAGATTACATATACCCTGATGTACTCCGCACAGATTACATATACCCTGATGTACTCCACACAGATTACATATACCCTGATATACTCCGCACAGATTACATATGCCACCACATTATAAACTGAAATACCAGCAAAACCCCAAACAGAACTATTACCAAGCAAAATCCATGCTCAAAATGGCGGTCTTTCCCTTCTTAGCCCTACAGTGTGCCCAAACAGCAATTTATGGCCACAAGTAAGGCATTACCATGCCCGGGAGAACCCGCTTAACAATTTATGGGGTAACATTCTCCAGGGGCACAACATCTTGTGTGGTGAATGGGTAGATCAGTGGAGAAATTGCAATTTTCACTTTGCACCATCCACTGCGTATTCATTTCTGAAAAACACCTGTGGAGTCTAAATTGTCACTACACCCCTTGATAAATGCCTTTAGGGGTGTAGTTTCTAAAACGGGGTCACTTTTGTTTGGTACATCAGGGGTTTTGCAAATGCAACATGGCGTCCGCAACCCATTCCAGCAAAATCTACGCTCCAAAAGATAAATACCGCTCCTTTTCTTCTGAATGCTCCCATATATGTAAACAGTCGATTATAACCACATATGGGGTGTTACCGTACTCGGGAGAAATTACTTTACAAATGTTGGGGTGCTTTTTCTTCTCTATTCCTTGTAAAAATGAAAAATGTGTATCTAAAACTACATCTTGTTGGAAAAAAAAAATATTTTTCATTTTCATGGCTTAATTCTAATTAATTCAGCAAAAAACCTTTGGGATCAAAATTTTCACTATACCCCTAGATGATTCCTCAGGGGGTGCAGTTTCCCAAATGGTGTCACTTTTGGGGTGTTTCCACTATACTAGTACTACAGGGGCTCAGCAAATATGACATGACACCCAGAAACCATTCCAAAATCCAAATGGTGCTCCTTCCATTCTGAGCCCTACCGTGTGTCCAAACAGATGTTTGTGACCACATGTGGGGTATTATTTTACTCGGGAGAAGTTGCTTTACAAATGTTGTGGTGCTTTTTCTCCTTTAGTCCTTGTGGAAATGAAAAAAAAATACCTAAACCTACATTTTCTTTGAAAAAATGTAGATTTTCATTTTTACGGCCTAGTTACAATAAGTTCTGTAAAAAACCTGTGGGGTAAAACTGCTCACTCTACCCCTAGATAATTCCCTCATGGGGTGTAGTTTCCAAAATGGGGTCACTTGTTGGGGGTTTCCACTGTTTTGTCACCTCTGGGGCTTTGCAAATGCGACATGGCCTCCGCAAACCATTCCTGCTAAATTTGAGCTCCAAGAGCCAAATGGCGCTCTTTCCCTTCTAAGCCCTGCCGTGTGTCCAAACAACTGTTTATTACCACATGTGGGGTATTGTTTTACTCGGGAGAAATTGCTCTACAAATGTTGTGGTGCTTTTTCTACTTTAGTTCTCTTGGAAATGAAAAAAAATTAGCTAAACCTACATTTTATTTGAAAAAATGTAGATTATCATTTTCATGACCTAGTTCCAAAAATTTTTGCAAAAAAACTGGCCGGTCAAAATGCTTGCTACACCCCTAGATAAATTCCTCGAGGGGTATAGTTTCCAAAATGGGGTCACTTGTTGGGGGTTTCCACTGTTTTGTCACCTCAGGGGCTTTGCAAATGTGACATGGCCTCCGCAAACCATTTCTGCTAAATTTGAGCTCCAAGAGCCAAATGGCGCACTTTCCATTCTAAGCCCTGCCGTGTGTCCAAACAACCGTTTATTACCACATGTGGGGTACTGTTTTACTCGGGAGAAATTGCTCTACAAATGCTGTGGTGCTTTTTCTACTTTAGTTCTTTTGGAAATGAAAAAAAATTAGCTAAACCTACATTTTATTTGAAAAAAATGTAGATTTTCATTTTCATGGCCTAGTTCCAAAAATTTTTGCAAAAAAACTGGCCGGTCAAAATGCTTGCTACACCCCTAGATAAATTCTTCGAGGGGTGTAGTTTCCCAAATGGGGTCACTTGTGGGGGGTTTCCACTGTTTTAGTTCCACTAGACCTGTTCAAAGCTGACATGGTGCCTAAAATATATTCTAATAAAAAGGAGGCCCAAAATCCACTAAGTGCCCCTTTGCTTCTGAGGCCGCTGCTTCAGTCCAGTAGCACGCTACGGCCACATGTGGGATATTTCCTAAAACTGCAGAACCTGGGCAATAAATATTGAGTTGCATTTCTTGGGTAAAACCTTCTGTGGTACAAAAAAAATGGATTCAAAATGAATTTCTGGAAAAAAATAATGAACTTTGTAAATTTCACCTCTACTTTGCCTTAATTCCTGCGCAATGTCTAAAGGGTTAAGAAACTTTCTAAATGCTGTTTTGAATACTTTGAGGGGTGCAGTTTTTAAAATGGGGTGACTTATTGGCGGTTTCTAATATCTAAGGACCTCAAAGCCACTTCACAACTGAACTGGCCCCTGTAAAAATAGCATTTTGAAATTTTCTTGAAAATGTGAGAAATTGCTGCTAAAGTTCTAAGCCTTGTAACGACCTAGAAAAATAAAATGATGATCAAAAAACGATGCCAATCTAAAGTAGACATATGGGGGATGTTAGTTAGCAACATTTTTGTGTGGTATAACTGCCTGTCTTACAAGCAGATGCATTTAAATTGAGAAAAATGTTAATTTTTGCAATTTTTCGCTACATTTTGGTGTTTTTCACAATAAATACTGAATGTATCGGGCAAATTTTGCCAGTAACATAAAGTCCAATGTGTCACGAGAAAAGAAATCTCAGAATCGCTTGGATAGGTAAAAGCATTCCGGAGTTATTACCATATAAAGTGACACATGTCAGATTTGAAAAATGAGGCCCGGTCAGGAAGGTCAAAAGTGGCCAAAGAGGGAAGGGGTTAATTTAAAAGAAAAAAAAAATCTATACCTTCTTCCCAGGCGTTGCTATAGTGACGGCTCCTTGTCCCCTGCGCAGCCCAGCCTTCAGGGATGACACTTCATCCCATGTGACTGCTGCCGCGGTCACATGGGCTGTAGCGTCATCATAGGAGGCCGGGCTGTGCAGAGACCAGAGGTACGTGTCGCTATGACAACACAAGTCAGGGATTAATTTTTTTCTGCTGTTTTCCGTAAGCGGTGATTCTGGCCTAAAATCTGAACCACAAAAGGTGAAGCCTTTCGGCCGGCATTTCTTCTAAGCTCTAGGTCGGATACGCTATGAGCTTTTACGCAGAATACCCAACCTGTGTGAACATACGCTAACACACTACAATATATAAGACAACTGGGTCAACCACAAACCACTTTAATGCCCTTGGAGGCCACTGATCATTGCGGGCGGGCCCTGCACATATAAGACATACACTGGGGCAGATTTAGCAAAACGAATAGTAAAACTGCCCTAGTCGCCCATAGCAACCAATCAGAACTCGGCTTTCATTTCTTAACCTGCTCTGGAAAAATGAAAGCTGCACGGTCAGTGGTTGCTATGGGCAACAAGGGCAGTTTTACTGTAACATAAGACAACTAGAATCAGAAACATGGGCACCTTTCATTGAAGCGGCCGACGACATCTTGATGGGCCTCTGTCCTGTACCGAGAGTGAACATCCTGCAAGAGGAAAGAACCGTTCAGTATTTAGCGGCTTCCGACCATAGAAGATTATTCAATAAAGCGCACGCTGTTTGATAGAGTTGGCGCATCTTGGCGAACGTTAGACACCTTTCCCTTCTTTACACCCCATATTGGGTAATAAACCACAAAAATTTATTCTTTTTTTTTTTTTTTTACCCCATATTGGGTAGTATTCTGTCCCGTAGTGTAAGGTCCTGTTCACATCAGCGTTCGCTTTCCGTTCCGGGGTTCCGTCTGAGGTTTTTGTCGGGTGAACAACACCGCGGAAAGTGAAACTGAAACCACAGCTTCCGTTTCCGTCACCATTGATATCAATGGTGACGGAAACATTGCTAATGGTTTCCGGTTTTCCGACGGAATCAATAGTGCAGTCGACTCCGCTATTGATTCCGTCGTTAAAACGGAAACCTGCCGGAATGGTGACGAACGGAAACCATTAGCAATGTTTCCGTCACCATTGATATCAATGGTGACGGAAACGGAAGCTGTGGTTTCAGTTTCACTTTCCGACTCACCCGACGGAAACCTCAGACGGAAACCAGGAACGGAAAGCGAACACTGATGTGAACAGGCCATTATCGTGTTTTCAGTACAGGGCAGTATTCCCGCGGGGAGGCAGTCACTCACGGCAGCATGGATGACTATGATGCTAGGAGCCCGGCTTTCTGAACTATGTTGGATCCTGGAAAAGCGGGCAACATACGGTCTGTATCTCACGCACCGAACACAGCCGTGTGAATTAACCCCATCATTTCCCTCACACATTAACCCAATGGTGCCCATCATATTCAATATAGTAAGTGATCCCATCAAGTACCTCGCCCACAGTTGTAATGGGCAACATTGTGTTGATGTGTGAGGTACGTGATGGGGTTATAATGTGACGCACATGAATGCTCAAAATGTTCAACCCTGTTCCTCACATCAGAAAATGGAAGGACTTTATATTTTTGGAGGTTTTTTGTTGCAAAGTATCGTTTTGGTATCGAGTATTGCAATAATACTCCAAGTATTGGTATCGAAATTCAAATTCTGGTATCGTGACGACCCTATTTGGTGCTGCGTTTTTTGACATTTGATGGGTCAGTTTACTGGTGCCTTTCATTTTATGGGTCATTAGGGCATATTATTTAAATTTATCTCATCAAGTACCGATGGTTTGTATCTTATCTTGTGAAACCCTTGTTTATGACATATACATTTTGCCTTGTGTGGGGTTTTTCCCCCCGAAATTTTTTTTCCCACTTGGGAATAGAGGCATTTTTCTGTGGGACTTTCACTTACTATACTAGGTTGTGATATACGTTCGCACTGTATAACTATCTATTGGATTTTGTGCATTCTTGAACACCACTGCAGATAGTACAAACAATACATATCAAGGCTAAGTGCACTTATAAAGATATTTTGTATATTTACAACGTGTGGTTCTACTATATGGTTGTGTGGTATACATTTGTAGGGGTTTGTTCTAGTTGGTATACCACGATTGATATGATGAGGGAAATCGTATTCTTGATAGGTCTCTAATTAGGCTCCAAACCGAAGGAAAAAAAAAGGAAAATGGGTGGAGAGAGCAGGGTCTATGCATTTCTGAGGCGTGGGTGACTCTGTGACTAAACAATAGCGCCATAGCTGCTAAAAATGGCAGCTTTCTACCTCCTTAGTTATTACCAAGACCCAGGTACAAGAGACACGACAGAAGCAGATGTTTTACATACCATAGTCATGGTGTACAATTTCTTGAGGGAAGCCATGGTGCGAAGCAGAAGAACAACTATTCCACCTCCTTCCACTGTTTCAACTGTACGGGCCAGCAAGTTGGGTGTCAGAGCCTCAAAATCCTGGCAAGGAGGCAAGAGACAGACCATTCACTACAGACAATCTAGACAGATCTCCAGCCTTCCCATGACATTTCTAGCGGCAGCCATCATGGATGTAGGATCACTCACCTGTAGGACACACATGCCATACGTGTTCCCCAGGATTTTATGGGTCTCGTTGTAGTAACAATAACGGATGTTGGTGGCAGCGATAAAAAGCTCGAAAGGGTCGTCCTCGTTAATGTTCAGCGAGCCGCTCTTAATTCTTTTCTGCAGCTTCCTCATTTTTTTCTTGCGGTTACTACAGGACAAGTAACAATGTTGAGAGTCTGACTCCACACATCGGATGTGTCGTCATAACCCAAGAACCCAATAGACCATATCCTACCTGCTGAAGCCTAATTCTTTCTTGTAACACCAGAGGACGGACGGCCGAGCTTTCACTGCTGATTTGGAGAGCATGTGATGGAGAATGACCACCTGCGAGCACATACACCATAAATTGACATAATCAAGACAGATCTGATACACTGTAACAAGCCCTGCACCTGTGTGGACAACACATGATCAACACCTTTTTTTTTTTTTTCAGCCCTTGATGCAAGCAGGGATGTTTGCATTCACTGACCGCAAGCAGAGGCTTTGTTTTAAGTCATCATCCTTTTTTTTTTAGAACGATTAATAATCATTGCTGTTCTGGGACTTTCTGATCGTTACATAAAACTGGAAATTCCCTTAAACAGAAACTCCAAGCTTGGCATTGCTTCGGGGGGAAAGATACCTCCGTATCATGGGGCTACACAGAGATGTACATAGGGGGTGTTATTGGGGCTCGGTGGGTGTGGCTTGTTACATTTAGATATACGACAGTTATCAGCGTCCAAGGATAGAATTTTGCCGAGCAAAAGAACTGTCGTAAATAAAAAAACAACAATACATTTCTCATGAGTCTTGCAACTCTTTAGTGTTCTTAAATGACATATTAAATAAAAAGTTATTACATAGCCCCAGAACATATCTGCAATAATAGGGATAAATCTGGACTGGTGGCCTGCTATTATTCTAACAAACACTAGGGGGCGCAGACTACGTACAGATGGATAGGAGATAGAAAATGTGATAGAGAAAGAGCACGAGCGAGAAAGTCTAGGATATGTAGACTGTTGCGCCCCCTAGTGCTCGATAGAATAGACATTCTGCTATTTTGTGACTATATTATATAATTGACCTGATCTTTCCCATGATCTCCCACAATAACAAAGAAACTCCTGTGTTTCTCTGCCACTCCATTCTCGATCAGCACCCGAATACGGTTATCGATCTTCTTCCGCTGCATTGTGATTAAAGAATCTGGGGAGATAAAAATCTAAATTTAAAGATCCTGAGAAATGATAAAGAGGATTATAAGTAAATATATTGTGAAAAGAGATCAACAAAAATGACAGATTGTTGTAACTTCACAGATTACGTAATACGTTAAACGTCTAATCTTCATCTCGCTGCTCGTCTGCAAATTAGAAGGACATTACATTTTGGATATCATAAATGATACAGAACAGGAACCGCCGAGGAGTCTTGTAATATTCTTAACTTGGGGGTTAAAATGTGGTCCAGCTGCTGCAGAACATCTTGGGGATGGAGTGACGGTCACAGACTGACAAGTATCTTCCCAAACTCTTCTCAAAGAGGCCCTGCAGCAGCAGTGTCCAACTACTACCAATCCGAAACGTATGACCTATGCCACGAATACACATTTAATTTACTGCCTCTCAAAGAGGCTCTGCAGCAACTTGGGCAATGCACTGTATAACACCCATGCTAGCTATAGATCACTGATTGATTGGAATAAATCTCTTCCCAAAGAAGATCTGCAGCAGCTGAGGCGATGTACTGTTTTATACACTACTGGAGCAGCAAAAAATATATAATACACAGCTCAGCTGCTGCTGAACCTTTTTGTAGATAGAAGCTAAAGATTCCGGTCAGTCAATCGGTGACTATATTGCCCCATCTGCTGCAGAACAGCTTTAAAAAAACAACACATGCACTTAGAAGAAATTACCACGCAGCACTGTTATTAGAGACTTCTGAACATTACATCAGTGCGGTGATGGAACTAGGGGGCTCTCACAACAGCCTAGAATAATGGGGTCACCGCACTTACTAAATGGCCAGTCATTCCGAAATATTGCGCCAATATCGGCCAAAAAGATCCAGCTCTCAAACCGCCAGTTATAATTCTCGGACACACCGTGTCTCAGTTAGACATGCTGTAAGTGTTTGATGGGGGTCTGACCACTGGGACCCCCACCAATGCCTAAAACAAAAACGCTGCAATTCCACCACAGCGTCAGGAGTGGCGCTATTTTGTAGAAAACCAAAGGGAGCGCTGCACTTTAAGACGTGCCCCAACCCCTTCATTCAGGATTTGCCCATGGGCTGGACCCCCTCTAATCAAACATGGGAGGCAGATCCTATTAATATAAGATTAACGATAATGGACAGAAACCCCCTTTAAACGTGGCTAGGATGGCGTGGGAACCTTTTTCTCTACTCATAAACCTCGTCCTATGTTAACACGTTCTCAAGCGCTCCCCCCATGCTGACAGCACAGCCTTGTAACAAACTTAAAAAGCGAAGAAGACACCAATCACCCACCCGGCTACACGTCCATATAACTCGCGTAGTCACAGACACATGGCGCCGATCATCACATACCTTGTAATCAGGCAGCCAGAGCCACACTCACATGCCGCATGCATAGAGCAAGGAAGGACCCCGACCTGTGCTGTCCGCAGCGCCTGATTATTTTTTGCAGGGGCCTTCACCGCACCGTCTCGCTAATGACGTCAGTGTCCACAGAAGATGACACCATGTTGGTGCCGGCAAATAGTCTTCATAGTTAAAAAGAAATGTGAATTTCTTGCAAAGTTCAAGGCTGCAGTAATTAGTTGTTTTAGGACAGAGAGAGAAATTATGTTACCAATTAACTGGTTGCCGACACAGGACGAGTATGCTCGTCCTGAGCAGCGAGCACTTCGCGCATTAGGACGAGCATACTCGTCCTGTGACAGCCGTCTGTGCCGTCTCTGTGTGTGCGATCGAGAGCGGGGCAACGGCTGTAATACACAGCCACGGCCCCGCTCTGACAGCGGAGAGGAGAGAAACATCTTCTCTCCGCTGTTAACCCTTTGAACGCCGCGATGACAGCTGATCGCGGCGTTCAAGGAGAGGGGACTGCACATTGATCGCGTCACAGAAAATAACTGTGACGCGATCAAAGCCCACAACTCGTATGGCCAGACAGCCCAGGGTCCAGTGAAGGACCCCAGGGCTGTCTGAACATATTTCCTGTTGTTAGGGCATACTGAGGTATGCCCTAACAACTGCCTGTGTACGATCAGTAACAGGCTAATGTACTGGCATATAGATCTATGCCAGTACATTGCAGTTACAAAATAAAAATGATAAATCCCTTTATGGGATTTAAAAAAAAAGTTAAATGAATGTAAAAAAAAAATAATGGTAAATAAATAAATAAAAAGTAAATAAAATACACAGAAACATACATTTTTTATAATAAATCAACTTTTTAAAATATAAGTCCCAAAATATAAAATAATATAGACATATTTGGTATCGCCACGACCGTAACAACCTGTACAACAAATCTATAACATTATTTATGATGATTAGTGTAAGGTGTAAAAAAAAAAATATTAAAACTGCTGCACAACTGCTTTTTTTCTGCATTTTAATCTAATTAAAAATTTATAGAAATTAAACGATAATGTATTTGTACCAAAAAATGGTACGTACATAAAGTACAACTCGTCCCGCAAAAAACAAAGTCTCATACAACTACGTCGTACAAAAAATAAAAGCGTTATGAGCGTCAGGATGCAAAGAGGGAAATTTAAAAAAAATTGCTCTGTCCTCAAGGCTAAAATTGGCCGTGTCCTTAAGGGGTTAATAGTGTCTGTTTATTTTGTGAACAACGTAGAATTGTTACTTTTGGCTATGTTCACAAAACCGCTGAAAATACGGAGATGTTTTAACCTGGGTTCACTGTGTTTTTTGCAGGCAGAAAATCTGCCTCAAAATTCCGTTTGGAATTTTGGGGCAGATTTTGCTCTGCCTGCACGCCGATTATCGCAGCGTTATTCACCCGCGGCAAAAAAACACAGCGAAATACGCTTTCTCTGCCTCCCATTGATGTCAATGGGAGGTCAGAAGTGTAAACGCCCAAGGATAGGGCATGTCCCTTCTTTTTCCCGCGAGCCGGTTTTTCCGCTCGTGGGAAAAAACGCCTCCACCTCCCATTGAAATCAATAGGCATTTTGAGAGGTTTTTTGGCGCATTTTCCGACTCTGTTTCCACGTAAAAAAACTCAGTGTGAACTGGCCCTCGGAAAACAGCTCCTGATTTTCAGCCGATTTTTAAGCAGCTAGCGTTTTTTTACAGCCGTTTCTGGAGCTGTTTTTCTATTGAGTCAATGAAAAACGGCTCAAGAAGTGTCATGCACTTTTTACGAGGCGTTTTTCAACACGGCCGTTCTTAAAAACAGCCGCATAAAAAACGTCCCGTGGAAACGGAACACCATTTTTGCCATTGAAATCAATGGGCAGGTGTTTGGAGGCGTTCAGCCCCCGTATTTTCACCCGGTATTAGGGAAGTTTACGGCTGAATATAGGCCGTGTGAACATACCCTCAGTTCTTGAAGAGTTTTTGGAGCGGATTTTCCATTGACATGAAAAACGCCTTAAAAGAAGCTTCAAATGAAAAAAAGCTTCAGTCTCAGCTTCAAAAATGCCTCGAAAACCGTGCTGTAATTTCGGAAACTTCTTTTTGTACCTCTGAACATACCATTTTCTGTTTTTCTGCAACTCTTGTAGACTTTATGCTTCAATTTCTATTTTCAAGATCTCTGCTTGCAGCCAGTGAAGATGTACTCTTGCTTACCTCCAGTGGCTAAAAAATTGCGTCACGCTGCACAGCGTATCCGCCCTGAACACCGCAGGGAATGCCGTCTGAAAATCCATAACCACATTGTGGTGCATTTTTTGGGGCGGAATTTGCGCTGCGGAAAGCAGCACTGGAGGAAAAAAAAAATGTCATACTAAATCCCCCCCTCTTGTTTGTGGTCCGGCCTCCTGGGATGACGCTGCAGGCCATGTGACCGCTGCAGCCTGTGATTGCCTGCAGCGATCACATGGGATGAAACGATCATCCCTGGAGGCTGGACTGTAGAAGAAGCAGGGAACTCTGGGTAAGTATAACTTTGTGATTTTTGCGTCAGAATCGCTACGATTCCGCCGCACACACCACTTTGTTCCAGGTTTAAGGACCCCATTGTATTCAATGAGGAAAACCCGCAACACAAGAGCAGCGATTTCAATTGATGTGCGTTTTTTTCCACTGTGTGGGGGTGAGATTTGTTGAATACTCACCCACTTTGCTGCTACAGTAATACGCTCCAGATTTTCCGCAATGAATCGGCAGTGTTTACGTCTAGTGTGTTCCTACCCTTCGGGTACGTTCCCACACACAGAATAGGCTCATAGCAAATAATGTCCGCGGCCATGTGCACGGCCCGAGATTGGCAGGCGGCTTGCGGGTGACACTCCACCCCCCAGCTGACCCAAAAATCACAGCCGCGCACGTACATGGCTACGGTCGTGTGCATGAGGCCTTAGTTTGAATGTGCATAATTATGTGGGTAGCCATCTTGTCTGAGCTGCTGCTTTAGGGTCCTCTCACACGGCCCGACAGAGGTCGTGTAAACGAGCGCCGATCAACGAGATAGCTCTTTGATCAGCGCTCGTTTGATTCTTTCACAAGGCGCTATGTATGGGAACGAGCGCTCGTCCTCATACATTTTCATCATGTTGGCTACGTCTCCCTGTTCACACAGGAAGATGTGCTGCCGACAATGATAATATTCCCTGCAGCATAAACAATACAATCAGCCGACGAACGAGCGTTCGCGGGGCAATGATCGGGATCCAGCGCTCATATGAATGCTCGTCTGTCCAATAATAGGCCCGCGTAAACAAGGACTTTACTCTGTGGACAGCAGTTTAGAGATCTGCTTTACAGCAGCACATGGGCGTACTTGAGAGGAATTATTGACTTCTATTGGGAGATTTTTGTGGGCATCCTCTTTTTGGAGGTCACGGAGGGGGAGCTGTAGCCATCACCTATTGTTAATGATGGATCCTGTATTATCTATATATAAGGGTGTTAACTGCCATTGCAATCCCGCCCATAATGATAATGAGATGACTGCTGAGAAGTGATCTCTACCGAACAGGAAGGGTCAGTCTATTGCGGGCTTGGTGGCCAGAGTGACATGGAAAAAAAATGGTTACAAAAAATAGTTTAACATAAAAACAATAGGACATTTTTGATGATACATTCCCTTTAAGGCTACATCACAAGACCTGAACAAAGGGGTATTCCCAACTCCGACTTTTATAGCCTTGCCTCAGGATATGCCATAAATGTCTGATAGATGGGGGTTTCAGCTCTGGGACTCGCACCTGTGACTAGAACGGAGGTCATCGCACCACCCTAAATAGGAGATCCGATGCATTCAAATAAAAGTTATATGGAGCCTATAAGATGTGCACCGCCCCGAACATTTATTTTATTTGGAAGGACCAAATCCGTGTTTCTGGGTGAGTGCGGTATAGTACTGCATAAATTAACAAGGAGTACGCAGTTATCAGTCCTAAAAAAACCAAAAAAAAAACCAGGGAATTCTGCCTGATAAACCGCACCAAATAGCGGCGCAGATCTTTTGGCAGATTCTCCGCTGCTGAAACACGGTTGGAAGAAAAAAAACAAAAAACAACGCACTGCAGGTCAGTAGATGAACGGTTTCTTGGCAGATTTTTTCCGCAGCGTGTGGAGGAGATTTGTTCAACTGTAATCCGTTGCAGAAAATCTGCAGTGTTCACGCTGTGTGTGAACATACCCCTAAACAAATCTGTGCAGTCCAAATAAAATGGATGTCTGGGGGCGGCAGGTGGAGCACACACCCTATTTGTTCCAGTTCACCTCTTAATGCATTGATGTCCATTCGCATTGTCCTGGCCCCTGAGTGACAGATTTTGTGCATAAAGAAATGTAGAGTTTCACAGTTTAGCGTAGGATATAAAAATGAGTTTATAATGACCTAAACTCCCTATTTCTGCATCACAAGCGTTGTTGTAAGTTATAGAAAGGTTTCCCTGCATAAATAGCAAGTGTTTGACATCATCTGTCCCCACGTATTTAAATGACATACTCCTCAAAAACGCTGGGTGTATTTTTACAGTCAAAAACATATTTAGCGCGACGTCTCGCCACAACTTTATTTGGACATGTCTCACTCAACTTTACTTCTTCCTATTTTTTCATACAAATACCATGCATAAGGTTTTCTACACACTCTTCTTCCATTCATCCGGAGTCCCGCCAGAATACTCAACCACTTTTATAAACGTGTTTTTATTTGCCTTCTTTTAGAAACGACTGATCCATTATTTACCTTCTTACCCGGTCTCCTAGAATGAACCACAAGTGGCCGGTTGAGTTGGATAAAAACCTGATCCTCATCGGAGCCTTAGAAAATTTGGACTTATCCAAACATGGAGCACAAACTCTGCAATAGTAATTCAAACAGAAAACCAAAACTAGACCAGCAAGTCCCTGACATTCCCGTACGGCCCAAAAATCTCAATTTGGAGCATAAAAAAAATAACAAAAACCCTTCACATGATGAATTGACTACAATGTCGCTACCTGCCCGGACAGACTGGATGATTCAGCGATCGTCCTAACCATTATGTTGTGGGCATTACACATTGGCCCTGGTTTTATCCACTGCACATAATGAATTGACCATTTAAAGGGCATGACTATAAGATGATCACATCCACCAGCTTAAGACCCAAAGTGAATATGCTACCAGGGCTTAGATGGTTAACCGGAAATCGAGCCCATAGGCAGCCACTAGCTCTTTACTGAAGTACAGGAAGATCATGCCGCATATGGATTCAGGATGGTTTGCATATCCAAAAAATAGAAAGCGGACGAATGTAGTCTCATTTCAAACCAGGCAACAATAAAACAGTCCCCTTATTAAGATTTCCTGGCAAGGAAGAGGGGGATGGGAATAAAAAACAAAACAAAAAAGTGAAACTTCTTGTAACAGACACCAGCGGGTGTGCCAGGCTTCCTTCCAATGGGTTAATTGACCTGTTGACTGTTCATTTGTGGCATCCCTCGGCTAGGTCTTGGGGGCCCTCCGCGACCTGCAAGATGAAATAGCTTTCTTTAAAATAAACCTAAAGAATGGAATTTAAAGTAGTTCCTTTGTAATACAGATTGTACGAAGGATAAATAAACGCCTACGGCCCAGGATATTTGGGCCGAGTCATTAGCCGGTGTCATGTTTAGAACTGCAGTGCTCTTTCCCAAGTCAGATGCGTCACCGAGAAAGAATCCGACCTATTGATGTTCACGGAATATTGGTAGATCAATAGTACAGAAAGATACCCGACGTCTATGAATAATAGCATTTGTAGATCTTTTAACCCCCCCATCCCTGAAACATATCATACAGACAATGCACGTAGATCATTCACACACAAAGCGCACACATACACATGGAGCGGTAAAGAGAAGAAAAACAGCATGGGCACGTAGAGAATAGTCATAGCCCAAAAGGGTCACGGACCAGGAGCAGTAGAAAGAGGCGAATAACTTCTAATGCAGCCCCAGAAGTGTCTCTAATGTGGATCCGGTTGAACATGCCAAACTTTCTGCAGATATAAACTTCTTAGTCCTAGGTGTACTTTTGCTTTGTAGGCGTTTTTTTGGTAGAAAACCCAGACACGGAGTATGTAGTGCACGACAGCAGAGCTTAATAAAACAGACCACAAAGAACTCTGCGGTTGACGTTAACACAACTTTATTTGAAACTCAAGCAACAATTCACAAGTTTGAGTTTGATGGGGAATTTTAATAGCAGGGGTAAAAACAAATTTTATTTAGTTTTACTTGCAAAAGTTAAAAAGAAAAAAAAAAATATATGAATGTACACGGCCCCATTTTGGTGGGAAAAGAAAAAAAAAATTAAGTTAAAACTTCAAGTTTTCAGGAGAGATTGTTAAAAGAAAAAGAAAAAAGAAAAAAAAAAAAAAAAGAAAAAAGCCAAGTCACTCTAGCAAAGGCAAAGTTTTTAACAGAGTGCTAACTTGATGCTCAGTGGATTTCAATGGATCCTATACAAAAAAAAGTGGAACATCTCGCTCAGCACCCAAGCGAGTTTTAGAGTTACTACACCTCAAACTAGATGCTGTGGGAGACTTGCTGTGGCCGACGTTATCTAGGCATGTTATTGTAGGGGATAAAATATTCCTTCTGCTCCTCAGGCTTGAAACCATGATGCCTGAAAGCTGAATTAGGAGTGGATCGCTTGAGAATTACCTCGAGGAGCGCCCCGAGGACCTCCTTGTCCAGTGCCACGTTTAAAGTTTTGTTGGTAGCCATCCTGAGAGAGAGAGAAAGATTACAGCGTGTCAGTCTTATTCGGTTATGCCAGCGTCTACAAACCATAAGGCAGAAGGTTTCACCCAAAGTATTCCTGCATTGATATAGAAACCTCATCACTAAGCCAAGTTCATGTTTCTTCCATTGCTTGTGGCATTTTACTACCATCCAGCCCGGTCCCAAATAGACTAGGACTCTACGGTGACCCTTGATAAAATGGCACCAATACTCATAAAATAGCCATATAGCCCTGGCCTTAAAAACATGTCAATTCAGCATCTTCCGACAATCATCCTCTGAGATAAGTAACAGAAAAGGTAAGTGTCACAAATAAAAACCAAGTCGTCATTTTATCATCAAAGGCGATTCAGGTAATTATCTTCCGATTAAAAGAACCCACAGGTCATTTTTGTTTGACGTTCAATAAGATTCTCAACAGCACTTACCCGTTGGTAGTTGTTGGTATAATCCCGGGGAGCGTTGAACTGTGGCTGTGAATAACCGCTGTTTGGAGTGTTTGAGAAGGCAGGGCGGTAGCCATCATAAGCTCCTGTGAGCATAGAAGTCGTAAAATTAAAGGGTTTATACGACAGAAAAAGCTGTTCCGTGGTTTTCAAATCTAAACTAATGAAACTTACTAATAAAACTTTCCATTTGAAAACTTTACGTATGGCCCGTTGTCACGCCCTGTCACATGATCCCAGAAGTGGAACTTCTGTGTAAGCTGGGATGCCTCGTGTGCCGGGGAGCTTCCTCCTCCGACCTGTGCGTCTGCAACGTGTATGAAGGGGCTGTCTGGCTCAGTTCATTAGTGAAGCCCCAGCTGTTACAGAGGAGGGGCGGACGTAGGGTCTTATTACACGGCCCGTGTAAACGAGCACTGATCACACTAAGCAATGCTTGCTTATGTATGGGGACAAGCCATTGTTACTCCGATCACTTGTCCCCTGAACCAGTGTTCATATGAACGCTCGTTTGCCCGATCATTGGCCTGTGTAATAGGGCCTTAGGCTACATTCACACGAACGTGACAGATTTACCCGCATAAGTCTGCCCGTGTGCGTTGCGTTTTTGCATCAGTGTGCTTTGCGTGTGACGTGTTTTTCACGCACTTGCAGGCACTTTTCTTTTTTAAATGCAATTAATGCGTGAAACGCCGACAGCACACGGATGTGCGTCCGTGGTTTTCACGTACCTACTGACTTCAATGGGCGCCGCGTAGGTGCCAATATAGGACATGCAGTGAGTTTCACGCAACGGACTCTCGATGCGTGAAAACGCACGCGTGTGTGAATTGCCCCATTGAAATCAATGGGGCCGTGTGCGGTGCGTTGCTTCAACGCAGAGCACAAGGATGAGAATAACACTCGTCTGAATGAGCCCTACAGCTAATGAATGGAGCCAGACAGCCCGTTTATACACGTCATAGACACACAGAAAGGGAGGCATCACGGCAAACGCTTCACTTCCAGGACCATCCGACGGAGCGACTTCGGGCCATCCATAAAGTTTTCAAAAGGAAAGTACATTAGTAAGTTTAATTCACATTCTAAAACCACTGAAAAATATTTTTCTTTCGGACAAACCCTTTAAATGCAACACCCAAGCACTAAACTAAATAAAAATTTAAATTATATATTTAAAAAGTAGATGACACGACACTAAGTAAACCTCCAATTATATGTCCTTATACCCAACTAATTCACAAAAGGAGAACCCTTTATAAATGTGTTTTATAAACGAATACAAAAACACACATAAAATCCCATTTAAGGCTCAAGAAAAATCTAAATGTGATAAACAAGTCTGAAGACATACCTCGGAAACCATTAGAAGGCCCTCTGTAGCCATTCATCAAGCCCCGGCTTCCACGCTGTCCACCTCGGGGCATCCCTCGGTTGTTGTAGAAGGGTTGGCTGTTGCGAGGAAATCCAGCATTCTGCTGTTGTGCCTGCTGATGCCCAGCAGAAGTTTGGAGAGACTGGTCCGATGCTGCATGGTAAGGGTTTACCACTTAAATTAGAAGAAAAATAAATTATTCATTTTGGCGCTTGAAACGGTACAATATGATTAACCCCTTAGTGACCAGCCTATTTTAGGCCCTAATGACCAAGCTATTTTATTTGTTTTTCCATAGTCGCATTCAAAGAGCTATAACGTTCTTATTTTTTCGTCTACATAGCTGTATGAGGACTTGTTTTTTGCGGGATTAGTTGTGCTTTTTAATGGCACCATTTTTGGGTACATATAATTTTTATATTAACTTTTATTAACCTTTTTGGGGGGGGATTATAAAAAAAAAACAGAAATTCCGCCATTGTTCTATGCGTTTTTAAATTGACGCCGTTCACTATGCGACGAAAATAACATGTTACCTTTATTCTATGGGTCGGTACGATTACGGCATGTGTAGAGGTTTTTTATGTTTTACGACTTTTGCACAATAAAAACACTTTTGAACTAAAATTATTTGTTTTTGCATCGTCGCTTTCCAAGAGCCGTAATTTTTTTATTTTTCCATCAATGTAGTGATTTTTTGGGCTTGTTTTCTGCGGGACAAGACGTAGTTTTGAATGGTACTGTTTTGGGGTACATGGGACTTATTGATTCATTTTTATTATGACTTTTTTGGGGAGCAATGGAAAAAAATTGCAATTTCGCCATGGTTTTTTGCGTTTTTTTTTTTACGGTGTTCACTTTGCGGTTTAAATTACATATTAACTTTATTAATGGAGTCATTACGGTCGCGGCGATACCACATATGTGTACTTTTTTTTTTTTTTACACTTTTACTAAATAAAACCACTTTTTATGGAAAAAAATGGATTTATTTTTTTACTGTACTTTTTATTAATAATCTTTATTTCACTTTGATGACTGATTTTATTAGTCCCACTAGGGGACTTTACTGTGCGATGTTCCGATCGCTGCTAGAATGCTCTGGTATACTTCGTATACCAGAGCATTATTGCCTGTCAGTGTAAATCTGCCTCCGGCGCGTCCTAACAGGAATATGTCCAGGGCAGACCTGGGGGCTTTTATCAAGCCCCCGGCTGCCATGACACCCCATCGGAGACCCGGGATTGCATTCACGGGCCGCCGATGGGTGACAGAGGGAGCGCACTCCCTCTGTAAACAAAGTTAAATGCCGCGGTCGCTATTGACGGCGGCATTTAACGGGTTAAACGGCCGCGATCGAAGTAAACTTCGATCGCGGGCGTTGGAGCAGGAGCTCAGCTGTCATCAGACAGCAGAGCCCCGGCTCCTGCCTGCACGGGAGACCCGTGCAGGACTTAGACTAGGCTGACGTGAAAAGGCGTCAGCCTAGCCTAAAGCCCATTAGTGACCGACGTAAAAAGGCGTATTAGTGGTCACTAAGGGGTTAAGTGAATCCTATGAATTCAATAATCCTAAGGGTATGTTCACACGGCAACGCCAATTACGTCTGAAATTATGGAGCTGTTTTCAAGCGAAAACAGCTCCTGAATTTCAGACCCATTTGCAAGTGCACGCGTTTTCGCGGCGTCCATTAGGGACGTAATTGGAGCTGTTTTTCAATGGAGTCAATGAAAACCGGCTCCAATTACGTCCCAAGAAGTGACATGCACTTCTTTGAGGCGGCCGTCTTTTTACGCGCCGTCTTTTGACAGCGGGGCGTAAAAAAAAAAAGCCTGTATGCACAGAACACCGTAAGACCTATTGAATTCAATGGGCAGATGTTTGCCGACGGTTTGGAGCCATTTTTTCAGCCGTAAAACACCTGAATTGCGTCCGTAAATAGGGTGTGTGAACATACCCTAAGGAACACCTTTATAGTATGCTGGAGTCTTCAAACTTTCATTACAATAGAATGGCAAACTCCATTAGAGCTGGAAGGGATCAGTCATTCGCTGTACATTGAAGTGTTACCTGTTTGTAGCTGCTCTTGTTGAAGTTCCGATTGTTCCACTTGATGAGGCTGGCCAGGGAAAGATTGATTGTAACCGGCTTGGTACTGGTTCTGTTGCAGTGTTTCTGCCTCATTTACAGGAGGGACAGGTGCATTCATATTAAATACCTTGCAAAGAAAAATAGAAAACTTTTACATTTTGGTTGTTACAATCATATTGCAGTCTGAAAGCATAAGTAATAGACGGTTCAAACTAAAACCCCCTCCCATCTTCATTGATCTACTTACAGTCTGCATGGACTGGAATGGAGCAGCATTCACATTGATACCACTGCTATGTAGTGGTTTGTTGGACCCAGTCTGAAACACCTGAGGTTGGGAAGCAGCAGGAAGTGACGAGGAAGTCTGTGTTGGATCTGGACTTAAGGTTAGCGATGCCTGGCAACGAGACATGTTAATTCAGATTATTATCTAAAAAGCCCTTTCCCAAAGGCATCATGCACAAAACGGTTTCCATTTTGCGGACCGCACGATACGGATCCTTGTGCCCTCCACGTGCTGTCTGTCTGTTTTGTATTTTTTGGGGACCCGTACACTAGAATGAGTGAGACGGACCGCAAACACTAACAAGAATAGGACCTGTTCTAGAATTTGCAAAACAAAAACACGGATGTGTTCTTGGTCCCATAGAAACGAATGGTTCAATGTGCTATCCGCAAAAAAAACAAAAAACGGATAGGACGCTGAAGCAAACAATGGTCGTGGGCATGAACCTTAAGATCACTTGGTGGCGGTATTTTACCTGAATCTGTTCCATGGCATCATTTTGGGACCGCTGTTCTGTGGGAAGAGACGTTTGGTACAACTGTGCAGAACCAGCATAGCCTTCACTAGTGGAAGAGACCATTAGAACCTTTAAAGGAAGCAAAGCAGACACTCTAAAATAGGTATAAACAGGATTTCTCTATTGTAATTATACAGTGAGATTTTAGGACTCTCTATTGTCTCAGTCACTGAATAACGTAGCATATCAATATTTTGGATCACATCTCATGTAAATACACCCTCAAAGTGAAGGAGAAGCGGACACAATCATATCATTTCTTAGACACAAACTGAACTCACCTGTATGCTATCTGGACCTTGGCTGGGTTGAGATAGCCTGGGCTCCGAGTGAACTAGAGGAAGAAAGAAAGGCGAGTTGAACTCCAGACAGTGTCGTTTATGGATACAATTGGCGTATGAACTGGGAGCTTTCCAAGCGCATATGCTATGCGAAGCGGACAGTTCAAACAGTGTGAATTCACCCTAAGCCTATATATATATATATTCAGGTAGAAGAAAGCAGCACTTCGTAGTGAAATGGCGGGTGCTATGTGGTCCTGACCTCGATCCCAACGGTCCTATAGATAAGTGCTGTGATCATTTTTGCATACATATATATATATATATATTTATTTTTTTAACTCTTACCTGGTTGACAAACCATCTGTGGCAGATCCAGGCTTTGAGCTGGATTCATGGGTTGTGCAGACACGATGGCTGGGTCAATTGGTTGGTTATCAAAGTCCAACATAGAGTCCTATGAAGGTAGAACAGGTGTGAGCGTCTCATTAAGGGTTCGATCCGGTTCACTGTATAAAAACACAGAAACTTCCTACTACTAACCTGCATGAAATTATATGGACCTTGCATTTGGGCCATCAGATCCTGAACCTTCTGCCTTCGGACAATGGGATCAGCTTGAACTTGGGGGATAGCATTTAGCGGAAGGGGCTCAGGATTTGGAGGGGATGGCGCTTGCGGTTGCTGGAGCGAGTTTACAACCTTGGAAACAAAAGTGCAATGTTAGCTTAAGAAATAAAAAAGTCAATCACCAGGACGAAGCATCTAACAAAGTAAAACAAGGCAAGGCAGCAGATGATTGTGCACCCACAAAGCGACCCCAAGAAAATACAACGCCTATTTAAATTGAGCGTCCCACTCTGTCAATCAGCCATGCAGGGTTACGTGCATGCAAGCAAGTCTATCTCACAAACTGCTTTTTGTTGGATCAAACTTGTGAAAATTTGACACGCCACTTGGAGGGGTGGGAGTGGGTCAAGGCCACACTTACTTCAACAGTTTCTACTGTCCAGTCATCAACTTGTTCCTTCTCATTGCTGAACTCGTTATCCGCCATGAACTGTCTGTTCACAAACTGCAGGAGAAAATAAAAGCACAATCGCTATAGAAGCCGACTACGATAACTGTCTGTACATGCGCAGGCGGATCAAAAAAACAAACAAGCGGCAACAACATGAAAGTCAAAACAATCTAGGATGAAATAAAAGCAACGAATTGAAAGCATTCGACATGCCCTCCCCAGCTTTCCCACAAGCTCCGGCTACTAATATTGGTCTGATATTTATTCATTTCACCTAATGTAAGCAAGTGACTGACAGCTTATAGAATTATGCCTAGTTCACACCACGTTCCTTGCTCCAAATTTAGCGTGTACATTTGGGAGAGATTCTGACGTACAAGCTTAATTAGTCCTTAAAGAGGCTCTGTCACCACATTATAAGTGCCCTGTCTCCTACATAAGGAGATCAGTGCTGTAATGTAGGTGACAGCAGTGCTTTTTATTTAATAAAACGATCTATTTATACCACTTTATTAGCGATTTTGGTTTATGCTAATGAGTTGCTTAATGCCCAAGTGGGCGTATTTTTACTTTCGACCAAGAGGGTGTTGTACAGAGGAGTGTATGACGCTGACCAATCAGTGACCAATCAGCTTCATGCACTCCTCTCCATTCATTTTCACAGCAGCATCGCGTTCTTACTACAGACATTAACGTTAATCAAGTGTCCTGATAATGAATACACATGACCATCTAGCCTGGACGTCATGTGTATTCAGAATCCTGACACGTCTGAATCTTTTCTGTGAGATTTCCAGCAAGGGAAACAAAATCTCGCGAGATTACGCGTGGCTTGCTGGAATCTCACAGAAAAGATTCAGAAGTGTCAGGATTCTGAATACACATGACGTCCAGGCTGGAGGTCATGTATATTCATTATCAGGACACTTGATTAACGTTAATGTCTGTGTATGTGGCCGCACATTGTGTTCTAGTAAGAACGCGATGCTGCTGTGTAAATGAATGGAGAGGAGTGCATGAGGCTGATTGGTCACTGATTGGTCAGCGTCATACACTCCTCTGTACAACGCCCACTTGGTCGAAAGTAAAAACACACCCACTTGGGCATTAAGAAACTCATTAGCATAAAGCTAAAAAAATCGCTAATAAAGTGGTTTAAAATAGATTGTTTTTCTAAATAAAAAGCACTGCTGTCACCTACATTGCAGCGCCGATCTCGTTATATAGGAGACAGGGCACTTATAATGTGGTGACAGAGCCTCTTTAAGGCTCGATTAGCCCGACGGAGACCAAAAAAAATGTCCTTTTCGACCTCAGTCGGGTTGGTATACGTAAGTTTTCCTTTTTTTTCGGTTCGGGTGACATATCCCACTAGATACGTATACAATGAGAACGTAAGAGAGGCTTCAGCCTTCCGTTGGAGGTATATGTGGGAAGCAAAACCTTACAGGACTGATTCAAGAGGCCGTGTGTACATGATCATGCCTAAAAGACCAGTTACACACATATGTATTGGTTACAGAACCCGTGCTGAAATTCTGCAACAAAGTACATTACAATGCATGTGAATGAGGTTTTACCAAACCTAAATTACTCACAGCGTGAAATAAGTGGACAGCGGTTTCTAGACATGCTGTGGATTTACAAATCATCAGCATGACGCATCTGTTGAGGTTCCTGCTGTGGATTTTACCCATTGCAATGCAATAAGTGAAATCGGCATTTAACACATGCAGATTTCCAGGCTGGACTCACACCGTGTAAACAAGTACGCAGTTTAATCAGCGTGTTAATGCCAATATTATGGCCACAATACCCAGACGTTCCACGATTCTACAGCACCAAACGAAGATCACATATAACCTGATGATTCTAAGGGCCCTTTTACACAGACCAATTATCGGGCCCTTGACAAAACGCTCGCTCCTGATCATTGTCCTATGTAAACAGGGCAACGATCAGCCAATGAACGAGCAAACGGTTGCTCGGTCATCGGCTGATTGTATTGTTTAATCATAAAATATTATCGTTGTCGGCAGCACGTATACCGGTGTAAACCGGGTGAGGCGCTGCTGACATGATAGAAATGTATGGGGACAAGCGCTCGTCCATACATAGCTCCTTGAGAAAGGAGTAAACGAGCGCCGATAAATGAGCGGTCTCGTTGATCGGCGCTCTTGTCGGGCCGTGTAATAGGACCCTAATTAAATGGAACCAGGAGAACAACTGTTATGTTTTTTAGAGCCGATATCTCCAGCAGGATAAAAGTTTCTCAAGTCACAGCTAAAAATATGCAATTTATAAAACTACACTGTTGAAAGACCCCTATAAAATGTAAAGTATTCAGCACAAAAGTGTAAAGAAATAAGACCGACTACAGGTATAATATTCGCTGTAATACTCTAAAAGCTGTCACGTATGCCAGTTGTGCAATTTTTTCCCCCAATTAGCTGCTATACAAAACCGCTGACTGTGCTGGGTGCAGCTTAGCGAGCTCCCTGCATCAGCACAAGTCAATCCAAGATGCAGCCAAGAGCATGCATTCAAATCCTTACCTCAGTGGACTCTACTTCAGAGGGCTCAGCATATTCCTCCACAACTTCGGGTTCTAGAAAATATTAAAATATAAATTTTAGCCCATTAAATGGGTAAATACCCAGATGTTGTTTTAACACTTAAACAAGCCATGCACATTAAACAGGTGGGGTGGGCCCCCCTGATGTCAAGATGTCCCATCCTTTGTTCCTGCAGGAGATAAGATGCTGCCAGAGTGCCTTTTCAGCGCCTTATTCCCCTCACCCCATTGAGAAAAAAAACAAAACATACACAGACATTTTTGGAGGAATCGGGAGACCTGATGTCGGCTTATAGCCATCTTATGTGTATGACTAACTTTTGGGTGTATTCCCATGTGCTGGTTTTGTGCTTATTTGTAAAATATAAATTAAAAAAAACTACAGGCGTGCATAAAAAAAATGACATCCTGCGCTCTACAATAAATGATGCAACTTGATCTATATCGTTTTAGTCTTGAAAGATGCAAACAATCTAGTTAACTAAATTGCCGTCTGTATCCATTAATACCATACGGTAGTTACGAGATCGTTTTAGTGGGACAGACAAAGCAGCCATGGAACCCCTACCAAGCTCGGGCGCTTGTTCTTCTGCAGGCGGCGCTGCAACGGCTTCCTCCTCCTCACAAAGCCCATTCTGGTGATTCTGGGGGCTATCAAAATATCCGCTCTGAAGAAGGCGATCCAGCAGTTCACGCAGGGCTTTATCTAGAACAGAGCATGACAAGTCCTCAGTTCTAATGACAAAGGGATTAAAAACCTCACTTTATGGTCAACTAAACAAACACACTATTTCATATGCAAATTGTTAGGCTTCTCTTTTCTACCGTAGTCATTACAACTACTGCCCAGGACCGGAGCATACAGGAAGGATACAGAAGATCTCGCTCGATTCCCAATCAGCAGGGACCATAGATGAGACTGCCTGGAGAAGAGGCACACACTCCAGCCTCAATAACTTATTTTCAGCTTTTGCCATAAGTATCACATCATTAAAGTGTAACTAAACTTTGGACATGTCATAGTAAAATGTTAAGAAGTTTTGATTGGTGGGGGTCTGAGCACTGAGACCCCCACCGATTGCTAAAACGAAGCCGTTTCGTTTCTGTTCGGCTTCTCTGAGTGGTGCACGAGTGCAATAGAAAAGTCTATGATTCCGACAAAAGTAAATCATGAAACGCAGCGGCACAGCGCTCACCTGAGTGCTCCTGCCGCTTTGTTTTAGCGATCGACGGGGGTCTCAGGGCTCATAACCCACCTATCAAAACTTCTGACATGTCAAACTCAAATGTTTTTTTAAAAGTTTAGTAATCCCTTAAGTGAGATGCTTGATGATCTTCCCCACCCCTAAATCAACATCTAAAACGATGTCCAAATATACAAGCCGAATTAGACATCTTTAAATTAGGATTCTGGAACTGAATTGTTGTATTTGAACATGAAAACAAATGAACTTTTCAGCTCCTAATCGGATTTCTAGAAAGAGGGCACACTGTGTGCATCAGCAACATTACTGCTGAGAGAGCAGATTCTGGCAAAGCCCAGGTCACTGCTGACTAAGGAAGAGCCGGAAAAGGCAATGCAGCCCAAACGCAGATAGCAGCAGTTTATGTCGGGCACTCCACTAATCAAAAAGACCCTGTAGCAGCGCATGGACGTCGCTGGAGGAGACAGATCCGCTCCGAGTTACATGATTTACATAAGCCTTACATGTAGTCCCACAAACAGCCTTGTCTTTTCCTTCAAGGACATCCCACAGGTGAATGGAAGCCTGTTCATACTGCTCACTCAACCTAATGGAAAAAAATGAGACGTTAAGAGTCACGTTTTAGGATTGTTCCATCTGGTATCAATGCACCGAAAAGCTTCAAAGCAATTTGAACCAATTCCGCAACTAAAGCAAACTACCCCCTGTACAGGACAAAGACCATCATTAATATCCAGCAATTAAAGTGCCCCCTCCAGTTACAGAAAACTACTGTTATGTCAGAAGCTGAAGCTACATTGAGCGATGTACCAGATTCCTCCTCAGAGCCTGGACCCACCGTAATGAAAAACGTCCTGATATTTGCTATATCGGAAGTTTTCTATACCTGGGAAGTACATTATAATACAAGACAAACCTAAACCACAACTATGTAGATCAAGAGGAATCCTTTCAAGGTATAAGCAGACCCAAATAAATATTGAATGCCCTTTAACCACCAAAATAAAGTTAATCTCTAGCTGTGTCCAAGATGTGTGTAATTCCAAATGCAAAATGAATGTCGATGCAACATCTCGCCTCTGTCAGGATAAGCTTTTAATTCAAGTTATGATAATAATAATAATAATAATAATAATAATAATAATAATAATAATAATAATAGCAATTATATGACTCTAAAGAAACAGCTAGAATAAACTAGAGACTGATCAAATACGGCCACACATGATATTTGTCAGCAGATCCAGTTGATTTTTACGGGCACTGCTGACTATCCCATGTGTAATTGTCCGATGGGTCGGATTTTAAGTTGCCAGATCCCGAAAAGAGTATTTCCATATTAGACATTTATTGTATATCCACAGGATGTGGGTCCAAGTTCTGAACGGGGGAACTTCGTAGAAAGGTGGCCGAGATTAGAGAAACAGCAGAGCTCAACCACCGTAGCACGTCAAGCCCGGCTGTTTCCGTAATCCTGGACATCTCTTTACTGAATCTTCACCTGGCTGTGGCAGTCCGAAGTCGCCTCCCAGGGTCTAACAAGAACAATTTTTTGTGATTTGTCTGCGACTTGCGGCCACACTGCTATTTTAGGATGCAATTTGGTTTTGAGTCGCATGCGATTTAGGAATTGCAACATCCAAGGGACACCCAAAAAACGAAACATCGCAAACAAGTTGCACGCAAAATACAGTAATGGCTATGCAGGCAAAGCTACGTGCAACTTGCGGACATCGACCAGAAATCCAGATTTTTTATTTTTGCGACTGTCGTGTTCGAATGCGACCGCATTTACTACTTGCGATGTTGCATTACTATCATAATATGGCGTGACCCCAGTCGCCATGTAGCCCTAGCCTAACTTCACAAAGCGATCAGTGGCACCAGGTCTGTCTGGCAGCCACTTGTCCCCATTGAAATAAATAGGCATTTTGCAGGTTTATCAAAGAGCTGTCGGCCCAACTAGGCACCTGAAATCAGCCTTTGATTTATATTTTACCTTACAGTCGGGTCACGATCAGGTTCCACCAATTTATAAAACTCATCCAATACTGCAAGTTCTTCATCGGACAACACAGGAACGCCACTTAACCCTTGCTTCAAGTCGCTGCGGACTTCCTCGTCACCGAGCTTATCCAAGATGAACTGGAGCTCCAGCACGGTTTTTAAACGTTTCTGTTCTGCTTCTTCACGCATGAGCTGTTCACGACGAGCGGTCTTTTTGATAGTTTTCTGAATCTGAAATGGGGGAACGGTTTTACTAGTTAGAATGGACTTTTTATTTTCATCTGCAACAGCCAGGACGACAGCCATTTCGGCAATAGTTAGTGAAAGAACTTGCAAGTTAGCCAGGGGAGTCCGGGAGCAGCATGCACATTGCGTGAATGAAGTTGGTAACGGTGAACTGCGCATTCACCCGATGCCGCTGGACTCACCTCCCAGACTGATCTCGCTAAGGCTCCATTCACACGACAGTGAAACACGGCCGTTTTCAGAACAATAGAGTTCTATGGGTATATTCACATGGCCGTTGTTTTAACGGCCCCTGAAAATTGGCTGTCAAAAAATAGGACATGTCCTATTTTTGGCCGTTTTGACGGCCCCACGGCTCCCATAGAAGTCAACGGATCAGCTTTTACCGGCCGTTTTTTAGGAAACAATCCCTGTAATGGCCGGTAAAAACTATCCTGGCCAAGGATTCCCGCACACAGTGCTACGTTGAGCGCTGAGCCCGACGAAGCCCTTGCCATTACTATCTATATAGGGACAGGGATGTCGGGCTTTCAACTGTGGAGTCTCCGGCCAGGGCATCGTGAGATCTCTTTCTATAATGAGGGGTGCTATCTACAGTGGGGGGGGGGGGGGTGGCTCTATCTACAGTGGGGGAGGGGGTTGGTGTCATCTACATGGGCACTGTGGCACTATATGGGGGTGTGACTATACAGGGGACACTGTTGTGCTATCTACATGGCACTATAAGGGCACTGGCAATTTTTTATGTGGGCACTATCGGCAGTGGGTACTGTGGCACGATCTACAGGGTCATTGCAGCACTACCTGGGAACTGTGTTTTCAGGAGATTTGGACAATAAAACCAACAAATTAAATCCATCCTTTTTTTTAATGGCCAAGAAAAACGGATGACAAACAGCCATTAAAAACGGACAGACGGACTGGAAATGGATGAAAATTTGGAGACACACTGATGCAAAATGGCCATGAAAAACTGACAGCAGTCGACTGCGCTATTCATCCCGTCAAAACGATGGAACTCTTGCACAACGGAGACAAACTGAAACCATTGGCACCAGATCCGTCACCATTGAAATCAGTGGTGATGGAAACGGAAACCTTTGGTTTCAGTTTGTGTCCGTCAGGGCTCCGTTCCGACGGAAAGCTCCAACGGAACCTCGGAACAGAGCCCTAGCGCAGATGTGAACAGAGCTCTGACGCAGATGTGAACAGAGCTATTTATAGCATATGTTTTCATTACATAATTAAAAGACAATACAATATGGTATGTGTGATCTGCCCCTACCAACAATGAGGGTGGGGGGGTCATCTACTTACATCTTGCCCCAAAGCCATAAAACTTCTTTGAAGCTCACGAGCAAAATCCATGTTTGTTACAACCTCTTGATATTTGGCCACCGCATCCTAAGATTGCACACAATTAAAAGGGAACATTCAGCTTAAATGAAATGTTACAATATTCCACAATTTAGGTTAACAATGTCGAGCAACCTTGTGAATTGTTACTTTTACTTATCTTGTGACGCTTTTTAATTACTTGATATTTTTTTGGGCTGTTCAGACAGAAATTCAGCAAAATTCTGACTTCTCCGAGTGCAGCGCATTGTAAGAGTGGAGACGAAACTTAAAGTTGAACTGGTTTACTGACCTGAATAGCATAGAGGGGGCCAACACAACAGTGGGTCATATCTCTGGAATGGGAAGGTCCAGGAAACAAAGAAAAACAGCGCTGGAATCAGGGAGACCACGCTATTCAGGTCAGGCACCCAGTTCAACTTATATGTCCTAGTGACAGGTCCTCTTTAAGGTGGCCACACACATTAGATAAAAGTTGGTTCATGGTTGAACGTCTGGAGAATAATCCTTCTGGGATCCTTAAAGGATCAGACACTGACTTTCAGGGTAATCCCCTATAGGTGGCACTAGAGACAATTTACGTTTTTCCTAGGTAGAATTGCCACTAAAAAGATCTCCGCTAAGAGAACCACTACCCGTCTAAGGCCCTGTTCACACTGATTTTTTGGCAGGCGGAAAAATCCTTTTGAGGCAGATTTGAACCTGCCTGCACGCTCTTTGCCACGTTTCTTGTGCCGTTTTTCGGCTGCGGCCATTGAGTGCTGAAAAACACGCTTTTTCTGCCTCCCATTGATGTCAATGGGAGGTCAGAGAAGGAAACGTCCGAAGAAAGGGGATGTCGCTTTCTTCCCGTAAGCGTTTTTTTACCGCCCACGGGAAAAACCTGCCTCTGCCTCCCATTGAAATCAATGGGAGGCAATTTCGGGCGTTTCTTGGTGCGGTTTCCGCGTCAAAAACAACGCTAAAATACTCAGTGTGAACTAGGCCTAAAGAGTCCTATAAACAAGTTGGATCCAAGTTGGGATAAGGGTGCCTTCAGACAGCTCTAACCCAATGGTGATCGAAGTCCAGCAGAATTGTGAGAGGTATGGGATACGCAGCCATAAAACCAAGCTAAAATGCAGCCATATTATAGCCGTCTGATTGAGGCCTTATAACCAACAAGTGAAGTCAACCAACGCTTGCCACTTAAACAAATTCTACTAAATAGTTAAAATGATAAAAGTTAATTCTTTGTAATTACCAGTTGGTCCTGATTCAGCCGTTCTCCTTTGTTCATTCGATCCTGGTAGTCATCCAACTTGCCCTGCAGGACATTATGTACAATTATGGGGGCTGCACAATCAGACTAAGCAAAGACAATAGGGATACGGCTCTGTCCAGGCAGGTTCAGCCCCGACCATGTACCCAAAAAAATATATATATATATATTTCTTGAAGTGTCGAGCATTTGCTCTAAAACGGACACACGCGGCTTTTCATCAGTTATTTCCTCGATTTTTTCCCTTGTCCTTATTTTCTAAAGGTTAACTTCCTTCTAGTAAAACCAGCTAAAAGGAATTTTTTTTTTTTTTTTTTTAACCATATTAATGGCTGGAATACCCTTTAAACTTTGCAGAATGGGAACCTATGGAATAAGTGATAAATGTTACATTAAATGGGGGTCCAACCACTGATCACTAGAACGGAGAACCTGGTCCCTCCACACCGAGGAGTTGTATGGGGCGCTGGTTTCTTATGTTCATCGGAGCGCTGCTGTTCCAAACAATTACGGTGAGGTACAAAAACAGCCAAGTGAGAGAAGTTGGATCCCCAACAAACTAACATTTATCACCTATACATGGGATGGGTGATAAAATGTTAAATGACTGGAACAGCCCTTAAAGTTTCTGGTTAACAAAAGTACATACACAACCTAGTAATGTAAAATTGGAAAGTCATTATTATCTTTATCTAGGTTCATTTATCGTGCAGTGCGGAGTTCTCTCATTAAAGGGAATGCATTACTTTATCAATTAAAAGTCTATACTGGAACTTTTTTTATTGTAATCCTGCCCTCTGCAGAGAATAAGAACTGCTAACCCTGGCTCCAGTGTACACAGCACGAGCAAAACTCATCTCTACAGAACAGGGAAGGTCAGTTAAAGCATTCACTGGCCGGTGTGAAAACTGCAATTTTAAAAGGCCCTTTTACACGGGCCAATTATTGGCAAACAAGCTCGTTCCCCACAGGGCAACGATCAGCCGATGAACGAGCGATCGCTTCGTTTCCGCAGCAGAAAATATCATCGTTGGCAGCAGATCTCCCGGTGTAAACAGAAAGATGTGCTGCGGACATGATAGAAATGTATGGGGACGAGCGATCTGAATTTGGTTGTTTCTGCAAGTTTCAATCAACTGAATAGGACAGTCGTGGAAATGTCTGCAATAAATCTGCTGTGTGCAAACTTATCCTGTTTGTTTTTGGGGACTTATTAAAAAAAAGTCAAACAAATTATTATCTTGTTTTACAAAAACTTAATTAACCCCTATCCGCACGAGGACGTACAGTTACTGAGTTTTTCCCGGTGCACACTGTCGGCGACAGCGGACACTCCACTCTTGCTGACCAGCGGTCCTTTGCCGCTGATTTCGACGAATTAACCCCTTAAATTCGGCGATCGGTTGAAATCGGCGAATTTTGGGGGTTTCTAACATATCGGCAGACCCCGGTCCGAAATCGCGGGGTCTGCCGATAGTTAGTATGGCAAACGGAAGCCAAACAATGGCTTCCGTGTCTGCCATGGACGGAAGCCCATCAGGACCAACCTTCGGCTGGTCCTGATAGGCTTCCTGTCAGAGTGACAGGAAGTCACTGTGTCGTTCCCGATGGCACACTTTCGGCGACACGGTGTGCATCGGGAACTTGGAGATCAGCTGTCCCCGACAGCTGACACTCTCCAGTGTTGCCGATTAGCGGCTCATCGCCGCTGATTTCGGCAATTAACACGTTACATGCGGGGCTCGATTGCGATCCCCGCATGTACAGGGTTTGTAGCACATCAGCAGCCGTCATGCAATCGTGGGGGCTTCTGATGCTTGTGATGGCACCCGGGGGCCAGACAACGGCCTCCGGGTCTGCCATGTATGGAAGCCTATGAGGATCAGCCTCTGACTGGTCCTAGTAGACTTATTGTCAGAGTGACTGTGACGTCACACTGACAGTTGGAATACGTTCCACTACCTAGGTAGTGTAATGTATTCTAGCAGCGATCAGAGCTGCAGGTCAAAAAAATAAAGTGTAAAAAGTAAAAAAAGTTAATAAAAATGTTTTATAAAAGTGTAAAAATAAGTTTTTGTTTTCCTATAATAAGTCATATATTATAGGTAAAAAATGAAACCGTAAAAAAAAAAGTACACATATTTGGTATCACCGTGTTCGTAACGACCCAAACTATGAAACTATAATGTTAATTTTTCCGCACGATGAACGCCACAAACAAAATAAACGGAAAACTATGTCAGCGTCGCTATTTTTTGGTCACCACCCCTCCCAAGATATAGAATAAAAAGTGATCAAAAAGTCGCATTTACCCCAAAATGGTACCAATAAAAACTACAACCCGTACCACAAAAAACAAGACCTCCCACAGCTTTTTTGATGAAAAAATAAAAAAAGTTACGGCTCAGAATAGCGTGTCCCAGAAAATATTATTTTATAGAAACTTAATTTTATTGTGCAAACGCTGCAAAACGTAAAAAAAACTATACACATATGGTATCGGCGTAATCGTACCGACCCGCAGAATAAAGTAAAACGTAATTTATTGCGCACGGTGAACGCTGTAAGAAATTAAGAATTTAAAGCGCCAAAATCATTGTTTTTTGGTCACCTTAGCTCTAAAAAAGATCCTGTTGGGTCAAAATGCTCAATATACCCCTAGAAAATTCCTTGAGGGGTGTAGTTTCCAAAATAGGGTCACTTTTGGGGGGTTTCCACTGTTTTGGTCCCTCCGGGGCGTTGCAAACCCGACATGGCACTGAAAACCAATCCAGCAAAATCTGCGCTCCAAAATCCAAAAGGCGCTCCTTCCCTCCTGAGCCCTGCTGTGGGTCCAAACATCAGTTTACGACCACATATTGAGTATTGCCGTAATCTGGAGAAATTGCTTTACAAATGTTGGGGTACGTTTTCTCCTTTATTCCTTGTAAAAATGAAAAAATTCTGTTTCCACAGAAAAATAGGTAATTTTCATCTTCACAGACTAATTCCACTAAATTCTGCAAAAAAACTGTGAGGTCAAAATGCTAAGTATACCCCTAGAAAAATGCCTTGAGGGGTCTAGTTTCCAAAATGGGGTCACTTTTGGGGGGTTTCGACTATTTAGGTACCACAAGACCTCCTCAAACCTGACATGGTGCATAAAATATATTCCTAAAAAAAAGGAGGCCCCAAAATCCACTTTGCTTCTGAGGCCGGTGTTTCAGTCCATTAGGACACTAGGGCCACATGTTGGATATTTCTAAAATCTGCAGAATCTGGGCAATAAATATTGAGTTGCATTTCCCTGGTAAAACCTTCTGTGTTACAGTTTTTTTTTTTTATTACAAATGAATTTCGGCAAAAAAAATGAAATTTGTAAATTTCACCTCTACTTTGCCTTAATTCCTGTGAAACGCCTAAAGGGTTAAAATACTTTCTGAATGCTGTTTTGAATACCTTGAGTGGTGCAGTTTTAAAAATGGGGTGATTTATGGGGACTTTCTAATATATAAGGCCCTCAAAACCACTTCAGAACTGAACTGGTCCCTGAAAAAATGGCCTATTGAAATTTTCTTGAAAATATGAGAAATTGCTGCTAAAGTTCTAAGCCTTGTAACGTCCTAGAAAAATAAAAGTACGTGAAAAAAAATGATGCAAACATAAAGTACACATATGGGAAATGTTAACTAGTAACTATTTTGTGTGGTATTACTATCTGTTTTACAAGCAAACACATTTAAATTTAGAAAAATGGGAATTTTTGCTAAAATTTGAAGTTTTTCACAAATAAATATTGAATTTATCGACCAAATTTTTTTCACTAACATAAAGTACAATATGTCACGAGAAAACAATCTCAGAATCGCTTGGATCGGTAAAAGCGTTCCGGAGTTATTACCACATAAAGGGACACGTCAGATTTGAAAAAATCATCTGTGTCCACAAGGCCAAAACAGGCTGTGTCCTAAAGGGGTTAAAAGGGAATTTCAAATCACTTTCGGATTGATGGCGATACAACTGCCAGGACCCCCACTGATTTTGAGAATGAAGGGCCGCAGCGCTGCTGCTGTCTTAAAAGTGTAGTTAAACGTTCAACAAACTTCTGACATGTCATAAGTTTGTATTGCTGGGGGTCCGAGCACTGAGACCCCCACCAATCGCTAGAACGAAGCAGCTGAAGCATTCGTGTGAGCGCTCAGCTGCTTTGTTTCTGTTCTGCTTTTTCCGGAAAGCCGATGTATCGGAGTACAGGCTCATAGACTTTCTATTGAGTCCGTACACCGATACATTTATTTCCGGTAAAAGCCTAACAAACACGAAGCAGCTGAGCGCTCACACGAACGCTTCAGCTGCTTTGTTCTAGCGATTGGTGGGGGTCTCCGTGCTCGGACCCCCACCAATACAATCTTCACTATGACATGTCAGAAGTTTGTTGAACGTTTAGCTACACTTTAAGATCACTGTGCACAATGCCAAGCGTCTGCTGGAGTGGTGTAAAGCACCTCGCCACTGGACTCTGGAGCAGCGCGTGCTCTGGAGTGCAGATTTTGCCCTGCCTGCACTCTCTTTGCCGCGTTTTTTGCGGCCTCTTCATAGTTCACCAGGCACAGCATCATACACATCCGTAGCGGCTGTGCCTGGGATTGCAGCTCAGTCCCAGACCTGTAGTTCACATTAACCTGTCAGTCTAAATGCACAAAAAGCTCTAAAACCACCATTGATGTATAAAAATCATCATTAGCAGGAAAAGTCGCTCGCGTTGAACCCCCCCCCCCCCTCGGAAATAGCCATAGGAAAGTTACCCTCATTTATCATAACGTTGGCCGCGGTGCTCATATCAACCAATCAGATATTATCTTTAATTTCTGAAAGCTATGCTCTGATTGGCTGCTATAAGCAACAAGGCTATTACCTCTGTTGATTTTGATACCCAAGGCGCAATGGGGGAGATTTATCAAAGAGAGTACAAAGGAAAAGTGAAGCAGTTGCCGACAGCAACCAACCAGATTGCGGCTTTCATTTTCCAACGGGCCTCTGACAAATGAGGTGGGATCTGATTGGTTTCTATGGGCAACTCCTCCACTTTTCCTTTGCAGCAGTTGTGTTTGTGTCGCTTTTAGACTCAAACGTCCTAATATTTACTATCAGATCATTCTCCTGCAAAGGGGGGGGGGGGGGGGTGATATTTCTAGAATTATTTTTTAACACTAAAACACGCACATCCCTAGGAGCAGTAGTTGTCGGATAGGAGTTGTATTTCACCGGTTGCCATAGACACGGGGGGGGGGGATAGTCAGTGTGACGTCCCCGCAGCGGTGTACACGGGGGACCGGGCCTCATCCTCACACGATGCGGAGACGTCACCTCCTGCCCGGCCGGGACACAATGAGGCTGTGCAGGAGACTACAATACCCCTCCCCCCACCGCGCCTGACACTGGGAGCCGCCATGTTTATCCGCGGCCTAGTCCATGTGCGGCGGCCCGGGATCTGCCCGACACACAGAGCAGAGATACCGCTGCGGGAGGAGGAGGGCGGCGCTGACGACTGCGCTCCACACTGCCGGCATTTATCTATAGACACACGGGCGGCGGCTCCATGTCCTGCCGGGGACACAGACACGTGCGGCCCCCACTATCCACCAGACGCCTATTAACCCTTAGGGCGATACATCGTACCTGCGACTCTACAGCTGTCGCCGAACTACAACTCCCAGCATGTCCTGAGCGCCATAGGCTGCCTAGGCATGGTGAGAGTTGTAGTGCCACAGGTAGCATATAAAACAGGTACATTTGCCGCAGCCATAACCAGTCAGAAGTAGTTAGGTCTTATTTACACTGCACTTTTGGTGCAATTTTTGAGGACACAACCAGAGCTATGCCTCCCTTTACGATCCAGCTTCTAAAACTGCGCTGTGTGAATAAGGCCTTACAATGATGGTCTCTGACCGAGCACAACGTCCAATGGGAATGCGTGTCATTACATTTTTCTTGGTAGTTAAAAAGATACAATTGTGTCCGTCTCAGGACGTGGAAAGGAGGGGGGTCACTAATAAGGTCACTGCGTACCCCACTACAATCCCAATAGTAGGGGGAAAAGTTAACGCAAACTATAGAAAACCAACAGCGAAGAATGATTTTCCATGGTCCGGCTGCTCGCAGTATTATTTCTGTGTATCGCTGCACATCCGATAATTTGCAGCGGTCAGAACGTTTTATTTGAACAGCCATATATCTGGCGCAAAACATCCCATTATTGGTGCCAAGTGTGCGGTGATAACGCCGGGTATGAGAGCGAAAATCATCTATAGGTTTACAACAGACGAATCAAAGTTCACAACCCAAAAGCTTCAGTACAAGCGACATGAAAATGAAGGTTTATCAGCATTTTCTACAGTCCGGCTTATAAGTGTAAGGGCTTATTCACACGAACAAGTGAAAACTCTGATGTGTAGAACGATTAAGGTGGCCCCGTGCGGGACCCGTTTTCACAGTTTCCTCATAGACTCGAGGCTATGGAGGGATCCGTGAGAACGGAACAAAATAAGACATGTTCTATTCAACGGAGCTTTCACACCGTCCATTAAAACAAAGGCCGTGTGAACGGCCCCATTGAAATACACGCGTCCGTGTGACAGCCGTTGTTTTAACGGGCGTCACACAGACGTATACAACGTTCGTGTAAATAAGCAAAATAGGCTGTGTTCACATCAGAGTTGGTTTCCGTTGAGGGATTCCATCGGAGGAACCCCTCAACGCAAACCATAGGCTCAGTTTGCCTTACCACTGATTTCAATGGTAATGCTTCCGTTTGTCACCTTTGTGTAAGATTTCCGTTTTTTTGACGGAGTCAATAGCGCAGTCGACTACGCGATTGATTTAGTAAAAAAAAAAAAAAACATAAGCACGGGAAGCAGTACCATTGAAATCGATGGTAATGCAAACGGAAGCTGTGGTTTCCGTTGAGGGGTTCCTCCAACGGAATGGTCTGAAGGAATCCCTCAACGGAAACAGGCCCTAAGACAGTGATCCCCGTACTATGGTTCTACTGCAGTTATAAACTACAACTCCCAGCATGCCGAGAGCCACAGTACGGAGGCCACTGGTGTGGAAACAGAACAAACACCTATTAAATATAGATCTCTGATACCTGAGCACATTACTCATTACAACCCATTACTGTAGCTTCAGACCATACTGACAAATATCATCACGATTAGGGCTCATGCACACAACCGTTGCCTTTTTGCGGACCACAAGACACGGATCCTGGCGGCTTCCATGTGCGGCTCTTTCTTCCTTAGCAAACCCACACACTAGAAGACGGACTGCAAATACGGACATGAAAGGGACCGGTTTTGTAACTTGCGGAAACAGAAACAAAAAAAATCCACACAAAAAATTTTTTTTTAAAACAAATGCGTGCATAGCCCAAAAGAAATAAATGCCTCAATATGCTACCCGCAAAAAAACGGATATGACACTGAAGAAAAACAACGGTCGTGTTCATGAGCTCTAACGCAAACAATGAAAGGCCAGAATTTCAGTGATAAGGGGACATGCCACTGGCAACAATCATTCCTGAGCTGTGACCTCAATGTTTCACAAGTTTCCACAGACGCAAAAAATTCAAACCCGCTTGACTTCGTGTGACTGGTGTCGCGGTAACTTGTGGGTCGTGAAGTGACGACATTCACTTAAATTACCTGCGACGTTGCAGAGCAAAACACAGATATTTGGCTGTGCGACTTCACTGCCATGCAGCCCCAGCCTTACGGACATTGTCAGATTTATTGCGATTATTGCAACTCATTTTTCCTATAGCAAATTATTGAAGTCGCAGAACAATTGATCCGTGACGCTGCGTCACCCCGGCCTACACTGAACATTTCCTGCAGTCCGGCTGCATCGATTAGCGCTATTACTTCTCTCATGGTCATCAGCGATGGGCACCTTTACATCTGTATGAGGAGCTTTTCCACCCCCTGGGGCAATTCCCCATGAAGGGCAGTGACACAGGCAACGCAGACAATGTGGGAAGGTCAAGTTCATGGCCAAACAAGTACAGACACCCTAAACCGCGCACATGATACAGGGACTTGAATGCAGTTCAGTTTTTACTCAAGCTGAACCTATAAAGCCCAGTAAGGCTGAATTCACACATCGCATATTTGTGAAGGATGTTGATGCAGATTTTTGAACTATAAGCGATTTAAAAAAGGAATAGGAAATATAAAAGGAAGAACTTGTACTTCTCCCTTATGTATCCAATTCTGCCTTTGACTCAAAAATCTGCAACAATTACGCGATGTGTGAATCCAGCCTTAGGCTGTAATTACACATGCAGTTTTCATGGCAGTTTTTGATGCCGATTTTTGGGGCCAAATACAGGAGTGAATGCAAAAAGAGAGGAGACATTTAAGTATTTTCTTTATATTTTTTCCTTCAATTTGAATCCGCACCTGGATTTGGCACAAAAGAAACAAAACTGCTACTGCCGCAAAAACTGCATGTGTGATTCCAGCCTAAAGCCGGGCATACATATTAGGAGTATGTCGGCAGAATGTGCAGATTTCGGATAACCATCTAATGTGTATGCGGCGCCCCGACTCCACCAACGGCAATGGAAAGAAGGGTCGGGCAACCCTTTTGTTCGTTACTAGATAGACTCCCCTGGCAGGGGCTTGACCGTGGCCTTCTCATTTTTACCTATTGAAAACACGTGCACGCTCAACCCGAGCCGAGTGTGAATGTGCATGGGGGAGTCGGGAGGAACAGCTGTTGGCCGAACGGTAGTTCAGGAAGTTATCTAAAGTATATGGCCGGAGAACTGTGAATGGGCTGAAGAGTCAGGCCTGGCGGTTATCCTGGCGGTTATCCTGGCTCTCCCTGTACCGTGTTGATGCACTTAGAGGAATCGATCATACTATACTATCCTGTTTGAAAAAAGCGCTCCCATGAAAAGTATTATTCCTTTGCCGATTAGTAATGGGCATCTTGTAGACATATGTCATTTGTATTTTCTCACCCAGCAAGTATTCATTCAAATACAACCTCCGTTCCGGTTCCATGCTCAGTCACGTGATCGCCAGTCAGTCCTGTGTGTGGACCGGGACTCAGAATGGGAGTCTCATAGTCTTGCATAGAGATACTATGTCTTTGCACCCTCAAACTAAAGCTTTATCAACAGCAATTTAGGGTTCATATTACAGCTGCAACAGCTGTCTTCTGTGATTTGTCTGTACCATAGACTTCTATGTGATCTAGCTTCAGTTCAGTAGAACCATGGGGGAGGCCGGGAGCGGTTTTCACTTGTATTGTGCCCTTTCAGTTTGATATTATTGACAGCAAAAACAGCGAAGTCCGCAGCACTCTTTTTACCATTAAGAAAACCGAACTCATATGGAAACCTGACAGACTCCATCGTAAGTCTATGGGATCCAACAGAATATGTTGGGAAACAGTTTTAAAACTTAGTCATACCTGGCGAGGCTGCATTTTAAACCCAAGCCATGAAGATAGTATGAACAGAGTCTAATAAAGACCCCAAAAATGCAGCCATATTACAACCAACTTAAAGCGATCCTCCGGTCTCAGGACAAAATTATAAATGTAATGGGATATATGGAGGTTATATTACCTCCAGTTGTGCCCCTCTGCTGTGTATCCGCCTTTTTAGGGTCCCCTCTGTGTGGTGTCAAATTGGCCACAGCAATTCTCAGACTTAAGGCAGACAAGCGTTAATAAAACGCTCGTTGACGATTGTTCCCTTGTTTACACAGGGCAATTATCAGCAGATGAACGAGCAAACGCTCGATCATCTGCTGGTTACATCGTTTTAAATAAGTAAAATCTTATCGTGGTCGGCAGCTCAGCTGCCGACATGATAATAATAATAATGTATGGGGACGAGCGATCGGAGTAACGACCGCTCGTCCCCATCCATAGCTCCGTGTGGCAGGAGCAAGCGAACGCCGAACAATGATGTCTCGTTGATCGGCGCTCGCTGCACCGGACGCTTATCTGCTGGTGTATAAGAGCCTTGAGTCTAAGACACTCCCTGTTGACGGATCACATGAGCAGATCTGGCCAATCCGAAAACAGTGCGAGTGTCCAGTCTAAGAAGCGCTACAGCTATTTTGGGACAGCACAGAGGGGACCCTAAAACAGTGGCTGCACAGCATAGGGGCACAACTGGAGTGCACCAAGTAATAGAACTCCATATACACCATTATATTTTAAATGTTGTCCCGGAGGGTCTAATCTCAACCATGAACTAATTAAAAAAAAAAAAAGAAAAACCGGTATTGCTGCGGTTTGATGAAAATTACATACAAAGACAAACCAGATTCGGATGCTCTAAGCCCTCTTGCACGCGACCGAGTGCCACTCGAGCGTTTTTTCACGGCATCCGAATGGCACCCAATAGTTTTCACAGACCCTTTCACTTTAGTGGGTGAATCGGGCCATGAAAACGGACCTCTCTTATTCATGGAAAGATAGAGCATGTCCTTTCTTTCCACGGATCACGGACGGGACTCGGGCGGCACACACGGTCGTCTGCATTAGGGCTAAAAGTGCAATATTGCAGAAAAATGTTCTACAAACACTTCAAATAAATAAGCTCATTTCCTAGCCAAAGGGCAGTTAGAATTGCAGCAGCACATGGCAGGGGGTTACGTTACCGAGCCCGGATGGCGATTGATGTGATCACCAAGGCTGGTACTAAGTACTGAGCGGGTACTACTTCAGATCAAGCAGGTGCTCATGAATTCACTATCAGGAGAAACTTCAGGTTCATTCACACGTTGCGGTTGAGCGGTTAGAACCACATCACGTTTTTAAAGCAACTTGGCGCATTTTTGCACTAAAAACACACCAAAACAGTATAAAAATGCCTTTTTCAATACGGTTCTAAACGCAAGGTGTGAATGGACCCTTATGTACATAGCCTGCAATCGGCTGCCGTATGTACAGCGTATCCTTCATATCATGCAGCAACGTACAAACCTTCTTCTTTTCAAGGTTCCGTATCTTCTTGTCTAGGACCCCCAGGATCTGTTTCATGGCCTCACTCTGTATGTTTCCAGTACCAGTCGCCATTGCCTCGCCGGAGCCCGGCACAGCCTTGCTGCTGGTGGCTGAGGGCATCTAAGAAAGAAAGATGTATTAGCATCCCTCCTTACAAGCACAGGTGACAATAGCCACGCACATTCACTTGTCTCCCAATCAGATGACCACGCTTATACATATCCGCTCACCCGTAGACCTGTAGATAATTCTGCGCAGCGAACCAGTTTCTGCAGCCTTTGCACCTACGTTGATAACCCGACTCAGAGCTGAACAAAACCCAGGTGACGCACGCAGCTTATAAAAAGCAGCATCCGAGACCGAGATAGCGGGTACTGATATTTACCAAGGAGGCGACTAGACTCCTTTTGCACTTGCTGGGTAAATTTAAGTGCCAGCTCCCTGGGTCCATGATGTCACTTGCTCCCTTTTCATGTCGAGAGGCCTTGTAGGGAGGGGAGTGTTATGGAGCACGTTCAATCTGAATAAGGCTGCGTTCACATTTGCGTTGGGGGCCTCCGTCGTAGATCCGCTCAAAGATACCGCACAAAATAGAGCAGCATGCTGCGATATTTCGTACGGTAATTTGACGGACACCCGGCGGAAACCCATCGAAGTCGATAAGCGCAGTTGGCATCCATCACGTAACAGATCCAGCTCTTTGGGTTTTTTCAGTTCTGTAGCAGAACGCAGATGTGAATGAAGCCTTAGGGGTGATCGTCAAGGGTCAGGGACCTGGAACCAACTTCCAGTTATTGTCGGGGGGAGGTTTTAATAGAGAGAATATGTAGTATTACATGTCAGCCATGAAAGAAGTTGCTCTTAGCAGCTGCACACATATAAAGGGGGCATCCAAGAAGGATGAACCCCACTGATATTCATACACCCTAATTGGGCAAACGTATCGGGGTTAATATTTATGAGACTACCCCTTTAAATCACCTTAAAATTTAATATTGAAGTGTCAATAATAGGTTTTAAGGCGCTAAAAAAAATAATAAATAAAATCAGATCATTCCATTGAGATTTTCTGCAATAAAGTTTTATTATTCCCCCAGCTGAAAAAAAAAAGGGGGGGGGGTCATTGCCCCCAAAAAGCAAGATAGGTAAAGTGCAGTGCTGCTGCCCAATGAACCAGGACCCTCACCAGACACTGAGGCATCCGGGCAGCGCTGTTGGTCAGTCATAGAAGACCAATGTAGATGTGAAAAGGTCAATTTTTAATGGTTCCCAATAACGGGACGAGCAGCAGCCACAACTCCCCATCCCCAAAGTGAGAGGACACATAATTCAAATACAGATTAATCCATCCGCCGATAGAGAAAATAATCCCCATCGCGTCCCTATTATCCCTTCACAATTAAGAATTACTACGACCGGAAACCTGCCCGCTTTCGCGGTCCGGTTATGTTGGCATCGCCCTCCCTCCCCACCTTTCAGGGTCTCCGCGGTGTGTCGGTCACGGGGCCTGAGCGCTGGTCGCGGTGTGAGGTTGAGAGAGGAGTCGCCGCCGCCACTGCCGCCTCACCGAGCTAATGAGGCCGAGAGACAGGAAGCGGAGGGATTTACACAGCTGGGGACCTAATCTGGGCTGCCCGTGAAAGCGCCTGAAATGTGAAGCATAACGTGCTCTTTCCCGCTATTCTTTGCCTGTCGGGGCGCTGTGCCGAGCTCTGGAGACGCGCTTCTTTTCCTTAAAATATTCGGTACAAGCCTGAGATTGTAAAAAGAAGCATCAGGCGCGCGCGGCGAGCCTAAATGGACAATGGAGGGCAATAGGCAGGGTCGAGGACCAGCGAGAAGGGGCGGGGTTTATATTTATGAAAGAGGCGGTCTTAGGCTAATACAGACTTTTAACCCCGACTTGAATTAAAGAGGCAGTGCTTTCATTGTTTTCTTTGTAAGAATGTAGTAGTATATTTGTGTTACTGGCGCAGTCATCGGGGTCCCTATTACTTCTTCCCTCCCCCCCTATTAAATAACGATTTGCATAAGTTCTACCTAAAACGTTATCATTTTTCCGCCAATCTAGCAGTACGAGCTTTCGTTTTTTTGCGGGAGGAGTTGTAATTTTTCACGGCAATATTTATTGTACCATACAATGTACTGGGAAACTGAAAAAAATTTCTTTGTAGGGTTAAATGGGGAAAAAAAATATAAAATTTTTTTTTTCAATTAAGCGGTAAGAGTAGCGGCCCCTAGTGGTACAATTTGGGGTTACGAGACATTTTATTTCATTTTCTGTAGGAGATGGGATAACCGAAAAACAGCGATTCCAGTGTTTCAACTTTTTTTTCTTATGGCATTTACCCTGTGGTTTAAATAATGTTAAATTGTAATAGTTTAGACTTATACGGACGTGGCGATACCACTTAGGTTTACGATTTTGGGGGGAATTTTTTTTTTTTGTACATAAGAAAAAACAAAATTTTTTTTTTTTTTAGTAGTCCCCCTAGAGGACTTGAACCAGCGATCGTTGGATTGCTTGCACGATATACTGTAATACTAACGTGTAGCATTATATCATGAATTTAACAGGATTCCGACAGGGCTTAAAAGGATTACAAAGACGGTAGACCTTCATTCGGCTCCCAGGCTGCCATGACAACCATAGTCACCTCGCGATGGTGTCACAGGGGGGGCTATGGGCGGTTAGAGGGGGCCATCCCCTCTTTCCAACGGCCTAGATGCTGATGACGCTACTCAGCATCCTAATGGCGTGCAAATGCACCTTTTTTTGCGACTTAGAATTTCATAAATATGGCTGACAAGTAACGTCATGCCCACTTGGCTAACATTAATCACAAAGTGGTGCATGCGCTCTACGGTGACATACTGTCCAAAACTTAGAGACAGTCCCAGCAACTGCCATATTCAATTTGTATCTGTGTCCTCAGGAAATTATCCGCAACCTGCTCTGCCATTCACTCCTCCTGGAGCGGAATCCCTGGCCAAAGCGTTGCCAACACTCCGGCCAGGGATTCCACTCTCATAGTGAGGCCCTGACGTCCCTGTCCATATATGGACAGTGACGTCAGGGGCTCCTCCAGGAGCGGAATCCTCGGCCAGAGAGCTGCTCAGCAACGCTCTGGCCAGGGCTTCTGCCCCTAGACAGGAACTCCCTCTCTACTAGCGGAAACCCGGGAATTCCACTCCTAGAGGGAGCCCGTCTAGTAGCGGAGTCCCCGACCAGAGCGTTGCCGACACCCTGCCATTTAGAGGGAGCCCCTGACATCCCTGTCCATATATCTCTCGGCAGATTTTTTAAAATCTCACCCACACTGCTGTTACTGTACTACACTATGGTATTCCCATAATACAATACGTTGCGTAAAATCCGTGTATACGCCTAGTGTGTTCCTACGCTTATTCACACTAATGTATTTTACGTCCGGACCTATGTTAGGCAATGGGGACGTTCAGACAGTCCGTGATTTTCACGCAGCCCTATACATGTCCTATACTTGGCCATTTTTCGCACAGCACGCACCCATTGAAGTCAATGGGTGCGTGAAATTCGCGCACGGCACACGGAAGCACTTTCTTGTGCCGCGCATGATTCGCGCTACAGTTGTCACATTATAGAAAGTATTAAGTTGCAATGAAAAAAAAAACTCATCCTGTGATTTGGGTTTCCGTTTCCTTAACCCTCTAATAACCAATTCAAAGAGCCATAACTTTTTATTTTTCCATAAAAACGGCTGTTTTAGGGCTTGTTTTTTGCGAGATGAGTTGTATTTTTTTTTAATGCCGCCATTTTAAGATCTAGTTCGTGTATTGATTAACTTTTCCTAACTTTTTTGTTGGGGGGGAATGGTAAAAAAAAACAGCAATTCCACCATTATTTTTTGCTTTTTACATTTACGATGTTTACCACGCGGCGTAAATAACATTTTATCTTTTTTTTATGGGTTGATACGATTACAGCGATACCAAATATGTATAGGTTTTTTATGTTTTACTCAATAAAAAAACGTTTGGTTTGTTTTATTGCTTAATGAAAACACTTTTTAAAGAAAATAATTAGTTTTTTAATCTTCCCGTTCCAAGAGCCGTCAGGCTGGGTTCACACCTGCGTTGTGTGTTCCGTCAGAGGAGCAGAACAAGGGAACAGACGCAACGGTTCCGTTGCACAATACACCGCCGCCGGCCTACGGAACCCATTGAATTGAATAAGTTTTGTCGACTTTCCGTCGGGGTGTCTGTGATTTTACGTGCTGTGCTATTGTATTTGGTAATCTCAAGCAGATCTGGGACGGAAATCCCTATTGGGGCCTCCTACGCAGCTGTGAGCGAGGCCTAACTTTTCTTTTTCGATCAATATAGCCATATGAGGTTTTTTTTGGGGTTGAGTGAGGCGGTATTCCCATGGCGTATTTTCAGCCATTTTGCGGCGCGTAAAAGCCACGAAAAAAGGCTGAAAATACGGGGAGCTGAACGCCTCCAAACATCTGCCCATTGATTTCAATTTCGAAAAACGGCGTTTCGTTCCCACAGTGCGTTTTTTTATGCGCCTTTTGTGAAAACGGCGCGTAAGAAAACGCCTCGTAAAAAAGAAGTGCTTGTCACTTCTTGAGCCGGTTGCTTAAAAAACGGCTGAAAATCAGGGGGGCGGTTTTCGCTTGAAAACAGCTCTGTATTTTACGCTGTTTTTGGTTTGCCATGTGAACATAGCCTAGTAGCTTTCATTGGTACCATTTTGTGGTACATAGGACATTTTGGATAACTTATAACATTTTCCGCGATCACATTAGCAGGCCACCGATGGGTGACAGAGGGAACCCCTTTCCTCTGTAAACCACTTAGATGCCGCAGTCGCTATTGACTGCGGTTTTTAAGGGGTTAAACGTCTGCAATCAAAGTTAATTCTGATCGCAGCCATTACAGCAGGAGCCTGGCGGTCTTCCAGGACACCTGTGCCAGGCTCATTGCCGATGCGCCGTAAAAGGCTTATGTATCGGAATAAGGCCCCTTAGTGACCACCGTGAAAAGACGTATTGGCGGTCACTAAGAGGTTAATACTTTTTCATAGCGCTTTCAAGACTATGGACATCAGAGTGCAATTTATTTTCAGTTGCATTAGTTTCTGTTGTCCACTAGGTGGCGCTTTCCAACTATCTTAGTCTAAACCCAGCTACAAAACATCAATAGTCCCGCTAATGCTTAGGGGATGTTCACACGGCCTATTTTCAGACGTAATTCTGGCGTTTTATGCCTCGAATTACGCCTGAAAAGACGGCTCCATTACGTCTGCAAACATCTGCCCATTGGCTGCAATGGATTTTACGATGATCTGTTCAGACGAGGTGTAATTTAACGCGCCGCTGTCAAAAGACGGCGCGTAAAAATACGCCCGCGTCAAAGAAGTGCATGTCACTTCTTTGGACGTTTTTGGAGCCGTTTTTCATTGACTCCATTGAAAAACAGCTACAATTACGTCCGTAATGGACGTCGCAAAAAACGCGTGCACTTGTAAAAACGTCTGAAATTCAGGAGCTGTTTTCGCCTGAAAACAGCTCTGTAATTTCAGACGTAAATTGTTAAGACGTGCGAACGTACCCTTAGGGTATGTTCACACAGAGAAAATTCTGCCTGGAAAAATCAGCTCGGGTGTTGCACCACAGGCGTTTTTTGACGCGTTTTTTACCTACTTCTTCAACAAGCAAAGGGAATAACCGCGAGCGGTTTTTGACATTTAATGTGCCAAAACCCGTCGCCCGTTTGCAGCGTTTTTTCCGTGTCCCATTGATTTCAATAGGGTCTTTGAGGCGGAAAACACCTCAAAATAGGGCATGTCGCTTCTTTTTCCCACGATTGTTTTTTTCTGCTAGCGGTAAAAAAATGCCTCCCCTCCAAACAATGGGAGGCAATTTCGGACGTTCTTTGCCGCGGTTTTTCCAATCAATGGGCAGATGTTTGGAGGCGTTCAACTTCCGCTTTTACAGACGTTTTTCGAGGTGTTTACGCCCCAAAAGACGGTTGAAAGCACTGCATGTGAACATACCCGTAGACCCAGGGGATTAAATTCAAGTTCCTGTGCCGAATGCAAAATCTGTAACAGAGCCTTCCAATATTACATACCTTATATAGTAACGGTATCCTCCTTATGTGGCAGAGAAATCGTTGGGCCACCTGAGAAACCAGGTGCAACTGCTATCATGGCACCTCATATACTTACACCCCTAGAAATGCACACACTGATGTATGAAAGCCCATCAAAGGGATAATAAACAATGATAACAGTACAGTGATAATGGACACAATGAGGTCACAGTACAGGGATAATGCAGAGGCGTAGCTAGGTTCTCCAGCACCCGGGGCAAAGATTCAGTTTGGCGCGCCCCCCCCCCACCTCTTTCCCGACTTCTCCTTCCCCCTCGCCGTGCTTATTTTCTCTACCAATCAATAACGTGTCATTTCTTTTCCACATTTCTTTTTATGTAACTCGAGCATAAAAACATTTGTACATTTTACAAGCAATATAGTTCTATACACAACACCAGAACCAAGCTCAGTACATATATACAGCACCAGAACCAAGCTCAGTACATATACACAGCACCAGAACAAAGCTCATTACATATATACAGCACCAGAACGAAGCTCAATACATATATACAGCCCCAGCACAAATACAGCTCAATTTGGTGCAACCCCTGCTGTATAGGTTTGCACTAATTTGTTTCCAGCTCCCAGCATGGCCCTAAGGGTATGTGCACACACACTAATTACGTCCGTGATTGACGGACGTATTTCGGCCGCAAGTCCCGGACCGAACACAGTGCAGGGAGTCGGGCTCCTAGCATCATACTTATGTACGATGCTAGGAGTCCCTGCCTCTCTGCAGGACAACTGTCCCGTACTGTAACCATGTTTTCAGTACGGGACAGTAGTTCCACGGAGAGGCAGGGACTCCTAGCATCGTACATAAGTATGATGCTTGGAGCCCGGCTCCCTGCACTGTGTTCGGTCCGGTACTTGCGGCCGAAATACGTCCGTCAATTACGGACGTAATTAGTGTGTGTGCACATACCCTAACAATGGTAAGGATATGCTGGGAGTTGCGGTTTCACAAAAAATAAATCATATCATAATCATACCACCCATCATCTCGCTGCAGATCATACAGTGACTACAGTGCTGATTAGAGGCAGAATAAACATTTACATTAAGTGACTCACCGGTAACGTCTCAGATTCTAGTTCTTTTTCTCCATCCGGTCCAGACCTCTATGATGACTTCTCCCGATCACAGCCCATTTCTGCAGTTTGCCACTCAGATATCTTCAGCTTCTCACATTTCCAACATTTCTACACCTATAAACAAAGATAAAGCTCTCATTATACCACACACTACGCCCCTAAATATAATAGCATACCATACACTGCACCTCTAATTATAATAGCACCATACACTGTGTCCCCAACACACACCGTGCCCCCTGTAGATAGTGCCGCCCATAGAGCCCCCTGTAGATAGTGCCCCCATATAGCCCACCCCTGTAGTGTTCCACAAATAGCTCCCCCTATAGTGCTCCACAGATAGCCCACCCCTGTAGATATAGCCCACCCCTGTATATAGTGCCCCATAGATAGCCCACCCATGTATATAGCCCCCCTGTAGATATCGCCCACCCCTGTATATAGTGCTCCACAGATAGCCCACCCCTGTATATAGCCCCCCGTAGATAAAGCCACACACTTTTTTATTATGATAAAATAACAAACTATTCAAACTCACCTTAAAGGGAAGGGGTCATGATTTTTTTTTTACTATTATTATATTGCTTTTAATATGATATTAACATACATTTTATTTATTTGTGTTCTCATGTCCTACTTTTTACTGTGTTTTTAGTTTTACTGCCATTTTTTTTTTCATCTCTGTATGTGTCGATTAACGACACATACAGAGAAGGAATACGGCACATACAACCCCATAGAGAATGCGAACGAGAGCCGTTCCATTCACTGCAGCGTACGCCGTCTGTGTGGGAACGGCGCATACGCCGCTCCCACACATACCAAAACGAAGCTTGTTCGCAGAGTGAAATCTGGCGCCATTTTCACGTGGACCGGAAGCCGCTGCCGGACAGTCAGATGACGACTTCCGGCCGCGCCTTCCGGCCATATGTTCAAGGAAGCGAAGGCGCAAGGTATAGAAGCCGAGGCGTCAGCAGGAGCAGGTAAGTTATGTTCGTGTATGTGATGTGTATATTATGTTCGTGTTATACTGTCTGCTGAGCCCTGTATCTAATCCTCCTACACTGTGCAGTCGCTCAGAAAATGGCGGCACACAGTGTAGGAGGTTTGAAGATTCAAACCCCCTCCTTTTCCTGGCACTAGCCCGAAGAAGGGAGGGGGGATTGTGTGAGGACACTAGAGTGAGTGTCCACCCCAAATTTGCAGCATACATCAATGAGGTTGCTTTACCACAGTGACCATGCTGCAATTTTGGGAACTGCTCCCTCTAGTGCGCAGCACATGGAAATGTTATAAATTATAATCTAATTTATATTTCCTGACTTGTGTAAAAATGTAAACAATGTGTAAATCCCTCAAATACTAATTGTTTAACTGGAAAAAAAAAAATTACATTTTTTTTCTAGCGACACATTCCTTTTAATCCCGTTCCCGCGCTGTCAGACAGCAATGGAGACCTGCTCTCCTGGGGTTGAACGAAGAGTCTATGAAAGGCGCTGATGGCAGGGCAGAGTGACTTTCCCAGTCATTCAGCGCCTTTCAATGACGCAAGCGGCACAAAGTATCGCGCTGTTTCACTTGTAGAAAGGCACTGAATTTCCGGGCACAGAACGTGCCCGGCCATTCATTGCTTCTAATCGTACCTGTGTCCTATAGACGCAGGTACAATTATAGTGCAGGAGGGGGTGGCGCTGGCGCCCCCCTCTAAGTTGTGCCCGGGGCACATGCCCCGTCTGCCCCCCCCCTAGCTGCGCCCCTGGATAATGGACACAATTATGTCACAGTACAGGAATAACAGAGACACAGGTATGTCAAACCACAAGGATAACGGACAGTAAAATCATAGTACAGGGATAAAGAACATAGCGATGTCACGTGTTCACATCTGCATTCCGGGTTCCATTGTTCTGCTCCGTCATAGGAGCCGAACAACGAGAATGTCAAATCCAGATCTGTTGCATAATGGAAACCAAACGGCACCCCAAGGAACGCAGACTTTAATAGGTTCCGTTGGGTTTCCATCATTCTGTAAGACAAAATAGCTCTGCATGCTGCGCTAATTTGTCCAGAAAAAAACGTAGGTATTCCCTTATGTTACAGAATGACCACTGGCCCAGGGGCTACTGCAACATCTGCACACTAAGGGTATGTTCCCACAGGCTATTTTCAGCTGTTTTTCGGGCCGTAAACTGAAAAAAAAACAAAAAACGGGAGCAGAATGCCTACAAACATCTGCCCATTGATTTCAATGGGAAATACGGCGTTCTGTTCCGACGGGACGTTTCTTTACGCCTCAGTTTCAAATAACAGCGCGTAAAAAAGAAGTGCATGTCACTTCTTCAGCCGCTTTTTGAGCCGTTTTTCGTTGACTCTATAGAAAAACAGCTTAAAAAACGGCCATGAAAAAAGTCTGAAAATCAGGAGCGGTTTTCCCTTGAAAACAGCTCCGTATTTCCAGACGTTTTGAGTTTCCGCGTGAACATACCCAGAGGGGTCGCTTACAGTCCTGGAGTCCTTTTATTAGGCAGTTGGCCCTTTTTTAACATTAGGCATCGGAATCATATGCAGCTACAACCTCTGCACCCCCTATAGCTTTGCCACTGATGAATGCGAGGTAACCCTATTATATACATCTCTTCTGACTTCCCACGGGCAAAGGAAGGAAGTTTAACCATGATAGCGACGCCAGTGATGATCAGATCTCTTCCTGATTGCCGTATCTAAGACAGCTGGGTATTCCCACCCACCAAATATAGAGCTACGTCCTCTTAACATATAAAGACACTAAGAACCCCCTCTATAAAGAACGGAGAGCCGCGAACAAGCAGTGGTCCTGCTCTGGCGGACACGAGGCTGTCCATGTATTACATGACCTTGACGGACTGGATGTTTTTTTTTCAACCCCTTTAAGCAGATTTGTAAATACTTCGCTTTTCCCCCATTTATACTGATTTTCTGTTATTTTACATCAGTTACCTGGAAGTTTAGTCCGGCCGCTGAATTGCCAACCGCATATTGAATTAGCAGGCAGGTTCTAACATAGCAGGCGCTCCTCTTAGGCTACACGCACACGTTGCATATTTTGGCGCAGAAAATCCACAGGTAAAATCTGCACCTAATAATTCGTTTTTTGATGCGTTTTTAACATTTTGATGCGGAAACGTGCGTTTGTTTTTGTTTTTTTTTTAATGAACTTGTCAGATACAATTCTAAGACAGAAACTTAAAATAAGTTCACAAGCTGAGGATTTTAAAACACGCACCACTTATTCATTTACGTGCGGAAAAATTCCTCAATGTGTAGGGCACATTACTCTCATTTATTTTGCTGGTACTGTGTTACGCTGCGGACTTGGCGCAGGAAAATCTGCGTGGCAAATCTTCACGGAATTCAAATTGTGTGCATTTGGCAAGGGGGGGGGGTTACACAGAATAGCATAGTCAGTTCTGCGCTATTCTACACAATAAAAAAAAACAGAACGGAAACCGGAGGACCTATTGGAAGTCTTAAAGGGGTTGTACCAGAGGGTTAATCAATGATTGTTAAATTTGATTTCTTAAAACATGAATCTTCCTGCAGTCGTTCTATAGACTCCCGGGGCAACATGCACATGGCCACGCCGCTATCTCGGTTTAGCGGCTTCACATCTCTCTCTGCGCTGGGATTCCGGCATGTGCGATACGCCCAGACTCACAGCACAAGGTGAGCGTGTGGAGTGCATGGCCCTGTGTTTTTACATATACAAGACCCCCACTGATCACAAAGAACAGGGCACCTCCGTCTCTCATTCTTCCCCATCTTATAGGGGAAGTTTTATGGAGCAATGACCAAACATACGCAAGGCTTACTCCATATGTCTATAAGAAATTTTGGCGGACACAGCCGATCATTGTATAAAATTCAATGGCCAGCATGTAATGTCTGGCCAGCGACCAGCAATAACTCCTGATCATTGGGGGTATCAGGAGCCGGACCGGCGGCTATCAGCTGAATCCCAGTGGACTGTCTTTAGAAACCAGAGAATAACAACATATTTACTGGTGAATGCTTTATATTTAGGAGTGCACTGTTCTTGCTCTTATGTTATCAAGCATTTTTGTTTATTTTATACAAATCTATTATAACTCCCAGCATGCTCCGCCATTTATAAGTCTTAACGTCCCATGGGTGAAGCGTGCCTTTAAAAGGAAATCCTTGAGCCTAAACATCTGCGTCTTCACTTTTCCAGTTTGAAAGTCCCGTTCTGGATGGAGAAAAAGAGGGAAAGACGATGAATAGTTGATCTCAATAACATGTTTCGCCCACGGTGCTTAGAAAGGTTTGAGTGATTATCGGCGCTCGTCGTCGGCTATCGCAGCATCCAAGCTGAACAGTCCAGGCGCAGTTTTGTTTGGCAAATACAGGAAGCAGTTTACATGACTACGTAGGGCTCTGGATCCGCTGTCTCTCTGAAATGGTATTTTTGTAAAGTGATAACACGGATTACAGGCTATCCCAGAGGATGCACTTGCCTTTTATGGCTGACTCATTTCCTTCGCCTGCACAACTTCATTTTGATATGGCTCTGGAGAGTCGGCACACCCTGAACATCCTCGAGGGAATCTGCAATGACCGAGGCCCAGCACTCCGGGCTCTACAGAAGGATTGGCTAGGCAATGAACTAATATGCCACACACATCGTGTTATAAACACTCTTATTTAAAAAAAAAAAAAAAAATAATAGTAATATAAATATATAAAAAAAACATTTATATACACATTAAACTAGGAAAAGGGCAAGAAGTCTCTATCTCTGAAGTCCTGTCTTTATCCATACCGGGACAAGGATCAGGGGCCTAGCTATAGTGGGTACAGAGGTAGCAGTTGTACCTGGCCCTGGTGCCTGAGGGGGCCTAAAGGCCTTTCGGTCATATAAGACGACACCAGTATTATAGATGGCACATGGTAGGTGGTGTCCCTGTTACAGATAAAGTTACGACTCTAAAAAGGAGATCCCACACAGTGGAATATAGTCGAATACCCAATGTCCCGGTCTGACAATAGTACGAGGGCCTGACATTTTGTACAATCACTACAATCCGCCATTGTACTAACAAGATCACCGGCGGGAGAGTGGCTGTAATAGGTAACCATACTCTCGCCACAACTGCCGGGATCAGAGAAAACGTTGTAACCGAAAGTAGCCCCCTGCAGGGCCAGTGCCGAACCGGATTGCAGCAGTGTAACCTAATTGAACCAGTAAAATGATTGCCGGCACTGGCATCACTATGGAGACAGCACAGAAGCGGACAAAGGTCCCCAGGGCTGACTTGCAAATGCCTGTTAGGGCTCACTCGTGATAGATCCTAACAGATGGACCTTTGCATATTTATAGGACTAAAAAAAAAATAGAGTAAAAATAAAAAGTTGAAATAAAAAATAAAAATGACAGCACAATTTTTAAATAAAATTTATATTTTTTTTATTTGAAGCCATATTTATTAAGGCTAAGTTCACATGAAATCAATGGGATTTTTAATTGAATCCATTAGCGCCTGTTCGCGTTAGGTCAGTCACCAGTTTTTTTGACGGAGATAAACGTAGAGTACAGAACTTTTTCTCCATTTAAAAAAAACGGATGATTAGCGGATCGGTTATTTTTGCCATTGGGGTCAATGTAAAATGGGTACAAACGGATTGTAAATAGTTTGCAGCCGTTATTTTGATACCATTCGCTGATCTAAAAACGGATGAGCGTAACGAATTATACTACACAATTGTCTACTTAGCCGAACATGAAGGATCAGGGCAATCTGGGCTGGGTCCTCTCTCTCGAGCGGCCCCATAGAAATTGCATCTGCAATAAACGAGACCCCTATAAAGCTACGTTGATCAAAAATTTTAAAAATTAAAAAGTTGTACATTCCAGAACGCCAGAACTAAAAAAACATAAAAATAAAAAATAAAATAAAAAAAGGTTAAAAGGAAATTATTAATTAGAATATTTATTATTTTAAATATTTTTAATTTAAATCAGAAATGCTACCAACATACATATGATGGCAATAGTGAATCGTCTTTTACAGTTGGAGCATCGTTTACTATGTATGGCCACCATTATTTAATAAACTCCATTCGGTTGCTTAATTATTTTTGGTTTCAATGATAACGCTTTGCTCGTCCGTGTTTTTTTAGCTATGGGCTGAGCTATTCCAGGTTCCCATCACTGCTGCACAGCTGGGAAAACACAAAATAGCGAAGGCGCGATTTGAAATCCCCATGGCGAACCTTCGTTTTTATGCAGAGGCTTCTTCATGAGAATTTCCATTAAGGGCCCCTTTAATTTCCAGTAAGAACTGCAGCAGATATGAGAACCTTGTAATCTCTCAACAACTTCCCTCTTCACAGTATCTTTCTTCTCTGACCTACATTGTGGTCATAAGAATGAGTCTTTCTTGGGCTACACTATATGCCGCATTGTTGTGCAACCCAAATGACTTGATGCAAAAACTATAGTCCCCAAGGACTTATATTGGAGTGCAACTATTGACCAAGTCTTGTCAAAGCCGTACTCAGTATTTTGCTTAACAAATAGTAAAATCTTTCTGTATGGATGCGACGGACGAACAGCAGCAGCAATAGCCATACCTCCCAACTTTGAAGTATCACAAAGAGTGACAAAGTGCAATTTTTTTTCTTTTAGGCCACGTCTCTATTCCCACTCAATCCACGCCCATACACACCCGACTCAGCCCACACAGTATCATGCTCCCATAGTGCCTCCCACACAGTATAATGCCAAACAGCTGCATACAGTATAATGCCCCCATAGATGCACCTATACAGTATAGAGCCAATACAGATGCCCCCATACAGTATAATGCCCCCATAGATGCACCTATACAGTATAGAGCCAATACAGATGCCCCCATACAGTATAATCCCCACACAGATGCCCCCATGGTGTATAATGCCCAAACAAATTCTCCCATACAGCATAATGCCCCCATAGCTGCCCCGTAGAGTATAATGCCCCCATAGCTGCCTCCATACAGTATAATGTGCCCATAGCTGACCCCCATACAGCTTAATGCCCCAATACTGCATAAAGCCCTCAGTCACCCCCAAACAGTATAATGCCCCCAAAACTGCACCTAGTGCCAGTGCCCACATATAAAGTGCCAGTGCCCTTGTAGATTGTACAACACAGTGCCCATGTAGATAGTACCCCTATATAGTGCCAGTGTCCATGTTGATTGTGCCACACACCCCCTGAAGATAGGCCAGGGATTCCGCTCCTGAAGGGAAGCCCTGATGCCACTGTCCATATATGAACAGTGACGTCAGTGGCTACTCCTTGAGCGGAATTCCCATTGCCGACTCTGGCCAGGGATTCCGCTCCAGGAGGAGCCCCCCGATTTCAATGTCCTTATATGGACAGTGACCTCAGGGGTTTCCTCTAGGAGTGGAATCCGCGGCCTGATCATCGGCAACGAGGATTCCGCTCAGACGTCAAGTGCTTCCCTTAAAGTAGCGCTGTGCCCGGGGAGTTCTCCGCGAGTGGAGATGCTCCCTCTGCTCTGAACTAATTCTGAAGCAGGGAGCTTCCCTGATCAGGTTCCCTGATTCAGCATTGGATACAATTGTATCTGTGTCCCGAGGATGCAGATACAATTGACAGCGGGACGTACCCCGGCAGCCCGGGACAGCGCCCGGAATCCGGGACTGTCCCACTGAATCCTGGACGGTTGGGAGGTATGGCAATAGCCGTTGCAAGATGCCAGATACTCTAACTGGTGTTTTTGCACAAATAACTTTTATGACATATTAAAATCTGCTTGGTGGCAATCCAGTTGGTGCCCTATTCTCATTTAATTAGTTGGGCGCACGTGTATACTAACTCTTGTGAATGAAACCCCTTTAAAGCGGTATTCCCATCTTACACATTTATAGCACATACACAGGAAATCCCATAAATGCGTGATAGGCGAGGGTCCCAAAGGTGGGATCTACATCTATCGGGGAGAACAGGAGGCCCATGACTACCATTCACCAATTCTGTGCGGCCACTGTCCCCATAGACTTTAATAGAGAGGTGGCCATACCGGAACGGAAAATAGACCGGGAATGAGGGGTTGAACTTCTAATCAAGAAAGAATCTAAAGCTTTTCATTGACTTGAGATTTGTTGGCAGATCTTGCCACTTTTGGTGGCGTCGGCTGACAATGCCATGTCTATGAGGACACTCCTGTTATGAACATGATTGGGTAAGTCGGATTTCAACTCATTTAATCTTATTGTTTTCTCCTGAGACAAGTTAATGGGGGATTCAGGGATAACAGCTGACCATAGACATATTGGATCAGTCAACAGCTAACAAGTAAAAATTGTCCAAAGCGGAGATCACCTTTACCCTTTTTTACACCATGTCATTTTTAGGTCTTAAATAATGTGCCGTTCATTTCTTAATATATCTTTAGGGTTAGAGGCTCCATTTTTCTGATACTGAGCTCCAAATCACCTGCAAAGACATAGCGTTAAATTAAAAGATTCTGTCTGCAGTCGCCACTAGGGGGAGCTTACTCTATACGGTTTTATTATAGTGGTCAATGTAGAAGATTATGCAGTTAGCTCCCAGGCTCCCTCTGGTGGCGACTGCATGCTCTGTATCAAAAATAGAGGGCTCGTACCCCTATAATCACGTGGCACAGCTGGCTCCAGCCTTTCAATACATTTCTCGAACGACTTTCAACAGTTACAGGATGATTTCGCTCAGAAGGTGAGACGGAAAACAAACAGTCAGGCCAATTAACACAGAACAGCAGAGCAATGCGTGATTGGGTGCGGCCAATTTTCTCTAATTAAAGTAAAAGTACAGGAAAATTCAATTCCCCAATAAATTCTTCCCTAGGTGATGACACGTTTTAAGCAAACACATTAATTAGGTCCATGCAGGAACTGAATCACATGAGCTCAGGACCCAGCCCTCTGCAGGTCGCCGGTGAGAGTTTTTCCCTTGCTAATTGCGCTGCAAATGAAACCTTTACAAGGGAACATAATAAAACAGGCTAAAAAAATAAAAAAAATAAAATAGAAGTAGGGAGTAAGTTGTCATTTATATTAATTTACCTAGACAAGAGAGATGGCCATAATCAAAAGAAATGATGGCCAAGTGAATGTACGACTGAGCATTTATTGCATTTCTATAGAAGGATGGAGATAAGCAGATGCCAGATGAAACCAGTGCTGCTTATCTCAAGAAAACAATGTTTGGAGTTTAATTGCAATTTTTTTGCAGAAATTTTTGCAGCCTATTAATCGGCTGATGCAGCGAGCTCTGATCAACGAGACATCGTTGATTGGCGCTCGTCTGCTCCTGTCACGCAGAGCTATGGATGGGGACGAGGGGTCGTTACTGCGATCGCTTGTCCCCATACATTACCATGTCGGCAGCGCGTCTCCCTCTTCGGATCGCAACTAGGACGATCAAAGGAGTCAGAGGGGTAAGACAAAGGAGTCTTACAACAGAGGTGAGAAAAAGAGGGGTAAGAAGAAAGGGGAAAGAGGAAGCAGGGAGTATGCCCCATCCCGGGGGACAAGCCGCATCGAGGAGTTGAGGAAAAGGTATCAAGCGTCAAGGGTAGGATAAGGACGGCAAGCTTAGAGAAGAATGAGCATAGAAAATCCAAGCGCACCAGACTTTTTCGAAGCGAGCGGCTAATAAAAGGTGTTATGCGGGGACCAAAAATTATTAGCAGTGTAGGGACTGCAGTATGTGAGTACGTCGCGCCGATTTTGAGATTTTCATAGATTTTTATAGCGCTGCAGGACCGAAAGTCTAGTTGCAGTCCTCTTTGATGATACGACTCTTCGTCATGTGACCGTCCCCGCATTACTCTATGAACTCGCTATACGACTGCTAGTAGAGTACAGCGGGACCGGTCACATGACGAAGATTCATATCATCAAATAAGACTGCAACTAGACTTCCGGTCTTCCTGCAGCGCTATATTAAAAAAAAATAAAAAAAAAATTAATCTATGGAAATCTCTGAATCAGCGCGACGGGGGACCGGAATGTATATTAGCGAGTGTACTCACATATGCACGGACTACACTGCTAATGATTTTGGTCCCCGCATAACCCCTTTAAAGGGGTTTTCCAATGAGACATTTATGACATATCCATAAGATCGGTTATAAAAAAAAAGTCAGATCGATGCGGGTCCAACCCCTGAGACCGGCACCTATCTCTAGAACGGAGTCCCCTAAACCCCGTTCTGCCGCACTGTGTTGCGGCAGAAGCAGGTGGATTTCGAGCATGAATTAGGAAACAGCGTAGCTCGCATGTTGCGCTGCTTCCGTAACTGCCATTCACTACTATGGGAGTTACGGAAACAGCGCAGCTCAGCGAGTTACGCTGTTTTGGTAACTCCCGACCATATTGTCAGGAAGGCAGAGGGAGCAGAAAAAGGTAGAACGAGGTTTAGGAGGGCCTTCTTTCTAGATTTCTACATTTCATGTAATGTCCTAAGGTCGCCTTCTGTCTCTCGACCTCGTGACCCTTATCCTGGAGGTTCAGTCACTTCTCTGGGACGGAGCAGGAAGCTGTAGAGATATTGAAACTTGAAAAGGAGCCAGAGAGTTATCAAACAACAACAGACCGGGGACAGTCCATGCAGGAAGAGGATGCTGGGTAATCTTTAGTGCTCGCCAATTAGCCATTTATGTGATTAGTGTGAGAATAATGGAGCCAGTAAACCACGGAGTAATGAAGGTGCTCAGGTTCCAGTCCATAGGGAAGCAAGCGTTGGCGTGACCACTGCTGGGATGCCGTTTCTTGGATGGCACGTTGTACCCCGATCACAGGATCGGCTCTCTTTCACTTCTTTTTAACTGCAGGAGGAAGGGTCTACAACATATTTCCTTGCAAATAACATCGCATTAACCCATTCATCTGCAAGATATGCCAGGCTGTAACCTTCCTATAGAGTCAGTACCATGCAGGCCAGCCAGAAGTTCTTCCTGTACTGGGACCGGTAGTGTATGAATGAATCTATCAAGAGTGGGGGGCTCAGTCATACATGTACACCAATCAGCCATATCATTAAAGGGGTTATGTGGGGACCAAAAATTATTAGCAGTATGTGAGTACACTCGCTAATATACATTTTCATAGATTTTTATAGCGCTGCCGGTGGGACCGGAGGTCTAGTTGCACAGTCTTCTTTGATGACAATACGATTCTTCATCATGTGACCTGTACTCTATGTAATCGCTGTACTACTGCTCCTGCTTGTCATAGAGTACAGCGGGGCCGGTCACATGACGAAGAGTCGTATTGTCCTCAAAGAAGACTGTGCAACTAGAACTCCGGTCCCCTGACCGCGCTATAAAAATCCATGAAAATCTCAGAATCGGTGCAATGGGGGACCAGAATGTATATTAGCGAGTATATCACATACTGCAGGGACTACAATGCTAATCATTTTTGGTCTCCACATCACCCTTTTAAAAACACTGACGGGTGAAATGAATCAAATATTAGAATCTAATATATTTGCAATTGAATAGTCGATCCTTGAAGTTGATGTGTTGCAAGCAAGAAAAATGTGGAAGAACCTGAGCGACTCTGGCAAGGGTCAAATTGTCATGTCTAGAGTATCTCCAAATATCCGGTCTTGTGGTCTGGTATGTAGTGGTTAGTACCTACCAAAAGTGCTCCAAGGAAGGACAACCGATGACTGGTGATAGGGTCATTGGTGCCCAAGACTCATTGATGTACATGGGGAGTGAAGGCTAGCCCGTCTGGCCCGATCCCACAAAAGAGCTACTGTAGCACAAATTGATGAAAAAGTTACTGCTGGCTATGACAGAAAAGTGTCAGAACCCGCAGGGCATCGCAGCTCGATGTATATAGGGCTGCATAGCCGCAGACCAATCAGAGTGCCCATGATGACCCCTGTCCATCACCGAAAGCGCTTACAATGGGCATGTGAGGATCAGAACTGGACCATGGAGGAAGGCCCCTTGTCTGATGAATCCCATTTTCTTTTAGATGTGAATGGGTTCCGTTGTTTTGACGGAATCAATAGCACAGTCGACTGCGCTGTTGATTCCGTCAAACCAACGGAATCCGTTCTTAACGGTGATAAACGGAAACCATTAGCAAAGTTTCCGTCACTATTGAGATCAATGGTGATGCAAACAGAAGCGAATGTTTGCCTTTCCGTTGAGGGGTTAACCCAACAGAAACCTCCGAAGGAACCCCTCAACGGAAGGGCGACACTGATGTGAACAGGCCCTTAAAGGGGACCTCTCGCGACAGGTCTATTTTAGTAAACATTTTTATTCCCCATGAAATAACAATCCTGGTCCTATTTTCTTAGAACTCTGCTTTGTGCCGTTCCTCTGTTATTCCTCCTAGAAATGTAAGAATGTATGAATATATTAGCAACTTGGTGTTACCATTCCCGTTATCAAAGGGGCGTGTCCCCACACAGTCTCACTCTGTCAGTACTGATTGGATAGTGTCAGTCCGTGCAGGGACACGCCCCCAACTGGTAACACTAGTTGGTTAATTTATTCATAAGTTTCTAGGAGGAATTAAAGAGGAACAATGTAGAGATCTAAGAAAAGATGCTCATAATAACTTATTTCATGGGGAATTCAATTATTTACTAAAACAGACATGTCAAGAGAGAAGACAGGGACTCTTTGATACGAGTTTTCTCTGGGGCAAGTGACTGGACTATCTCCTACCATAATCCTTTTCACCAAGCTCCCAAAATGTGAGAGTTTTGTGACACGGCCAGGAATTTTTAATAGGATGTTTTAACTCACTAAGAATTTTCAGTAAAAACAGGAAACAAGGAATCTATTACCCTGGTGTCAACTTTTCAACGAGACCACATTTCAACATCGCATTTGTAATTTCCTGTCTGTCACTGGCGGGGGGCACTTCAACGCTCAGTTGCTATCGCTGCCTAATGGGGGGATTGTATACATAGAACATTATGTAATATTCCTCTTCCTGAGTGTAGGGGGTTGGGGTGTAAAGATTTTAGATTGCAGTGACTTTGATGTTTTCGAACACAATATTATTTCTAGGATATTGGAATTAGAAGTTGCTACTTTACATGAAATTTATTTTGATTTTTATTTAGCAATCAGAAGAGGGGGAACTTCATGAGATATTCAAGGGCAATTCCATTTACTGTTGCGATTAACGTCAATGCTGCAGTAAACTTTTCTAAATATTACGGTAAAGGTAATAAAATAGGTTTTACTACATATATTTTGCATTTAAAGTTTTTACTCCCATCAGAGCCTCATTACATTGGGAGCAGCTTTCTACTGTGCTCATTATCGCCCCCTGCTGAGTAATGAGTAAAGGGGGGGGGGGACGACGAAGTGACAACTACTATGGGCATATTTATGGCTCACAAGTTGCATGACACTTTCAACCCAATTAGGCCATTGCCTGGACAACCTAATACTAGGGGCGTAGCTATAGGGGGGTGCAGAGGAGCGGGCCAAAAGGCTCCTCTTCCAGAATAGAAGACACCCCTATTTAAAATGCCACATGGTAGGTGGTGGATTTAGCATTAGGGCCCAGGAGCTTCAAGTTATGCATTTGAATACTCTAACACTGCCCCCTATTGACAAGAACAGGTTGGCGGATGATGATATCTGCCTAGAGTTGATTCTTCATTATCGTTTTAGATTTTTTTAGGGCTTTTACATCTTCAGGTCCAATTCACAGGAGCGTGTTCAGTTCGTGATATACGGACCGTATGTCGGAAGTATTTCCCGGACCGAACACAGTGCAGGGAGGAACGCTACTAGCGTCTTAGTTATATACGATGCCAGGAGTCCCTGCCTCGCTACGGGACAACTATCCCGTGCTGTAATCATGTTTTCAGTACGGGACAGTAGTTCCGCGGGGAGGCAGGGACACCTGGCGTCGTACATAACTATGATCCTAGGAGCCCGGTTCCGTGCACGGTGTTCAGTCCGGGAAATCCGGCCGACATGCGGACCGTATATCATGGAGCAAACACGCTCGTGTGAATTAGGCCTTACTCTTGGTTACAGGTTAATCCCGAGCACTGTTTTTAGGAACCTCCAGCTCATGTTCGCGGCTTGTGTGGAGCCATACTGTATCTCTATGCCACCGATTTCAAGTGGAGGCATAGGGACCTTGTTGCTTCATGATTCATACAAATTCTTGCCATGTTGGATGCCATATTAAAGCGGTATTCTCCCCAAAAGCATTGCCTCTAGGTCAGTATATATCCACTATACTGTGCCATAAGGAGGCACCATATGGCGGCACATGTAGCATCGATGGTTTAGTACGGAGTTGAAGAGTGTGCCACCATATACCACAGTACATACACCTCCGCCATGTACATGACGTCTTCTTAGTATTGCTTAGATGCCATGCACAGTCTCCTATTTTTATTTTATAGGTGAGAAATAGTGACCGCTTCTCTTTTACACTAGTAAAACCCTTTTTCTGTAGTGCCCTCCATTCAATCGGTGCTGCCGGGGTGAACTCTGTGCCAGTCTGGTCTCCCCGCTAATTCCCTGGCACGGGGGGTGTAGATCCGCTTTGTGGTATTTTAAATTGCTCCCTATTGAATGAAGCAACGTAGACGCAGGATTAGTCAATGTGACTTCTTTTCCACTGCCGGGGATCAGGGAATCCTGGAAACCTCAATGTGCATCTTCACTAATTGTCCTCATTCAGGATGACGAAAAACGCTCATTAAAATGTAAACAAGGTCTAAGCAGCCATTACCCGACCAGCCTGGTGATTAGATCTGGCTCTGTGTCAGCCCGTTATTAGGCTCAAGAGTAAACAAACGGCACTAATTGCTAAAGAAAGTCAGAAGCAGTGTACCCCGTATTAACCCTTACTGTACTGGACCGCATCATAAGGGTATATTCACACCTGGTATTTGTGGTGCAATTATAAAAAAAAATTTACAATCAAAATCGAAAAACTAACCAAATCGAGGATTTTTTTTTTATATGGGTTATTGATGTGGTTATTAATTGCACCTCCACCGCTACGTCTGAATAGAACCTAAATGTGTTGGGTAAAGTCACCTTATTTATGCAAAATAATTTTTTCTCCAGTGGTGAGATTATGCAGCAAATTATACTCTATGAAAAACCCGGAATTGTATTCATGAGAGCATAAAGTCCATATCTGGTTGATGCAATGATTATAAAGGGGGCTGAAAATTATTAGCAGTATACGGACTGCAGCATGTCAGTACATGCGCTAATATACATTCCGGTCCCACGTCGCGCTGATTATGAGACTTTCATAGATTTTTTTATAGCGCTGCCGGGGGGACCGGATGTCTAGTTGTACAATCTTCATTGATGATGACACGACTCTTCGTCATGTGACCGGCCCCGCTGTACAAGCAGGAGCAGTAGTACAGCAATTACATAGAGTACAGCGGGCCGGTCACATGACTAAGAGTCGTATCGTCGTAGTAGAATGTTGTGCAACTAGACCTCCAGACGCCCGGCACGGCTACAAAAAAAAAAAAAATCAACTAAAATCTCATAACTAGCGCAACGGGGGTCCGGAATGTATATTAGCGAGTAACCTCGCTAATACTTTTCGGTCCTCACATGACTCCTTTAAGAAATCTCCACATAAGACGCTGCTTCTTTGAAAAGAGAAAAACAACAAGTCTTTTAGAAAAATGTATTTTATCCGTGTAATGCGTTTCGGAACAGATCCTGCTCTTTTGTCTAGGACCAGACTTTATGGAGATTGGGACCAACCACGTCAGTAGCTTCCCATCCTCAGGCTAAAATATAAGCCAGCCATGTAGTTGTGCGCATCTGCTCTTTTTTTTTTTTTTTTACCCAATTGTAGGTCATCCACATGTAATGCCCTATATAGCATTTTTACTATGCTTACTTGGCATATGGGCGTCATAGAGAAGGGTCTCATTTGGGACCCCTGCATGAGTGAAAGTGGAGAAACCCTCTGTAAGAGCTGCTCCCATTCTGTTGGACTCGAGCCGTCCATGTATAACATGGACGACCATATCTGAATGGCCCGCCATGTAATATTACATTTCCACTGAAGCGGCCGCTACCTGGCTGGCTGCAGTTTCCCCTGAAAAATTAGCTGTTTGCGGCTCCATACTAAAAGGGATGTCTCGAATGAGACAACTCCATTAATTTCGGTTATTAAGCCTATGGCCACATTAATTCCTACCATCTATTGGACTTTGATGACTTGGTAATGGTGCCATAGACCGACTTTTTCAAGTAAAGGTGAGATTTCCTCACAGGTTCTTGCTCGGCTCTTTCCGTAACTACTATAAACGTCAATGGAGAGGTCCACACGCAATTGCCACCACTGGTCCTATATGAATTCTATGGGGATGGGCTCGACAGCGCAGTCAATTGTATCCGTGCCTTAGGGTCACAGATACAATGGAATCTGGGGCCCTGCGTGCGCCACTGCCATCTTTTATGGGCCAGGCCGGTCAGTTTGCCCCCCCCTAATGCCGGCCCTGGCATTTATAGTATATCCTGTGGCTTTTATATAAAAGGTACAATTATAGACCATTGGCCACTGCCACACTGTTATTCACTGGCACAAAAAGAATAAAAACAAGCAAAAATGTAACACAAGTTCATAAAACCACCTCACTGTTTACATAGGATGTATAGATCTTCCCTGAAGTCTATAAATTTCATGCAACTAGACCGTGGATAGCAGTGAATTATATAAACGTTAATATTTATGACAGTTCTAGGATCTGAACATGTTCATGGGAGATATCACAGGAAGCCATCTGCTCCGCGCGCGGCCTATCAAGGTTTTATTTACAGATGTGGATGGCGGAAGTTGGCCTTTCCGGAACTGTAAGCCGGCATAACATGGTAGACAGGTGCCCTGTGGTTCAGTTCAGATATTGGAGGGATTATAGTCCACACTATATCACCAAAATCATATGCTACAAACCTAAAAAAAAAACAACAAAGTAAACCATGCTAATCCTAAATAGTCCCTAAAAAAATATGAATTTATTAGGGGGGGGGGTCCACCTTAACTAACCTTATGACACGTCTTACAGTTGGGTAGGGGTATGTGAGCTGGCACCAGAGGTTTCCGTATCCATCACCATTGATTTCAATGGTGACTGATCTGGTGCCAATGGTTTCAGTTTGTCTCCGTTGTGCAAGGGTTCAGTTTTGACGGGATGAATACCGTAGTCGACTGCGCTATTGATACCGTCACAATAACGGAACCCTTGCACAACGGAGACAAACTGAAACCATTGGAACCAGATCAGTCACCATTGAAATCAATGGCGATTGAAACGGAAACCTCTGGTTTCAGTTTGTGTCAGACAGGGCTCCGTTCCGACGGAAAGCTCAGACGGAACATCGGAACGGAGCCCTGACGCAGACGTGAACGAAGCCTTAGATGTTAAACGATCTATTGGGTAAAACTCAAAAAATTTAAAGATTGTGCAAAAATTTCCATTGCATTTGATGCCCATACACATTAATGTCAGCAGGATCCAGAAACAATCCGGTGCGTATGCCTCCCAATTGTCCTCGGACAGGGAAAGTGAGGATCGGGCATGTTGAATTCTGGGAGATAAGCGGCTGTCAGAAGTGTCCTGCAGTAGCCGGTCTCCCTCTTCCATTGACCGATCATGTATTTTTATATGTTGGTTGGGAAAAATGTTCGGGTCTATCTTCCGTGACCGGGTTTACATCAGCTATTTGCTGCCTTATATTTTTTAACCTTTTAATAGCCATTATTAAAACTTGTCTTGGTCTTAGTCACACACGCTTTTCGGAAAATAATAGCAGCTCGTAATGGGGCTATGGCAAAAATAGTCATTTCCATCCATAAATTTGGCGTTTGCTATTTTCTAGTCTTCTCTTCTGCCAAACTACGACTCTAACACTCCTTTGATTGGGTTTCTGCACCCTATATACTGTACTTCTATTTTATCTCCTTGCAGCACACGGTTATGAATTCAGTGCTGACATTATGACATGGGAAAACTAATTTAGGAAAATGTTACTCACATTAACCTGTATGAAGATAGAGAACTTTCTAATGTCAGAGGTTAATGGAAGTCAAAAATCTAATTCAATGTAATGTCACTTCTTATCAACCAATAGGAAAAAAAAGCCACTTCCTGCGTCTCGTTCCATTAATTTACTCCCTTTTAATAAACGTCTAGGCTCGTCCTTTCCTGTTTTCTCTTGTAAAACAACCACATTGCATTTTAGTGGTTTGTATAGCACTTTACTCCAAGGATGTAGCTGTATGGGTTGCAGGGGTAAGGACCCTTTTACACAGGCCAATGATCAAGCAAACGAGTGTTCAGGTGAACGGGCAACAATCAGCCGATGAACGGGCGGCGATCCGCCGATGAAAGGGCGGCGATCCGCCGAGGGAACGGGCGGCGATCCGCCGAGGGAACGGGCGGCGATCAGCCGAGGGAACGGGCGGCGATCAGCCGAGGGAACGGGCGGCGATCAGCCGAGGGAACGGGCGGCGATCAGCCGGGGAACGGGCGGCGATCAGCCGGGGAACGGGCGGCGATCAGCCCAGGGAACGGGCGGCGATCAGCCCAGGGAACGGGCGGCGATCAGCCCAGGGAACGGGCGGCGATCAGCCCAGGGAACGGGCGGCGATCAGCCCAGGGAACGGGCGGCGATCAGCCCAGGGAACGGGCGGCGATCAGCCGAGGGAACGGGCGGCGATCAGCCGAGGGAACGGGCGGCGATCAGCCAAGGGAACGGGCGGCGATCAGCCAAGGGAACGGGCGGCGATCAGCCGAGGAACGGGCGGCGATCAGCCGAGGGACGGGCGGCGATCAGCCGAGGGAACGGGCGGCGATCAGCCGAGGGAACGGGCGGCGATCAGCCGAGGGAACGGGCGGCGATCAGCCGAGGAACGGGCGGCGATCAGCCGAGGAACGGGCGGCGATCAGCCGAGGAACGGGCGGCGATCAGCCGAGGAACGGGCAGCAGTCACCTCCATTGATTCGAGACAGAAGTAAAAAAATATATATATTTTAAATATTTCTTTAGATTATTTTAACATCCTATAAAGACTTTAAGCTGCAAAGATTTCTATTAATTTACAAAACGAAATCCCTCCATGTTGGTTGGATGTGATCATGTGGAGTAGTTGGTAAGCACCACATAGATGAAACTTGCCTTCCGCAGCTTCTTATCAGCTATGGTTTCATGTATGCACCACACAGTTTGACATCTTATGTCTTAATGAATCAACCAATTAAAGTGCAGTGTAGCGTCTAATGAGCCAACTAATTACAACGCAGCGCTGAACCTAATTAGCCAACACATTACAGAACGGCTCAAGGGCACACACAGTATATTGGCTCCAGAGCTCAGTGCAATCGGAGTAAACAGGAAGAGATACAAAACTAAAAAAGCCAAACCCTTATATCTATAATATCTGCATACAGATAACTTGTATATACACAATTTACGGATCGGTTGACTACACACATGTTGATCACAGAGTAAGGCCGGGATCACTTTTGAATTCAGGTTTCCATTGCTCTGCTCCGTCATGAGAATAAAACAACGAAAATACCAGAAGCTTGGTATCCGTTGTATGATGGAAACCATCGGCCCCTGACTTTAATGGGTTCAGTCAGGTCCCCGACATGGTTTCCATCAACAAAAATGACAGAATCTGTAACGGAGCCTCCAACGCAGATGTGGACAGCCCCGAAGGCCTCATGCACACACCAGTATTACAGCTTCCGAGTTTAATCATCTCTCCCTTTCAGAGGGGTAAATTGAAGCCCCCGGGCCCCAATGAAAAATCTGCTACAGGTTCCCCACTTACCATACTGGTGACTTATATGGCAGAGGTGCCTTAGGACTCTCTATGGCACCGGGCTCTGGATGCAACTGCTACCTCTGCACCTCCTATAGCTACACCCCTACTACTTTAATAAGCAGATGTTGGATCTTTGGGAAACTTTCTTGAAGAACGTCAGCATGTATGGCCATAATTAGGTTGCCTTTCCCCTAATAAAGCCATAGTGCAGCCAACGTTGGGTGATCAGAGGAGTTCAGCCATGTGACCTTGACCCTTTTGCCCCCTAAGATGCCAGGAGGTCAGCAGACAAGATAATGATGGGCAGACAGTGCTCGATGACATTATGATAAGTCCTTACATCAGGGGTCTTTCTGTCTGGGGCAGGGTTTCTGGTGTCTGAGTGTTATCTACTAGGCGTGAGACAGGGGGAGGACAGGTAATAGGACTTATCTACCACTCCTAAGCATCCGTCAGCAGAATACAAAGATACAGCTACAAGTAATGACCTCTGCTACTGATTTCACCGTGAACCTACAGCCGTCGGCCATGCAGTGTCACGCAATTGTGTGCGTCTCGTGCTACAGTGTAGGATTGGCGTCAGGCTAGGTTCACACAGTGCAGATTTTGCATGTATTATTTAAGCCAAAACCAGGAACAAAACCTAAAAAAGAATAAATATATAAAAGGAAGTCCTTATAGATCTAATTTCTTGGATCCAATTCTGGTGGCTTACAAAATGCATGCAAAATCTGCGGAAAATCTGCAGTGTGTGAACCCAGCCTAAAGTTTTTTCGACTGCTCCAGCTCACATATCTGAACATCTCAAATGGACTGCTTTTATTTGACATGTTTGTGCAAAATACACACGTAATTCTGCTGAGCAGACCACAAAGACTAGAATAAATAAACCTATGTCTTATCTGAGCAAATCATGCTGAAACCGTAAATGTGAAAGTTGTCAGCTCCCACCCAGCCCAGGTTATCAGTGCGTGTCAGGCAGGCGTGGGGAAAGCGGCCTCTCCCTACATCGAAAGTTTTTAGGAAAAAGTGACAGCGGCTCATCTTGCAACTTGCAGAAGTCATTATCTAGCTGTAGTTATCAATATAACCCATGGATGAATTTTATGGGTCCCAAATGATATTAGTGGGTGTATACTACTGGGGGCAATTGTTTGATTTTCACAGTGTTTGCACCCGAGATAACTGGCACCATAGGTGTTTGGCAGCGGCTATCTTCTCAACGCATTATAGGAATTAAAGGCCCTTTTACATGGGCCAATTCGCAGAACGCTGGTTCCCGATCATTGCCCTGTGTATTAAGGGTAACGTCTAGACGATGATGGAGCAAACGCTCGTTCATCGGCTGATCGTATCGTTTACGCAGCCTAAAATAATATAGTTGTCGGCAGCACATCTCATATAACAGGGATATGCGCTGCTGACACGATAGAAATGTACGAGGACGAGCGATCGTAGTAACGATCGCTCGTCCCCATGGATTGCTCCTGGTGAAAGGAGCAAACGAGCGCCGATCAATGAGCGGTCTTATTGATCGGTGCTCATTTAGCCGGCCCACGTTGGGCCGTGTAAGCGCACAACAAGACACGCATGTTCACCTGAGCCTAATGTCAATGGGGGTATGTAATGGCAGGAAGGAGGTGAAGGGAACAAGTGAGCCCTAATCTACCCACCGCCCTGTCCCTGCCTACTTGCAACGACCCGCCCTAGGCGACGGGGTGCAACTTGGCGGCGGTCCCTACGCTGTCTAAGTGCAAGGGAGTACAAACAGGGAACACGCAAGGGAATACAGTAGCCCACGGAACGCCGCGAGGAAACGGAGCGGTGAATGAGCCAGTCAGGATCAGGAAGTAGTGGAGTATACAAACGGGAGCACGGAGCAGAAGCAAGCCAGGGGCAGAGCAACGCAGGATAAACGGAACTGAAGCAAGGCAGAAGCACGGCAGAAGCAGGCTGGAGCAAGGCAGCAGTGGGGCCAGGAATCCAAGAAGAATAACAAGCAAGGAGGAAGAGAAAACGGCAGGTATAAATGGACAGGGGGCGGAGCTAACTCTGACTGACCAGGCCGCGATAGGCTCTCCCACTCCTGAGCCTGCCACCCTGATTGGTGGGAGCAGGTGTCAGTCTCAGAGGTCTGGCCTCAGGTGTCGACTGATTAATCCTGGGAGTATCCACAGACGTAGTGCCTGGCAGATCCTTTACAGGGTATAGGGGGAATCAGGGGTTTTTAATGTTTGGCAAAACTAGTATTATCTTATTGGAATCCGCAAAAGGAAAAACTTTAAAACGCAGGGTGTGACTGATGTCGAACTGTGACTTCCTTCACCCATAGACCATGGCGGCATCCATTTAATGTATACGTCATGAAAAGCTCATTATGTATAAGTTTAACGGATGCCTGTGATGTATGCCATACAATAGCATATGTCCTCCATAAACTTTCATGTTAAAAAAAAGTGTATACCACGCAGTATATGTTTTTTTGCAGGATCCCGCTGTACAGGATAGTGCAGTCTACTATACTATCCATATCTAGAAAAATATAAAATAAATTAACGACATACCAACCCGACAAAAGTCTAAAAGGACACTCTTTCGGCCTCCATCGGGCTAATGGAGCCCTATGTGCAGGTTTAGCCATGAGGTTTAATTTCACATCAGAACGTAATGTGAACAGGGCCTCACACAGCATCGTATAGAACACGCTTTTTTTTTTTTAATTCAAGAATTCATGACAAGAAAGCTCCAAGTGCCTCCGTAATAAATCAAATGAAGGCTGCTATAGGACGTTATGCCTGAAATAAATTCTCTATGGTCCCAGGAGAATGGAAAAAGGGTTAATCGGAGAAAATTTCCATAGGAATCCATGTTATTTTATCTATCCCACTCACACCGTTCTCTGACATTTCAACTGAACATAAATGAACCGTCCGAGTAGAAAAAAAACGTTGACATTTTAAAGCAGCTATTAAAAGTTTACTGAAATCAGAAGCCGTCAGTGGGTTTAATTAATCAATACGTAGAGCTGCCCTCACTGAAACATCATTTGTATCTACCAATTTGGCATTTGGATTGACACGTTCATATACTTCGACATCCTGATATAAAAAAATTAAATAAACACCGACCAGCCCCACGTCACAATCACAAAGGAGTCTCCAAAAAAATAATGCTGCCCTGAACAGTGCCAATCAGAGCACAAATAATAGCGTCAATCTTATTCTACCGGTTCCCATATAAGAGAGCCAGCCACATCAGTGGCCACATGATCGTGGTAGTCAAATAATAGTACATTCTAGAGTGCCCCATAATAGTATCTGCCACAGTGCCCACAAAGTCAACACCATTGTACCCTATAATACTGCCCGAAAGAGTGCCCCTACAATAGTGCCTGACAAAGTACCCACAGAGTTCATGCTACGGCTCCCCTATAATAGTGACTGTCAAAGTGCCTCTATATTAGTGCGTTCCACAGTGCCCTCAAAGTGCATGCTACAGTGCGTTTTACAGTGCCCACAAAATACAGGCTATAGTGTCCCTATAACATAGTGCCTGCCCTAGTGTCTCTATATTAGTGTGTTCCACCGTGCCCTCAAGGCACATGCTACAGTGCCCCTATAAAAGTACATTTCACAGTGCCCACAAAATACAGACTACAGTGCACCTACAATAGTGCCTGCTATAGTGACTCTAATAGTACATTCCAGTGCCCCTAAAATAGTGCCTTCCACAGTGCCCACAAAATACATGCTACAGTGCCCCTATAATTGTGCCTGCTAGAGTGCCTCCATAATAGTGCTTTCCAGAGCCCTTATAATAGTGCCTTCCATAGCGCCCACAATGTGCATGCTACAGTGCCGCATATTACTGCCTGCCATAGTACCTCTATAAGGCTAGGGTTACACGGTCACCTTGGCCTGCGACACAGGTCTCAAGGCCAAAGATCGCTATGTTATCAGTGTGTCGCACTGTCTGTGTCGCACTAATATTGCCTTCCACAGTGACACTAACAAAGGTCAGAATAATTTACAGCTTGTAATACAAAAAATATAAAATTGCCTCCGATTGAAGGAAAATATATTAGAGGAAAGGATTTAAGAATGAAGTAATTCCTTTACATGAGTTGTCTCAAGGGAAAATGCACAATGCAGCTCTATGTCCTCCGTTTACTAAAAAAAAGATGACACCGGCGTTATGGAAAATGTGATTTGAAGATGACGGTGGTTGTCTGTCCTCTGTACATCATGCACTCAGCAAATCACAGGCTGGAAGTGAATCAGCAATATGACCCATGATCCTCCTCATCCAGTCCGCTAGATCGTGTGCTCAGCAAATCATCAGGATTAGCCTGTGTGCGGGGATGGTGAAATGCACGTTCCAAATATACACGAAGAACCAGTCAAGAAAGGGTTCACACAAACAAGAACGCGTGTGGATAAAGCTATATACACGCAGACGCACTTACCAGTCCAAATCAGTGCCCTCGTAATAGAGCCCCCACAATCGTGACAACAACAATACCCCCAAATCAGCCAAAACCACAATGATGTAGGGGACAAACCTGTCGGCAAATATTGTAATCTGAAGGGTAACTAAACATTCAGAAAACTTCTGTCATAGTGACATGTCAGAACTTCTGATCGGTGGGGGGGTTCTGAGCATGGAGACCCCCAACAATCGCTAAAACAAACCGGCAGAAGCGCTCAGGTGAGTGCTGAACCACTTGGTTTCTGATCGGCTTTTCTCGAGGTGTATATATATATATATATATATATATATAGTCTGTGGGCTGTACTCTAACTGCTCGACTTTCCGGAAAAAGACTATCAGAAACAAAGCGGCTCAGAACTGACCCGAGCACTTCTGCCGCTTCGTTTTAACGATCGGTGGGGGTCTCAGTTCTCGGATCCCCACCGATCAAAACTTCCGACACGTCACTACGATAGGTCAGAAGTTTTCTGAAAGTTTAGTTACACTATTATATAATATGTGCAATTCTGACATAAAACTGGTGTAATTGCATTGATAATTCTCCCCGTAGTGTTCTATCTCCGGGTCTTCGAAGATGCCTTCTCCAAATTCTAGAATGGCGCTGCTCTCTTTCTTTCCATAGAAGTTGAAGGAAATTATCATGTTCTTTTTGGTGTGTCACGGTCACGACAGTTTTAGATCACACCGAAATTGCTGTGAAAGGCAACTTTTTGGGGGCAGATGTTTTGCGTTGAAAGTTTCATGTGACACCAAGTAGTTCTGCGGAAGCCAACTGTTGCCAAACAGAAGCGATCATCTATACGTAGCCTTAGGCTGGAGGTACGTAGACTTGTCGAGCGACACCTGTTTTAGCAAATGTCACACAAGTCGTCGTCTGTATAAATATTTCAGGCAAAACCTAAAAATGTGTTACGCCAACCCTTCCCCCCACTCTCCTGACAGGCCCTAGACTCTGTTCTAAAGTTATAATGATGTCCGCTAATTCTTGCTGCCTGTCCTGTTCAAATGAATGGAAGTTTGCTTAGGTTACAATGAGACGACCGATTTTTCCATCAGAAAAATACATTGCTGGCTAGCCGACGCGGTTTTTCGTGGAAATTATGCATTGTAAACTACCTCCAAAAACGACAGGTCAATCATTTTTTCCCCGTGCCGCATGTAAAAACGTTCAATCCGTATGAACAACAGGGCGGTTTCTCATTAAAATCAACGGGAAGCTTTTCTTTAGTAGTTTTCCAATAGGTTTCGGTACAGAATACGCGCGGTTTCTTCGCCGAGATACACAAGAAATTTTGCTGTGTGAACACAGCCTTTGAATGTGGTGTCAGATTTTTAGTAACAGAAATCTCTGGGCAGCGCCAAAGTGGTTTGGTCCCTCCATACGACTCGTATATTCTTGAAATCAGTGGTGGTCCGAGATCACAGACTTCATCAACGTGATCCCCTAAAATGCATCTATGACATATTATTTGACTGGATTTCCCCTTTAAATCCCTCAACTTCACACATCTGAATTGGAGGCTCCGTTGCAGATTCCATCATATTTGATGGGAAAAAAAACAGAATCGCATGCTGCTATTTTTTATTTTGGGCAATGGACTGGACTCCATGACGGACACCATTATAAAATCAACGGGGTCTGTCAGACGCCGTCGGTGTCCGTCGTATGACGGATCCATCACGGCTTGAATTCCGTTTTTCTGCTCCTATGACAGAACAGAAAAGCTGAATTCACAACGCAGATGTGAACGCGGCCTAACATGCAGCTGCAAAGTGACGAGATGGCAATTTTTTCCCATAGAGTGACATGAAGGTCGCTTATTCCCTTTCCAAAAAGAAAAAAAAAAAAAGTTGCGCAACTAAAATCAAGCAATGATGAAAAAAAGTATCACCTTCATCAGTCACCAGTAGTCCTGTCAGCAGCATTGTTGCCTCAGCATCATTAGCATGTAAAGCTGCTGCAGTGACAGGTCAGGTTTTAGTTTCAGTTTGTCAGTCCACTGACGGCACCGTCTCAAACCATCTTCAAGCCTATTGCAAATGTATACACACCGGTGACATTTATGGAATGGAGCGAAATGGAATAATCGTAGCATAAGTGTGGAAAATTAGAACCTAAACATCTACACAAAACCAAATTACTAAACCCCCACGATGATCAGGGGAGAGTTAACCTCTGCAATCCTGGCTGCTACATGCAATGCAAAGCTGCTCTCCCCAGGGACAAAGGGGTTAATGAATAAGACAGCTGCAAGGTACAGCGTTGTAATCCTGTGCCCTGGAGGGCTAGTTAGAGACATAGCGAGAAGTGAGCAGCTGTGCCTTTAAATACCATTTCCTTCTATTGTATTTGAATGGTGATCAGGAAAAAGGAAATGAAAGCAAAGGGGCCGAGCCAAGGCAGTAATGCTGCAAGGGGACACCAATCCGCTATATAAGTGACAGTGACACAGGCTTCCCTCTCAGACCTTCCCTTCTTGCAACAGGACTCATTCAGCTGCTGGGAATACAGATGTGGCTGCTCAGTGATGGAGAAGGGGCAGCGAGGATATCCATTGAATGACGCTGGGAGTTGGGGGGCAGGCTGACATTGGGGGACACTGCTGCGTGGACTGGTGACGGTGAAATCCCAGATTGTGGTTCGCTGGAAAGAAGAGAACGGATCACTGCGTGGACAATAAGGCACGACACACAGGAGAAGACAAATGTCATCAGCCATAGAAAGAAAGACCCTGGACGCTGCAGAGTAAGCATACATGGGGGTGTCGTATTGTTATAGCACATGGCAAAGGGGGCAGCGGGGGGTTTAGGGTAGTCATGATGTACCTTAATTCTAAAGTGAAGGGACGGAGTTGGGACAGGTGACTGCTTTAGGTATAGGAGGACGACTATTAAAATGAAAGATGGTGGGCAGTGCTTTGCATTGGGGCTGCAGTACATTAAATGGAAATAAGTGCGTGGGTGATGGGGGGGGGGGGGTTCAGCCAGTTGTAAAAATGTCACACTGGTTAGAGGGACTGGTATTGTAGTGGAGGGTGAATATGTGGGTCGAGCATTCATATACTTATTTTTGGCTTGTAAGGTTTGGTGCACCCTTAAGGAACTGGCACAACTGTTGCACTTGTCTTCTAACGCATAAATCCCAATATTACGCAATGTTCTAGGCATTCTTTGCCAACAGAACCAGCTCGGTCAATGGCTGTAGTTCCACACGTATGCAGATGTTTACAGGTTTGGGTGTTTCAGATGTAGCAGAAATGAGTTTGTCACTTGTCGTGATATCACAATGTGTTTTCTGTGGCTTTACATAGGACTGCAGGAAAGCCTACAGAGCTATCTTTACTGAAGCTTCAGCTAAACAACATACTCAACTCTGCTACATGTCAATGCTACATTATTTGGAAAAGTTGCTGTATAGCACACAGAAAGTAATTTTGTTTTATTGTTGGCGAGTGCGGTATATTGTTTCTAGACTTTTACAACATGAATGTAAAAATTAAATGAACTAATAAATAGATATGGGATGGATAGATAGAAATATAGATATGAGAGATAGAAAGATATGAGATATAGATAGATAATCCTGAAATGCAATACACCTATGCAGCCGCCTCTATAAACCAGGAACAGCCATAGTAACGTAAAAGGTTTCGAGTACCTGCAGCACTCACTTGGAAATTTGAAAAGGGAGGCAAAAAAAAGCTCAACAATCTCCCAAAAATCACAAATTTCAGATTCTTATGTCCACCACGAGAAAATTTGTGACAGCATCCATGCGGGAAAAAAAATAGGTGTTAAATTAACACAACTCACAAAACGCATGCAACGTTGAGTCACGCAGGTTTCTTTGTCACGCACGGTATGGTAGCGTGGACTCGAAGAGCCGGTTGGACTTTAGGTATTTGAATGTAAGAACTTTCATAATCAGAAAACATTAGGTGCCATCAGCAGTTTCTAGTTCCCAGCGGGCACCTGGGATTTGCCCAGCCCTGCTATATAAACATGAGAAGGATGTGATGTTCATTCACAGTCATCAACAAGTCCAACACCATTAGAGACTCTTCAGTGAAACGCGTTTCACACCGATATCCATGCAGATTTTTATCAGGACATTTACCACGGGTGAGAAAAACAGGGGGCACACTATTAGATTTTCTGGCATTGGAACCTAGTCAGCAGAGGACGCAGAACACGATCTATAATAACTCCCCCACAAACTTCCAAAAAGAGCACCTTGCTACGGGCATTTACCTACGCCCCATAGAGTGATATAGGAGCTGGCGTAAATTTCCACTAAAATTTACACCAGTTTTCTGGATGAAGTGGTAGTAACACAAGAAAAGCACCATGATACCAGCTACTGATGGCTCTGCTTGGGTTTCTTTGAAGGCCGCATGGTCAATTACCGACCATGCGGCCAACCCAAAAATTGCTAAACATAGCCCATAGGAGAAGAAGTTAACACAGTGCTTCCCTGGTGCCACTGCATCTCTATTCTCTGCAGCGTATTACAGTAGTAGCCGTGTGGGTGAGATTTCAACAAATCTCGTCCCCACACAACGGAAAAAAGCCGCAAAAAAATTGAACTGTGGTGCGGTTTCCTCAACCGCAGCATGTCAATTAATGCTGCGGAATCGCAGGTCTTTTGTTGCGGGTTTTCCCCATTGAATTCAATGGGGTGCTAAAACCCACAAAAAAGTGGTGTTGCGATATTTGCGGCGGAATCACAGCGATTTCGCTGCAAAAATCGCAAGTAAGAAAAAAAAAAAAAGTTATACTTACCCAGGGTTCCCTGCTCCTTCTCTAGTCCGGCCTCCCGGGATGACGTTTCCTCCCACATGACCGCTACAGAGGTCACATGGCCTGCAGCGTCATCCCAGGAGGCCGGACTACGCGCAGAGAAGAGGGAGGGGGTAAGTATGAAAGTTTATTAAAAAAAATCCAGCGCAGCAGAAATTCCGCAAGAATAACGCACCACAATGTGGTGCGATTTTTCGGACGGCATTCCCTGCGGTGTCCAGGGCGGATAAGATGCGCAGCTTGACGCAGTGTATCCGCCCTGAACATGCTGTGTTTGTGTTCGTACCCTAATCGCTTCTGCACACAACAGAATTGCTGCAGAAAATTTCTGCAGCAATTCCGCAGAAACTAGCAACCATTCCGCTGCGGAAAAACCACATCATTTCCTGCGAATTTTACTGCAGAGAATGGTGCGTAATTTGCCGCGTTTTTCACAATGCCGGGAGATGGTGACATCTCCTCTGAAAAACGCAGCAATTCAGTCCACTTTCCGCAGCAGGAACGGACATGCTGCGGTATGAAAAATATGCACCACAGGTCAATTTCTGGTCAGAATTTTTACGCATCGTCAGAAGGAGATTTGATAAATCTCACCCACTTTGTTGCTACTGTATTCTGCTGCGTATTTTCCGTCTGCAATTCCGGACGGAAAATACGCAGCAATTCCGCTACGTGTGGGCGAGCCCTTAAAGAGACTATCCGGTGAATAAGAGAAAGTAGTTTTGTACCCCACCTTCACTGTCTCTTCTGAGCCCTATTAGACATTAGGACAGTCTAGCAGAGTGTTTCCCAACCAGGGTTCCCTGACAATCTGGGGTTCCTCAGAACCTTGTCAGGGGTTCCCTAAAAGACAACAGCATGAGCTATCATTTTTACAGTAGAGAATGCGATGTATTTCAGCTTGTAGATGCTTGGAAAGGGACAGGCAAAGGAATTAACACATCTCAGACCGAATCTAGAATTATAGAATATTTTACTGTCTGCACCAAGATTCTTTGAAGCAGGAATATGAGCTGGAGTTCCCTGGGGAGAGGAAGCAATTTTTAGGGGTCCCCCATGGTAATAATTTTTGGAACCACTGTCTAGTGAATTGGGTGGGTACCAATTGGTAATTTTATGGTTCTGCGGTTTTATTACTATTGCTTTGAATTATTAGTACATTTTTATGTATTTGGATGACAAAAAATAAAAGCATAGGCCGCCTAGGAGACATCACAGTGTAATATTTCCACACATAGTAATGAATGAGTAGTTTGGAGGTGACACCGTTAATAGCCGTTTGGTGCAGAGCCGAAGAGTTCGTCATTTTTCCCTGTATGGGTTGAGTTACTAGATAATCTGTGTTCACAACAACCATGAGGTCAAGATGACAGACAGAGACCTTGTGTTACTCCGTCATGCCACGTGCTTTTATGCGTCGCGTGCTGATGACTTGTCTTTCTTGCTTGATGGCTTTTCTTTTTTTCTGGTAGGTAGACTAGTCCCCTGGTGGCAGGGCTGGCTTCAGCACTTGGCAAAGCTGGGCAGATCCAAAGGCCTCATGCACACGATGGTATTTTTGCTGCCGCAATTTATCCACATTTTTGTGGATAAATTACCGACCCATACTTTTTTTAAGGCCCCATGCACATGACTGATTTACACTGAGATTTGTGGATTCACCAATACTGGGGAATTGTTGCGAATCCGGATGACAAACGGATGCACAACAAGGGTTTTTCGCGAGGACCCGTGACTTTGCGGATCGCAAGTCGTGTTGTGTGCAAGAAGCGTAAGGCCGACTATGCTTGGTGGGTCAACTACCCCCTTAGTTGCAGAAGAAATAAGTTAGCCACAACATATAAAGAATAGTGCTACTGTAGGTCAGTTCTTAGAGGGTGGGGCAGACATTGGGCACAATGTGGCTTTGTTACCTAAGGGCTCACATTAATGTTTATCCAGTCCTGCTGGATATGCCCCCAACCCCTGGGATATTATATAATATAGCACAGGAAACCTTGGCTGCACAAATCAATATGCACCACCGGACGTGCACTAGTACTATGGGTGACCGTATAAATTAGGCCATGTCACCCTCTGCTTAGCATACCAGCCTGCACAAAAAGGGTTCCCCAATTATAAGGAATTTTGTGGAGGCTTCGCTGTGAAGAAGTTCTATACCTTTTAATCTTAGAAGAGGATGCAGCGTGCAAATGGCCATTATTCTGCTCCCTATTGATATAGCCCATATTTAGTTGTTGACCTTCAACTATTTGATGGCCTACACCGTCAGGGATATATGTCCAATGGAGATCATGTGAGATGGAAAGATGAAGGTAGATAACCATAGAACTTAATTACCTTGTGACTTATATGAGTATTTATTTTCAACAGTGAGCCAGTGGATGAAGTTCTGCAGATCCCACCCTCACTTTTGACATGTGGGGGCTGCCAGCAAAATATTGGGGATCGCTACTTCCTAAAAGCCATCGACCAATATTGGCACGAAGACTGTTTGAGCTGTGACCTATGTGGATGCCGATTAGGAGAAGTCGGGAGGAGACTTTACTACAAATTAGGACGCAAGCTGTGCCGGAGAGATTACCTAAGGTACAGCAAAACATTCTACATCGTATAGGCCGTCATTGTACGGGACACATTCCTACAGTTTCCACTCCGTCATTCTACATCCTATATTAGTTTACATCATATAGGCCACCATTGTACAGGCCATCATCCTACTTCATAATAAGCTATCGTCCTGCATTGTACAGGCCTTGATCAAAGATTCCAAAGACTATCATCCTACATTTTAGAGATCATCATTCTACATTGTATAGGCCATCAGTTTACAGGACACATTCCTACAGTCTCCACTAACCCAAGTCATATAGGCCAGCATCCTCCGTCATATAGGCCAGCATCCTCCGTCATATAGGCCAGCATCCTCCGTCATATAGGCCAGCATCCTCCGTCATATAGGCCAGCATCCTCCGTCATATAGGCCAGCATCCTCCGTCATATAGGCCAGCATCCTCCGTCATATAGGCCAGCATCCTCCGTCATATAGGCCAGCATCCTCCGTCATATAGGCCAGCATCATTCGTCATATAGGCCAGCATCATTCGTCATATAGGCCAGCATCCTTCGTCATATAGGCCAGCATCCTCCGTCATATAGGCCATCATTCTGCATTGTACAGGCCACGATCATAGATTCCAAAGACCATCATCCTACATTTTAGAGACCATCATCCTACATTATAAAGGCCAGCTTTCTACATCATATAGGACATCATTATACATCATATAGGACATCATCCTGCATTGTACAAGCAATTATCATACATTCCACAGACCATCATCCACCATTCTATAGGCCATAATTCTGTAGCGTGCAGACCATCATTCTACATTTCATAGGACATCCTTCTTTGTTTTAAATGAGTGGTCACACTAAGAAACCCCATGGACATCAAAGAGGAAGGTTCCCTGCTCAGGACCCAGCTCTTTGAGCCATGGCGGAGAGCCAGTAATTCTCAGGGCCTCCTGCTCTGTCGGACCCGGCCCATCCATGTAATAAATGGATGACCATTCATTTAAATGGCCACCACGTTACTTCCCCCAACGATAAGAGCCACGAGGGGTTTCAGAAGCGGGACCTGCGGCAAGTAGCTGATCACCGAGGCAGCTACATTACAAAAGGAGGTGAAACAATTTCTTAAAAAGGCCCTTATTCTACTTTGGACAAGCTACAAGCCTACAGGCCATAGTTCTATAGGTTATCATTCCATATTCTATAGGTTATAATTCTACAGCTCCAACAGCGCCTAAGAATCTAAAAATAAAATACTTGATCAAGAATTGCTATAGAATATTCTGATGTTTTTGTTTCCTTGCTAGGAGAGTGATAACCACGACTCCTATCATTTTAGGCGCAGTACCTAACTATATCCGGTTTGTCGTTCTTATTCACAGGCTTTTCGGTCAGGACGGACTGTGTGCATCATGTGACAAGAGGATCCGAGCCTACGAAATGACAATGCGGGTGAAGGACAAGGTCTACCACCTGGAGTGCTTCAAGTGCGCGGCTTGTCAGAAGCACTTCTGTGTTGGTGACCGTTACCTGCTCATCAACTCGGACATTGTCTGCGAGCAGGACATCTACGAATGGACCAAACTTAATGGAATGATGTAGTCCCGTGGGCTTCTTCTCAGGTGGACTTCTCGCTCATACTCTATGAAGTCATGAGACTTGGTAGACCATACACTATAGGACATTCACAACTGACATTGAGGTCTAGAAGTAGACTCCAGCCTAGTTGGACATCCAAGTTGGTCTCAACTAGCAGAATCACAAGATAGTTATTTTTCCTCACCATGGTGCTTCCACATGGACACGAGTAGGCCCATATTTGAGTGGTTACCTCCTTTGGATTAGGAACAACCATGTTACTGTACATAAACAATCCTAAAAACGACTGGAAAACTTCACAGATTTTTCTGTTTGGTGACAATAATGGAACCTATGCTGCAATTTTTGGCATAATTTGTACATACCGTTGGCCAATGCTGGATTATCTATGCAACACGAGCATTTTATGTTCTTTTATTTCCTATTTCTCTTTTTTAACGTTAATCTTTCTTCACTGTGAAAAGGTTAATGACCATGTAAACGTAACGGACATACTTCTTCCGGAGTGGAATAGTATAAAGAGTGAAGATCTGGGGTAGAGGGAAACCTGTAAGCTCATATATATTGCATTAAATAAGGCTAGGTTCACATTTGCATTTCCCTGGAGACTTTTTTTTTTACAAAATGTATTTACTATTCTGCTAATTGCCACTAGAAACAGTCAACAAGCTGGTCGACAGACACACCCCTAAAAGTTTAGCTGAACTTTTTTTTTAATTCAGCGAGATTTTTTCCTACATAATCTACAAGTGTAAACTGGAAAATAATGAGGTGGATGTACAAAATACATCATTTTAGATAATGATGGAACAAATGCAAATTGAAAATGCTAGCATCAGTTTCTCACCTATTAAAAATTGTGGAATCTGTTGACTGATCTATTCCTGGATCTATTTATTGTATAGAACAGCCGCTTAAAGCTAAACGCTTATGTGAACCAGCTATAGGTCTCGGCACGGTGTTCACGGATCCTGTATGATGGCACATGGAGGCCCTACAGTTCAATATAATTGATCTATAGGCGCTCTGTATGCTACCATATGGTGCTGCTGTGATGTATTTTATTCTCCCCTAGAAGCAATATTACTAAGGGAAAAAGCGTACATAATAATACAGCGCATGATCGAACATACCGCGTTTTTTAACTCATCGATTCCGCATGAATTTGTAAGAAAAAAAACAAAAACCTCCATATGAAGTTGGAGAAACACAGAAGTACAATATGGGCCCAAAGATTTTTCTACGGGTGTTGAATTACGGATCCGTGTGCATAAGACCTATACATGATGTGTGTGTATATATATAGTTCTATTGAGTAGAAACAGGTTTCTCCGGGTGTTGCGGCCGTAGTGCAGACGCTAAAATGACCATATATCACTGGCATGAGAAATTGGTCTTGGGCGCCACTTGTTTTTGGCATAAAAAAATAAAATATAAAACTGCACTAAAGCTGCAAAGTGTGAACTGGGCATTTTTTAAAAATTCAGCTTTGGCCACCAACTACCCATTGCGAGGTCCCGGCAAACAACTTCCCATATCGCAGCTTCTCGGACCTCTATGAGGGACCTGGGGAGAACATCTACTGGACTTAACCGCAGTCAATTCTCACTCTTTAGGTTTTGAGTACAGTAAAGCTGGCCATACATTTTAGATAGCCTTCACCTGAACGATTGTGCGGCTGACAGCTATTCCTTCCGACCCCACCCCACCCCATACTCAGCTTGGCCGAGTATGAATGTGTTCATAATCGGAAGAGAGAGTAAGCTGCTGCCGGACACCTCCTACAGACGAAAGGATTGGGCATGTTGAAATCCAACAGCCGATCCTTCTGTATCCCAACATCTGCTGTCGGGGAGTGTCGAGATATCAGGTGGTTGACCGGTCCCACCAAGATCGGCGGGTTGAGCCGACATTCATCTAATGTGTATGGCCACCTGAATGCCTCATGTACATGGGAGAGCCGTGGCTGTACCAGAGGAACAAGGAGACCCAGCAACTCCATACTATGGCGCCATTGGCACTCTGTGTGCCATCCTACGGTACCGTATACAGGAGATATGCGGTGCCGATAGAACAAAACTCTGGGGTAGAGTAATGCCCCACAGACCTCAATGGGTGCCATATAACAACTCTGAGGCTGTACAGAGTCATAATATGGTAGTAATGAATGATCCCTTAAGTTTTAAGTGAGCCCAAATAATTTACTACAGCATTAGTAGCTTGATTAAAAAAATGAATCAATATTTTTGCTGAATAAATTGTACCCCAAACCGTGTGCGACTGGGTTCACTTTTGGGCCTTCATTGCCCTTGTGCAGAGGTTGACTGATTCAATTAGCAATATGGAGTGATTAACAAGGGGGGCTCGAAATCTTCACTAATAAAGAAGATTTAGGGATATTGTAATTACTGTAAGAAGACACGACCGAGCGTTAATAGAAATGTCGCTGCCATGCAGATTATAACAGACATTGGCATTCAGTCTCGTATTATGACCGGAGCTGCTCCAGTCAATGTAGGTTTTATTGATTTACGTCTCTATAACCACAGGCATTTCTGGGCTATCGACTCGCTGAAACTTCACCCATCTACTTATATCAGGTTGGTAAATTAATTCCCCAGATTTTTACTTTTATCTGCTCCTGGGAAAGCTGGATGACAACCAGTAAGGCCGCTATTTAAACATTCCCACCAGTAAGAACTGATCTTTTAAGTCCTATAAACATAATAAACATTTGTGGTTCCATTTTTATATTTTCATTTCATTATATTTCAAATAAAATAAATATTTTTTTTATTTTCGGTGGAGATTGTCCTTAAAAGGGGGTACTCCTCTTGTACCCCATTCACATTTATATGCCTACATTTATACGCCGGGAAAAGCTCCTGACGTATATGTTAAATGTAGGTTGTCACAGATGCCAAAGGCCACGTTCACACTGAGATTTTTTGCAGGCACAAAAATCTGCCTGTACTTTCTTTGCCGCACTTTTTGTCCGAGGCCATTGAGCGCTGCAGGCAAAAAGCGCAGCGAGAAAAACGCTTTCTCTGCCTCCCATTGATTTTAATGGGAGGTCAGAGATGGAACCGCGGAAAGAAAGAGCATGTCATTTTTTTTCACGCAAGCATTTTTTCCAGCTTGTGGGAAGAAAACGCCTCCTCCTCCCATTGAAATCAATGGGAGGCAATTTTGGGCATGGTTTCTGCGCCAAAAACCTGTGTGTGAACTAACCCGAACAGTGGCATCTGTCACCAGACTTTACTGGTATACGTTAAACGTATACATCGTGAACTCTCATGACCCTATATGTTAAACGGATACCATTATAGTCTATAGAGGCTATTAGGCATGCGTAGGCTGTTATGGTACCGTTGAGTAAATACGTTTTGAAAAGTCCATGATGTATACGTTAAATGTATGCAGAGGCTGACAGACCTCCTAGGCTCCCATGTAAAATTAAGAAACTGTATACCGTGCGAATGAATGTGTCGCTGCATTAGGCAGGCGCTGCAGCTCCTTCTCCGTGTTTGGCTAGGGCTACATGGTAACGCTGGCCACGACACAGAAGTAATGTAAGTGAATGTGGTTGCTTTGCGACCTGCGAGTTGGCACGAACGCAGCACCACCGTCGCATGGAGTCCAGCGGGTTCTGACTTTTTGCAACTGTGGAGTCACGGTAACTTGTGGGTTGCAAAGCGACCACCTTGACTTTACCTGCGATGCAGGCAGGGCGACACAGCGATCTTTGGCCACGCGGCAGGAGTGGCCTTGTAGCCCTAGCCAAAAACGTGTAAAAAAAACTCAGTGTGGGGTTGTCCTGCATTTCCTCAAAAGAGGGTGTCTCTGATTTAGGCTGTTTAGGTGATAAAAAAAACAAATAAACCCATATCCACCTCCTAAATCCTCCCGCCACCCTATGGAGTGATGCACACGACTGCAGTTTTACGGCCGTATAAAATCCGTAATTGCGGATAGTATAAAATGCATGCTTTCCTATGGGCCAATGCACACGACCACAGTAATCCCCTACAGAAATAAGAGGGTCATTGGTGGGTGACAGGTACGTACGTGCACCATCGCTGCCTGTGAACTCGTATCTACCCCACATCAAAGTTTTGCAAAATAACTAGAGATCCAAAGATAGTGATGTGGTTACATCAAAAGGAGACCGTCTGCCGCTATTAGGTCACATTTAGTTTGTGTTTACGGCCCCGGCAGCTTATCATACTATGGCTTCTTCTATTGCTGATACATGATTTCTACGCTCATGGCTTCGGAAGATTTTTGGAATATTCACAGATCATGGGAAAGCAGCAGGAGAGGAGCGTGCTCATGTTATGGGGCAGTGACCTGTTATGGGGTTAGGTTAGTGAGGACAGGGCTGCACGTGACAGTGTGACGAGGGGAATAGGCAGAAGCAGAAAGCTCAAGTCAGGTAATAAGGGCAGAGTGTCCCGGGAGAACAGAGTATTTCAGGAACGTAGTGTGCTGATCTTTTGGGATATAGTCAGTTTCACAAAATTATTGAAGAGGTCACTTTTGACATCAGTAGTTCCAAATGAACGGCTAATGATTCATCCTGCAAAATTCCTGCTGCTACTGAAGCCCACTGCCAGCTACTGTCCCCTGTTATCAGCCATTATGGCTTCAAAGCTCATCTGAAACCCTTATCCGAGAAATCTCCAGCTCATCCGGGCACATTTACATAGATAGCTGGCAGCACACCTGGGAGACTGGCAGATATATCAGGCTGTGCTGCAGATCAGTGGTTATAATCAGAGTGAAGGCCGGGCAGGTCCTGATAATAGACGTCACAATATACTCTGGTGCTGGGGAAAGCGGAGTGATAAAGAGTATAGTCACGCCCACCGCGACGCATAAAGCGGTGCACACCGCCAAATAATTTTTAACTCAAGTCCCGCCCCCATTTATATAGGACACGCCCCCAAGCTACGACATTTTAATCACAAATAGTTCCTATGACCCTCTTCATTATACCCCAAAGTGAATACAGAACCCAGACCAGACCCCCCTAAACAATACAGACTAAAGACCCAGACCCCTAAGGAAATAAAGGCCCCCCCCCCCCAAACAATACAGACCCCAGGTCGGGCCACCTAAGGCAATACAGACCCCAGACCCCCAGAAACAATACAGACCCAAGAAAAAATAAAGACCCAGACCCCTAAAGAAATACAGACCCCAGGCCGGACTCACTAAGGAAATACAGACCCCCATAAACAATACAGAACCCAGGTCAGACCCCCTAAGGTAATATAGACCCCAGACCAGACCCCCTAAACTAATACAGAACCCAGAATAAAGACCCCAGATCCCCTGAACAAATACAGACGCCAGACAAAAGGCCCTAAACAATACAACCCCAGTCTGGACCCCCTAATACAGACCGCAGGCTGGATCCCTTAACAAATACAGACCCCCTTCACTAATAGCCACCAGAATATAGACCTAAGTCCCCCTAAACATATATAGACCCCAGACCAGACCCCTAAACAAACACAGATCCCAGGCCTCCTGTAGTTATCCAGATCTGTAAAACAAAGAACCTGAATCAGACCCCCTAAAGTAATACAGACCCCAGACCAAACCCCTAAAACAAAGACCCCAAAAGTAATACATACCTCACACTAGATTCACCCCTGAAATAACTGATAACCAATTAAATTAGACCAGGGATCCGTGGCGATAATGTGCCGTCTAATTTATTGCACTTCGCAATGGTGGTGGATCGCGGTGGTAGATCGCCGTGGTATATTGCACAATGTTGGTGCTATTATTATGGGGTTGCATGAAATCCCCTGTGTTCATACATCCGTGTTTTAGGTGGTAAAGTCTATTTGTAAACCTGCATGTTAATATGTGTGGACTTACTACGGATTTCACAGCGGGTTTTCATTGGGTTACGCTGGATTCTATGGTGACCTGTTGAGTTGGACGATGCCGGGTCCAGGCCACATTGTTCCAGGGCTACTCCTAGACTTTTTGTAGCGCTACTACTGATTGATTTTAACTCTTGATTGACAGCTGCAGTCCACAAGATTGCATGCAACTCAATGTATTCATGTGGACTGCAGCTGGAGCTCAAGAGCTAAAACCAATTAAAAGCGCTACAAAAAGTCTAGGCGTAAAGGAGTACTACTCACATCACTAAATATTAACCGCGTGTTTCCTGAACAGAGGCCTCACATTGCAGCTCACCTGTCCCATCACCTGAAGTGTCACTACAGTGTTATGTCCAGGGGGCTGGTGAAGCCATAAATGTGATTCTAGACTGCCATCTAGTGGCAGCAGTGAGGAAATACAGCACCAGATCCATGAGCCTCATGCACTATTAGGGTCTATTCACACACAGAAGATTTGTTGCAAAAATGTCTGCAACTGTCCTATTCATTTGAATGCAGCTTAAAAAGAACCTATGTGCTTGCCGCCAAATCAACCGCATTCAGATGTATGGAATGGATTTTCAATTGCAGAATTTTTTGCAACAAATCTGCCATGTGGTATGGGTCACTACTGTGACATCTATGGGTTCATACTGCACCTCCAACTTCATATGCATGAATCAGAGAGGGGAAAAAAAAAATGGTGGCACGGTCGATCAGACGCCGTACTATGGAAATGGTCGAACAGACGGCGTGCTACGGACGTATTCTACCCTAGAAGCGTTGATTTTAGCGGAGGGCATGTTGCCTTTTAGAAACAACATACAGAATGCTCCCACAGGAGAAAACCTCTGTAAGGTCTTATTCACACAGTGCGGTTTTGGTGCAGTTTTTAAAAGCCACAACAAGGAGTGGATCGTAAAGGTAGGGGAGGTATATAGGAAATATTCTACTTCTCTTTTTTTGTAATACATTATTGGTTGTGCCTTCAAAAACAACACCCAAATAAACTGCACCATGTGAATATACCCTAATGCCGCATCCGATGGAACATGCCACAATACTTGTCTCCTTATAGTATATACCCATACGGGGTGCACACAGTGCTGTGTAAACACGTCCTATATCATTACACTGGGGTATGTGTGGACTTCTGTCATGTGACTGGAGACTTTAGTGCGATTTACCTGCGCAAACTATCTTTCTCTTCTACTGACTTCTATGGAGTGTGACTATAAGATCTTGTGATCTCCAGATTAAACTACAACTCCGAGTATGGTCTGGCAGCAAAGATTGTCAAGGTTTGTCCCCCTCCCACTATCAGATTTGGTAAATTAGAGGGGCGTGTCCCCGCCTTTGTAGGGGCGTTGTCTTTAAGTAGGAAGAGGGGTTTCATCTCACATTCCAGACTAGGAATCATGAAGGGGCGTGGCGAGACGTTGCCTGTCATTGTGAAAGGGCGGAGTTGCAACCCACCTGCCTCGCTTGGAACTTCGAAGGGGCATGGTTCCAGTTTAGAGTAGGCGTATCAGTGCTAATGGGAGGGGATTATCTCGCCTTCCTGAAAAGGAATCCCGGAAGAGGCGTGGCATTGGAGTCAGAGTAGTGTTTTCTGTCCGTGGGAAAGGCGGGGTTTCATCTCATTGTCCACATTAGGAATCCCGGATGGGGCGTGGTTTTGGTTTGAGAGGGGGCGTTGTCTGTCAATGGGAAGGGGAGGAGTTGCGCCTGTTCAGCTGGTCGCCTCCAAGATGGCGGGGACCAACGAGCTGGGTCTAGCGGATCTGCCGTCCGATCCGCTGCTCCTGATCTTGTCTTACCTGGACTTCCGGGACCTGCTCAGGTACCTGTGTGCCCCCTGTCGTGCCTATTGTTGCTCTGCCCGCACCTGCCCTTACACCCCCATACTGTGCCCCCCAATAATGTCTGATGTCTATAATCAGTCTCTGTGATCGTATGTGTGTTGCCCATGAAGCTGTTAGAAGTTATATATTTTTTTTAATCAACCATCCAACCGTAAACGGCGACTGCTAAGAATGGTCTTACGTTTACGCCACCAAAAAGACCGGTCGCAACCAAAATTTATCGAGTGTCCGGGAAAGTTTCACAATTTTTCCCGGTTCTTGCTGATTGTCGTGATTGTATCACGTGATCGGTTATTGGAGGAGTCAAAATATGAACCGTGAAAATTAATATTTAAAAAAAAATAAAAATATTTACATGTTCCTTTAATGAATAGCGCCCCCTATAGTAAAATATATGTTTATGCACGCTCGTCAGGTCAGAGTTTAACCCTCCCCCCTCCCCATTAACCACCTCGAGGCGTGGATTTTGGCGTTTTTTATCACTATGGTGCCCGCTCTATAATACATTTGCCCCCATTGCAAGTTGATGCATCTTTTATTCAAGATGAAAAATGGCGCATGTTTTCCGTAAATATCGTGCGTGTTGCTTGCACCATTTTTTAATGTATGTTCAATTTTTGGGGTGTTTTGTCTGACGGTCGTACCCCAATGTCATTTATCTGATGTCGCGGCTGTGTGTTCCTGGTCATCCGTCTGTCGTCGTTCCGCAGCGACTTCGTCCGTTCTGTTCATCGCTCCATTGTATATGATTTAATAATGGAGGACGAGTCTTCTGTACGTCGTGGTATTTTGTCATCTATCCGTGTATAATATGTCACTAGAAACTTTCAATTGCCTTGTCTAAAAAAATATTTGTCTAAACCTCACATGCTGATGTCAGAAACCGGATTATACCGAGATGAGCGGCGCTATATAGGCGCTCCTTATCGTCTCCTTCAGTAGCTGTCTGTCACGAGGCTTTTGCAGGATGTTGAACAACTGATTAACTGACAGACAGCGCTCCCTCCCTACTTATAAAGTAGGTTTTGCAGCAGCTACTGTGTGTATAATACAATTTTGTGCCCCAGCTGCTGCAAAACCTCTTAAAGCACACCCCGGCGGCGGCCGAGCCTCGTAGCCCGCACCCCGGCTGCTGCCTGAGCAATTACTACCTAAATCTAAATCGCAATTAATTGAACAGGGAACCTCGATTTAAGATTATTGAACGATTATTTAGGCCACACCCTGTTTTGCATGCCACGCCTCCTATTTGCATACTAAGTCAGCGATACGTACTGAATGGCGGAGCAGGGACCTTACGGCGCCCTGCTCTTCCATTGGATTCAACTGTATCTGCGTCCTGAAGATATTTTAAACCGGAAGAAAATAATTGATAAAACCGAAATTCGCAAGATGACGTCTATTTTAATTGCGCTGAATTTCGATTAATTGCCCAGCCCTACCTCGGCTGCTGCAGAACCTTCTAATGCACGCCCCAGCTGCTGCAGATCTACTAATCTATCAATCATGCATACCCCAACTGTTCACAAAGAGGTTCTGCAGCAGCTGACACGTGTGTGCTAAATAATAACGTACTCCCTAACATAAATTATAAAGTATATTAGGAGTCGTTTCGGGGTCGTCAGTAAATATATACTCCACCTGTAGCCCCGTGCTTTTATATGGTTAGGGAAAGGCCGTGGTGACTTCTAAGATTCTGAATGGTTGCCATTGACAACTGCTCCTCTTTTCCTTTGCGCCAGTTGTAAGGCATCTCCTCCCGCACTTTTACCTCAGCTCCACTTATTACCACATTACTCCAGTCCTGACACCACGTCACAAGACCAAAGCGACTCAAGTCCTCAAATGCTTGTCCCCCCTCACGATGAGCTGACACATGGGGGGGTCATACAAGTTACCCCTCCAGCCGTATCACACCACTGCGATAACGTTGACGCCATGGTAACTGGTGGCACATTTATCAAACCTAGGAGTAAAACTGACCTTGTTGTCCCCTAGCAACCAATCACAGCGCAGCTTTAATTTTTCCAGACCAGTTTAAAAAAAATCTAAGCTGAGCTTCGATTGGTTGCTATGGGTAACAAGGCCAGTTTTAAGGGGATTTTACACTGGCCGATTATCGAGCAGACAAGCGCTCATAGAACACGCTCGTTGCCGATAATTGCAGCGATCAGCAGATGAACGAGCAAACGCTCAATCATCTGCTGGTCGTATCGTTTTTAAAAAGTAAAATATCGTTGTCGGCAGCACATCCCCCCTGTGTAAACGGAGACGCGCTGCTGACATGATGATAACATATGGGGACGAGTGATCGGAGTAACGACCACTCGTCCCCATCCATAGCTCCTTCTGACAGGAGCAAACGAGCGCCGATCAACGATGTCTCATTGATCGGCGCTCACTGCACCGGCCGATTATCGGCCGATGCAGTGGGGTTTTTACTCTTGGGCTATGTTCACACACAAACTCAAAAACGTCTGAAAATACAGAGCTGTTTTCAAGGGAAAACCACTCCTGATTTTCAGCCGTTTTTAAAGCAAACTAGTGATTTTTACGGCGTGTTTTACGGCCGTTTTTGGATCTGTTTTTCTATAGTCCATGAAAAACGGCTCAAGAAGTGACGAACACTTTTTACGGGGCGTCTTTTTACGTGCCGTTTTTTGATGAGGCGTAAAAAAAACGCCCTGTCGGAAAAGAACACCATACCATTGAAATCAATGGCCAGATGTTTGTAGGCGTTCTGCTTCCGATTTTTCAGCCGTTTATCGGGACGTTCTCGGCCCGAAAAACGGCTGAAAATAGCCCGTGTGGCCACAACGCGTTGAAAAACTTTCCACTATACGTTCTTTAGTAACTATGCCCCCCATTTACTGCCACAACCCCTCCCATGTCCCACCATTCATTGGTTTGGTTTGCCACCCTCGTCCATGGTTGTGTCTGGTATTGCAGCACAGGCCCATACAGAGAATTCCTGCAATACCAGACACAGCCCATGAACAAGGGTGGCGCTGTTTCTGAAAATAAAGCAGACCCTTTTTTCTAATCTCTGGCAACTTCTCCAAGTGTCGTACCACACATGATACGTGGCGTCTCCGGTGCTCACCGTCCTTGATCGTCTTTATTTTCAGGAGCCCGGCTATGTTGTTGTTTTTGTATCGTCCATGTGTGCTCATGAGGCACGGAGATAAGCCTGTCACTGGCAGTTATCATAGAGCGGCCCCTGCAGGGATCCATATCTCATGGGGACAGATCCTGGAAGTAGTAAACAGCTCCGTCTATGACAGCCACCCCTCCCCCACAATCTCTTCACTCCCCTCTCTCTGGCCCCATTCCACTTCTTCCCCAGTGTTTACCGACCTCGTGGGCCCGTGTCTCCCGGTGACCGCTCTTAGACTTTATATAATTATCTGCGAATTGTCATAACCCAATATCTGCCACCTAAATATGCCGATTTTACCTGTGGAATTACCTGCGGTTTTGATGTGTATTTTCTGCACCAAATTCTGCAACGTGTGCATGTAGCCTTAGGGCTCATTCACACGACCGTGAATCTCGTCCGTGTGCTGTGCGGAAGCAGATCTCCGGTTTATCAGGTACCGGTTTCCCCAAAACCTCTAGCGTCTCCCGCCAAAAAGCAGCAATCGCACGGCTAAATAAGGTGGTTAAAAAAAACGCACGAGGCCATGAACACCCGTGCCATTGATTGGTATCCACCATCGCCTCAGTCCAATCTTCCTCCGTAAATGATGGAATTAGTTCCTTCCACTTGGCTTCGTCTGGACGAGGTTCGCGGCGGAGTTTAGCAACCAGTAGGTGGGTAGATATGGCAGACGCTAACCAATTTCTCCGGTCACGTAAGACTCTGATGAGACCCTGTCATTTTTGCAGGACAAAATAGCGCAGCGTGCAACGCTATTTTGTCCGGCAAATTGACAAACTTGATGGAATCCGTTAAAATAAATGGGTTCTGGGTCCGACACTTCAGTTTTTCTTGTTCTGTTCCTCTGATGGAACAAAATGACGGAAATCGTAGCGCAGATGTGAACAGACCCCGACAAGTGACTTTTTTTAATTTTTTTTTTTTTATTTTATTTTATTTTTATATCCTGTTTTTTTTATTGCCGGATGCAGTTGACCGGCTATACCAGTGTCTCAGAAGCCACGCGGCTCACAAACCCCAAGCCACGTGGCTCACCATAGGAGCCCCTTCTTATCACCACATGCACTGGCTACAACAAGGCCACATGCACACGATGCGTGTTAGGGTATGTTCACACGTAGTCAACAAAAAAGTCTGAAAATCCAGAGCTGTTTTCAAGGGAAAACAGACCCTGCTTTTCAGATGTTTTTTTACCAACTCGCATTTTTCGCGGCGTTTTTCGCGCCGTTTTCGCGGCGTTTTTTACGTCCGTTTTTGGAGCTGTTTTCATTGGAGTCTATGAGAAAACAGCTCCAAAAACGTCCAAAGAAGTGTCCTGCACTTCTTTTGACGAGGCTGTATTTTTACGCGTCGTCGTTTGACAGCTGTCAAACGACGACGCGTAAATAACAGGTCGTCTGCACAGTACGTCGCCAAACCCATTCAAATGAATGGGCAGATGTTTGCCGACGTATTGTAGCCCTATTTTCAGACGTAAAACGAGGCATAATACGCCTCGTATACGACTGAAATTTGGCCGTGTGAACATACCCTTATGTGCACATATTTTTCTGCGACAAATCTGCCTCGTAATACAGTACCAGAAAAGTAAATGAAGTCTTAAGTAATCTCCTCCACGTTTTGCAGAATTTTTCCGCACGTAAATTGACCTGTGGTACCGATTATAAAATCTGCAGCATTTATCTTGCGTTTCCGTCCAAGATTTGTTTCTGACAAGTTTATAAAAATAACGCACAAAAATCTGCACCTGTTTTCGCATAAAAAAATATCAAATCTGCATCTAAAAACGCAACGTCTGGTCATGCAGAAGTGCGGTATTACATCCCGGGTTTACAAATGCATGGAGGCGGGTCAGCCAGAGCGGCTAATAAAGGGGGACCCTCCATCCTCTATGATGCCCTAATAAGACACATGGGGGTATTTTTATGAGGAAACCCCTTTTAATAATTTCTTTCTTTATTTTTTTTCAGTTGCAGTCTCCTTAACAGAAGATTTAACCAGCTCTGCAACCATGATCCTCTATGGAAGTGGCCATGTCGGAATTACTGGCTGGTGTCGGAGTAAGTGATCACGATGTGTTTCTTCCAGCTGCGTGGGGACTGTACGCGCACACGCCACTTCTTCTAACATTACCAAAGTGGCACCCATAGAACTACTTTTGGGCAGCGTTTAACATTAGTAAATCGGGACCATGGCGGTCATGTAATTGTTACTAGACTTTCATCATTTAATATTGAAGTTTGGATTGTGTGAAAATTGCATCCCGTTATTATGGTCACGTGACCGGTCCGCCCCTGAGTTTTTGCTTTGCGCTAGCGAATATATATGTTACAGTAGCGTTTCCTCCTTGTGCCGGTTTGGCCTTTTATGATCTCATAAAGGGGCAAAATATGTAAATAGAAGAGAAGTACTACCAGCCCGAGCCACAGTGTTGACCCGAGAACCAGAATACATCACCTATATGGAAATTACCATAATGTAAAGAGGAACCTAACTTTATTTTAGTGCAATTTTATACTGTTAAAAGGGTCCGTAACGGGTGGAAAAAACCCTGGTAATGAAGTGGTCTTTGACATTACCCCCAATAAAAAATTTGGAGATGTCTCAAAACTGGAAAAGTTGCCCATGGCACCCAATCATCAGCGCAAGATGCTGAATGTGTCTGAACCAATGGACTTTTGTCCATTATATGGTATATCACGAAGGGTAATGCCCCACAGGGCAGCAATGACGCGGCCGCCATATGGCTAAATATTGCGCCGGCTTGCCAATTTAATGAATAGACCTCACAGGTGCAAGATTTTACAGGTTAACTGCAGTTTTACCTGCGATGCCGCATGGCCATTAATAAGAAATTTGAAGACAGCGCTGAACAGCATGGCAGCACCGTTTTCGACCCGATCAATGCCGCTCCGCAGAGCCTGACCCTCACACAGAATTGTGCTGAATCTAATGTGTATAATGATATTTAATAACAGTGGTGACATTAGAAATAAAGCGTACAATTTCTCACAGGGACAAGAAGGCCCAGAAGAACCGCAGCTGGAAAGCAACATTTATGGAATATTACATGGATATCGGAAGGTATATACATCACTACGCCAAGCTGAAGGCCGCCTGGGATGCTCTAAAGGCTTATCTGGGAGAACACTGCCCCAGAATGATCAGCTCTCTTAAAGGTATTATATAGAGTCGTTTCTGGCGCCAGTATTATGTTTTTTTACTACAGTTGCATCCAGAGCTGCATTCAAAATTCTGCTGATTGTCGCTTGCAGCAGAGAATGCTTTTACAGACTGACCAGCAGGGCTTTGTTTTAATATTGAACCCTTAAAGGCGTTTTCCGAGTTATTAAAAATTGGCCAAGGTAGGAGGGATAAAAACAAAAACAGCAATTAGTCACCTCACAGATCCTCGTCGTTCCAGCACCGTTCCTCCCAGCCGCTATTTATTGACATAGCTGCAGCGAGGACTTGCCCATGTGATCGCTGCAGCCAAGTACTGGCCTCCGCAATCCTGTGCCGCATACCCACTGAGACCAGTGATTGGCTGCAGCGATCATGTTGGGCATACAAGCACATCATCGCTACAGCTATGTCCATACACTGGCGGGAAGGAACGGAAGCCGCGGCACTGGAACGATGGGGATTCGTGAGGAGAGCAATTGCCTTTTTTTTCTTTTCTTTTTTTTGCATCCCTCCTACCGTGGCCAATTTTTTAAAATAACTCTGAAAACCCCTTTGAGAATTCTAACACCTCTTGCATATGACCGAGTTTGGGACGAGGAAAATGGTCCGTGTGTCGGACGGATTTCCCGGCCCGACCGTGGTGCAGATGAACTGTACTCCTGCCATCATAGACCTTTATGATGCTAGGAGTCTCTGCCTCCGCTCGGAACTGCTGTTCCGTACTGTATCTTTTTGTTCAGTATAGAACAGCAATGCCGCGGGGAGGCAGGGACTCCTAGCATCATAAATGTCTGATACCTGGAGTCCCGTTCACCTGTACCGTGGTCGGGCCGGGAAATCCAGCCGACACTCGGACCGCTTTTCACGGCCTGATCTCGGACGTGCGCAAGAGCTTTTAATGCATCACTAGATGTGAATAGTGAAAACCGGATATAACCCAAGATCGTCAGGCATTCTGAGGTAATAGATGAGGAGCTACTCAGTATTAATCCAGAGAGGAACACTGCAAAGAGTGGCTCAGGGAAGAACCATCCCTTTAAGTAGGCCTCCGCTTTCATTCCCCACGTTATATGATGTGCTTGTGGTTTGTGCAGCCGGAGTGCAGGAGGAGGATCTTAACACCATAGAAGAAAGGATAGGCTCCAAACTCCCTGATGATTATCGCTGTTCCCTGCGTATTCACAATGGACAGAAGCTGGTGGTACCCGGGTAAGGCCTGGCACGTTACATTGTTGTTTACAATGGGCTGTCGTATGTCTCTTGATCTCATCTTCTCTGTTTGCTCCCCCCAGGTTGATGGGCAGCATGGCTTTATCCAACCATTACAGGTCCGAGGACTTGCTGGACATAGATACCGCGGCGGGTGGGTTCCAGCGCAGGATTGGCCTTAATCAATGCCTTCCAATCACCTTCTGCATCCACACTGGGCTCAGTCAGTACTTGGCTCTGGCGGACGCTGAAGGGAGATGTCGCGATGAGATATTCTATCAATGTCCGGTAAGACTTGGTCGTGTCTTCCACAGCAGGGATACATTACTGTAATTAATAAACTACATGCGGCTCTCAAGACTACAAGTCCCAGCATGCCACAATAGTTTGCAGCTTTTAGGGCATACTGGGACTTGTAGTTTCACAACAGCCAAAGAGCCCCAGGCTGCAGAGCACAGATGTTAGACGTGTATGAATATGTTGTATCTAAAGGCTTTTTCATATCCTTTCGTTTTTGTTTTGTTTTTTAAATGATGTTTTCCATTTTGGGGCACGGTCTTATTACCAGTCATAGCCCCTATAAATCAATGGAAAAGATCATTCAAATTTTGGGGTATACACCATGGTAACCAAATGCATTTTTTGAGATTAAAGGAAGGACCCCCTCTGGAAGTGCTGAGGTTGCAATCACGCCCAGACCCTGGTGCCAGAGGGGCCCTCAATGACCCATCTGGCACATAAGTGATCGCCAGTATTATGTGATAGTTGGGGGGGGGACTTGTTAAAGATTTATCATCCAGTGATGCCTCCGAGTCCCTCCCTAAACTCAAACATACTTTAGGGCTGCAGGTTTTGTTTTCCTGTGCTGGAGCCCATTCCTACTTTCCTGTAGAGCCGCGCTTCTCAAACTGTGCGGGGGGCTTCACTGGTAAGGCACCCTCCAGTAGTTGTTGCGGCGCAGCTTAGGGAGGCGGTTTTGGCAGGAGTGATTTTTAATCTGATCTCTGCCGCCCAGGTATTTTTCTTGCTGCAACAATCGTTGCTTCACCAAAACCACTTTACTCCTTTTGTGCTTATTTTAACATTATACTGGGTTCAGAAGACAAATGCTGAATTGATCGCTATTTTTAAAAATTTGGTAACTAAACGTGGCCGTAGTCCTTAGGCAACTGTAGGCTAAAAGGTCGCTCAGCTGACGGATATTCCTCCCGACCCCCCCCCCCCCCCCCCCCTTTCATACACTTGGCTTGGGCGAGCGTGTGTGTTCAATGGAAGAGGAGAATAAGCTGCTGCCAGACACCTCTGGCAGCCTCTTTTCTCCCATGAGAATAAAGGATCGGCATGCTGAAATACATGCCCGATCCTTCTTTCCCCCGACATCTGCCGTCGGGGAAGAATCGGGACACTGCCATACACTTTAGATGGTCGATCGGGCCCCCTGAAATCAGCGGGTTCGACTAACCTAATTAAATGTGTATGAGCATCCTAACTCCGACCACTCGTGCAGCCCGGGTGTCACCATGTTCTGGTGGGTGAGGCCGCAGTAGATAAAGATTGAGAAGCCCCGCTGTAGAGAATTGTAGTCTTCAAAACATTCAAGCGTCTTCAGCCATTATATAGCGCAGCTCCCTGCATCATGTAATCGGCACCTTTTTGACCACATGACACCCGGTCAATTCCTAAATGCACTTGCGTTGATAGACCGGCTTATATGGGAAGTAATTGCAGTCTATGCAGTTCCCCAATATACATCTATTAATCGCTCCTGATGCTGGTAAAAAAAAAAAAAAGATCTAGAACTAATGCAGATCAGACTCATTGATAAACTATAGACTAGTCTTAATAGTATATCTATAGTGGCAGGATAGCCGAGAAGCCATAGAAAATGTGCGTCCATAAACTATACAGCTAGTGAACGTAAAGCATTCAATTGCTTATAATGCAATTCCCTAATAGATAACGTGGAGTTTCTCTAAAGCTAAATTAGAGGTTAAAGGCTATGTACACCTTCGAAAGTGATTTTTATTTTTTAATAAAAGGGTCAATCGGTGTGTTTGGTTTAACTTTATAATTAGTTTTTATTAAAAATTATTTTTACATTTTGAGATACAGCTGCTTTGTATCGTGCGCTGAGACCTGAATCCGTCAGGTCAGCAGTACTGACGGGTTCAGTGTGAGCGGGTCCACCTGTAATCTATCACATCTAAGTTGTGAACATAGATGTGATCTTAAAAGCTCGATCCTTCGTGTCAGAAACTTGCAGGATCCACTGACACTGAACCAGTCAGTCCCGCGGATCTGACTCGTTCAGGATTCAGAGTAAGATACAGCTGCTCTGTATACAGCATACAAAGCAGCTGTAGCTCAAAAAGTATAAAGATTTTTTAATAAAAACTAATCTGTTCTCTATATATATATATATATATATATATATATATATATATATATATATATTCGGGGTCTTCCTCTCAGGCCCCCTGTCTAGTGGAAGGCTCACCGGCGGCTATCGTAAAGGGGTGCCGTCCATGATCGGCACGTTGTTAGGGGTACCTTTCACTCAGAAAGGGGGATCTCTAAACTGGGAAGCCCATTTTAAGGGTAATTATTGCGTCTAATAACGGAATATGTATTAGATGCGGATTTTGTATATGTTCCTTTTAATATGAATAGCTTTTTGTGATGACAGCTTTTATGAAAACAGTTTTTAAACATTTTAGGACACTGATATTTGTTAGGACACGTGTTATGATCATGGATAATCAGACCTTTGATCTGTGTTTTAGGACCAGACGACACATAACCCTGCAGCTCTGGACATGTTTGTTACAGGTAGGATCTGTGAGTGATGTGAGCTCAGATTCAAGCTGGACCTTGGCGTCAAGCTGGCCATATTCTTAAAGGGGTTGTCCGGGTAGTGCATCAGTATATGATCGTAGGGGTCCGACACCCTGACCCCGCATCGATCAGCTGTTCCGGCTGCCTCCGGGCACCAGACGTCTATGCTGGAAGCAGATGGCTTCGGTCCCAGAATAGCGGCCGAGCTGCACTATTCAAGTGAACAGGAGCAGAGCCGCAGTTCTGCAGCACAGCCGCTGTGCAGTGGTCGGAGCCATCGGCTTCCGGCTCCGAATAATGCATAACATCCAGAGCAGCTGATCTGTGCGGGGTCCGGGTGTTATACCCCCAAGATCATATACTGATGACCTATCATCAATTGTAGGGGTAGGTCATCAATTGTCCATGCCTGGACAACCCCTTTTAGATTAGGATCGCCCCCTATGTGGCTGATCGTTCGCACGTCTGATCGTTCGTACGTACTATCTGATCACCAATAATCAGGGACGAATTAAAAAAAATATATGTTGTAATACAACAGAATGCCCCTGCGATCATGCCATACAAGCCTAGTTTCAGCAGACACCGGGCAAAAATTCTTGGTAGATGTAGTCTCCTGTTGGCCATTGTGAACGATAGTTCACATGTTGGGGTATGTTCACATGCAGTGTTTTCAGACGTAATTCAGGCGTTTTACGCCTTGAATTACGACTGAAAAAAGGTCCCTAATACGCCTACAAACATCTGCCCATTGCCTGCAATGGGTTTTACGATGTTCTTTTCCCACGAGCAAGACGTTTTTGGAGCTGTTTTTTATAGACTCTATTGGAAACCTCTCCAAAAACAGACGTGAAAAACGCAGCAAAAATCGCGAGTGGCTTAAAAACGTCTGAAAATCGGGAGCTGTATTTTCAGATGTTTTTGAGTTTGTGTGTGAACATACCCTAATTTTGAACCAACGTTCACGTGTGTATGGCCAGCTAGAAATTGTTCGGCTGACCTATATCAGCCTCGTCTCTGGTGAACACGTTATTTAAAGAGGCTCTGTCACCAGATTTTGCAACCCCTATCTGCTATTGCAGCAGATCGGCGCTGCAATGTAGATTACAGTAACGTTTTTATTTTTAAAAACAAGCATTTTTGGCCAAGTTATGACCATTTTCGTATTTATGCAAATGAGGCTTGCAAAAGTACAACTGGGCGAGTTGAAAAGTAAAAGTACAACTGGGCGTGTATTATGTGCGTACATCGGGGCGTGTTTACTACTTTTACTAGCTGGGCGTTCTGATGAGAAGTATCATCCACTTCTCTTCAGAACGCCCAGCTTCTGGCAGTGCAGATCTGTGACGTCACTCACAGGTCCTGCATCGTGTCGGCACCAGAGGCTACAGATGATTCTGCAGCAGCATCAGCGTTTGCAGGTAAGTAGCTACATCGATTTACTTGCAAACGCCGATGCTGCTGCAGAATCATCTGTAGCCTCTGGTGCCGACACGATGCAGGACCTGTGAGTGACGTCACAGATCTGCACTGCCAGAAGCTGGGCGTTCTGAAGAGAAGTGGATGATACTTCTCATCAGAGCGCCCAGCTAGTAAAAGTAGTAAACACGCCCCGATGTACGCACATAATACACGCCCAGTTGTACTTTTACTTTTCAACACGCCCACTTGGACTTTTGCAAGCCTCATTTGCATAAATACGAAAATGGTCATAACTTGGCCAAAAATGCTCGTTTTAAAAAAATAAAAACGTTACTGTAATCTACATTGCAGCGCCGATCTGCTGCAATAGCAGATAGGGGTTGCAAAATCTGGTGACAGAGCCTCTTTAAGATCACACACACACGGGTGGATTTGTACGCAGCATGTTCGTGCCAGGTTTGCTGGGGAGCAGTGTCCGCTCACACAGGTCTGGAGATCTCCTTAGCCGGAATACGATACCACATCGTCCATATAACTTAGGTGACCAATGGTCTGAAAGGGTCGCAGAAGCCTGAGATCGCTGTGTTGTCCCTCACAAGGAGCCCCACATTTACCTCACATCTGTTTTCTCTATCTCAGGTACTTCTTTCACCCAGTGGTTTACAACGTATGTGCAGCATGTTGTCTCAGGTGACTATCCCATCATCAGGGACCAGATTTTCAGGTAGCGTGGACTAAACACATCACTACTGTAGATCTTGTTGGGTTTCGCTCTAATTAGCGTGAGTGTGTATGTGCATGCCTATGTATGCTTCTATTCACTGGGGGTTTTATATAAATATTGTCAACATGTCTGCTTGCTGTCGGTGAATGGATGTATTCTTGTTTTACATCCAGAGCCAGAAACCAATCCTGATCATGTCCAGCTGACACAGATGCGTGGCTCGTTACAAGAGCGAGTTCTATCAGGGCTCCTGCGCACATGGCGTAAATGCTGCAGAATTTTCATTGTGGAAATTTCGCAGAGTATTGCAGTATCGGCAAAGTGGATGAGATTTCAACAAATCGCATCCACACGCAGCAGAAAACCTGTGCGGAAACGTATGTGGTTTTCCAATGCAGTGTTTGGCAGCACGGCTTGCACATGGTTTTAATGTTTTTCTCCTGTACAAGCTGCACAGCCAAAAACCGAATCCCAAAACATTGCAATTCACGGTCCTGTGTGCGGTTTAACAGTACGGTACTTGGTCGCACGGCACACTGCCGCTATGTGTAGGGGACAGCCTAACCACTAATGCGCTGTGCACCTGTATCAGCTGAACATGATCAGCATGGGATTTTAGCCTCTGGATGTAAACAAGAATGTTTCCTTTCACTGACAGCAAGTAGAGATTTTGAAAACGGTAAAGAAGTGAAATACAAAATATATTACGAAGTTGCAGAACTTTTCAGTAAGGAAGTCATATGTACTCGAAAACCACTAAGTATTACTACTCACAAATGCCAGTGGTCTGAAGTTTGCGCTGGTTCAGTAGGCGGTTTATCGCCTGGGCCCACTAGATGGTGCTGGACTCCGAATAATGGGTTTTTGGACTGGATAACCCTTATTGTAAGCTTGCTCCGCTGTTTCCGTAACTCCTGTTGACTTGAATAGAGAGTAACGCAAACATGCGGCAACCTTGTCCATTCACTCTCCGCTTGGATGCGACAGCCGCCTGCGGATTAAGGGGACCACCATTCTGCTGATAGGTGGGACTTCAGGGGGGCTGTGGATTTACAGTTAATGTCTAGTGTGGGAAAACCCCTTTAAATTCTAGTCTAGCTCCGAAAATTGATGCTTTTACTCTGATGACCGATACTTGAACCTGGGCACGAAACTGCCAAGCTGGGGCTCCCCCACAAGCTTTCCTGTATGAATGTGATCTACTAATGACCGTGTATTATAGTTTTATCTAATATCTCTCTACCAGATATGAGCATGACAAGGACTGTGTGGCCACTACTGATGAGATCACCATATCCGTCTCCACTTCCTTTTTGCCTGAGCTGAGCTCCATTCACCCTCCACATTACTTCTTCACCTACAGAATCCGGTGAGTACGACAGAGCGGGATGTGACTCTCTGCAGCTATAGGAATGGAATTAGATCGCTCCTAAGCCCCCTTCTTTCCTAGACTTGATAACCAAAATTCTACACAATGGGGCAGATTTTACGTTTTAAGCACCTTATTGTGGCACGCTGAACATGGGCTGAGGGGGATCTCTGCTGGCAAGTGGGTGTGGTTTCACACCAAGGGGCGTGGCTTAAATGTGGCCAAAGTTTTACCGTAAAATAAGCCAACCTAGAGGTGATGTAAGGATGTAAAAAGTGTCCAACGTATCTAGCTACAGTAGATGGGCCACATTTATCACACAACATGCACCACTATGATGAATTTGGCGCATCTTTCGACTGCCTTGTAAGTTTACAATGTCTAAAACAGACCTTATTAGTAAATCTGTCCCAATATTCCATGTGTGGTCTGACGAGTGATTTGTATAGAGGCAAAAGTATGTTCTTATCATGAGCATCTAGGCCTCTTTTGATACATCCCATGATTTTATCAGCCTTTGCAGCAGCTATCTGGCACTGGTTGCTAAAGTTAAGTTTACTGTCTACTAATAACTCCAAGTCTCTGAGTAGTAGTTTTACCAAGTGTTTTACTATTTTAGACATAATTGGAGAATTTGTTACCTTTGCCCAAGTGCATAGCCTTCTATGTAGCCACGTTAAACTTAAAGAGGCTCTGCCACCAGATTCTCAAATCCCTATCTCCTATTGCATGTGATCGGCGCTGCAATGTAGATAACAGTAACGGTTTGTTTTTAAAAACGTTCATTTTTGGCCAAGTTATGAGCTATTTTATATTTATGCAAATGAGCTTTGAAATGGACAACTGGGCATTTTTTTTTTCGTTATGTCCAACTGGGCGTGTCTTGTTTTTAACTGGGCGTGTTTACGTGTATCATGCTGACCAATCAGTGACCAGTCAGCGTCATACACTCCTCTCCATTCATTTACACAGCAGCGATGAGCAGCCACATAAACAGAGATTAACATTACTACAGTGTCCTGATAATGAATACACATGAAATCCAGCCTGGACGTCATGTGTACTCAGAATCCTGACACTTCTGACTCTTTTCTTTTGAGATTTCTAGCAAGTGAAATGAAATCTCGCGAGATTACGGAGGTAAACGAGATTTCGTTTCACTTGCTGGAAATCTCAAAGAAAAGATTCAGAAGTGTCAGGATTCTGAATACACATGACGTCCAGGCTGGATTTCATGTGTATTCATTATCAGGACACTGCAGTAACGTTAATCTCTGTGTATGCGGCTGCTCATCGCTGCTGTGTAAATAAATGTAGAGGAGTGTATGATGCTGACTGGTCACTGATTGGTCAGCGTCATACACGTAAACACGCCCAGTTAAAAACACAATACACGCCCAGTTGCACATAACGAAAAAAAAACGCCCAGTTGTCCATTTCAAAGCTCATTTGCATATATATAAAATAGCTCATAACTTGGCCAAAAATTAACATTTTTAAAAAAACAAAAAACTTTACTGTAATCTACATTGCAGCGCCGATCACATGCGATAGGAGATAGGGATTTGAGAATCTGGTGACAGAGCCTCTTTAACCTTTTGGGTGGAATTCTTCTAAGAAATTAAAGTACAGCTTTGGGTGAAGTTCCCAGAAAAGCCCCTCAAATTCTACTGTCTGGTCATGTGTTTTTCATCTTCAGAACAAGAAGGAAACTGTTCATTAGGCCAGGGACCAACTTCTTGTGTGATTTAAAGTTGAGGGGGTTTAGATATTTTTGAGGTTGGTCTGCAAATTTCAAGCAGACCTCAACAAGTAATAGTAGATGACACACTTGGGGTTGATTTTTACCTTTTAAAGTTTTCTCCTTTTTGATTTCCCAGGATGGAGATGGCCAAAAATGCTTTGCCGGAGAAAGCATGCCAACTTGATAGCCGCTACTGGAAAATCACAAATGCAAAGGGAAGTGTGGAAGAGGTACAAGGCCCGGGAGTGGTAGGTGAGTCACAAGGTTTACTTTGGTCACACACCTAATATATAGAGGGTTCATATGTTAAAGGGTTATTCCCAGCTCAGACATTTATGGCATGTGCACGGGATATGTCATAAATGTCTTAAGAGATGCGGCATCCTAGTTCTGGGACCTGCACCTGTATAGAAAATGGGGTTCACTCCGCCTCCGTCCCGCCTTGTGAGGTGGGGACTATGTGGAGAGGCGGCCACACATGCGCGTGGCTCTCTCCGGTATGTTCTGTGGAAGTTCGCGGTTATGACGGAGGTCAGGTGCCCCCCACCCCCTTCTGGACATAAATTCGGGTTCCAGTGGGAAGACTCACATTTCTCAAACATTTATGGGATACCCTGTGGATATGCTATAAATGTCTGAGATGGGAATAACCCATATCAGGCTCTCATGTGCAAATGGTGGCCATGTATGTTGGTTAGATACTATGTTATGACCATTGTAACCCGTTTATGGGACAAATAACTGATCGGTCCTGGGCTGATGGCGTTCCCCACAATGCTCTCCTGAGCGCTGTACTCCTTGTTAGTCCTGATATTTCCGTACCTCAAGCTATGCCATCACACTCTCCATTGAATCCATTTGTATGAGACGTTCACTGTGGGGCATGACCGCGTAGTCCGATGATGCGGAAATCTCCAAACTATGAACTGAAAGAGCATAACATTGAGTAGAGCGCTTTAGACCCCTTCATTCACTGCGATCAGTGGGGCTCCTAACATTCACAAGCTTTACGGTTTACCTACTTACCTAATGTATATTCGCTAGAAGCAGGGGGGATTATAACTGCAGGTTCAGACTACACAGGGTTTGTAGTCTGTTGCCATGGAGACACATAGGGCGTCAAAGAAGCTGTATATACAAAACTGTAGGTCATTTTTAATCAAGAGTTTTTGCAAAGGTTTGTTTTTTGTGTTTTTGGTTTTTTTATTAGCAAGTTTGTTGCAAAGGTTTAATTACCCTTTAAGGCTTGCAGGATTCTGTCGTCTTTATTGGTGCTATGAGTCCATTTTAAGTCTTCATTTAATTCTTTTAGGAGATTACCCCCAACTGAGGGCGGGTAGAGTATATGAGTACACCAGCTGCACTACATTCTCAACAACTTCGGGATATATGGAGGGGAGTTATACATTCCACCGGCTGGACAACAAGAGCGAGGTCTTCAATGTCACCATCCCTCGCTTTTACATGAAATGTCCCACGTTTCGAGTGTCTGACGTTGCTACAGTAAGTAACATTGTGACTTTTGCTCATTCTGCTGTCCTGACCAATAGTGGGACAGACTTTCATTCTTAACCTCTTGATGCATTATCTTGTACATGTACGTGATAAGCGTTAAAGGGAAGTATGGAGGGCGTGGCTTAGCGGCATATGTGAGCGGACGCAGGAACCGGAGCTCCCGCTGCCGATATCCTGGTACATATCCTGTGGCTGAATTATCCTAACGGAGACATACCTGTGCGGAGAGGGGAGAAGGAGGAGAATCTGTGGACACGACTTTGGAGCTGTTGGAGGCTGTAATGACCCGTTCCAGAAAGTCTAAGGCGGCAGAGGAAGGTGAGCTGCGCTTACAAGATGGCGCCGACACGTGCATGATGGCAGAGAGCAGGGACTTGAGAGGGGCGGCGGCATCCCGGCTGGAGCGTTTTGCCAGAAAGATGCCCATGAAGGCAGCTGCTGATGGAGAGATGACAGACGGAGGGAAAAAGCAGACAGGCCACTCAGGGTCTAGGTATGAACCGCTGAGGGCACAGATGGAGTCAGAGGAGGAAGAGAATGGAGAAGATGCTGCAGGCAGCTCAGGAGGAGGGCTGGATCGAGGCTCGCATAGCTTGAATAAGCCGGGACCCACGCTGGCGGATGTTTTTTCGGCGGTGAGCCTGTGTAATTCCACGCTAGCTAAACTTACCTGCCAGGTGGGCGGAATTAAGGAGGATATCTCCATCATACGTCACGATTTACAGAAAGTTTCGGAACGAACAACAGCGGTGGAAGGCAGGGTCAGCGAATTGGAAGACAGAATGCTGCCCATGAGGAGGGATGTAAATGCGGTAGCTGTGGATGTTAATTACCTGTTATCTAAAGCTGATGATCTGGAAAATCGCCTACGTCGAAACAATGTGAGGATGGTGGGGATTCCTGAAAAAGTAGAAGGGTCCAACCCGGATTCATTTTTTGAAAAATGGCTATTGGAGGTGTTTGGTAAGGAGTCGCTGACCCCACTGTTTGCGGTGGAAAGAGCCCATAGAGTACCAACTCGCCCTGGCCCACCTGGACGGCCGCCAAGGCCTGTGTTGGTAAAGTTGCTTCATTATAAAGACAGAGATTTAATTCTTCGGCAAGCCCGGGAAAAGCAAGATATACGGGTGAATGGTGTGAAAGTGTCATTTTACCCAGATTTTTCTGCAGAGGTTCAGAAAAGAAGGATGCAATTTATGGATATTAAACGACTGAGGAATCTGCGTGTTCAATATTCAATGCTGTACCCGGCGAAGCTTCGGGTTGCGGCGCTGGGATCCGTACAATTTTTTGAGAACTCAAAAGATGCGCTGAGATGGCTGGATAGTCACGAAGATCGCCTTCGTCAGGATCGAGGGGAAGATGCGGCATGATCATCAGGTGGATGGCTGAAGGGGGGGGAGTCAGATTTGTATGAAAAAGGAGAAGGATGAGCTGCGCAGAGGAATAAGGCACTGTTTTCTGCATTTATTTGTTGTTCTAATGTGGGTCTGCAGTTTATATGTCTATAATGGTGAGAGGAGGAGACAGAGATGTCAGTTTAATTGAAGCATCAGGTATTTGAGTCACAGAAATGCTATATGTCTATTGTGGTAAGGTGGCGGGAGTTTTGAGGTTCTTAAGTTTATATTGCGGGAAGAGATGTATTTCTGCAATGTGAATGGGAAGCTGAATAGTCACATTGGTGGAGGTTTCTTCGCCAGCCCGGGCCCTCTTTGGAGGGTAAGTTTATGTAAAGTTGGGTGGGTTAGGGAAGTGGGTGGAGGGGGGAAAATGTTTTGGAGGGAAAGGGAGTTTGAAATGCAGTATGCTCTGATTAACACTGGATTCAACGGTAATTGCCACTGTCAGTTAAAAGAAATGGCTAGATGGGGGGTAGGGTAAATCTTTTGTCATGGAATGTGAGAGGTATGGGGGAGGCAACAAAACGGCGAGCTATATTCGATTTCCTGAAAGGACAGTCTGCTGGAGTGATGGGACTACAGGAAACGCATCTTACCGCTGATACTGTGCAACAGGCACATAGGGCTTGGATTAGGCACAGCTTCCACTCCTTTCACTCCACATACTCGAGGGGGGTTAGTCTCCTGGTTCATAGGGATGTACCTTTTTGCTGTTTGGCTTCCTTTAGAGATGGAGAGGGCAGATATGTAGGGGTACATTGTAAACTGTTTAATTGGGAATGTATAATTGTGGTACTGTATGTGCCTCCCCCATACTCGGTGGTTCCAATAAGAGAAGTGTTGGAGAGGTTGGCTAGTTGGCCTATGGTTCCGACTATACTAATGGGAGATTTCAACAACGTAATGGATAAAAGGTGTGATAAATTTCCAAAAGGGGGGGGGGGGGGTAGGAGAGGCTGCTCTGACGCGGTTTGGGAAATACATGACGGAGGTTGGATATACAGATATTTGGCGGGCAAAATGGCCCTCTACTACGCAATATTCTTGTGTGTCATCTACTTATGGGTCATTATCCAGAATAGATCTGATGTTTAGTAACGGGTTAGGGATTGAGGGGGTGGAAGGGGTGGAATATCTACCAAGGTCATTGTCTGATCACTCCCCGATGATACTGAAGGTTCGAACCAGCCCACAGATGGGGGGGCTAAGACTGCACTGGAGGCTAAATCCGTTCTGGATACACCTAGTGGGGGAGGAGATAATAAATACGAGCCTGCAGGAGTACTTTGAGTTTAATAAAGGTACGGTTCCTATAGATATCCTATGGGACGCTATGAAAGCAAATATAAGGGGGGTGTATATTCGGGAGATCACGATCATAAAGAATAAATCAAGACAGGTGGGAGAACATCTGAGGGAAAGGGTGACGTTAACTGAGGAGAATCATATTGCTAATAGTACAGTAGAAACTTTGGCCCAGTGGAAGGTCGCCCAAAAACTACTAAAGGAACATCAGCTGGAACAAGCAGCTAATAAAAGGTTGTTTTTGCAACAAAAATACTATGAGGAGGGAGAAATGACGGGTAGATTGTTGGCAAATATGGCTAGGCCTCAGAGGGAGGGTGCGTTCATCCACCAATTGCAGGATAAAGACGGGACACTGGTGGGAGAAACAGGGGATATACTGGGAGTGTTGAAGTCCTTTTATACTGAGCTGTATCGCACGAGGGTAGATTATCCAGAAGATCTTCTGACAGACTATTTGGCGGAAATGACGTGGGTTACTCTGGGGGAGGAGGAGAGAGAGTGGCTTGAGGAGCCAATTACTTTGGAGGAACTGCAGGAAGCGGTGAGTTCTATGGCAAATGAAAAGGCTCCAGGGATGGATGGAATACCCACTGAGCTGTACAAAACATATGGGGGGGAGCTTCTGCCAGAGTTGTTGGAGGTGTTCCAAGATAGTTTTACCAGGGGGCGATTACCGCAGACTATGTACGAAGCAGCAATAGTGGTCATTCCCAAGGAGGGGAAAGATCGAACAAAGCCAGATTCCTATAGACCAATATCCCTGCTGCCCGCTGATGTTAAAATTCTGGCAAAGGCTCTGGCTAACAGGGTGACAAGAGTGGTAACTAAAGTAGTGGGCCCGGATCAGTCGGGATTCATGCCATCAAGATCTACAGCGATTAATATACGGAGATTATTCTTGAATTTGCAGACAGATGCTGCAGATACGCAGTGTAGAGCAGTGCTGTCCTTAGACGCTGCCAAGGCATTTGACAGCGTGGAATGGGGGTATCTGTGGGCTGTTTTGGAGCGGTTTGGTTTTGGGAGAAATTTTATAACATGGGTAAAATTGTTGTATAAGGAACCGGTGGCTAGAATCAGAGCCAATGGAAGGATGTCAGACTCTTTTAGATTAGGGAGGGGGACACGTCAGGGATGTCCACTTTCCCCGTTACTATTCGCTATAGCGATCGAACCTCTGGCAAACATAGTAAGGCAACATCCGGGTATAGAAGGGTTTCGATGTGGGGACCTGGAGGAACGCATTGCACTATATGCGGATGATATTTTGCTATTCCTGGGAGAGATAGATCGATCACTGCCTATGATAATGACCGTATTGGAACGGTTTGGTAAATTTTCAGGGTTGCAAATTAATTGGAGTAAGTCGGCATTATTGCCACTCAAGTCATTAGAGGTGCCACTGCAGGGGGGGGGAATTGATATACCTTGTGTTAAGGAATTTAAATATCTGGGGATTAAGGTCTCGGCGAGGGTGCAGGATTTTGTCGCACTGAATGTAAAACCATTACTGGACAAACTAAAAGAAAAGACTAGAATATGGCTAGGACTACCACTTTCAGCGCTAGGAAGAGCAAACCTGATTAAAATGATTCTGATGCCTCAGGTTCTTTATGTTGTGCATAATGCCCCAGTGTGGTTGCCTAAGTACTGGTTCAGGAGAATGCATAATCTGTTTAGGGACTTGGTGTGGAAAAGGGGGATCCCCAGGATTAAATTGGAAAAACTACAATTACCAACAGACCAGGGAGGATTGGCTATTCCAAATGCGTGGATATATTATCTAGCAGCCCAAGTGCAACACTTTAAAGGTTGGAAGAATAGGGAAGAGTGGGACTCTAGTGGGAAACTGGTGTATTATTTGAGTCAATGCACGGATATACTAGAGGCCATGGAGTCTCATAAGTTGCGGAGGGAGGCGAAAGGGAAACCAACCTTGCTATTGATACATAGGATCTGGTGGGAATGCAAGAAAATATTGGGCGTTACAGGGTGCTCCAACTATATGCCTCTATGGGACAATCCATACCTATGGGAATTTAGTATCTTGGCTGGCTTCCAGGAATGGGAACAAGCAGGGGTCAGATATGTATACCAGTTGTATGAGGGAGGAAGTCTCAAATTGTTCTCACAATTGCAGGAGGAGTTTGGGCTCCCACATCGGATGTTCTATCAGTATCTCCAGTTGCGTCATGCAGCACAGGCCCAGGGTAGGTCGGTGGACTTGAGCTGCTCCACTATGGGAGCGATGGAACAGGTATTGGGGGCAAAGGACACTAAGGGGATTATCTCTGTGATATATAGTACATTACTTTCCAAATTCCTTGGAGATCCGATGGGGGAGATCAGACGCAAATGGGAAGAAGATGTGGGGACTATAACAGATGAAGAGTGGGAGGAGATACTCGAATCGCCCAAAATGCTGTCCATTAATGTAGCACATAGGCGGTCACAACTTTTTCTCCTGCATAGGGTGTATAGGACACCTAAGGTGTTATGGCAAATGCGGCTTAGGCCAACGAAGGAGTGTCCCAGGTGTTCGTTTGATGGGGCAGACATAAAGCATATGTTCTGGGACTGTCCGATGCTGAATGACTACTGGAAGGAGGTTGGAGGCATGGTAGCGAGAGTATATGGGAGGGATTTCCCGTTGGAACCTAAGATCTTTATGTTGGGTTGCATGGGGGAGGAGGGAGGAAATGGGGCTGAATTACTGGCTATTAAAAAAGTTTTATACCATGCTAGGAAGCTGATAGCAAAATATTGGCTGAACACGGATCCCCCGGAGGTGTCTGAACTGGTAGGATATGTTAATCACACGGTGTCGTTAGAACATCGGATATATCTGAAACGTGGGGCAATGCACAAATATGATAAACAATGGGGAAGGTGGATACATAACTATGGTACGGCAGGGAGGTAGGAGGCAGATTGAGGGGACATGAATATATTAGTATGATGCGGGAGAGAAAATGTACGAGCCAGGGAAAGGAGATACTGAGGGGGGGGGGGGGAGTTTGGTTGCAGGGAAGGGGGAGTTATGTTAAATGTAACTGAATATTCTGTACAAAACTGAAAATGTATTGATTGTTGGAATTGACTAGATATACATGAGATTTATAATGTATGTTGTACTATCAATAAAAACTGGTTTGATTTTAAAGGGAAGTATGGAGCACGTTCCATACTGAGCGGGTGTCCGCTGTATTACAGCAGACACCCGGGACTAACTCGCGCTGTTCCTGGCTGTTTAACACCTCAAATGCTGCGGTCAATTGTGAACGTAGCATCTGAGGCGGTCAAAAAAAGGGGGCTGCCCCCTCCGACATCTCATCGGGCCTCCCCCCAACCAACGAGATTGCAGGGTGCGGATGGTTGTCGTGGCAGCCCAGGGGCCCAATAAAGGCCCCCGGACTACCTTAATTATGCCTCTGTTAACCCCTGCCTGGCATGCCAGGGCTTAACAGAAACCTGTAAAAATGACAACATACTGCAATACATTAGTGTTGTACCAGCGATCTAACGATTGCTGGTTCAAGTCCCCTAGGGGGACTGATAAAATGTGGAAAATCAGTGAAAAAAATAATCTAAAGTTAAAAAAAAACCTTTTCCCATTTTTCCTCTAAAGTTAAAAATAAAAATTGGTGTTGTTGCGTCCGTAAAAGTCTGAACTATTACAATATACAGTTATTTAACGCCGTGCTTAAATAATGAACGCTGTAAAAAACGTGAACGTTAATCGACACATACAGAGATGAAAAAAAAAATGGCAGCCCCCATAGAGAAGTAAAAGAAAAAAGTACAAAACAAAAACACGAATAAATTAAATGTATTTTAATGACATACTAAAAGCAATAACAGACGGTTTACATAGCCTTTAAATGCTCGCGGGAAACCATTATAGCAGATGTACTACTATGTCACTCCACGAGTGATGATTACGGTAAGTGCCATCTGTTTTCTTCAGTGAGCGTTAATAATTGGTGACTACAGGTTAGCGGTGTCCGTGACTCGGACTGCTGCCCTACGCTTTACCCTATCACGAGGAGGGGGTGGTGCAGAAAGCAGCGGAGGTTGGCTTAGCGGGTGGCGGTTCATTGTGCTGCCCGCGTCCTCCTTTAACTATATATGCGCACAACAGTTCTAGAAGGTCCTGTAAGAATTGTTTATTCTCTTCTTCTTCCGGTTGTGGCGGCACCTGACGCTTCATTTCTTTATTTTCCCCGTGCAGGAAGAGAGCTGCAATGATTGTTTTCTACACGACGATGACTCCACAGACACGGATGAATATGAGGAGCGGAGGAGAGTACTGGACATGCCAAATCCTCCTGTCCATTGCCCACGCTACACCTGAGCGGCGCCATCTGTACCAGCAGCCATAGAAGTCCAGTGGAGTTGTCCTGCCAGGATTCTTTTTTTTGCATTTTTCTGCTATGGGAGTTGGGCCGGGCTTCCTGCGTTCTGTCCGTGGCCTGTATCTAAGCTGTGATGTCCTGTCTGCGCGTTCTATAGTCTGTTATTTGCCACTTTGGAGGGCGAGGTTGCCCGCAGGTACATTACAAGCCTTGACCGCTCCGCAGTATCTCATTGGCTTGAATCCTGATTCTTGGCTGCAGACTGTCCGTCTTTTTTTTTTCTAATTTATGTGCGAATCCTATTACAACCAAAAAGTTGGTTATCTTGCGATCTTCAGCGGAAAGAGACTACGCAGCCGAATATTTTCTCTTTTCTAAGAATTTCGTTTTCAGGGGAGTTTGTGTAAAACGCTTGGGAGGGAGAAGAATGTTTTTGCTAAAGACATTGATAGATCTATGCATCTGTATGGCCCCGACCCAGTCATTTTGGTTTTGTGAAGGCAGCCGTTTCGTTGATTATGATGTCATTCTTAAAGGGGATGTCCATCGGGGACCACCTCCATTCTAAATGTAGCCTCCACCCACGGGCAGTCAGCTGATCTTGGCGGGGGAAGCTGTCAGCACTTACAGTGTAGCAACGCACGGCGCTAATTCATGTCAACGAACACCAGTTCGTTGACCCCCCACCCCCCCCCCCCCACCTCCCTCTTAATGACCTGGTGGGAATCAAGATATGAATAGGCGCTGTCCTAGTCCCTAAGAATTCACCAGTAACTAGAAGTCATTGAGTTGTTCTATCAGGTTTTTTTCATAATGCTTTTCAGCCTTATCCGATTTTCGTAAAGATGGGTGACGACCCATTGGCACAGCTTTGGCAAAACAAGGATTGGGTTTAAAAAAAAAAAAAAATAAATATGGAGGCGTAAAAATCTTTCCTTTTATTACATTTTTTCTTTTTATGTGCCAATCTTGGTTTTGCTGCACACAATCTTCACTGTGGAAATGAGGCCTTACAGCCTTCATCCAGCTTTCCGAGACTCCTGATGGGCAAGTATCTACACATATGCAGTGAGTGGGGAGTGACGGGATATATTACTATATTAATAGGCAGATTATTGCTCAGGAAGCTGGGAGAAAACCAATATGGCTGCCAGTATCACTTCCACAGGGGTCGTCACTCCGCTTCCTGGGGGTCGTCAGCACATTTTTTTTTTTGTTATCGCTAGCATATTTGCATTCTGAAGTCTGGCCGCTCATACGGCAGCCATATTGGCAGTAGAGGACAATTCGAGGGAGCTGGTTAATAAAAGGGGGTTTGTTTTTATTGAGGCTCAGTAATATAAGTTACGGTGTAATGATTGACTTTTGCAGAAGCTCAATGATCACATTCGCTTTTTGTGAGCTGACGGGCATCACCTTCAGGAATGAATGGATCTGCCCTCAAATTGGCTGCCCCGGGTGTGCCGCATATCGCCATGGTAGCAAGAGACCTGACTGCAGTGTGCCCCCCCCCCCCTACATAATGTTTTTGTTTTGATCTCCTTGGTAGTAATTGTCTTGTATCAGAACTGATCAGTTCATGCCGCTTTCCGTCAGTTCAGACATTCTTTGGCGTTCTCCCCCCTCCCCCTTACATAATTTATATAGTTTAATTTTATGAGACGTATGGTATAATAATTTTGGTAAAAGGAAATAAACAATGAACTAAAAGAACTACGGTGTCCGTCTAATCTGCGTGTGATGTATCTAGAATATAGAGAGATAATGGGCAGATATAGATAACGATATACAGCAGTGTACATATGTGGACCAACAAACCTAATTGGCTGTAATCACGTGATGTGTTGTCAGTATGGATGACGTGATCGCGCAATGGAGTAAACCGAGGATCCAGAGATCGGTGGCAGCAAGAATCGGTACAGGAAGTATATTCAAATTATTACATTTTTTTTAAGGTATGGAATAGCGTAGAAGATTACGCTATTCCATCCATCGGGATCCTGCAAAAAAAAAACATGTCGTACATGTGGTGTCGTTTTTTTTTTTTTTTTTTTTTATTTTTTAACATGGGAGCCTTCTGAGTGACGTATAGAACTATATATGGTGACGTATATATGGCATATGTCACAGCCATCCATTAAACGTATACGTCATGAGCTTTTCAATAGCATTTCATGGCGTATCTGTTAAACGAATGCCATGTTGGCGTTCATCACCGGTATCCTTCACCCATAGACGTATCCTATAATAGTCTATGGGTGATATATGCCAATGTTAGGCGTCCGTCACATCCTTTGTTTAACGTTGGGGCGTTTTCTGACGTAAGCTAAATGTAGGCAAAAAAACGGTGTGAATGGGGCCGTAGAAAACCCTTTTTTAAAATACTCTATCCGGACATTAATTTAATGGAGGGCAGTTCTGGACCCCTCTCTATTAACCAATGCAGGGAAATGTGAATCTCTTGCTTTTAAAGGGAATGTGTCGCTAGAATTTTTTTATTTTTTTTTAGTTAAACGGTTATTATTTAAGTGATTACACGCTGTTTTAATTTTTTCACAAGTCAGGAAATATTATAAATTAGATTCTAATTTATAACATTTGCATGTGCTGGCCACTAGAGGGAGCAGTTCTCAAAATTGCAGCATGGTCAATGTGGTAAAGCAACCTCATTGCTTTATGCTGCAAATTTGAGGTAGACACACTTGCTCTAGTGTCCTCACACAATCCCCCCTCCCTTATTCTGGCTAGTGCCAGGAGGAGGGGGTTGAATCTTCAAACCTCCTACACTGTGTGCCGCCATTTTCTGGGCGAATGCAGTGTAGGAGGATTAGATACACGAACATAATACACACATCACATACACGAACATAACTTACCTGCTCCTGCCCCCTCCGCTCCTATGCCTTGCGTCTGCGCTTCCTTGAACATATGGCCGGAAGTTGTCATCTTACTGTCCGGCAGCGGCTTCCGGTCCACATGAAAATGGCGCCGGATTTCGCTCTGCGAACGAGATTCGTTTTAGTCTGTGTGGGAGCGGCGCATGTGCTGTTCCCACACAGACGGCGTACGCTTTAGAGAATGGAACGGCTCCCATTCGCATTCTCTATGGGGTTGTATGTGCCGTATTCCATCTCTGTATGTGTCGTTAATCGAAAGAAAAAAAATGGCAGCCCCCATAGAGAAGTAAAAGTAGAACATGAGAACACAAATAAAATATATGTTAATATCATATTAAAAGCAATATGATAAAAAAAAAAAATTTTTAATGACCGCTTCCCTTTAAGGACCCGTCGCATCCATGCATTATGTGTGAGACCGCCTTTTAGAGGGGTTCTATAAGATTAGAAAAAAAATGGGTCTGTTTTTTTTCTGGAAACCGTTTTTTCTGGTGTAGTAGCTAAGCCCCCCCCCCCCCCGGCTTCACGTGGACGAGTTTGCGCTGCAATCTTTTTCTAGTCCTTAGCAATTCATTGACTCTGTTTCTAGATCTCCCATAGACCTTACTGATCGTTTACGTGCAGTTCTACGTAAAACCACGGATCACTCCTCGTCCTATCATAAATGGTACCAAATTTATAGACTATGGAGTAACACAGAGGAAATTATAGATGAGCTTTTGGGACATGGAATATCGTATTTCGCATTCATTCCCCATAACCCTCTTTGTTAACAGATCAATTGTGCTACCAGTGCTGGATAAATGGCGCCTTTATTATCGGTACTTTCCCAATGGTCATTCTGCATGTGATTTGACGTCTCCATTGTACCGCTCCTCGTGTTCGTAGCGTGGGCTTTGGCTCTGTCCTGTGTAATATAAACCGCCCTGACGTCTCCTGCTGGTGCAATATGGCGGTAGGGTAAAAAGCGCTGTCATGTGAAGCATTTAGAGAAGTGTGTTCCTCTGAGGGTAAATTCACATGCGCCATTTTTATTGCAGTCTGGCCTTTAAGTCAATGGAGGAAAAACTGCCTACAATTTTTTTGTATTTGTGCTCTTTAATTTAGTTAGCCACTCAGTTCCGTGCCGCCATTGGGTCATGTGATCTCTACTCTAAATCCTCCAGCGTTTGCTGAATGCCCTTAATAAGTTTCTTAAGGCAATTGAGGCTCTCGTAGACTTGCAAAAAGAGACTGACCTATAGTTCCTAAAGCAAATGCGGTAGGATACAGGGAGTCAAAATGGGGATCGTGTGACCCAAGGGTGGTTTGTAACGGAGCTGCTAACGTTAAGCCAATACACCTCACTACCTTTCACTTTATCGCGTTTTCAAAAAGGGTCAGAATTTGTTTTTTCCCCACCGGAGTGCTTCTTTAAATGATAAAATTCTATTTGCCGCCACTAGATGGAGCTCACTACATATGGATTTATGTATCTCTATTCCTTAGACTCCCCCTAGTGGTGTCTGCAGGCAAAAATAATATAATTTAAGTAGTAGAGGGAGGCAGAGGATTTGAAGTTCTGTATAATAATTAAAAAAAACAGGTTCTGACTCCTAAATAATTTTAGAACTTTTTAGAGTAAATTAAATTATAGATACCTTTTTGTGTCCTAGACCACTTCCATTCTATTCTTCACCTTTCCATTCAGGGATACCAGTTGTACCTAAATACCTAAACCTTCTGTAAAATCAGGGGTATTTTGGCGTCACCACCGTAGGCACCAACGCACTTCAAAACCCTACTTGAGGCTCTGTGGAGGTTTCCATTAATTACAGAAACCACGACCTACTGCTAGATCCGTCATATAATATATAGCACCGGTATCCAACAAACCCCACTGACTCTTAAAATAGCGCCGCAATCTGCAAAAGACGCTCCAGACGGAACCTCCAACGCAGATGTGAATACAGCCTAAGAAAAAAACAAAAAAATCGCCAAAAAAGGTGTGAACTTCTGAAATTATACAGAATGTCTGTATGTACTAGATCAGTGCGACACATCGACATTTTACAGAACCCGTTCTTTCAGATTCCAGACGTCTGATTTCTCCCAGGTCTACGAGGACATGGGTGTTGGTGGGACGGGTTACAGAATGTGAACTTGGCACGGGTTTTTGTTTTTTTTTTTAACCACGGTTTGTGCGTCAAGAGGAATGCTTTGTATAAGGGGCGTACAGAACACGGGTCACCTACACTACAGTACGACATGACTGCGCTTTACCGACCGCCTTAAAATACCACGTGGTTGACGAATCCTGTGAGTCAATATCTAATATACCTGAAAAGTATGACGTCATCGGTAGATTTTGGGTGTATGTGTGCGTCTCATAGGTTCATTGCCCCGTGCAAACCTAGATTGAGAGTTCTCGGGGTTGCTTGGGCGGCAGCCTAGAAAGGTGCTATAATACAGACGTGTCGCCCTAAGTTTTGGCGATTTACCCCTGACCCCTTGAGTGTTGGGGATTACATTGGGGGGGGGTCCTTCTATTTTTTGGAAAGGTTTTGCTATAGATCACATCACTGTTTTGTATGGTAATAAATTACAGTATAATGTAAATGAGTGGTGGGATGGGGAAGAATGTATTTTGCATGACCCCACATGACGAATGATTTTCCATATTGCAGTCTGTTTCCACTGTTGAGAATATCCTTTGTATCCATCGCTTTAAAAAACAGCCTGGGGCCTCATGCACAAGGCTGTGCCCGTAATCACGGCCCGCTGACTGTCACCCCCATGGGAGCATGGCCCGCAAAATGCAAAAGAATGGAACAGTTCTACGGCGCGGACGCCCATCTGTAGCAATACGGAAAGGTGGCCAATAGAACTGAATGGGTCCGTAATTGCGGACAATTTTTACGGTCGTGTGCATGGGGGCCTTAAACAGATTGAACGCTACCAAATGTACCAGGAATCTCGCAAATTGCTGCAAAAAAGTGAAGTAAGTGGCCTGTTTCAAATTAGTTTTTTAGAAACTTGTTACACCCACCTTAAGGCTGGATTCACACGAACGTGTATTGCGTCCGTGCGGGCCGTGTAGTTTTCACGCGCCACGCACAGACCAATACAAGTCTATGGGGCAGTACAGACAGTCCGTGCTTTTTGCTCAGCGTTTGTCCGCTGCGCAAAAAGCGCGACACGGTCAATATCTCCGCGTATTTTGCGCATCACGCACCCATTGAAGTCAATGGGTGCGTGAGAACCGCGCAGGTCGCACGGAAGCACTTCCGTGCGAACTGCCTGTTTCGCGCACCAGCTGTCAAAAGGATGAATGTAAACAGAAAAGCACCACGTGCTTTTCTGTTTACAAACATCCGAATGGCGTGTCATAATGATGGCGGCTGCGCGAAAAGCATGATGCATGATGCTGCCTCACGGAGCAGGTAAGTGGCTTTTGCGCAGGCAAAACGCTGCGTGCGCAAAAACGCCACGCACGTCTGAATCAGCCCTAACAGCAGTAGAAAAATAGCAGTGACAAAAATTAACCGTCGTAAAATTCTTCGTTTACTGAAGGCATGTGCAATTTTATGACATAATTGATAAATCTCCTTTTTATCGTAGCGCTCAGGAACAACCGACTAACGAGACGCATTTCTGTTCGTCAGAAACGGATGGATTGTTAATGGCGTTCTCCTCTTTGGCCAATCCCTTTTTGTTAAGGTCCTTTTACACGGTCCAAGTATCGGGCAAACGCTCGTGCCCAATCATTGCCCTGTGTAAACAGGGCAACGATCAGCCGATGAATGACCGAACGATCGTTCATTTGCTGATGGTATAATTTATGCAGCCGAAAACATCTTTGTCGGCAGCACATTTTCCCGAGATGAGCTGCTGACCTGATAGGAATGTATGAGGACGAGTGATCGTAGTAACCAGCGCTCGTCCCCAATCATTACTGATCATAGCTTCTTCTTGTGAAAGGAGCAAACGAGCGCCGATCAACTCGGTCTCCTTTATCGGCGCTTGTTTACACGGCCCACAACGGCGGTGTAAGAGGACACTTAGAAGGGTCAGTCCTGCTGTTGCTCTAGAGAGTCCTATATGGCTGTCTCTTTATAGTATATGGTATATTATACAGTAATGTCAGCCTAGATGGCAGCAGTCTCAAACCGAGCAAATCCAACATGATAAAGGTGTCTTAGTTTCTGATGACTTAGAGTGGATAGAATGAAGTTTATGACACAGCTGCAGGTGCGTTCTCACGTCACAGCCCTATATTCACCCCCAGGGGTAGGGGCCGTTCTCTGTCAGACAAGGTTGGGCTCCAGATCCACCCTCTAGTGTCAGAAGAAGCTCTCCAGACTGCAGATCTCTGGGATAGTGCGTGGAAACAGTCAGCATGATTCATCCAAACTTACACCTCTCTGTTTTCATTGCAATTATTGGGTTCTCATATTCTTCAGATCCCATACAAGGTAAGCTTCATTTATGTAATATGTATTTGTCTATAGCCTATTGTCTATTACTCTTGACTTTTTCTTTTTTCTATTTTGGCCGCTGTAGCTTTATCTCAGCTTGAGGGAGGATTTACACGAGCGTGTAATACGTCCGTGCAACGCGCGTGAAAATCGCACGGACCTATGTTAGCCTATGGGGCTGTGCAGACAGTCCGTGATTTTCACGCAGCGCGTGTCCGCTGCGTGAAACGCACGACATGTCCTATGTTTCTGCGCTGTTCTCGCATTACACACCCATTGAGGTCAATGGGTGCGTGAAAATCACGCGCATCCCACGGAAGCACTTCCGTGGGACGCGCGTGGTTCGCGCAACAGTAATAAGAAGTGTGATTGAAAACAGAAAAGCCCCACGTGCTTTTCTGTTTACGAACATACAAACAGTGTCATAATGATGGCGGCTGCGCGAAAATCACACAGCCACGCATCATATGGTGATGACACACGCGCGCAAAACGCACACGCTCATGTAAATCCTCCTTTAACGGTGCAGAAGACACCAGTAATATAAATGGTACATGGTAGGTGGGTGGCCATGTTATAGATTTTACATTGGGGCCCGGGAGCTTCAAGTTACGCACTTGCTTTAACAGCATAAGCCGTCGGGTCGTACATTGAATTGAAAAAACAAAAAGGTAATTTCTTGGGTTTGCTGCAGTTTCTGTGCAGTACAGAATGCCCTGTCCTTGGTGTTTTTGTTGAGGAATAGTTTTATTATAGTTTTATTATAGTATTGCTATTGCAGTTTTCCATTCCCTGGAACGGCTTGTAAAACAAAATATAAGCACCTACTAATAGTAATACAACCCTAGTCAGGACCACTACCAGTAAGGGTATGTTCACACGGCAAGCTAAAAATGGCTGTAAAATACGGAGTTGTTTTCAAGGGAAAACCGCGTCTGATTATCAGCCATTTTTAAAGCATTAAGCGTTTTTTGATGAGTTTTTTTACGGACGTTTTTCTATTGAGATTATTAAAAATGGCTCCAAGAACAGCTCAAGTAGTGACATGAACTTCTTTTTACAGAGCGTTATTTTACGTGCCTTTTTTTAAATTTTTTTAAAGAGCCACATAAAAAAAATGCCCCGTTGGAACGAAACGCTGCTTTTCCCATTGAAATCAATGGGCAGATGTTTGGAGGCGTTTAACTTCTGTATCTTCAGCCGTTTTTCCAGGCCTTTACGGCCCGAAAAACGTCTGAAAATAAGCCGTGTGAACATACCCTAAGTGTGATCTAGCAGCTAGTTACTAGCCCTTGATTTTTTATTTTTTTTTATAGGGGTGCTACTGTATTTTATACATTTACTTGAAACAACCTGAGTACTTGCAGTACATCTGCTAGCTATGTATATAAACCTGTCGAGGTCTACTCTATATATTACAAGCATGTCCTAACCTGTATTTATATACTTCTCCAACTATTACCAAGGGTGTACATGAAGCATACATACACCACACAAACCCCACAATGGGCCCCCTATTGGTACCGGCTCAACTCATCATACTCCTCCATCCTGAGAAAGGGAGGCCCAAAGCTGGTTGACCACAATACCAACACCTCCACCACTACTTACTCCTCCCTTTTAGAAAAGAATGGCGTCTACCTCTGGTTGTGTTACCCAGCATGATTGCGGAGACTATCCGCCCCATGCCGTGTACCCCTTCTTCTTCTGGGCCCCGTTGCAGCTGCATTGGCTACCTCCATGGTACCTATACCTTTGTCCATTACCGCGGATTATGTAAATTTTTGTTTTTCATATGCCACTTTTTGGATGACACTAAGCGAGCAATCTACAGATGCCATCTGGGACAGCTGCACGTAAAGGGGTAAGAAAAACCATGGCTGCTTTCGTCCGGTGTCACATCTGTCTAAAGGTTGTGGGGTGTATTGCAGCCCAGCTCCATTCACTTCAATAGAGCTGAGCTGCGATACCAGACACAACCCAAGGACAGGTGTGGCGCTGTTTCTGGAAGAAAGCAGTCATGTTTTTCTAATCCTGTACAACCCGTTTAATTGTCCTTACAGCTGAGATTTTTCAGTGAGAACTGTGTAATACTTCATATTTCCTGTGGAGGTGCTGCAGGGGAATTGAACACTTGCAGCTGAGCTCCTGGGGATTCCAGCAGCTGGACACCCTGTGATCATCTTATTTTCAGGGGACTCTTTAAGAAAAAGGGATTGTCAAAAGTAGACAACCCCTTTAATTAACGTTCGTTTAACCAGTGCTCTTTCCAACCAATATGCTACGTGCCAGATTGATTTATTAGGATTTTCCTTTTTTTTTTCTGCCAGTTATTTCAGGAGTGTTTATGCCAAACAATATCACAGTGGATTATGATGGCGCCAAAACGGCCTGTGCCATGCATTACAGCAGACTGGCGACACTGGAGGATATCACCTATGCCTTTAGAAATGGCTATGAATTCTGCAAGTAAGCATGATAGTCCATATGTGGCATGTATTGTATATTTGATTTGTTTTGCCCTCTACACTATTGCTGAATGCACCTTTCTTCAAGGGAAACTCCAGTAAAAATAGGAAGAGATATTCAGGCTGTTGCTTAGCAACAGTACCAGTAACTTGCAGGTGACTATGCTGGATCTACATCTGCTGCTTCTGGACCTAGCTGCTAGTAAGAGAAAGTAATGGTGGTCGGTACCCAGTACTTTTTTCTCCATATCACATGGACTTGCACTGCTTGAGATCCAGTCAACGAGTTTATTTAAAGGAAATGTCCACTTTGCAACCTTTTTGTTTTTTATTGCTCCAATGCATCTAAAATAAAAAATGAAGCAACTTTGCAAATAGTCTTTATTAAAACTATCCTACTGTTTTGTGTGTACAGCTCCTATGTCGAGCGACGTGTCTCCATGGCAACAGACTACAAACAAACATACCCGACAGATAGCAGAAGTGGGGACGAGGGAGTGGAGTAAAGCTGAAAATAGATGTAATGATTATCAAAATAATTTTATGATAATCATTTTATCTACATGACTAAAAATCAGTTCGAACTCCTGAAAATCTGTTTCACCTGTTTTTAGAAAGTAAATTCTATGACTGCAGCTTTTACCCCCATCTTCTGGGAGATAAACATACGGGGAAAAAACTGTTTGATGTATTGTGGTCTACGTCGATAGTTAACACAACCTCAGGATCAGACTACACAGGTTTTATTTGCAGTCTGTAACCATGGAGACACATAGGTCTGCAAAGGAGCTGTATACATAAAATGACTATTTTTTTGATTTTTGCAAACTTGATTTATTGTTTTGTTATTTTAGATGCATTAAAACAATAAAAAGTGAATTGAGTGGCTTTTGGGCGGGAACTTATTTAGAGCTTTAAGGGGACCCTTATTATTTGGGACTCTGGACAGTTCTCCAGTACGTATTTTTTGAAACATCTCCTCTGATTTCCAGTTTGGAGTACACTTTACCTTAGGTTCCAGTTTTCATCCGTAATTACGTAATCACGTAATCCGTAAATACGGATGAAATTGCGGACCCATCAATTTATTTTGGCCACAGACACCTTTCCGTATATTTACGTATATGTTTCTGTGCCATAAAAATGATCCGCAAAATATAGAACATGTCCTATTTTTGTCCGCAAAAACGGACATGCTCCATAATTCCCGGCATTGTTCTACGGCACGGACACCCATACGTAGCGCTATGGAAAGGTGTCCGCAACCAATAGAACTGAATGGGTCCGTAAAACCGTGGACTGTGGTACGGTCCACGGTTTTACGGTCGTGTGCATGGGGCCTTACTGAGTAGGACTAGTAAATCCTTATCAATAGCGATAATGAGACTAGTGGGAACGGTCTTGTTGCAGGGAGTAATGGATATTTCTTTTCAACCAGGTGGGGCTGGATTGAAGAGAAGAGGGTTGTCATGCTACGTCTGACGCCATTTAAAGCGTGCTCTGACTATAATGTTGGTATTTTGATGAGAGACTGTCCGAATATCAGATACACGTTCTGTGCGACCAGCAATGTTGGTGAGTTCATACATGCAGATATGGTATCAGGAGGCCTGCTGAACTGTTATCCTACCATCAGAGTTTAAAGAGGTCTTATCCGCTTTCCTAACATGTCATTAAATAGCACGTTCCTCCGTTACTCCTCATGGAAATAAACTGACAACTGGGCAATACAATTCACCTTGTCAATCATGTCTGACACTGTTCAATCAGTGATAACTGTCATAGTGTGTAGGGACATGTCCCGTCAATTTATTCAATTCCAGGAGGAATAACAGAAGTTTGGGTTATTTCTTAGCGGAATACAAGTATTTAGTAAAACAGACATATCAGGAGAGCTCACAGGTCACAGGCCAATGATCGGGAAAACATGCGTTCATATGATCATTGCCCTGTGTAAACCGGGCTGAACAGCTTGTTTACGCTGCCAATAAAATCGTCGCTAGTCGTCAGCACATCTCCCCGTGTACAGGGAGATGTGCTGCAGACATGATGTAAATGTATGAGGATGAGCGATCAGAGGAACGATCGCTTGTCCCCATAACTGGTCGATCATTGCACCTTGTAAAAAACAAAAACATTGATGAGCTGTCTCATCGATCGTCGCTCATTTTCACGCCCCATATCGGCCATGTAAAAGTACATTTAGTAGCTTTTCACACGCTCTCCTCCAGGACTTCTCCCTTGTCTCGCCCCTCCCCTGGAATTCCTTCAAGCATAATCTAAATACTCGCCTATTCGGACACTTTTATATAATCCGCCATAAACTTTACGTCAATCACCTCCACTATCCAATAAGGTGTGAAGTTCATGTATAATGTATTGATAAAATGCCATAATTCCATACATTCAGGTACTGTGCTCGAGCTTCCTATACCTACCAGTCTTGTCCCATCGTATGAAAACGCCAGCAATATCTGCTCAGACAATGGATTTACTTTAGCCACAAGGGAGCAAATCGAAAACACTACGAGCATCATAACAGACAATAGGTAAGATGCACAAAACTCTATATACGGATGCTTATATCAATGTCATTTAGGAATCCTATGCTCGTGTGTGTTTAAATGGGAATTATTCAATTCTATTCATCCTGATCTTCCTGGTTCATCATTGCCAGAACTACTGTGACACCTATCATACATTACACTTAGTGGTTGTAGTGCTGATTTTTTTTTTAATCTACCGATCAACGTTCTTGAGGATCAGGTGTACAGTCGGGTGAGGAGTAACATTTTTGTCTACCGATGACCAATCAGACCCGACTTTGTTGTGCGGCGTGTGGTTGCACAAGGGGGAACATCACATGTCTTTACTAAAGGGGTGCCACTGGCTCCCATGTTCTGGTCACATAGTGCAGTTGCGCACGACCGAGTGCCACACTCGGGCCATTTTTGACGCCGTCCGAGTGGCACCTGATAGTTTTCCTGGACACATTCACTTTATCGGGTTACTTGGGTCCATGAAATCTGACCTGACTCTCCGATCCGTGGAAAGATAGGACATGTCCTATCTTTCCACAGATCAGGAACGGGACCCGGTCGGCACACAGCGGTCATGTGCATTAGGCATTGGAGCTTGTATTCTCATCCAGCGCTTTGTGTATGAACCTTTGAAAGTCAACTGCACAGATCATGACAACTATAATACCAAGATAATTCACAGCTAAGGGCCTGTTCACATCTGCGTTGGAGACGCCATTAGGGGTGTCCATCACAGATCTGGCCCAAAATACAGAAAACCATAGCGCATTATGCTGCGCTGTTGTTTCCAGTAAAACCATGGACATGGACACCCAACGGAACCCATTAAGGTCGATGTGTTCCATCATGCAACGGGACCAGCCCTATTTCAAAGGTGACAACCAGTATGGCTCAAACAACAAAGATGTCTGTCCTTCCTGTTGTCACTTATTCAAAGATGGCCGCCATAACAAAACAGAAAAATGGCTATATCTCTTTGTAAATAAAAGCCTGATAATGATTAAACTTTTGCTGCTGCTATAACTTCTAATCCACTATGTCTTGGTGGGAAATTTTAAGGATATGGAATAAATCTAGTGTCATGTTATTATAAGGTAGAGTACACAGTGTGGGACGATGTATCGGAACAATTTAATGTTAAAGGGGTTCTCCGCTTTGAACAATCTCTACTTGTTAGAAGGGTCCCTTGGTAATAAGCAGATCACTAAGTGTCCCTGTGCTGCGACCCCCAGCGATCAGATGTAATCTGTGAGGAAACCTGGCAGTAAGTGTTCAATTTCCCTGCAGCGCCACCACAGGGGATATCAAGCATTACACAGTGCCCATTGATTTCAATGTTTATCATCACTATTTTTGCATCCATTAGGCTTGCATGGTATAACTGGGGAGTTGGACGGATGAACAATGGGATTTTTGAACAGAATTCCTGTAATGATATATTAAGTCACGCTTCTGCCTTCTGTTATAACCCAGCCTGTAAGTATATACAAGTCGTTCAAGAGCTCTGAAAATATACCGTCATGTAATTTACTATAAAGTACAAGTCTCAATATGGTCTGCTAGATTGTTAACCAGTTTAAATAGAATCTTCTAGAATATATTAGAGGATTGTTTAAAAATGGTGTTCCGACAACTGACGTTTTTGGCATATCTATATCTGTAGGCATGTGATAAATATCAGATAGGTGAAGGTTCCACCTCTAGGCCCTCATGTATCAGAAGAATGGTGACCCCATTAAAGGGAGGTTGTGAAATGGAGAAGACTCGGGAGAGAGCAGGCCGGGCTTGCGTGCGTGCGTGCGTGCGTGTGCGTGCGTGCGTGCGTGCGTCTCTCTCTCCATTGTGCTCTTGCAACATGGGAGGAAACTGGAGTATAAAGATGAAATATACTTTGCACAAGGAATTTTACGTAACTCGTGTATTTTATTTTGTTCTCTTATAGTATCCGATGTCCTTATATCGAAGGATAACCAAAGTAAGTTCCTATTGTTAACACTTTATTTGTACAGAAAAAGTAATTCCACGAAGAATAGTCATTTTTAAAATATTTTACTGTACTGTTTTTGTGCTGATTTTGAGCTATTTTATGCCTTTTTCTTCATTTATTTCCATAACGGTTTTCAAAATCCTGCTGGCTGTGCTTGGAAACGGTCAGCGGTTTAGCTCCACCCTGCTGTCAGACATGTGACCTAGCAGCTGAGTTATAACTGACCTCTGAGTTCCCACAATGCACTGCTCTCTGGTAACCGGGAACCAGCAGAATTCTGAATTTACCTGAAAATCCCCTTACTTAGTGGTTTTGCCCAGATTAACTCTTCACTGTCTGCCTCTTGTTATTTACAGCCTGGAAGAAAATCACCATTGGATGTATTATTGCCTTAATATTTGTGATATTACTAGCAGCCGCTGTATTTATAAGAGGGTGAGTAACAGAAAATTCCCATACAGCACCTTCCAATATTGCAGACCTGTATTTAGTAGTTGTGAAAAAACTGTAGGTAAAATGGGTATGTTCACACGGCCTATTTTCGGCAGTTTTTCAGGCCGTAAACGCCCGAAAAACGGCCGAAAAATCGGAAGCAGAACGCCTCCAAATATCTGCCTATTGATTTCAATGGGAAAACGGCGTTCTGTTCCGACGGAGCGTTTTTCGCTGTGTTTTTTACTCGTAAAAAAGTGCAGGTCACTTCTTGGGATGTTTTTGGAGCCGTTTTCCATAGACTCTACTGAAAAAAGCTCTAAAAATGGCCGTAAAAATGCAGCAAGAAACACAGCGAAAATCGCGAGTGGCACAAAAAACGTCTAAAAATCAGGAGCTGCTTTCTCTGTTCTTATGGAGTAACAGGGAAGCAGCTGGCAATCTGTATTAATTACATTGTGTATTTATAAAAAGGGTTGATAAAAGGGAACAATAGATGGTTTTCTCCTGCAAAGCAAATGGTATTTAAATTTAAGGTTTAGGCCTCCTGCACACGGGATTGCCGTCTGGAATTCCACAGCATTTATATCCCGTTTGCAGTAAGCCTATGTACACCTTTTGAAATATTTTTTTTATTTCTTTACATTTTTTAAATAAAAATGTGTATCCGTGTGTTTGGTGCAAATTTCGAAATACTTTTTATTAAAAATTATTTTTACTTTTTGAAATACAGCTTCTATGAGTCCTGTATACAGAGCAGCTTTATCTAGTGCTGAAACCTGAATCCGTCAGATCAGCGGCACTGACGGGTTCAGTGACAGCGGGTCCTGCGTCTGACACCCAGGATTGAGATGTTACAGATCAAATCGAAGTTCATAACTTAGATTTGATCAATAACAGGTGGATCCATGCAGCATCCGCTGACAGTGAACCCGTCAGTCCCGCTGACCTGACTGATTCAGGTCTAGGCTCTAGATAAAGCTGCTCTGTATACAGGATACAAAGCAGCTGTATCTCAAAAAGTTAAAATTATTTTTAATCAAAAAATATTTAGAAAGTTGCACCAAACATTCTGATGTGATTTGCGAGTGCGTGAAAAACACATGCCACACGCAAAGCACACTGATGCAATAACGCAGCCGACAGGGACAGATTTACTGCGTAAATCTGTCACGCTTGTGTGAATGTAGCCTTAGTCAGATATTTTCATAGCATAGTTCTAATTAATTTTTCTACTGGGCTTATAAACTTTTTGTTATTCTTTAGGAATACATTTATCTGCTGCCTGGGAGAGAAGCGCACTCACGCACCAGAGACCACGCAAGTCCCTGTACCCACGTGGAACACGACCAGCGTTTACCGACGCATTAGTCAAGTGCACAAGAATACAGTTTATGACAACATTGTTATCACAAAGAAACTTCCCCAAGCCATCCACCCAGAAATGAATAGTTACAAGACCCATTATAGTAACATGGGTTTTGACACCACCGGTGAAATGTGAGGGCAAGATATGGGATGATGGTGAAGAATTGGGATTGGGTATTAATGTGCCGCCTTCCACCTAGTTTCTTACCCGACCACTGGGTAAAAACTCTATTTTATCTGTATATATGTGTAACTTCAGTAGCTGAAAACATTAAAAAGACCCGTCCCCTCTCCTGACATGTCTATGTTAGTAAGTACTTGTATTCCCTATGAAATAACAATTCTGGAACTCTGCGTTATGCCATTCCTCTGTTATTCCTCCTAGAAATGTATGAATAAATTGATAACTGGGTGTTACCTGTCCCCTGGTCAAAGTGGTGTGTCCCTACAGCCTCTCTTTATTTGCTCTGATTGGACATTATCAGTCTGTTTAGGGACACGCCCCCAACTAGTAACTTCCAGTTGTCAATGTAATCAGACATTTCTAGGAGGAATAACAGAGGAACGGCACAACACAGAGTTCAAAGAAAAGCTGCTCCAAAATTGTTTATTTATTGGGGAATACAATTATTTACTAAAACAGACATGTCACAAGAGCAGACAGATTCAAGTGACTTCACCACTTTATGCATGGTGCTGCCATTAGTCTCAGAACCCGGAGCACTTTTAACTCATCTGTGATGAACCTATACACATTTTTTTAATTGTTCTATATATAGCCTCCAACATTTCAATCCCCATTCGCGGGACTTTTTAAGCCCCACCTCCATATCCACTAAGGAACGCCCATAAAACCTCCCTGAAACGCCTACTTTAGGGGGCAAATTTCCACAAGCCCTGCCCCCTTTGGGGTCTGCTTCGCGTGAGGTTTGGGACTTACATTTTGCCATCTTACTGGCCAATTTTGTTGTGTGGAACGAATTTGTACACAGGAACGGTAGAGCTGTGGGAATAAGAGGGGACAAATACCGATGAACAAGGGGGAAGCAGATGAGGCAGGGGGTGATGGATGATGTCCTGCTTTATTATGTAGGAGCAAAACACATTTTAAAGCCATACATAACTGTAGGTGTGGCCTACTTGATGGGCGGAGTCTATAGATGTAAATCCAGTACTAGCTTTGCGCCACTCCTAAACAGAGACACCTCCACCAAAACGTATGAACAGAATTAACTACAGAAATAATTAAAACATTTTGCCCCAAAATACTGAAGATAGACCATAAAGTAGATATCTCGACTCTTAAATATATGTGCTGCAGCTCTGGAATCTTGTTTTACTTTTTTGGTTTAGTTGCTGATAGTTTATAATCATTCTGTCCTTAATGTAATAAAAATCAGCTAATCAACTAAAATCAGTATGAGCAAGCAGAGCTGCAGTGTAAAGCATGGGGGATGGGCAAAGTAGCAGTCAGTCGATAGTAAGGCAGGAGGCGGATTTTAGACTCCCTTTTCCCCTCTCCTTAGACAATGCATCTCAAATGCAGTCACTGATCTTAGTCTATACTAAAGAAAATACATAAGGTGGTACCCAAAGCTGGTTATTTACATTTACAAATGTCCACAAAAATCAGCTGAATATACAAACTTCTAAGCAGCACATGGCGGGAAATCGTCTGGAGCAATATAGAAAAATTATAAATGCAAATCTATTAATCAGATATAAAGGAGGGGCAATTCAGGAGTGACCAGAGACCAAAAAAGTAAGGACTGTACCTTTAAAAGAGAATGAACTGTGGGAGGTGACCTGTTACATATATTGTGTGCACATTATTTATCTCACTGACACAGCAAGGGCAAGAAATAAAGTAGCGCAAATGTGTAATATATTATTGATTTTTATTATTATTTTTTTACTATTATATTGTTTCTAATGTGTTGTATATAACATGGCCTATAGGGGTCACTATTTCTACTACAATATTACACTCCGCCAATAAAACCATTATTACAAGTGAGTGCAAATTAGTTTGTGTCTAAGGCTGTATTTACATTTATTGATTTGCGCTACAATCCAACATTCACATTTTAGCGAAAATCACTTAATAATTGCTTCATATCTTCATATATATGGGGTGCAGAGGTAGTAATTGCAATGGGCCCTTACTCCTGTACAGTAGCACTATATGCACAGCGGCTCCAGATGTATGAGCCCCTTTGGCGACAGACTCACAGGGGCTACGTCCACCTTGCCTTAAAGGGGTTGTCCACCTTCTGACAACTGATGACCTATCCACCGTTTAGGTCATTAGTATATCATCGGTGCGGGTCCGTGGCCGGAGCTGACTGCTACCGGCATGTACGTCCGCTGCACGGAGGCACCGGACCAGCTGATCTGTGCGGGGCCCGGGTGTTGGACCCCCACAGATCATGTACTGATGACCTATCCGGTGGATAGATCATCAGTTGTCAGAAGGTGGAAAACCCCTTTAAGCTTGATAAGCATTGAGAATATTTACCCTGATCTCCATGGGCCCTGAAAGCCCAGTTGACCCTGGCATTTTCCCTGGGTTGCTGGTACTGATGAAGACGCAGGCTATATGTGGGGGCGCAGTGACCTATTATACTGTATAGAGCTACACAAATGATTTTATGTATGGGACATAAATGTCATAATGTCATCACTTATAACAGCGTTGTCCCCTGTGGGGTAGTGGGTTCTTGTATAACTTTTGTACCAGCCGCCTGTTTTATCGTTGTGTTTTTGGATATTTGCTGCCTGTAATGTCTTGTTTTATAATGTACTACACCATGGAAGAAGATGGTGCTATAATAATCGTAGTACTAGTTGCAGGGATTCCTTTTACTGCAGTTGGAAGCACTGTCCAGTCCTTACTCTAGTAAGATCGCTACGTAAATGATGATCTCACTTCACTGTCTCTTTAATTATTTCGAGGTCCGTCTGATTGAGAGGGGATGGGCATTGGCTCGTGTAACCCCAGTTTAAGAAATTAGTGTTTGGGTTTAATGAAGTGTTTTATTATGTGTTAATAAAATCTATTTTTATAGGATTTATACGGTCTGGTGCATTTTTGCATTTTAAAAACAAAAAAAAGTCCGGAATGGAGACTCTCATTTTGCATATTTATTTAAATGGCCGATATCTAATCCTACATTATCCCCCAGTGATTGTCGGACTCGCGGCGGTCAGCTGATCACCAGGCAAAATTATTTTAAAAAGCGGTTGTCAAGTTAGAGGAACCCCTTTAAAGACCGGACGCTACATACATGTTGGTAATTATTTATAATTGGTATTACTTTGTTTTTTGTTTTTTTTATACTGCAACTTATGACCTCCGAGGGGCATTAATATTAAGTTTATGTTCATAGTACCATGCGGCACTATTCTTGCCCAAAATACTGGAACCCAAAAAGAAACCAGAGGGATCCAATTGGATCCGGCAGGATGTAATGGGATCAATTCTAGAAAAAACGGATCTGTCATCGCCATCATGGCTCTGTTATAGTTACACTGCTATACAAAATCTCTTTGGGAAGATTGTTTTCCTATTACATTTTACCATTACATCGACACTTTTCTGGCATACGCTGGATCGGTATACCAATTTATTTTTCGCTTTATGGAATAGCTTAGAAGGCTACACTATTCCATGCAGAGGTATACAGTAAAAAACTTTTAGGGGCAGTTCACACTGAGTTTTTTGGCGAGTTTTCTTTATGCGAAAACCGCGCCAAAAAACGGCCGAAAATGGCTCCCATTGATATCAATGGGAGGCGGAGGCAGTTTTTTCCCACGAGCCGGTTTTAAAAAGAAGGGACATGCGCTATCTCCGGGCGTTTACGCCTCTGACCTCCCATTGACATCAATGGGAGGCAGAGAAAGCGTATTTCGCTGCGTTTTATGCCCGCGGCGCTCAAAGGCCGCAGGTGAAAAATGCAGCGAAAATTGGTGTGCAGGCAGAGGAAAATCTGCCTCAAAATTCCAAACTGAATTTTGAGGCTGATTTTCCTCCTGCAAAAAACTCTGTGTGAACCCAGCCATACTGCGCAATATGTTTTTTTTTTTTTAACAATGGGGTCCTATGGGCGACGTCTGCCTGTACAGTGGCATACGCCGGAGCCTTTTGTCGGAAGTATACGTCAGGAGATATTCCTGATAGAAAACTCAAATGTAATGTGAACAGCGCCTAACACCTTCATAGGGTCACCAAATGAAAGTGAAAGGAAAGAAAGAAGAAAAATAAAGTGGTTACCAGTAGCAACCAATCAAATTCCAGCTCTCATTTCTCAGAGACCCTGTGGAAAATGAATGCAGCGACTTGATTGGTTGTTATGGACAACGGCATCCCTTCCCCTTCCTTCAGTGTGGTCAACAATCTTGTATTCATCTCTACTCAAGTCTGATGTGATCACTTCCGCAGAAGAAAGTAAACAGAAAAAATGTATTTCTTCATATGATCAGGTAATGGAATATTATTGCTCTTCCATTGTGTCCAACACACATATATTATTCATTTAAATGAGACATTCAGTACTAATGTATAAGAAGATGATGCAACGTTTCTAATAGTTCGTAAATATCACATGCGTTTTTAGACGCCAATGTATCCACTAAGTTCGCTCCCATTTGCCCATCACACAGCTCTGTTCCAATGGCCTACATCAATAATCCTAATAAATCTAAAAATACCAGACTGCATACTGGTGTTTACATACAGACATTGCAAGACTTTTAGGTACTTTTAACACAACCTAAAGAAGTTTTCCCACTACTAGAAGTGATAGCATTTTACTAGGACTTTACATTGGATTATGCGCTTTGCGATACTCCTTCAGTATGGTGTACTGCCACGCCGGATACTAATAACCAGTACCATACAGTATGAAGCTCAAATAATCGTGTCATACGTTGACCGAATAACACTTCCATACAGTTGTCCAATTAACAATGCTATACAGCCCCCGCTATACACTGCAAAAATAATACCGCCATGCAGTGCTCAAATAATACCGCCATGCAGTGCTCAAATAATACCACCATGCAGTGCTGAAATAATACCACCATACAGTGCTGAAATAATACCACCATACAGTGCTTAAATAATACCACCATACAGTGCTGAAATAATACCAACATACAGTGCTCAAATAATACCACCATACAGTGCTGAAATAATACCAACATACAGTGCTCAAATAATACCACCATACAGTGCTGAAATAATACCACCATGCAGTGCTCAAATAATACCACCATACAGTGCTGAAATAATACCACCATACAGTGCTGAAATAATACCACCATACAGTGCTCAAATAATACCACCATACAGTGCTGAAATAATACCACCATACAGTGCTGAAATAATACCACCATACAGTGCTCAAATAATACCAACATACAGTGCTTAAATAATACCAACATACAGTGCTTAAAGTGTACCTATATTTTCAAAAGGCTTTGAACATGTCATAGTAACATGTCAGAAGTTATGATGGGTTGGAGCACTGGGACCGTACACTCAATAGAAAGTCTGTGTCTGTACACTGCTTGCTCGGCTTTCCGAGGAAAGCAGAGACGAGCAGAAACTAAGTGGCACGGCACTTAGTTTTAGCGATCGGTGGGGGTCTCATTGCTCGAACCCCCACGATCAAAACTTCTGACAAGTCACTATGACATGTCAAAAGTTTTTTGAAAGTATAGGTACACTTTACATAATACCAACATACAGTGACTAAATAACCGCTCCATATATAAAGCACTGTAATAAATCTGTTCCAGGGGTGGCTAACGCGCCCTGTGTGAGCACGCGGGTCCTGACTTGGATACTCCATGCACTTCCTTGCACAGCCGCTACGGATGTGTGCCTCGCTGTGCCTGGAAAACATTCAAGAGGCCGCAGCGGTAGCCGACGTGGCACTTTCCTTCAGTTGAGTCGGACCCCCACAGATCTGATACTGATGACCTATCCTAAGGATAAAAAATTGCTCAAAGAAAAGGAAAAGAACAGCACTTCATGGTGTAATATGTTCAAAATAAAACTGGTCAACAGGTATATAGTCATAGGTTGGTATGCTCACAACAACTATCGATGCCTGTAGAATGTCGTAGCCTCTGCCGTCCTTCCCTCCGGGCTTTCGGCAGTGCATATACCTTGTCCGTATGTAGAATACTTGTAGGAAAAAAATAGTGGGATTTTCGGAGGCGCTGCTAGTAATAAAACTCCATTTCGGGCAGGAGGTATAAATAAAAGCCTTTTTATTTATTTTTTGGCACAACAAACAAAACAGAACTTGGAAAACATAAATTGCTAAAACATAAGAATGAAATAAAATGGATCCGACCGGTTTCGGGACTGGACTAGTCCCTTCTTCAGGGTAATATATTCAAGGATAGGCAATCAATGTGAAATGGCCGTAGAATCCCTTTAATGTTATGGCATATCCCAGTGATACACCTTAATATTATGTGATGGGAACACGCCTTTTATGATTGACCATGTATAAATTAAATGTCATGTTTCTCATTATGCCCAGGAAAGGCAGGATTCAAGGTCTGTGGAGGCCCTGGGCAAAACATACTGCCATACAGTGCTCTAATGCTGCCACTATTCATTGCCCAAGTTATGCCACCAAACACAGTCCTAATATGCCCAAATAATACAGTATTCACTGCCCAAATAATAGTTCTGAGGTACAAGGTTACCAAGTCTGGAGATGCCGAGGCCGTAGAAAATAGTAATTAAGACATTCTTCACACAAACTTTCTTTTCAGCGTTTTAAGGCCTTATTCACACGAGCGTATTTCCCATCCGTGTTACGCGCGTTAAAACAACGGACGTCACACAGACCTACGCAATTCAATGGGGCCGTTCAGACATTGTGTTTTCCACACAGCGTGTGTCCGCGGCGTGAAACTCACTGCATGTCCTATACTTGTGCGTTTTTTATGCGCATCACGCACCCATTAAAGTCAATGGGTGCATAAAAATCACTGACAGCACACGGACGCACATCCGTGTGCTGTCCGTTATTCACGCAACAATTGCTAAAGAAATGATGAGGAGCATGCTGGTATCAAATAAAAATTCCACTGACCCCAAAACGCTACAAAAACGCTACGAAAACTCCAGAAAACAAAACGCTCTGTATGTAGGCTTTCTAATACTGTATTTTACTATGGACTTTAAAGTAACTTCTGTCCGCACCGTTTTTCGGGCAGAAAAACAACATGAAATCCCCAGTGTAAACTGTGTGTGATTCCAGCTGGTTGAGGAACCCAGATGTGGGAGGTTGCTGGGGCCATCCATTAATTTAGGGGCCATCTGATAATCTACTCCTGTACCTGAGGGCCATCCATATTTTTTCTAAAATTTATATAAAATAAAGGAGTGGACCCTTTAAACAGAATTTTTTTTTACGTTTTCCAAAGTTGTGTGAAAGTGGCTTTACCTGTACTAGACTGGCATTGGCATTCATAATGGTTCCAATGATATGTTCTGATTAATATGAATGATATTATTTCCTCATGAGGACAATTGGTTACTACCTCAAAGAGGGTTTGTATTTTCCTTCCTCTGGATCAACACAATTAATAATATTTTCAATGGGTTGGGCTGTTTTTTCAACCCTCCAAGGAAACAATGCCAGTATGTTCACAAGTAGGTGCGCCTGAGATCATAAATTTCCCTTTACAGTCTCCGATGGTCTCAGTGAGAGGAAGATTGTGAACTGTTAACTCTGTAAGTACTTTATACTTTTTCCAGAATATATACAGTATGTATACGCCGTTGTGTAGTGGACAATTATCAAAGGCATGACTCCCAACAGATGCATATAGTTTGTATGGTGGGTTTCCTCCTATGCTTTAAGCACACAATTGACCTTGACTGGTTTCCGACGCCTGTAATGACTCATTTTAGCGTCCATATTATGGCTGCACTAAAGCTGGCCATTCACATTAGATGTGTCAACCATATAATGTGTATGGCGGCATTCTGTTTCTCCCTCGAAAGTAAATGTTGTGGAAGAGAAAGATCTGGCTGTAAAATCTCAACATACCCGATCCTTCTGTTTATTAGTGAAATATATTGAAAACACGCGCACGCTTAGCCAAGCCGAGCGTGCATGTGTATGGGGGAGTTGGGAGGAATAGCTTTCGGCCAAAACGATATCTAAATTTTCTGGCAACCTTTACTCATAGGGCTCAATGGTGTCCTAAGGTGGGTTCAGTAGCATCACGGGGGCTCCAGTTGTCGCGGCGATAATGTGGATGCTAAAATCCGATCTAAAGGTGGCCGGACACATTGGATGAATCTCGACCGAACCCGCAATCCACCTGTAATCGATCACATGTATGTCATGAATTTAGATGTGATCGGTAGCATCTCGATCCTGCTGACCTGACGGATTCAGGTCTTAGCACAGGATACAGCTGCTCTGTATACAGGATACAAAGCAGCTTGTATCTCAAAAAAGTTAAATAATTTTTCATAAAAACTAATTATAAAGTTGCACAAAACGCACTGATTTCAAAACACTTTATTAAAAAATAATAATTGCTTTCAAAGGTGTACATAGCCTTTAAAACCAATGGGTTGTCTATATAAGGGGGGATTCACACGCGGCATATTTTGTTGGAGAAATTTCTGTGCCTAAAAAAACGTTCCATTCATGTGATTGTGGTTGTTTCTGCAGAAAGGTGCAAGGATTTCTGCACGGTCCATTTAGATGAATGGAACTGATTTTCAGAAATATCTGCAACAAAATCTGCCGTGTGTGACTGCACCCTAATGCAAAAACGTGCTCTGTCCTCAAGAGCGAGAGACACTCTTTGTAGCCGTTCTCTGATTTGGCTGATTCATGAGGGTCTCAAACAGGAGACCCGGCCCCCCCCCACTCAGAATTCCCTAATGTTGTAGTTGAAAATGGGTTTTCTAAACTAGATGCCCCCTTTAAACATGTAGATCGCTGTCAGGTTTTTATGTCCTACTGAGTTTGTTTACGTACACTAGGCGACAAGTGTAATCGGCGGAATCGCTGCTACTTCCGGCCTGTATGTCTGAAAAGATAAGAAAACTTAGGATTTCTATGTGCAACATGAAGGTAAAGTAGTGCAGAGAGAAGTATCTGGTCATGCATGATCTAGCGAACAATGTTTACAGGGTTCATATGAGTAAACAAGGACAGAGCATGTTAAATATTAAAATGGCAAATCCTTCGTTTTTGGTAGTTAATCACCACCATAGGTGTCAGGCAGACGCTTATCCCCTGGAAAACAAATTATTCACGGTTGATACGTGTATGCATATAAGATACAACTATGTATCACACACAGTGGCTTAATTACCACACCAAGGGGTACAAATAAATACATGTAGTTGGAGGGAAGGAGAAGAGGAAAGTATGTGATCTATTTAATATATAACTTTTAATAGTAATGTTAAAATAAACAACTTGTTAAGGATCTGCCAGGCACATCGTCTGTATCCACGCCCATAGATAATCAGCCTGCACCTGCTTCTATGTCTGTGAGACTGACTCCATGTTCCACCACTCAGAATGGCAGGCTTAGGAGTGGGAGAACCTATCACAGCCTGGCCGGACGGAGCTAGCTCCCGCCCTCTGTCTATTTAGACCTGCCTTTCCTGTTCCTCCTTGCTTGTGATTCTTGTTTTATTTCCTGGCCCTGCTGCAGCTTCTTTTACCATTTGACCCTGCTTCATATCGACCCTGGCTTACTGACTACTCTCCTGCTCTGCGTTTGGTACCTCGTACACTCCTGGTTTGACTCGGCTTGTTCACTACTCTCCTGCTCTGCATTTGGTACCTCGTACACTCCTGGTTTGACTCGGCTTGTCCACTACTCTCCTGCTCTGCGTTTGGTACCTCGTACACTCCTTGTTCGACTCGGCTCGTTCACCACTCTTGTTGCTCGCGGTGTTGCCGTGCGCAAATGTCCCTTTTCCCTTGCTTCTGTGTACCCTTGTCTGTTTGTCTGTCGGGCACTTATTGAGCGTAGGGACCGTTGCCCAGTTGTACCCCGTCGCCTAGGGCGGGTCATTGCAAGTAGGCAGGGACTGAGTGGCGGGTAGATTAGGGCTCACTTGTCTGTCTCCCCACCCCCGTCTTTACACAACTTGTGAAAAAATTACCCATGGTGCGATGGGGTATGTGTAAGTGACCCCCCAAACTCACATACCTTAAGGCCAGTTCAACAGTGTAAGGGGGGGTTAGGGGCAGTTGCCCACGGGGCCACCGTGAGCAACAGGCAGCGGTGAACGAGCCGAATCAAACCAGGAGAGTACGTAGTAGCAAAAACAGCAAGAGAATAGTCAGGGTCGATAAGTAACAGCGGTTAATCGGGTAAATAGCAAGAATAGCAGAGCCAGGAAACCAGAGCAATCACAGGCAAGGAACATGCTGCAAGTGAGGGTATAAATAGACCAAGGGCGGGAGCTAGAACCGTCAGGCCAGGCTGTGATAGGTTCTCCCTCTCCTCAGCCTGCAAGCCTGAGTGGTAACAGATCGCGTCACTCTAGCAGACCTTGGAGATGATGAGGGCTGATTAACCCCGGGCATCGAGAATCTGTGTCTGGCAAACCCTTTAGGGTATGTTCACACGACAGCGTCCGTAAAGAAAACATGCCCGTAATTTCAGCCGTAACGGCATGTGCAGGCGCTTGAACGCCGTGTCCATTACGGACGTAATTGGCGCTGCTATTCATTGGAGTCAATGATTAACGGCTCCAATTACGGCCAAAGAAGTGACAGCCGGGACCACTCTGTCTGGTGAGTGGCGGAAGCGGCACCCACACAGATTGGTGGGGCAGCGATACAGGAGAAACCGTACGGTGGAATGGACCTGATATAGTTTCACAGTCAATATAGCAGGTAAGTGCTGGGTCACGCCTAGCTGCTGAAGTGAATCACAGCGGGGATGTGGTTCAAAACTCTGCTATTGCGCTCGTGGGACAGCTGACAGCTTGTCCGATTGTGGGATAAGATTAGCTGCGTACAGACTAGTATTGTGCTGTGTAGCTAAAGGCCATGTTTATGCACCATGGATTGTTAAAAGTGCTGAGCACCCGACACGCGTTTCGCCAGCATTCTGGCTTCTTCTAGGGGTCATATAACTTTCATAAAAATAAATACCCATATAGTGCCATTATATAAGAAGGATACATTATATGTGTGTTCGCACTGCAGGCTGCAATCTTAAGAGCATTCAATACACATAACTAAGCACCTTGATGGTGATGACGTCATCGCGCAGCAAAAATACAGCTCATGAAGAAATGGATTCAAAATGACGACAGCATGCACTATGAGGGTATGTTCACACAGGGTATCCGCCCTATGCGCCGCAGGAAATTCCAGCCCAGAAAAACTCACCAAATTGAGGTGCAGTTTTTCGACCGGAACGTCCGCTGTGGAAAAACTGTATCTAAAAAAAAAAGATCCATACTTAGCCATAGAGACGCGTCACTCCGCCATCAACGAGCCAGGCCTCCTGGGATGATGTTTCATCCCATGTGGCCACTGCGGCCCTTGATTGGCTGCAGTGGTCACATGGGAGGAAACGTCATCCCGGGAGACCAGCCTGGACGAAGAAACACAGAATTCTGGGTAAGTATAAGAGTTGCATTTTTTTGCAGCGGTATCGCTGATTTTCCGCTGCAAAAAAAAGCAACATCTGCTATTTGTTGTGCGTATTACCTTCCCATTGAATTCAATGGGGAAAACTCGCAACAAATAAGAAGCGTTTACGCAAATACAATTGACATGCTGCGGAATAAAAAAAACCGCACCACAGGTCCATTTCTGAGCGTTTTTCCCATTTATCCTTTACACAGCTTGTGGAGGAGGTTTGTTCAAATCTCATCCACTCTGCTGCTACGGTATTATGCTGCGGATTTTCCGCAATGAATTCCGTTGCAGAAAATCCAGAGTATTTACGCAACGTAACTGCACTTTCAATGTATTTGTGAATAAATAAAATGTATACAGCGCGGTATCGTTTTTTAAATACAGTCTATGACCGACATATGCAATGTTCTAGAAAAAAAGTTGCATACGTCTTGCTATACATTTAACGGGACTGGTTCAAACGGTGGTGCCGAAAGTAAACACCGAACCTAGCCTTATATCAGTGGTAGGTCCCTGCGCCGCTGGCCATAGGCGTGAGATAAATATCTACCAAAACATTTACATTTACAGATTATCAACCATTCATTGGCAACATTCATCCGTGTAAATTAACGATGTCAAATAATCTGTTGAAACTTTCGACCTGTGTTGTTTCATTTTTTAACCGTAACCTGTACTAAATGGTACAAAAACAAGGTTTTCTGTATTTTATTAACCTTACTTGTGCTGTGTAGGATAATCTTAGACCATGTGTGGTTGCAATGTTTGTGCTGGCATTATTTTTATTATTATTATTATTATTATTATTATTTATATGAAATACATGACATGAGACAATAAAAACATCAAAAAAGTGCAATAAACATCAGCTTAATGATTAACAGTCTGGAGCAGCAGTAGAGAGGACCCTGCCCACGAGGGCTTATGATCTACAAGAGAAGGGGGACACAGACAGTAGGTGAGGGTAGAAGCTGATTACCTGGTAGAGTAGTGGCAGCGGGGTTATTGCAGGGTGTAAGCTTTTCTGTAGAGGGGTTTTCAGGTTATAGGGGCTTGAGGTAGAGGGTTTCAGAGTATGGGGGATGCACGGAAGAAATCTTGGAGACGATGATGAGCAGCAGATTAGTGAACAGAGAGGAAGGTCTTTTGAGGATCGGAGATTTTGTCTGGGGAGGTACCGGGAGATTTGGGCAGAAATGTATGGCGGAGACAGGTCATGGACGGCCTTGTTAATATTTTGAACAGAATTCGCAGGGCAGTGGAGGGATTGGCAGAGAGGGGAGGCGGAGGGGAAATGACTGGAGAGGTGGATTAACCTGGCAGCAGAGTTGAGGATGGACTGGAAAGGGGGCAAGATGGGAGGCCACAGAGAAGGATGTTGCAGTAGTCCAGCCGGGAGATGATGACATGTACTTGCAATATAGTTGAATCTAGATTCAGAAAAGAGTGGCTTAGAGAAATGTTTTTGAGGTGGAGGCGGCAGGAGGTGGTAAGGAGTTGGATGTGCGGTTTTAAAGACAGGTCGGAATCAAAGGTTATCCCGAGACAGCAGACGTGTGAGACCGGGGAAAGTGTGGAGCCATTTACTGTGATCAATTGTTGTGGTAAGAGGGTTGAGTGAGACGGGGGCAAGACGATGAGTTGTGTATTAGAAAGTTGGAAGTGAAGAATACGTAAAATCTGACGACGGATCCTCCATCTGTCGGCTGCTTGAAATCTCATGTCTATGGCAACCTTTAGGCCTCATGCACATTGTCGTATCTGTGTCTCATACTGAACCTCAGGTAAAAAAAAAAATTGGCATGCTCGGAATTCTCGGAATTCTCACCTAGCAGCATTGCATATGGTGGCTCATGGAGTCTCTATGGGTTCATAATAGGGACTCTGTCTGCTGCAGTAGAGGGTTCGTGGATATGGAAATGACATGGAGCATGGAGCCTAAAGGCCTTATTAAATGAGCCAATGATCTGGCAAACGAGCGTTCATATGAACGCTCGATCCTGATCACTGCCCTGTGTAATAAGGGCAACGATCAGCCAATGAGCGAGCAAAGTCTCGTACATCAGTTGCTCTGCTCTTTTATGCAGAATTAAAAATCATCGTTGCCGGTAGCAAATCTCATGGTGTATTCGGGGAGATGCGCTGTTGACATGATGAAAATGTATGGGGACGAGCGATAGGAGTAACAAGTCCCTATATTTATCCAATCATTGCTCCGTGTGATAGGAGCAAATGAGCGCCGATCAACGAGCTGTCTCGTTGATCAGTGCTCGTTTACACGGCCCATGTCGGGCCGTGTAAGGGCTTGTTCACACGGCAAACAAAAAAACGTCTGTTCGATACGGAGCTGTTTTCAAGGGAAAACAGCCTCTGATTTTCAGCTGTTTAACCATCAAGCGGTTTTTTTATGCGTTTTTTATGGACTTTTTGGAGCATTGGACAATGAAAAACAGGCCAAGAAGTGACATGCACTTCTTTTTTACGGGGCGTTTAAACGGCCATGTAAAAAACGCCACGTGGAAACAGAATGCTGTTTTTCCCATTGAAATCAATGGGCAGATGTTTGCAGGCGTTCAGCCCCTATATTTTTAGCCACTTTCAGAGCGTTTACGGCCCGAAAAAATGGCTTAAAATAAACCATGTGAACATACTCTTAGGGCTTGTCCACATCTAACGGAATTGCTGCGTATTTTCCGTATGGAATTGGGGACGGAAAATACTCAGTGGAATACAGTAGCAGCATCTCATCCTCACACTGCTTAAAACACGCAGGAAATGGTGCATTTTTTCCGCAGCAGAACGTCTGCTAGTTTTAGCGGGAATGCTGCTGACATTTTTTGCAGCAATTCTGTTACGTGTGGACAAGCCCTAATAGTACCATTACTCCCATTCATTTTTATAAAGAGTTGGGTGCACAGGTGCTCTCCATGAAAATGGATCTGGGATTTATATTTTCACTTTAAAAAGTCATTTGTCAGAAAAATTCTTTATTAAATAAAGCCAAAAGTACCAAATACATTCCATAGCTTTAAAACAACCTCTGTGTTTTTCTTCGCTGCTGAAATAATGGGATCAGCTGATGTCGATTTTGCCTGTCAGTGAAGGGGTTAACATGAAGTCCCTCCTACATTGTGGGGGAGGACTGGGCTAGTCCAGATCAGAGATCTGCTGCATGGCTATAGATACTGGTGGTAAGTGTGTCCTTTATTTAGGAATCCTGCAATATTCATGTATCCGGTAAGATCAGCCGCCTGTGTGGATTACTGTGTGATATAATAGGTTCACATGGGGGAGGTTTATTGGGCTTTATTAGTCTTTGGGATTATGCTTCTGCCTATGGGTGCTGGGAGGACTGGGGGCCGGGTGTAGGACTAAGCATGAGCCTATTTCATGTTATGCGATTTTACGTGTGAACATCCGTGAAATCATCGCCAAAAACCGCACAGTCTAAATACCGTAAATGGGATGTGATATGCTGTTGGGGCCCAAAGTAATGCATTGAGTCTCCTGTGAGGCGCAGCCTTTGTTGGGACTTGCTTGTAGTAGTGACATTTGCTCCACATACAAGTCAATGACGAGTGTCCCTTTAACTGGCACTTTGCTGGCATCTATTTTTGCTTTCATTGGCATAAGAAAATTATTATTATATAAAGTACTATCCAGACAATGTCATTTAAAACGGTTGTATGAAATTAGAAAAAAAGGGTCTACTTTTTTTCCGGAAATGGCGCCGCTCTTGTCTTTAGGCTTTGTCTGGTACTGCAGCTGAGCCCGATTCACTTGATGTGAATGAGGCTGGACTGCAAAATCAAACAGGCCCATAAAATCAAAGTACATTTAGCGCATTTCTGCACGTTAGTTTTCTCTGTTTACTTTCACACATCTATATAGATTTTCATAGATATCTCTGTATACAACATTCCCATATGATTCAGTATGGATGTTCATGTGTTCCCAAAGTCGCACACACCCTGTGGTTTTAGAGCTCTCTTAGTTTATGAATTAATTTTTTTTTTCTAAACTTGGTGCCAAAAGGAAACCATCAAAAACCTGCCGTTAATTGATGTGTTTCTGTGTAATGCCTGAGCAAAACTAATACGCTGTTTAATGTGCAGTGCAGGGCCTGAGGGGGAGATCCATAACACAGGGATTCTCTCTTTGGTGCTGGAGTTTTTGTCATGCTCCTTCCCCTAAGGCCCTGCAATAGGTATAACACAGTTTGTCAGTTTTTCGCTAAATGTGTTCTTTAATACACCCCTCACCGACACGCTGTCAGTCACTCTTTGAATGTTAATAAGATAAACTGTCCCAGGTAGTCATGCAAGCCCTAATTAGAATAAAAATATAACAAGCTGCTTGTTGACTGTTTCCAGATAGCACTGCACAAAGTAAAAAGGAACTGAAAAATATGTGGAACCCACGAAAAGATAATGAAGATATTACATTTAGTGACTATATAACCAATGTTAATCAAAGGCGGAGCTGCACTATTGGGGTAAGGTCACACGGAGCAGCCCTGACACGGTCGCAACGTGGCCAACAACCGCGCTGGCACTATGTAGGAGCGGCTGTCAAATACCTCGCTAAGGAGTATTCCGGTTACATGCGCATGCGCACTGCTGCTCCATTCATTCTCTATGGGAGCGCCGGTGGTAGCCAAGTGCAGTGTTCAGCTTTTTCCGGCGCTGCCATAGAGACTGAATAGGGGGTAAATTGTTGTAATCTGCAAAATCGTGCGGCCATAAAGGGTGTATGAATTCATGCCCGCACGATTTTGCAGATAAAGGGACGGTTTAGCCGCATTAACGTGCGGCCACTAACAGGCTGTTTGACAGCCGCACCGAACATGGTGCCGGCGTGGTTGTTAGCCGCGTTGCGACCGTGTCAGGGCTGCTCCGTGTGGCCTTACCCTAATATGTGAATATGTTTATGGCGTTGGACAGGTGCCAGTGGTATCTGTCGTATGACTAATCCGGTGATGTGTTGTGGTTTCTGTCATAATCAGATGCCAACGCAAGTTAGAACAGAGCCTAATAAGTTGCATAGGCATCAAATTAAGTTATTTTGGAGCACTATATCACTTAATTTACAGTATATTGTTTCAGCAGTCCTGAAAGGGACTGTCCGCTTTGCGTAATATCTTCCTGTTAGAAGGGTCCCCCATTGATAAGCTGATGAGGGTATACCACTGATGGGATCCCAGATCCGCAGCGTAGTTCAGTACCAGCAAAGTAAATGAGATTTCAAGAAATCCCATCTACGCGGTGCAGATTTTTTCTGCGCGTAAATTGACCTGTGGTGCGTATTTCAAAATCCGCAGCATGTCCATTTATCCTGCGTTTACGCTTGCAAATTGTATCTGACTAATTTTACAGAAAAACGCACCAAAATCCGCAGCATAAAACCGCATCTATTTCTGCATCCAAATTTAAAAATGCATAAAAAACCGTTTAGGTGCAGAATTGCGTGTGTACACCTGCGGATTTGATGTGGATTTTCCGCAACCAATTACGCAACATGTACATTTAGCTTTAGTGCTTGTCCACACGTAACTAAATTTCTGCAGCAATTCTGTTGAAAGTCGCAGACTTTCCGCCGTGGCAAAAAAGCACTATTTCCTGCGTTTTTTACTGCAGAAAAAAGTGCATAAATTGCTGCGTTTTTCAGAATGCTGGGAAATGGCGACCTCTCATCTGAAAAACGCAGCAATTCCGTCCACTTTCCACAGCAGGAATTGACATGCTGCAGTACGAAAAATACCTGAATTCTGCTCAGAATATTTACGCATCGTGTGGATGAGATTGGTTAAATCTCATCCACTTTGCTGCTTCTGTATTCTGCTGCGTATTTTCCGTCCACAATTTCGGACCAAAAATACGCAGAAAAAAACCAAAAAGGTCCCCATGCAGGTGTTAATGGGTAGATAACGCTCTCCTGGACACAGGAGCCCGCACCATTACCTCAGAATTCCTTAAGTTTTCTAAACTGGACAACCCCTTTAAGAGGCGGCTGCGTAGTGCCGGAACCTTTTTGGACATCGTTGGGTGGCCAGACACCCGGACTCTCACGACGCTGAGTAATATTGTCGGAATATCCCTTTGAGAACTGTCGGTGACATGTTGGTATTTCTCCCATATTTAGGAATCATGAGAAGTACTGGGAATTGCTGCGTTGTCCTCGCTGTAGGACTGGTCTTCCTCTCACTATGCTCTACAGGTAAAACCTCTGTGGAGTTTTATATACGAATATTGAATGTCACTCACGGCGTCCGTGTGAACAGGTGGAATAGCGCAGTAATGTACAGATTGTATGGACAACACACAGATCAGTTCACACGTGTTGGACTTGGCGATGAGTGCAGCGTGCTACGTGTAAATACCGGTTTTGCAGGGTCAGGCCCCCACGGGAATGTTGGTAATAATTACAAAAGAGGATGTTTCATTTCTTCTAGTTTCCTCAATAGCCGTGAGGTCAAAACAGGTAAAATAACACCAGTAAAGCTTATAAGGGTATGTTCACACGGGCTGTTTTTCAGCCGTAACGCCCTGAAAAACGGCTAAAAATGCGGGGGCTGAACGCCTCCAAACATCTGCCCTTTGATTTCAATGGGAAAAACAGAGTTCCGTTCCCACGGGGTGTTTTTTACACCACCGTTTTTTAAAACGGCCGTGTAAAGAAAACGCCTCGTAAAAAGAAGTACATAGAAAAACCGCTCCAAAAACGGACGTAAAAAAGCCACAAAAAACGCAAGTTGCTTAAGAATTGGCTGATAATCAGGAGCGGTTTTCCCTTGAAGACCGCTCCGTAATTACAGACGTTTTTTGTTAAGCGTGTGAACATACCCTGAACGTGTCATACTTTGTTTTTTGGGTTCCCTAATAGTCATAAGGGTGCACTTATGTCCTGTGTATGGGGATGCCCACGCCCCCCGTTTATGAAGGGGTTCTAGCAACCGTGTTAACGTAGCCTTAGTGCAACAGTGTTTTATTCCAGGCTGCCTAGCAACCACTTGTCTTCCTGTCTGGGTGACTACCATTTCAAGACCTGTAGCTACATAACTTCAAGTGGTCACAGAAAATAATGTATACTGTACAGCAGCCTCCCCCTCAATGATTGTTTGTCACCTGCCATTGGAATGGATTTATATAGAGGAAAGAGGGCCACATGACATAAATCAAAATGGGGTCTCTACTGGTGCTGTATGGCAGATCCGTAGCTAAGGTTTTCTTCAACTGGGGTAAACGTTAATTTCACTATCCTAGCCCTGTATCTTAATGCCCTGGCTACAGCAAATCAGTTTAATGCCCCCCTGGCACCCAGCACCTTAGGCACATGCCCCGGTAGCCCCTCCCTAGCTACGCCCCCGATGTATGGTAAGTACACCCTTGGTTCCTCCTACCACAAAGCATAATAAGATTGCACAGCCTCAGGATAGAAACAAAAAGTAAGACATTGGGGACAAGTGCAGGGAACGGGGAACATTGTACATTGTGTGCTATATGTGTCTTACAAGAGAGTCCGGCGAGATAAAGCGTATCAAATGAAGATCGTCACTTTCCTATACGTTCTGATGTGTATGTTTGCTGCTTCTCTTTACAGGCCAGGCTTTACAATGCTACAGTTGCGATAATTGGGGTTCAACTTGTGCAGCTGAGCGAACCTGCGCTGAAAATGGCTGCGTGAGGATTACACGTACGTATATCCGACTCTCAGGGGATCATATTCCATTTCACGTGATATGTAGTTCCTGATGGAGATGCATATGGAAATTGTGCCGTGGGAGCCAAAAAGCCCTCTGAACTACTGTGGGGTACAATGTTACCTTCATCAAACAGAAGCCACTGGAGTGTCGGGCTATGTTCACACGGCCTATTTTCAGCCGTTTTTTGCTGAGCGTGTGAACATACCCTCTTATCTTCCATCTCAAATCCTAAAAGCTTGGCCATGGAAATCATATACAGCCTATAATTCTAGAGCTATTCCCAGTTTCATGCATGTTTCTGGCTTCTTAGTCCTATCTTGCACTGATGATGGCTAAAAAGCTTGGATCAGTTGCAAGCAAGTTGAAATAAATAACAGTTTAGTTTTCGACCTCTTACACAGACGACAGGAGCCCCATTAAAGAATGTTATATGGGCCCACGGGTTTAATTAGCAAACTTTTGAATGGACCCACCTTCCCTCACTACCATGGCCCCCAGGCCTCCATACAGTTAACATTTATCGGCTCTGTGTGCAATGTAAAAATACAGCTAGGCCGCCAAGTGGTAGATCTATTTCCCCCCCCCATTTTATGAGATCCCTGCAGATGGTGCCACACACAGACCCTTTGAAGATAGTGCCCCCCCCAAACAAAACAATACCGTACTCCTCTAGCCTCGTTCCTGTGACGAACAGAGCTGCTCAACAGTATATGAGACGGGACCCTTGCGTAGGTCGGCGTGATCCAGTGACATCATTGTGCTGGCATACACAGGAATCCTGTCCAGCTCCCTACTCTGCCATAGTATTCGACTGTATCTGCATGCCAAGGACACAGATGCAATTGAATGTGGCAGTCGCCTGGGCTGCCTGGTGCTAGTGAAGCCACCGGGCATGAGGGGACCCGTGCCACCCGGCCAGCATATGTTCCTCCGCAGGCCTCGTAGCAGCCCATAGTTCCGTCACTGTATGAGCATCTGGTAGCTCATCGTAGAGCACTCTGAGGCTGTGTTCACACACCCTATTTAAGGACGTAATTCGGGCGTTTTAACCTCGAATTACGTCCGAAAATACGGCACCAAAGCGTCGGCAAACATCTACCCATTCATTTGAATGGGCTTTACGATTTTCTGTCCCGACGGTCATTTTTTTACGCGCCGCTGTCAAAAGACGGCGCGTAAAAAAGACGCCCGCGTCAAAGAAGTGCCTGTCACTTCTTGAGACGTAATTGGAGCCGTTTTCCCTTGACTCCATGGAAAAACAGCTCCAATTACGTCCGTAATGGACGCAGCGAAAAGCGACTGCACATGCCATTACGTCCGAAATGGCAGAGCTGCTTTCTCCTGAAAATAGCTCCGTAATTTCAGCCGTAACGGAGGGTGCTGTGTGAACATACCCTAAGGCAGGGGTCGGGAACCTATGGCTCGCGAGCCAGATATGGCTCTTTTGATGGCCGTATCTGGCTCGCAGACAGGGCTCCTACCTGTCTATGGGAAGGATGCATGCACCGCGCTCCATCAGCCCGTGCACCGCGCTCCATCAGGCCGCGGTGCACGCTGATATTGGTAGTTCTTTGATGGCCTGATAAGCATTGGCGGCAGTGGTGAGCGGCAGGGAGCATGGACTACATTTCCCATAACTCCCTGCATAGCCGCGCCGTCTGCAAGCACGCACCTGCGTCCCCTTTCTTCTGCGAATGCCTCAAAGCTGGCATTCTCTCAACATCAGGTGGGAAGAATGCCAGCTTCCAGTCATGCGCAGGAAAAAGAAGAAGCCAGACTGCTGGACTGATGTCATGCATCGCAAGCTCACAATGTAAGTTATTTATTTAATTTTTTTACTGCTAATTACCATTGTTTCAGTCCAGTTGTGGCTTTATACAGCAGGGAGGAGCATTCCTTGCTGTACTAAGTGAACATTGGAGCGATTGATCTGTCAATGGCCCTTTAAACATATTGTACGGCTCTCGCGGAATTATATTTCAAAATATGTGGCGTTTACGGCTCTCTTAGCCAAAAAGGTTCCTGACCCCTGCCCTAAGGGTTTGTCCACACGTAACGGAATTGCTGCGTATTTTCCGTCCGGAATTGTGGAAGGAAAATACGCAGCAGAATACAAGAATACAGTAGCAGCAAAGTGGGTGTGATGTAACAATTCTCATCCACACGCTGCGTAAAATTTCCGTCCAGAAATTCGCCTGTGGTCCATATTTTTTGTACTGCAGCATGTCCATTCTTGCTGCGGACAGTGGACTGAATTGCTGTGATTTCAGGGGAGAAGCCACCATCTCCCAACGTTGAGAAAAACGCCGCAAAATCTGCACCATTTTCTGCAGGAAATAGTGCAGGTTTTTCCGCAGCGGATTGTCTTGTAGTTTCAACGGAAATTGTCTGCAGCGATTCCGTTACTTGTGGACAAGCCCTTAGTCTTTCTAACCACTAACCAGTAATTGTGAGCTACGAAATTCTTTAACAGTCCCTTACATACAATCTAACATACAGTAGGAAGCGGCTGCTAGGCCCCCTGCACACGGGTCGGATTTATGCTATGTTCACACGCTTACTTAAAAAACGTCTGAAAATTTTCAGCCGTTTTTTTTAGCAACTCGCGTTTTTTACGGCCGTTTTTGGAGCTGTTTTTCTACAGAGTCAATGAAAAACAGCTCCAAAAATGTCCCGAGAAATGACATGCACTTCATTTTTGCGGGCGTCTTTTTACGTGCCATTTTTGGAAAACGATACCTAAAAAAAACAAACGCCCAGTCGGAACAGAACGCCGTATTTCCCATTGAAATCAATGGGCAGTTGTTAGTAGGCGTTCTGCTTTCAATTTTCCGGGATGCTTACGACCCAAAAATAGCCCGTGTGAACATACCATTACTGCGGAAAACTCGACCGAGATAACCCAGATGCTACTTTAAATTTTTTTCTCAAGGATTCATATGCCACTGTGTGCCTCCTTATGAATTCATTGGCACAGAGATGTAAAGTTTGCGTCCTGGTTGTATCTGTGTTGTACTCCAGCAGTTCTGGATAAATTGTTCACTATGATGGGGGGGAAGGCTTATGCGGTTGGCACGGATGCATATTAAATATCTTCTGAAAGTGTTTGTATTCCAGAGTGAATAACTATATTCATTTATTTTTCCAGTTTCAGACGGCACCAGCAGATATGGCTGCAGATCTTATGACACATGCACGATTGAAAAGATCAGTCAGGAATTAAACATTCAAAACCTTAAATTAACTTGTTGTCAAAGCAACCTGTGTAACAGCAGCTTTGTGGCTTATCCCAGCACAGTCCTGCTTCTTCTGGCTGCGGCACTGCTGATGATGATGTCATCGTGATGTCACCTCCAGAACTTCACTCCTCTCCGTAGATGTGTCCGCTAATCCAAGCTAGGGCTTATCTATAATTATTAAGGCCAACGTAATTTCTGCATAGATTCCAGGCTGTAATAATAAAATTGTCATCTGATTGGTTGATATGGGCGCCGCCGCCATATTGTTTTGTGTTTTCACTAGTTCACCAGTATGTCGTTCTAATAAAGGATAGTGTCACAGTTTAGTTTTATACATTCTGTTTTTTACTTTTCTGGGAGCGATTTTGTAATTGATGGTACTAAAACATTAAATATTTCAAGAGCATTGCTTAAATTTTTATTAAGAAAAAAACGTTCGGACGATTAAAGCTTTTGCCCACCTTTTGAATGCAGAATTAATCTGCATAAAAAGTTGGGTAACTTTGTAAACGCGTCTTGTACAGATCCTGAGTTACAGTCTGTATTATAATCCAGAGCTGCATTCACACTTCAGAGCTGAAATCTATCAGCATTTGTTTTGTGAATGCAGCTCTGGAGTATATACAGACTGTAACTCAAGTAATGCAGTGTATGTACAAAGTTATCCAACAGGTAATCATAGGCCTCTGTCTTGAAGTACTGAGGGTTTTCTTCAGCTCAAGGCAAAAAAAAAAACATTGAACTGAGGGCAAAAAGGCTTAGTAGGACCTTCTTTATTGGCATCTTAACCATATGTTTGTAAAAATAAATTGAGGTGGAGAGAGACTGACTTTGGACGCACGATTCCTTTACGTGACTGTTTCATCTTTAGCAGAACACTAGTCGCACAATGTGTGAAACACAAATTAACTGTGCACCAGGCAACTTAGAACTTTCACCACAAAAAATAGGTGTAACCGGTAATAAAACGGCATGGCTGAAAAGCACGGGGAAAAAAAGTTATTGCCAACCAATTGGAACTGTTTTCATTGCTTCAGTAACTGTATATTAATTCAAGCTCTTTACTAATGGGAGGCTCCGGTTTAAGGGTGTCATTTTGTGCATTGTAGGGCAATTACCCCTCGTAGTGTTAATCCCACCCCCACCAGGGTCTGCATTTGGAATTTCATGTTCATTTATGTATTTTTTTTTTTTAATTCGATGTTTGTTAAATTATTTCTAATAAAGTCTTAGTGTCACTATCCCGGTCTCTGTGAAACTTCATTTATCAGTAGTGATATTGCCGTGTATAGGAAAAATGTGGCGCTCGATTCCAGCGCAAAACTGCAAGACCATGTGAAACTTCCTAAGCGCAGAAGACGGTGTGAACACTTTTATATTTGTCTTTCATCCCGGGGATCCCCCACCGTTACAAGTGAGTTTTATATATATATATACTATTAGGGTATGTTCACACGGCAGCGTCCGTTACGGCTGAAATTACGGTGCTGTTTTCAGGAGAAAACAGCACCGTAATTTCTGCAGTAAAGGCATGTGCAGGCGTCTTTCGCTGCGTCCATTACGGACGTAATTGGACCTGTTTTTCCATGGAGTCCATGGAAAACGGCTCCAATTACGTCTGAAGAAGTGACAGGCACTTCTTTGACGCGGGCGTCTTTTTCTACGCGCCGCCTTTTGACGGCGTGTAAAAAAAATGACCGTCGGCACAGAACATCGTAAGACCCATTCAAATGAATGGGCAGATGTTTGCCAACGCTTTTGAGCCGCATTTTCGGACGTAATTCGGGGCTAAAATGCCCGAATTACGTCCGTAAATAGTGTGTGTGAACCCAGCCTAAGGATGAAAGTATTGGGACACCCCTTTTGATCATTGAATTCAGGTGTTTCGTTACCACAGGTGTATAATATCCAGCACCTCGCCATGCGGTCGTCTTTACAGACATTTGTGATCGAATGGGTCGTGGTAAAGAACTCACTGAATTCCAGCGTGGCAATGTAATAGGACGTCACCGGTGTAACAAGTCGGTTCCGGAAATTTCTTCCCTCCTAGATATTCCACCGCCAACTGTGAGTGATATTATTGTAAAGTGGAAGCGATTAGGATCCACAGCAACTCCGCCACGAAGTGGTGACCACGTAAAGTTACAGAGCGGGGTCGCCGAGTGCTGAGGCGCATAGTGTATGAAAGTCGCCAACGTTCTGCTGACTCAACTGCAGAATATAAATCTCCTCTGGTGTTAACATCCGCACTAAGACTGTGCGCCGGGAGCTCCATGAATTGGGTTTCTATGGACGAACAGCTGCATGCCAGCCTTACATCACCAAGTACAACGCCAAGTTAAAAAAACGCCCCGTTGGAACAGAACGCCGTTTTTCCCATTGAAATCAATGGGAAGATGTTTTGTAGACATTCTGCTTCCGATTTTTCGGGCCCATAAAATGGTCGAAAATAAGCTGTGTGAACATACCCTCAGGGGTTAAAGCGGAGAGCAAGGTGCATTTTAAATTTCTGCTTTGGTTTGACAACCTAGAAGTGTCTCTAAGGAGAATCCACGGTACCTGTCACCTGCGTGTTACAGACCTCCTGCCGTAAAGACAACACTGGAGCGTGCAGGCCAGATCTTCAACTGTAAGGTATTCCTAAAATTAAAAAAAACTTTATTCATAGATGCCAATTTTTAAAAAGTGACCAGGGAGATTTCAAGAAGCGAACCGCGCTGTGCAGAATTTTTAAGCATATGCCCTGTCTATAGAGCTAGGGTTTGTGTATCCAGAAAGAAGCGCTCCAGAGTCCACCTAGAATACGGCTAGTTACATGTTTGTAAACAATCACTTGGTGTTATATATATATATATATATATATATATATATATATATATTGCAATCCACTACTACCTGGGCACCTGATATAGCTACGTCCCCGGATCTATCTATGACTGATGTCACTGTAGAGGGTTGTCTTCACCCCTCTACAGCCAAAAACGGAGTTCAGGCCGTACTTTACATCCCAACGCCTTTTGCTGTACCTGCAAATGAAACAACGTAACATCAGCGCATTTCTGCAACATTTACGCATCAACCAGCAGACAATCCACTGTGGAAAATCGGAACGATTTCATACGTTTGGTGCAGAATTGTTGTTCCTCATTGATTTCTATGGAGCAAAAACGCATTAAATAGGTTCAATAAAAAAGATGCATGGTAGGGGACTTTCTGGACGGTAATTTTCTGCACCACGTGGATGACATTTGTTAAACCACAACCGCTTTGCTGCTACTAGAATCTGTGTATTTCCCATCTGCAATTCCGGTTGGAAAATATGCAACAATTATGCCACGAGTGAACAAGCCCTAAAGGCGAATCGAACATACTGGATTACGACACCTAGGGTGAACAATACAGCAGAAAATAACACATTGTAAGAGGCACAGTACATAGATTTACAATGCCATGGAGGGCCCGAAATACAATAGAATGTAAAGTAACATAACGTCCCCTTTTAAACTTGGGGATTTATTCCCCACACTCGAAAGAGATAGATATGAGAGAGAGATAGATAGATAGATAGATAGATAGATAGATAGATAGATATGAGAGAGATAGATATGAGAGAGGTAGATAGATAGATATGAGAGATAGATACGAGATAGATAGATATGAGATAGATAGATAGATAGATATGAGAGTTATAGATAGATAGATAGATAGATAGATATGAGAGATAGATACGAGATAGATAGATATGAGATAGATAGATAGATAGATATGAGAGAGATAGATAGATAGATAGATAGATAGATAGATAGATAGATAGATAGATATGAGATAGTTATAGATAGATATGAGATAGTTATTAGATAGATAAATAGATATGAGATATAGATTAGATAGATAGTTATTATATAGATATATCCTTATAGTAAATTCAAACGTCCGTATTTTCCCGCCTGTGTTACATTTGTATACTTGTCAATAATGTAACCACTCGCACTTTCTTTTGTAGGGATGTAACAATATAACAGTGTGAATGTGCACTTATCTAAATCTTCTTCCTTTCTATTTCTGGGATTTGTGCCATAGAACAATCTCTTCAGTCACTTTATCAAATGCCATTGAAATATCTCACTCCAGTTCAACAAGTTTTAAAACAACATAAATGTTCTGGTAACTTTTCCGCATATTTCATCACAGTGCGGCTGCTGAGCTGTTTTCAGAAACCTGATCCATGGAGTGACTGCCTCGCCCTGCAGTATAATACATGTATCTGAGATACAAGCTGCCATCATACGTATGACCAGGAAGGAGTGGAGTCCGTGTCATAGGATGTGAGTAATGTGGCCATACTACCTTACCTTTCCTAGGAACAATAATAATATCCACCTGAGATAATTCAACTTGTCAGCTCTCCTAACCTACTTGTATTCCTATAAAATAACCATTCTGGAGCATCTTTTCATATAATTCTGCATTATGCTGTTCCTCTGTTATTCCTCCTGGAACTGTATGAATACAATGACAACTGGGTGTTACCATCCCCCTTATCAGTAGACGTTACAGTATAAGACAACACATAGTGAATAACGCAGTGTCACTATGCGCGGAGTAAATGAATGGAGAGAAGTGTATGACGCTGATTGGTCACTGATTGGTCAGCGTCATACACACCTCTGTACAACGCTCACTTGGTCTAAAGTAAAAACACGCCCAGTTGGGCATTAATAAAGTCATTAGCATAAAGCTAAAATCGATAACGTGGTAAAAATACATAGTTTTTCTAAATAAAAAGCACTGCTGTCACCTACATTACAGCACCGATCTCCTTCTGTAGGAGACAGGGCACTTATAATGTGGTGGCAGATTCTCTTTAAAACCCGCGCCATAGACTATTTACGGCACGCGTTTTAGCTTGCTTCTCGAGCAATTGGGCAGCTGAATGTCTGGGCTCTGGCAGTCAGTGACTCCCGGGGACCCTGAGGAGAAGATAGAAGCAGCTCTCTGATCTCTTCTACACAGCACTCAATGAGCGCTGTGTATATGAATGTGAAATATTGGTCCTGGTGATGCCGTTAGTAGGGATTAAAGGAAGGATCAATACAGCCCGGTCCTGAATAGGTTAAGTAGTGTTGATGATTCCCACACCAAAAATCTGATTTGATGAAATGTAACTTTTCATGCTCTGATGATTATATATTATAACACACAGACATATAGAGCTCTATGGGCTAGCCTTCTGCAAAAAACATACGCTACAGTCTGTGAACCAGGGACCACAGGGACAGTACCCAGAGCCGCTAGTTACCCACCACTGCCCTACAGTATTCTTAAAAAAAGTTACAACTTTTCCACTCTCTTGGAATTTGCAATGTTTTTAAAATTTTATCTAACACATATGAGCAAAATATACAAATGTAGAACCACAGAGAACAGAAAGTCTCTAGAAGATTTTGCATTGGGGACCAGGAGCTTCAAGTCCATTTTTAAGCCCATACGTTTTCACCTTCATTCAGCCATATTATAATGTAATAAAGTATCTGTAATCTCCTTGAGTTAAAAAACATACTTACTCCCGGAGAGTTGCTTTTTTGGTCCTCGGATCACATAGGTAGATGAAGGGATTATTGGTAGATCATGAAATGAATGTCAACGTTAAACAGGATTTTCTCAGCTTGATTCAGTCAATATAATTGTAATGCACAAGTTTTACTGCAGCCAAGGAGCTTTACTGCAGCCGAGGAGCCCAAGATCATGGACGGCTGACGAGCTCGGAAAATTATATTTAGGAAATTCAAACAATGGGACAAAACCAGAGCAGTGCTAAGGAGGAAATTGATGTAGCCGACTTGCAAGAAATGTTTAAGACATTTGTCACGGAGTGTTTTAGTGGGACAATGTGTCTGCATGAATTTAAACATTTTTCGGGGAGTTTCGACAAACAATAAAGCATCGCAGTTTGTGAATCACATGTTTACTTCTTATGATAGAAATTGGGTAAGTGGACTGATATTTTTATGTGTGATATATATTTATTCAGCGGTAGAGCTAAGCCCACTTGCACACGACCGAGTGCCACTCGGGGCGTTTCTTTTACGTTATTGAAGTGGCACCCGAGAGTTTTCACGGACCTACTCACTTTAGTGAGTGAATCGGGTCTGTGAAAACAGACCTGACTCTCCGATCCGTGGAAAGATAAAACATGTCCTATCTTTCCACAGGTCACAGACGGGGGGCACACACGGTCGTGTGCATTAGGGCTAAGGTCAGATTCACACGAACGTGGGGAAACTCGGACGTGAAAAATGTCACGAGGTGCCACCGTGCGGGTTCTGTTTTCACGGATCCCCATAGACTTGAGTCTATGGAGGAATCCGTGAAAACGGAACAAAATAGGACGTGTTCTATTTTTCAACGACCCCATTGAAATACATGGGTCCTTGTGACGGGCGTTGTTTTAATGGCCGTCACATGGACGTATCCTACGTTCGTCTGAATAAGGCCTAAGGTGGTTGGGTGCCAGGAGATCATAAACCAGCTACTCTGCCTTAGCCAGTGTATTTAGATAAAGGGCTAGGGCAGCAAACTCCTATCTTTGACTCTATATATTGATTTAAGTTCTGTATATTTTACTTCTGCTGCCCTTAGTATAGAAAAAAACTAGCGTGGTTGACAAAGGGTAAAAGGAAAAGAACAGGAACCGACTGAATCCTTCTGCTTTTATACAGCAATAATACAGTTATTTCGTCAAGAGACTGAATCGGCCCATCAGCTCCTTTCTTCATTCTTGCTCCCTCCGCCTTCATACACGTTTTTCTTAAAATATGGGCAAGGATAATAATAATCTTTATTTATATAGCGCCAACATATTACGCAGCACTTTACAATTTAGAGGGAACATGAAACAAACAATATCAGACATTACATAGTGACAAAGTTCATTTACAATTCAAACCTGGGGAGTGAGGACCCTGCTCGCAAGAGCTTACAATCTATGAGGACATAAGGGAGACACAAAGTGTAACAGTGTTTGTTCTGTACAATGGTCCGGCCATTTTTATACACATGCGGTTATGACATAAAGCTGCATGAGCCGGTCACCAGCCAGTATCCGTGTATGACGGACATGAAGAGAAGGAGTGTGAGGGAATCTTATTCTGATGACTAATCTAAATGGAGGGCCATGGAAAGGAGTCAGATTAGGGAATGTTATAGGCCTGTCTAAATAGATGTGTTTTCAGGGCACGTTTAAAACTGTGGATATTGGGAATTAATCTGATTGTCTGGGGTAGCACATTCCAGAGGACGGGTGCAGCACGAGAGAAATCCTGGAGACGGTAGTGGGAGTTTCGGATTATGGAGGATTTTAATCTAAGGTCGTTGGCAGAACGTAGAGCCCGAGTAGGGTGGTAGACAGAGATGAGGGAGGAGATGTAAGGAGGTGCAGCACTGTGGAGAGCTTTGTGGGTGAGAGTAATAAGTTTAAATTTTATTCGGAAGGGGATGGGCAACCAGTGCAGTGACTGGCACAGATTAGAGGCGTTGGTGTAGCGGTTGGTCATAAAGATGAGCCTGGCTGCTGCATTGAGGATAGATTGGAGAGGGGAGAGTTTAGTGAGGGGAAGACCGACTAGTAATGAGTTACAGTAGTCAAGACGAGAGTGAATCAGAGCAACAATGAGAGTTTTGGCAGTTTCCTGGATGGCAGAGAAGGAGGCAGGGTTGACAACCTCCATTTTTATTTTGTCTGGACCAAAACTCATAGTCACGCAGTTTTAATGGACAAATTGAAACACAAAAAATAAATGATAAAGATTATAAGTAATATATGTCTATAGCTCAGAATACTAAATGAACACATTAGCAGCATCTCGGCTAGTGCGGGATTACTGTGAGCGCGACAAAACCTTACAATTTCCCCAGAGGAACCAAGATGGCAGGCGAGTTGTGACCGTCGCAAGAAGTCCAACGTGGCTGAAATTTTTGCTGTGGTCAAAAGGTCGTCAGTAACATGTTTTCCGTTGGGGTTTTAACGTAACAAATGTCACCATGTAGCCCCAGAAAACTGTGAAATAAAGATGATTACAATCACAAAAACCTGAACACGCTTATCCACTGACCAAAAGTCCTATGTTTTAATAGACAGTCTATGAGTTTACAGACAGCTGGCAACCCTGGCAGGAGGAAAAACATTAGTGAACATGAGGGCTATTAAAATCCTATCTATCTATCTCATATCTATCTATCTATCTCATATCTATCGATCTCATATCTATCGATCTCATATCTATCGATCTCATATCTATCGATCTCATATCTATCTATCTCATATCTATCTATCTATCTATCTATCTATCTATCTATCTATCTATCTATCTATCTATCTATCTATCTATCTATCTCATATCTATCTATCTATCTATCTATCTATCTATCTATTTATCTATCTATCTATCTATCTATCTATCTATCTATCTATCTATCTATCTATCTATCTATCTATCTATCTATCTATCTATCTATCTATCTATCTAATATCTATCTATCTATCTCATATCTATCTCATATCTATCTATCTATCTCATATCTATCTATCTATCTCATATCTATCTATCTATCTATCTCATATCTATCTATCTATCTCATATCTATCTATCTATCTCATATCTATCTATCTATCTATCTATCTATCTATCTATCTATCTATCTATCTATCTATCTATCTATCTATCTATCTATCTATCTCATATCTATCTATCTATCTCATATCTATCTATCTATCTCATATCTATCTATCTATCTCATATCTATCTATCTATCTATCTATCTATCTATCTATCTATCTATCTATCTATCTATCTATCTATCTATCTATCTATCTATCTCATATCTATCTATCTATCTATCTATCTCATATCTATCTATCTATCTCATATCTATCTATTTTTCTATTTAATATCTATCTATCTAATATCTATGGTATTTATTTTTCTATTTAATATCTATCTATCTAATATCTATGGTATTTATTTTTCTATTTAATATCTATCTCCATAAGATATACTGGGTGTGTGTGTGTATATATATATATATATTCATTCACCCTTTAGGCCCCCTATTGGACAAAGTGAAACCCTACAGAGAAAGCAGGGTATGTTCACACACACAAGTAAAAACGGCTGAAAATTACGGAGCTGTTTTCAGAGAAAACAGCCCTTTTTGAAGCTGAAAACATTTTTTTTGAGTCTTTTTTTTCTAGACTTTTTTTGGAGCTGTTTTTCTATTGACACTGTGAAAAAAACGGCTCAAGAAGTGGAATGGTCCTTTTTACACAGCGTTTTTTTTTTTTACACGCCGTTTTTTAAAACCGCGCCGTAAAAAAAGCCCCGTCTGAACATAACGCTGTTTTTCCCATTGATTTCAATTGCCAGATATTTGTAGGTATTCAGCTTCCATTTTTTCAACCGTATTTCGAAGCGTTTACGCCTCTAAATACACCTGAAAACTCTGTGTGTGAACATACCCATATGCTTTCATCCATGTCCCTACGGGAGAGAGCAGCTGGAGGAAGCAGTACAGCCGGCGTCCCCGGGGAGGAGGACGCCAGCATAGAGGTAAATTATGTTGGCGGCCACCAGGGGAACCCGGATAGTGGCAAACGGCGGCTGCCATCACTACAGTTTGTTTCCCCTTCTGCCCCCTTTCCAATTAACCGCCCAACCTATGTTTGCTAACATTGCAGTTCCTCTGGAGAGGGGAGTACTACTCCGGTTCTTGCCACCAAGTTGCAAATGGGATGGGCCCAACCAGGGCCAGGACCCCTCTTGCCAAGGACCCCATAGCAGCCGCATGGTCTGCCTCTATGAGATGTGCGCACTTGTTGTACATACAAGGCAAGAAAACCTACTTTTGTCATTCATGTTTAGTCTGTTTTTAGTATCAAGAAGGACTGGAAAAGGGAACCAGATGCCCAATTACTGAGCCCAGATGAAGTGTGTGACAGGATCTTCCAACTCGTGGATGAAAATGGAGATGGTGAGAGTCGTAAGATATAACCGAGGAACTACATATCACTGTCTGGAACAACAAGACGCCACAAACTAATAACTGCCTATAACCAAAGGTCAAACATTTGATAGATGACATAATGTGTCATGATGAATTCTTATAATGGGAGCTGTAAAAATTTGGAGTCATTATACCTTGAGACGCGGAGCTGATAACAAAATGTGTAATAACATTCCTTGACTAAAGTCCACGAGGCTCTGCTCCATAAAAGTAATGTACCTGCCATGTGCACCATGATTCAAGATGTGAATGAGCTCAGATCGTGACCTCCCCTCAATGAAAATAATTCAACTATTGGAATAGGAAAACAATAAAGTTTGATTTGAGAAATTAATTGAAGGGTTTTGTCTGAGATAAAAAAAAATCTTTCTTTCCAGAAACAGCGCCACTCTTATCCATGGGCTGTGTGTAGTATTGCAGCTCATTGGCCAAGAATGGCGGTGTTTCTGGAAAGAAAGCAGATCATATTTTGTAATCTCATCCATATCCTTTAAGCCAACGATCCCCAACCTTTTTTGCACCAGGGACCAGTTTCATGCAAGACAATTTTTCCACAGACCGGGGAGGGGGAGGGTGAATCACGTGCATTACAAAACACCATGCGGACTGCAATTAAATGGAAATAAAATAAAAATATTTGTATATTTTTAGGGTCAGTTCACACATTGAGCAGATACTGCGGATTTTCCGCAATGGAATTTGTTGAGGAAAATCTGCAGCATAATACAGTTGCAGCAGAGTGGATGAGATAGAAGAAATCTCGTCCACACGCTGCATAAATGCTGAGCGGAAAAAACACTCAGGAATTGACGAGCGGTGCAGAGTTTTATTCCGCTGCATGTCAATAGTATTTGCGTAAACGCTGCTTATTTGTTGCGGGTTTTCCCCATTGAATTCAATTGGAGGTAAAACCCACAACAAATAGCAGTTGTTGCGTTTATTGCGGTGGAATTGTAGCGATTCCGCCGCAAATGTCCCGGCCAGGGGCGTAACTAGGAAAGACTGGGCCCCATAGCAAACTTTTGACTGGGGCCCCCCCTCTGCTGGGAATCACACAACCCCCCCCCCTTGTAGATAGTGCCTCCCTATAGATTCCACCACACAGCGCCCCCCTATAGATAGCACCATACACAGCCCCCTGCAGATAACGCCATACAGCCCCCCTGTAGATAACGCCATACAGACCCCCTCTGTAGATAACGCCATACAGACCCCCTCTGTAGATAACGCCATACAGCCCCCCCTGTAGATAACGCCATACAGCCCCCCCTGTAGATAACGCCATACAGAACCCCTCTGTAGATAACGCCATATAGCCCCCCCCCCAAAAAAAAACGGCCTATAGTTTGTCCTACAAAAGACATGCATCCCCTATCCACAGGATAGGGGATACATGTGTGATCGCTGGCAGCGATAAGGAGAACGGGGGACCGAAAGTCCCCCGAAGTTCTCCATGACTAACCTCGGACTTCCGGCGTCTGCGCAGTTCAATAAAAATGAAAGGAGCGCTAGTCACGCATGCGCACAAGCGCGACCGGCGCTCCATTCATTTCTACGGAGCTGCCGACACAGACCCCGGGAGTCTGAGGTTTGTCATGGAGAACTTAGGGGGGACTTTTGGTCCCCTGTTCTCCTCATCCCTGCCAGCGATCACACATGTATCCCCTATCCTGTGGATAGGGGATACATGTCTTATGTAGGAACAACCCCTTCAGTGGCGTCGCGCTGTAGCAGCTATAGCGGCTGCTAGCGGAGCCTGCGGCCATGGGAGGGGGCCGTGCCGACGGGTGGCACGGGCCCCCTCATGCTGCAGGCTCTGTAGAAGTCGCTACGGCTGCTATAGCGGTAGTTACGCCACTGCGTATAGGTTTGTACGGCGTAAAACTACAGCTCCCAGCATGGCCTGAACAATGGTAAGGATATGCTGGGAGATGCGGTTTCACAAAAAAAATCCTATCACCATCATCTCGCTGCAGATCATACAGTGACTACAATACTGATTAGAGGCAGAATAAACATTTACATTAAGTGACTCACCGGTGACGTCTCAGATTGTAGTTATTTTCTTCTCCCTCCGGTACAGACATCTATGATGGATTTCTCCCGGCCATGACCCATTTCTGCAGTTTTCCGTTCAGATGTCTTCAGCTTCTCACTTTTAAAACATTTCTGCTCCTATAAACAAAGTTAAAATTCTCAACACATCTAAATATAACTGTCACAAACACACAACATGCCCCCTGTAGATAGTGACCTACATAGAAGCCCCTATAGATAGTGCCCACATATGGACTCCAGAGCTGCAAGGCAATAGTGCTAACCACTGAGCCACCGTGCTGCCCTACATATAGCTTCCCCTATAGTTAGTGCTCCACGTATAGCCCACCTCTGTATATAGTGTCTCACATATAGCTCCCCTGTATATAGTGTCCCACATATAGCCCACCCCTGTAGACTGTGCACTACATATAGCCACCCTGTTGCTAGTGCCCCACAGGTAACCCACCCCTGTATATAGTGTCCCACATATAGACCCCCCTGTATATAGTGCCCCACAGGTAACCCACCCCTGTATATAGTGTCCCACATATAGACCCCCCTGTATATAGTGCCCCACAGGTAACCCACCCCTGTATATAGTGTCCCACATATAGACCCCCCTGTATATAGTGGCCCACATATAGACCCCCCTGTATATAGTGGCCCACATATAGACCCCCACCTGTATATAGTGGCCCACATATAGAGCCCCCTGTATATAATGGCCCACATATAGAGCCCCCTGTATATAGTGGCCCCCACCCCCACATATAGACCCCCCTGTATATAATGGCCCACATATAGAGCCCCCTGTATATAATGGCCCACACAACCACATATAGACCCCCCTGTAGCTACTACCCCACATATAGACCCCCCTGTAGCTACTACCCCACATATAGACCCCCCTGTAGCTACTGCCCCACATATAGACCCCCCTGTAGCTACTGCCCCACATATAGACCCCCCTGTAGCTACTGCCCCACATATAGACCCCCTATATATAATAGCCCACATAAAGATGACCCCCCCCACTATAGATAATGCCATTCACATTTTTATGAGGGGAAAAAAAAAAACTTGACATACTCACATTCGCCGGTTCCCACGCTGTTCACTGGCGATGCAGACATGCTCTCTTCTGAGCATGTCTGCAGGAGCTGAACGAGCGTCCTCCAATGACGCCGATTGGCGGGGCAGAATGACTTGCCCCGCCAATCAGCACCTTCCAAGCATGGAAGCGGCGCGATGATGTCATCGCGCCGCTAGCCAATCAGTGTCATTGTAAGGCACTGGATGGTCAGGCACGGAACATGCCCGGCCATTCAGTGCTAATACATGTATTTGGCTGCCGCTAGCACTGGGGCCCCCTCCGGTGCTAGCGACACCTACAGGCATGAGAGGGCCTGTGTAAGGCTCGGCGTCGCGGGCCCCACAGTAGCGGCGCTACCGCTGTAGTAGCCATAACGGCTGCTAGCGGCGCCACCGGGCCCCCTCAAGCCCCGGGCCCCGTAGCAGCCGCTACTGCTGCTACCGCGGTAGTTACGCCACTGGTCCCGGCTGTATCACAGCGCACATCCACTTATTATTTTTTTTACTGTGTTTTGTTACGTTTTTTTCACAAGGATTTTTGGGATGCGGTGCCCTTTTGGGACCCTTCTCAGGTGTAGGGGGAAAATCTGTGGCCTTCTGGTTCCGTTTTCCCCTGCAATCCGGCCTCCCTTCTTTGAAGGGGAGGTGCAACCTTGATGCAGGCCCAGGTAGAAGCCTTGCAGTGTGTTTGGGTCTCCCTAAGCTTCGGCGAGGGGGGATAATCGACCCTCTAGGCCTACAGCTTGGAGGGCCGGGGAATGGTTTTGCGGGGCCTCTCTCTTTTAAGAGAAGGGCTGCTATAGATCGCATTCTTGTGCACTTTTTGTGTGGCACTCCTGCACTTTTTATGCGGCTTGAGCTTATTAAAAAAACAAACCAGAAACGGTATTAGTGTCAGATCTGCATTTACTGCAGGCCAAAGTATGGAGTTGTGTATGGTATGGTGGGCACTGCCGAAAATCTTCCTTGCTTCCAGAATGCCATCCTCCCTCTACTTCACTGGAAGGGCAAACATTTACTGTGAAAGTGAGGCAAAAGAAATATCATAAAAAAATTTAACGTTTCTACATTGTTAATGGATTATTAGGATCTGCAATACACAAATATGAAATAGCACCATTTTATTTCCTATAGTAAAAAATTATTCTTCCTTTTTTTCCCTTCCAGGTCAGATTACACTGCATGAGTTTTTGGAAGGGGCCAAGAAAGTATTCAAGATGCTACAACTGGATGCTAATCCCTGCACCTGGGTTATGCAGCAAAGAAGAGCACATTATTCTAGACAGAACAAGGTGTCCTTGTGTTCAGTATTTCACTATTGGTCGAAATCTGAACACCAGCAAGGGTTAAAGGATTTTATCTAAATGAATGTATAATGAAATGTTATGCAAGTTTCTTATATACTTTATGTTACAATTTACCACTCTCTTATTGTCAGTAAATGGATACTGAAGGCTGAAAAAATCCTTCCAACTTTCACAGGTACTCAGCTCTATTAGAGCTCTGTCATTCACTGACAGCAAGCGGAGATCCTAAAATGGTGAGGATTTGTAATACAGGTATATTAAATAGAGGCATTACAAATTTTTAGTGCAGAGGAAATGTCGTTTTACATGGCGCTCCTCTACATGAATGGGTGACCACAATAGAATACATGGCTAATAGATGGGGGTCCTGAGCCAGACACAATACAAATGCCTCTCATGTACCTCCAGAAGCCAAGCAAAGCGCCCTCTCTGTGCCAGTCCCATTATGAAACCCATATCCAACCACAGCCCATAATGCAATTAAAGAAGTATTTCCATCCTTAATAAGTGACGGCATCTCGCTAGAATATGCCATTGCTTAAAGGGGTTCTCCGCTATGGAAAATCCCTACTTGTTAGAAGGGTTTCTTGACAATAAGCAGATCACAAAGTGTCCCTTCTGCTGTGACCATCCATGATCAGCTGTAATCTATGGGGAAACCTGGCAGTAAGTGCTCAATTTACCTGCAGCGTCACCACAGGGGAAATTAAGCATTACACAGTGCCCATTCATATCAATAGGTTGTCTGTGTAATGCAGGATAGGACAGGACCTCCAGAGCGAGAGATGATCTTTGTAACCGCTCTCTACCCTGGTTAAGAGATGAGGACTCTGAATAGAGGACCCCCCGATATCAACTCAAAATTCCCTAATAGGGTGTATGGAAATGGGTTTTCTCAACTAAGCTACATCTTTCATGATAGGTGGTGGTCCGATTTTCATCCTAAGAATGGAGGGGCAGAAGCCTTCGTAGTGTCACTCATCTCAGTATAATTGGTGCATTCTGATGTTTAACCCTTTAGCGACATCCGGCGTATACATACGGCGTATGTGAGCTATCACAATATGGCGTGGACTCAGGATGTGGCAGGTGCTGACTGTTTCATACAGCTGACAACTGCCAGCAATGGCCAGGATTGGAGATGACTCCCATGTCGGACGTTTTACCCCTCAGATGCTGTGGTCAATAGCAACAGTTAGAGAGATAGTCCCCCGATCGCCCCTTGTGACGAAATTGCGCACTGCCTATCGGCTGCCATGGAAGCCAGAGGCCTTCCAGGTCTCCAATTAGAAGCTGGGCTTAAAAGTAGAGCGCAGAAAAAGGCAATGCACTGCAATACATAAGTATGAACGATCCATAGATTGCATGATAAAGTTCCTATTAAAAAAAGAAAAAAAAAAGTATGAAAGTGTTTAACATTTTAACGTTAAAAACCCCCTTTTCCCATAAAATAATGTAAACAATAAAAAAGTAAAAGTAATTCCTATCGCCGCCTCCGTAAAAGTACAAACGATTAAAATATCATGTTATTTAACATGCCAGGTAGGAATAAAAAAAAATCACAATGCCAGAATTGCTGTTTTTTGGTCACTTTGCTTCCCCAAAATGGTACCAACACAAACTGCAGCTGAAACCGCAAAAAAAAAAATCTCGTGCAGCTCCATCGACGGAAATATGAATATGGCGACACAAAACTATTTTTTTTAGTGAAGTGTTTTATAAAAGTAGTAAAAGATAAAAAAAGATAAAAAATATAAATTTGGTATTGGCTTAATCATACTGAATAAAGTTGCATGTTCTTTTTAACACACAATTAACGCAGTAAAAACTAAACCCGAATTTCTTGTAACCTGTAACCTTAGGCCTCATGCACACGACCGTAGTGTTTTTCTGGTCCGCAAATTCCAGGACCGTGTTCCGTGAAATGTCATCCGCAGTTCATCCGTATGTAATCCGCAAAATGCGGATGAAAAAAAAAAAGCCTAGGTAAAACATGATGACGACAGAACTCATTCCCGGTCGTCGCCTAGCAACACTTCCGCAAATCCGCAAAACTGCGGATGACACACGGAGGTGTATCCGCAATTTCCACGGGCCCATTGACTTCTATTGGCATGTCCGCACCGCATTTGCGGCCCATAATAGGACATGTCCGGAGTTTCTGCGGCACGGATGTGCGGACATGCGGAGACCCGTGAAAACACGGATAGTGTGTATGGGCCCATAGAAATGAATGGGTCCGCAATTCTCCCGTGGATTTGCGGGGGAATTGCGGACGCAAAAACACGGTCGTGTGCATGGGGCCTAATGCTATGAAAATGGACCTTCTGGGTCATGAAAATAATGAATTTCCCCCCAAAAAAACGAAACCCCAAAAACTATGGCTGAATTGCATTTTTTTCAATTCCACCTCACAAAATATATGGTACGTTAAATGGTACAATTAAAAAAAAAACTCATCCGGCAAAAAACAAGCCCTTATACGGTTATGTAGATAAAAAATAAATAATAATAATAATAATAATAATAATAATGGCTCTGGAATTTGATGATGGAAAATCAGAAATGAAAAAAACTAAAATTGGCTGCGTCCTAAAGGGGTTTATTACATAAGGAAAGGTGCCATATCCATAAAGATGCTCAAAGGGTAGTCAGGATTGCTGGAGTCCACACTGGAGTGATGGATACTTCTGACTGGTGGTACGCTACGTGATGTGCAGATGACAGCTCTGACTGGTATAATTCAGCAGCATCATGGAGAGACCTACCAGGGGCACAGACTATGATATAAAGGTAAAAATAATAATAAAATTAGGCATGAAATGTACTAAAGCAAGAGGAGGATATCATTTACTTACATGTGTGTATGATGTGGTCCTTCTATGGTCTCTAGCAGTGGTTCTTCTTTGGTTTATGTTCCTTCTTTGGTCTCCAGCATCTGTAATTCTTTGATCTCCAGCAGTGGTCCTTCTTTGGTCTCCTGCATTGACCCGTCTTTATTCTCTAACAGCAGTCCTTCATTGGTCTCCAGCATCCATCCTCCTTTGGTCTCCTGCATTAGTCCGTTTTTATTCTCTAGCAGCAGTCCTTCATTGGTCTCCAGCATCCATCCTCCTTTGGTCTCCTGCATTAGTCCGTTTTTATTCTCTAGCAGCAGTCCTTCATTGGTCTCCAGCATCCATCCTCCTTTGGTCTCCCGCATTAGTCCGTCTTTATTCTCTAGCAGCAGTCCTTCATTGGTCTCCAGCATCCGTCCTCCTTTGGTCTCCCGCATTAGTCCGTCTTTATTCTCTAGCAGCTGTCCTTCATTGGTCTCCAGCATCCATCCTCCTTTGGTCTCCCGCATTAGTCCGTCTTTATTCTCTAGCAGCAGTCCTTCATTGGTCTCCAGCATCCATCCTCCTTTGGTCTCCCGCATTAGTCCGTTTTTATTCTCTAGCAGCAGTCCTTCATTGGTCTCCAGCATCCGTCCTCCTTTGGTCTCCCGCATTAGTCCGTCTTTATTCTCTAGCAGCAGTCCTTCATTGGTCTCCAGCATCCATCCTCCTTTGGTCTCCCGCATTAGTCCGTTTTTATTCTCCAGCAGCAGTCCTTCATTGGTCTCCAGCATCCGTCCTCCTTTGGTCTCCCGCATTAGTCCGTCTTTATTCTCTAGCAGCAGTCCTTCATTGGTCTCCAGCATCCATCCTCCTTTGGTCTCCCGCATTAGTCCATTTTTATTCTCTAGCAGCAGTCCTTCATTGGTCTCCAGCATCCATCCTCCTTTGGTCTCCCCCATTAGTCCATTTTTATTCTCTAGCAGCAGTCCTTCATTGGTCTCCAGCATCCGTCCTCCTTTGGTCTCCCACATTGCTCCTACTACAGGGTGGGCCATTTATATGGATACACCTAAATAAAATGGGAATGGTTGGTGATATTAACTTCCTGTTTGTGGCACATTAGTATATGGGAGGGGGGAAACTTTTCAAGCTGGGTGTTGACCATGGTGGCCATTTTGAAGTCGGACATTTTGTATCCAACTTTAGTTTTTTCAATGGGAAGAGGGTCATGTGACACATCAAACTTATCGAGAATTTCACAAGAAAAACAATGGTGTGCTTGGTTTTAACGTTATTTTATTCTTTCATGAGTTATTTATGTCATTATGGGTGTCAGGTCCGAGCATTTCTATATGAACAGTTTCCTGGAAAGTGGATTGTTCATCGTGGGCCAGTTGAATGGCCCCCTAGGTCTCCCGATCTGACCCCCTTAGACTTTTATCTTTGGGGTCATCTGAAGGCAATTGTCTATGCTGTGAAGATACGAGATGTGCAGCAACTGAAACTACGGATACTGGAAGCCTGTGCTAGCATTTCTTCTGCGGTGTTGCTATCAGTGTGTGAAGAGTGGGAGAAGAGGGTTGCATTGACAATCCAACACAATGGTCAGCACTTTGAACACATTTTATAAGTGGTCAGAAACTTGTAAATAACTCATGAAAGAATAAAGTAACGTTAAAACCAAGCACACCATTGTTTTTCTTGTGAAATTCTCGATAAGTTTGATGTGTTACATGGCCCTCTTCCCATTGAAAAAACTAAAGTTGGATACAAAATGGCCGACTTCAAAATGGCCACCATGGTCAACACTCAGCTTGAAAAGTTTCCCCCCTCCCATATACTAATGTGCCACAAACAGGAAGTTAATATCACCAACCATTCCCATTTTATTTAGGTGTATCCATATAAATGGCCCACCCTGTATTTCTCTAGCAGCAGTCCTTCATTGGTCTCCCGCATTGGTCCGTCTCACTAGCAGCAGTCCTTTATTGGTCTCCCGCATTGGTCCGTCTCACTAGCAGCAGTCCTTCATTGGTCTCCAGCATCCGTCCTCCTTTGGTCTCCCGCATTGCTCCGCCTATTTCTCTAGCAGCAGTTCTTCATTGGTCTTCAGCATCCATCCTTCTTTGGTCTCCAAGAGTGGTTTGGTCTTAGTATCATGTCACCATCTGCTGCTCACAAGAATCCGTACTTCATGCCCATGTCGGTGTTCAATGTCCCATAAAAAATAACTATTGAATCCAGATATTTGAGGTGTATAATAATCATCAGAGTTTCCAAGAACAAACATTCACACCCTTAATTAGTGATAATGCGCAGTCGGAATCCCTTGGGCTCTATCAGCGTCCATGATATACTCTACTAGCTATATACATGCTCTACTACTATTACATTTCTATTGACCTACAGATAAACTTACAGGGTAGCCAATGAACAAGTATTACAATCAGACATACAATGCCTACTGACCCAATATAGTGCTGCCATTTTTTGAGCGAATGCACAGTGTAGGAGGATTAGATACAGTGGTAATCACACAGTATAACACGAATATACACACACATCAGATACACAAACATAACTTACCTGCTCCTGCCGCCGCCGCTATCGCTGGCTCCGCTCCCTGTCCTTGCTTCTGAACATATGGACGGAAGCCGCGACCGGAAGTCGTCATCTTACTGTCCGGCCGCGGCTTCCGGTCCACATGAAAATGGCGCCAGATGTCGCTCTGCCGAAGACCTTCCTCTTGGACTTTTATGCATGCGCCGTTCCCACACAGACGGCATACACTATAGTGAATGGAATGGCTCCCGTTCGCATTCTCTATGGGGATGTATGTGCCGTATTCCATCTCTGTATGTGTCGTTAATCGACACATACAGAGATTTTAAAAAAAAAATGGCAGCCCCCATAGAGAAGTAAAAGAAAGAAAAAAGGAAAAAGTACAACACAAAAACACAAATAAAAAAAATAAAAATTTAATGACATAATAAAAGCAATAACATATATATATATATATACACAGTCCAAAGATAGAAGAACACAGCACTCCAATATTTCCAAAATCAGGCCATGTGCTCGTCACCAGGGGACGAATCACTTCCCCAATTTGGAATAGAGAAAAACAGAGAACACAGTAACGGCACCAGGACTTCAAGGTAGATGAAAAGCAGGGTGGATTTATTCACCTCAACACAGCAACGTTTCCGTTCAACAGGAACCTTTCTCAAGCCATCATAATAAGTTCCCGCCAATCTTTGCAGTTCTGTCTTTGACCGGTCATTTATTTTCGCCAGCTTTTTTGGAGGTCTCGGATGTTTTACTACTAGCTCTTCTCTTATTTCTCTTTTCCACTTTGGTCTGCAAGAACTTTATCTTTGGTGGTTTTGTTATTTTTTAGATATCCTGCAATTGTACTAAAAATCATTACATACGACACGACCGCCACCATTTTTTAAGGGGAGGATATCTATTTCTCATTCTCAAATGTCGGAGGGTGTGCACCAGTCAGAAGGTTTTTATTGAGTGCAGACGCGCCTACTGACTGCTGTATGTTAGGATCTCTAATAAATGCCCTGACAATACGATTACGAGAAAAAGACTTGTGATGGCACTGCACCATCTAGTGTCAATTTTATAAAAGGTATAGTAAAGTAGAGACTATCATAATATCATAGAAACAATGCTAGGAAATGTTCAAACCGCTATGTGGTATCGTATGAAAAAAACAAGATTGTGGTTTCAAATAACGTTGTAGCTTGACTCAGGTTTCAATACATTTTCTTCTCTGTTGGATCCAAAGGGAAGACTTAATTTTGGCTCCACTCTTGGTTTTGAAAAATAAAAAATAACTAAATAAACTGCCTAAGAGTATGTGCACACGACCTCTTTTCAGACGTAATGGAGGCGTTTTACGCCTCGAATTACGCCTGAAAAGACGGCTCCAATACGTCGGCAAACATCTGCCTATTGCTTGCAATGGGTCTTACGGTGTTCTGTGCAGACGACCTGTCATTTTACGCGTCGCTGTCAAAAGACGGCGCATAAAATTACGCCCGCGTCAAAAGAAGTGCAGGACGCTTCTTGGGACGTAATTGGAGCCGTTTTTCATTGACTCCAATGAACAGCTCCAATTACGTCCGTAAAAGACGCCGCGAAAAAACGCCTGCATTTGTAAAAACTTCTGAAATTCAGGAGCTGTTTTCTCCTGAAAACAGCTCCGTAATTTCAGATGTATTTAGCGTTGTCATGTGCACATACCCTAAATGTTAAAACCATGTAAAAGTGTAGCTGACACTTTAATTAAAGTATGTTGTTCCCTGCCTCGACATTCGGTACTTTTCTTTTGAAGCAGGCGGCGTGATGACACTGTTGCACCGCCTGTGACGTTTTGCTTAGAGGAGACCAGGCCTTTATCGCTGGAAGGACGGCCGCGAGAACGCCAGCAAAAAGGACCAGTGCTGGATTCCCCAGGCAGAGCGCTAGTCGATGCCCTGCCTGGGGACTTCAGCGATAGAAAACTCCCGCCGGCACTGTCCATATATGGACAGTGACATCAGGAGCAGTCCTGGAGACCAAGGGCAGGGTGCTAGCTGATACTCTGCCCGGGGACTCCAGCACTGCTCCTAAAGTCACTGTCCATACATGGACAGTGATATCAGAAATTTACTATCGCTGGGGCCCTCGAGCAGAGCATCAGCATCAGAAAATAAAAAGAAAAGTCGTCATCGAAGCAGTCCTCAAATCTAAGTAGTCCAACAACTGAACCTGTAAAAAAACACATAAAAAAAGCAATGGAATTATTATACTTAGGTTTCCTGTGTCCAGCGCTAGAGCTGCAATGTCAGCGAGCTACGCGGTTTCCGTAAATTCGGGAGTTATCGGGGCGTCAGCATTAATAGTGCCTAGGGAAGCGTCAACTCTAAATACGGCCTGATTGTAACTAGACCAGTTATGAAGCACTGGGGCTGGCACCAATATCTTGGTGCTGTAACTGGCATTGTTATGGTAGTAATATAGGCAGCACTGGTATAGTGGTACTGTAGCTGGCATTGTTACAGGGGAACTGTGGCCTGCCCTGTGATGGGGCTATGTAACTGGCACTGTAATGGTGTTACTGTATCTGCCACCGTTATGGGGGTACTATAGCTGGCACCGTAATGGTGTTACTGTAGCTATCACCATTATGGGGGTACTTTAGCTGACATTGTAAAGAGAGAGGTGTGGCTGGCACAATTATAGGGACACTGTTTCATCCAAAAAAAGATGGATATTGGGAATAAAAGAATTAAAAAAAAAAAATATTAACGGTTTAAAAAATAAAAATAAATGACACAGACCACCGCCTCAAATTCTGTGCACAATTATTTCCTTCCAAAAATAAGATACGTTTCTGGCAACGAGTCACATAGGACGCTCTATGTATAATAGGTAATCAGAGTTCATCACCATAACAACTAAGACAGGCATTTCTCCATCTTGGATTCTGGAAGCCAGCACTTTCCATGGCACCAGCAGAACTGGGCGGGCACCGAAATGTGACGTCACTGCTCAGCTGTGCTAGAGCTCATCCTAATCCAAGATGGCCGCCGGAGCCTAGATGCAGCCAGTAGAGAACGGAGCGTGTGTAATGGGAGAAGAGAGCCGGGGTCACTGTGTCATGGCCTTACCGTGAGGATCCCGGGGCCGAGGTGAGGAGGGCGGGGCGTAAAATTAAGATCGTGAACGGATACTAACTTGTTTTTACAGGTGCTGTAGGCATTATGAGGGGTGGGGGTCAAATGTGTTCTCCCCCCTCCCATTTCCGTCATCACGGCACGTCCGCACCCCCCCCTATAACCTGTCACTCTAACTATGCTGTCAAACTACAAATCCCAGCATTCCCTGCCAGCAAATCAATTCTGAGGGCCGGCTGGGACTTGTAGTTCTTTTACAGACATAACAATTGCCTCAGAAGAGCATACTTTTGAAAGGATCTATTTTTTAAAATGTAGAGCCACTGATCGGGAGTGGTGACCACTGTTTAAAATTAATCTTTTTGTGATGTTATTAGTGGCTGCTCGTTATCTTATAATTGGCCATTTATGAGAAACCGCATGAGGTTTCATTGCATATTGCTGCTGTTCTGCGATGCAGTTTACGGATGTGAATCGGGTCCAGGTGAAGCAGATAAAAACCTTGTGCTGCACCTGCCACTCCGCTGAAAAACACATGGCAGAACCGCTATATGAACGGCACCCTAATTTGTTCTCTCTGGTCATGGGAGATTCTGATAAGGGTGTATTCACACGGTGCGGTTTTGCCACACATCAAAAACCGGCGCTGAAAAACCTCATGCGTTTTACTGCAATTTACGAAACCGCTGTAAAAACGCATGCGCATTTTCTGTACTGGTGTCCGTAACGGTGCACAACCGCACTGTGTGAATGCACCTAATAAGTGTCCTATTTATCTAGCACAGGCTTTTCTATTTTCATCGCCCGCTCTCCCTTTGTTGCTTCTTCTATCCGGCTGGTTGGGCAGCTGCAGAATAAATCCTCATCCCACACGGCTCCATTCAGCTGTCACTGCGGGGGAGACGATGCAGCAAATAATTGCGCTGAATTAGACTTGCATGAGTCTGGTGAACAAGGACGAGGCCATGTGGCTGATTCAGACCTAGATCAAGGATAAGGCTTTAAACCCGACATGTCCGTAATGTTACTGTCCCTTTAAATAATACTAAACTACATTATAATAATTAAAGGAATAGTGAAACATGGCTGCTATCTCCTAAAAATAGCGCTACGCCTGTCTACGGTTTGTGTCTGGTATTGCAGCTCAGCTCTATTGAAGAGAATGGGGTTGAGCTGCAATACCATTTACAACCTGCGGACAGGAGTGGCGCTGTTTTTTGGAAGAAAGTAGCCATGGAGAACCCCTTAATATTATGATGGGGATGGTCAAAGAGTACCTAACCCCCACACACCGACAAAAAAAAGAAACGGCAAGGTAATGTAGGACGGCCGCGCATGTTTGGCAATTGTGGTAAAATACAACTGCAATCTACAGCCTTAAAGGGGCATATGTACCCCCACTTCATACTTTAAAACGTTAAGGAAGCATGAATTTAAATAAGTGGGCAGCCAAAGCCATTGATGTCACTGGATGGTGGCGGTCCTTCAGTACTGGAATCCGTGCTTCTCTCCGCTCCCTGCTCTGACTAACGGGGGATAGATGGTCCTAATCCGGGACCCCCCCTCTATTAACACCCTAGGTTTATTTTCAACCTGCGCTGTATTAGGTCTCTTTTACACGACCGTTGTGACACTTGGGCCGTTTTTGACGGCATCTGAGTGGCACCCGATAGTCTTCACGGACCCATTCACTTTAGCGGGTGAATCGGGTCCGTGAAAAATGGTCCGAGTCTCCGAACCGAGGAAATACAGAACATGTCCTATCTTTCCTCGGATCACTGACGGGACTCGGACGGCGCACACGGTGGCGTGCATGAGGCGTTAGGACATTTTCACACCAGGGGTTTTATAGGATCAGCATTGATGATCCTTTCCCTGCGACCATCTTTTCCTAAAAATCAAGGGGCTGTAACGCTTGATTTTTCCTAAACTGCTCCACTCCAGATCCAGCTCTGTTTTGGGAACTGCAACACTGCCCCATTTTAAATGGGGTTTTGTTGCAATGACCGATCCATTGGTGGGCCGATAGTACAGCTATTTTTGGGAGAAAAAAGGTACAGCTGCCCCTCTGTTTGTAGGCAGGGGTGATGGTCCCAGAGGTTGGGTACTTACTGATCAGGCATTGATGGTATACGGTCTGATATGCCATCAATTCTTAAGGTGGGAAAACTCCCTTAAATAAATTTTCCATTAGGACCCCCCCTCTATTAGCCGGAGCAGTAATACCGCAAGGCAACCCAGGGGAATTCAGATTCCAAGTAATTTCACTAAGGCCTCGTTCAGACCGGCGTGTTCGGTGCGTGATATACGGACCGTATGTCGGCTGCATTTCCCAGACTGAACACCGTTCGGGGAGCCGAGCTCCTAGCATCATAGTTATCTATAAATCTAGGAGTCCCTGCCTAAGGCCCCATGCACACGACCGTAAAAATGGACCCATTCACTTTCATTGAACACTGACACCTTTCCGTAGCAGTACGAAGGGTGTCCGTGCCGTGGAAATGTTCCGGAAATTATGGAACATGTCCGTTCTTTTGCATTTTGCGGGCCGTGCTCCCATACTTTGTATGGGAGCACGGCCCGAAAATGCGGCTGTCAGTCTGCGGCCGCCCGTGCCCGCAATCGCGGGCCGTGATTGCGGGCACGGTCGTGTGCATGGGGCCTTAGTGTGGGAATATTGTCCCGTACTGAAAACATGATTACGGTGTGGGACGGTATTCCCGCGGGGAGGCAGGAACAGCCTAGATTTATAGATCACTATGATGCTATGAGCCCGACTCCCTGAACTGTGTTCGGTCTGGGAAATACGTCCGACGTACGGTCCGAACACGGCCGTCTGAATGAGGCCTAAGAATCCATCAGCATGAAACGGGCTGTTTTATGATGGCCTGTGGTCCGTTCTCCGACTAAGGCCTCATGCACACGGCCGTGGCTGCATTTTCGGGCTGTGCTCCCATAAAAAAATCCGCTCCTATACTTTTAGAATAGGAGCACGGCCCGCAAATGCAGGTGGCCGTCCTTGCTCGTCATCACGGACCATGCACACCGCCTGGCCTAAGGGTAGTCTAAAGGATATCAAGACAACTTCTTCTATAAAACAGCCGCAGAAATGTATGGTGGCGCCCGGGCGCCGCATCTCTCCCTGCTGACTGCACATTTTGGTGGAAGATGCGGATAAAGGTGTCGTGATCGTGTCACTTTAAATAGGAATATGAAAACTGACTGTTCATTGCAGATATTAGCATCCTGGAATGACCAGCGCTGCTTCCTGTAGATAACCCACACAACTGGTAGAGTCACTTTCTTGAAGGGATTTGCTCCATGCATTCCAGTGCTTGAAAAAAAACAAAAAAAACCCCGTCCTCTGATCTTCCCTTGTGATGAAGGTCTCTATTTTTATGGCAGTGAACGCTCTCGGCCCCTTTTGCTTGTCACAGCTTGTATATGACTGGGATACTTTTTATCTGAGGTCAGGGAAAGTCTTTTCTTTGCACCCACGGTCTAAGCGTGTGCGTTTTGTGCGCGCAAAAGCCACTTAACAGCTTTGTGTGTCATCCACCGTATGATGCGCGGCTGCGTGAGTTTCGCGCAGCCGCCATCATTATGACACTCCGTTTGTATGTTTGTAGCACGTGGTGCTTTTCTGTTTTCATTCATACTTTTTACTGCTGTTGCGCAAATCACGCGCGTCCCACAGAAGTGCTTCCGTGTGCTGCGCGTGATTTCCACGCACCCATTGACTTCAATGGGTGCGTGATGCGCGAAAAACGCACAAATATCGGACATGTCGTGAGTTTTACGCAGCGGGCACATACGCTGCGTAAGAATCACGGACTGTCTGAATGGCCCTATTGACTAACATAGGTCCGTGCGAGGCACGTGAAAACCACGCGCGTTGCACGGACCTATTATACGTTCGTCTGAATAAGCCCTAATATTGTATATAATCGGGATCTCTGTGAATAGCGCGGAGCTTTATGTGCTTGCAATAAAGGTCCGCTTACAAGACCCGACATGGGCCGTGTAAACGAGCGCCGATCAATGAGAGAGCTCGTTGATCGGCACTCGTTTGCTCCTTTCACAAGGCGCTATGTATGGGGATGAGAGATCGTTACTACGAATGCTCGTCCCCATACATTTCTATCATGTCGGCAGCACCTCTTTCTGTTTACAGCGGGAGATGTGCTGCGATAACGATAATGTTTCTTGCAGCATAAACGATACGATCAGCCGATGAGCGAGCATTTGCTCAATGATCGGAAATAAGCTTACTGTGAACGCTCTTTTGCCCGATAATTGGCCCGTGTATAAGCCCCTGTTCACACTATGCTTGCCCTATGCAGTTGAGAGAAGTCTTTTATATGTACACTCACAAATAGATGCCAAAAGGACACAATTACCTCCCCTAGAAACTCGTGGGGACATTACAGCCTATATTAAAGCGGGACATGGTGATTACTGTTGGAGGAGGGACACTTTTGTGACTGCTGGTGTAGGAGGGGCACAGCTGTGACTGTTGGGGTAGGAGGGGCACAACTGTGACTGTTGGTGTAGGAGGGGCACAACTGTGACTGTTGGTGTAGGAGGGGCACAACTGTGACTGTTGGTGTAGGAGGGGCACAACTGTGACTGCTGGTGTAGGAGGGGCACAGCTGTGACTGCTGGTGTAGGAGGGGCACAGCTGTGACTGCTGGTGTAGGAGGGGCACAGCTGTGACTGCTGGGGTAGGAGGGGCACAACTGTGACTGCTGGTGTAGGAGGGGCACAACTGTGACTGCTGGTGTAGGAGGGGCACAACTGTGACTGCTGGTGTAGGAGGGGCACAGCTGTGACTACTGGGGTAGAGATGGCTCTGCTGTGATTATTAGTCAGAGGTCGGGCACTGCTATGACTACTGGGGGAAGGAGAAGTAAACTGTTGTGATTTTTGATGAGTGGTGGGACAACTGGGAGGATAGAAGAAACGCTATTGTGATTACTGTGGGCGAGGGCAAAATCTGCTTCACAAACTCTGGTTGCGGTGCGTGCCAAGCATGAAGCAACCCAGTTACGTGAACCCCTGCAAGAGCATCCCCAAGCGATAACTGGCCATATACATTAGATCGATGTTGGCTAAGTGCTCGTTCGGCCCCATAGCTATCACCCCTGACCCCTAAACATCCATTCTTGGCTCCTAAAGTTCTGACACTTCTGATAAGTGGCTTATATCCCGGCAGAAGAATGGATCAGGCATGTTGAAGTCCAACATGCCCGATCCTTGTTTCCCCAACATCTAATCGGGGTACAGTTAGAATACTCTTGTACACATTAGATAGTTGGCAGAACCTAATGTCAGAACAAATGTGCATAGAACAGCTGATCGATGTAACATTACATTTATTCTGCTTCCTTTACAGTGCCCACCTGACACCATGTGGAATTGGTATTCTGGGGACGAATCCCAGTCGTCCGGCGCTGTAAGTCCTTGAATTGTGTTTTATCTTCACCCTTTGTGTTTTGGATAGTTCTTACCAGAGAAATATGTTCTGGATTTATTTAGTCTCCGCAGTCGCCTGCAAACCAGAGTGCTGTCATCATGTCCGTGGCAGACCTGACAGAACAGCTGGCGCAGACTCAGCAGCTGGTGGCACAGCTGAAGGATCTGATCAGAGAGAAGGACAATGACCTCCGCAAGAAAGATCAAGATCTCAAGGTCCGTATGCACAGACTTTAAATATATGGCTTCAATAGGAAATTACGAGCAGAGTGTTTATTTTATAGGGGTACAGTCCATGTTTAGGCTACGGAGGTGGAGAGAAACAAGGTTCTGGCAGGTTAGAATGTATTTACATGAGTCTTGGTTATTACAAAAGTGGCGCGGTTTGGGCACATTGACGAGAAGCGACAAAAAACGACTCTTGTAAATACACCCATAGGTTTTCACCTGTAGGGTCCTTCGCTTCTCCTACAGATAGGTGCATATTTCTGGTCTCGTGAGTTATTCATTGACTCAAATCTCTTGACTTTGCAGGAAGAAAAAGAATCTTCGGAATCCAAGATCTCTAAAGCAAAGCTCCAAAACAAAGCCAAGATCGCCTCCTTAACATCTCAGCTGGAGGATCTGAAGAAGCAGTTACCGTCCTCTGGTGCTCAAATCAAGAAACCTGACCGCAAAAGGGTAAATGTTTGCTCTTAAGTTTTTTTTTTGTAAACAAATTTTATTGGGTTTTATAGCATTACAAAAAAAACAGAAAAACAATGAGAAATCAGATATTCTGTATCAAAATTGATCCCTGAGAAAAGGAAATGTACAATAATAGCAACATATTGCATAAGATACAACAGATAATACCATATTCTGCTACATTCACAGTATCACCGATGTACATTGAGGTACTTGTTTTTACATATAATATTAGACCCAGGTAACTTAAACAATCAAACAAACCCCCCCCCCCCCCCCCCCCACCATAGCTCAGGGGCCCATCAGTTTTCAATTAATCTTTAATAGAAACCAATATACGACATTTGGGCATCAGATCTAATAATCATATATATCGTCATGATCAAGCTTTGTGCATCCCCCCTCCTTGCGCTAGTCCTTCACTGAGGCCCCAAATTACCTAGCGTCCCTGCAACCGCTCTTGTCAAATACCAGGACGTGTAATGAAATGGTGCCATCAATTCCACAATCTCGCTTTGTTGATAATGCTTGCAGATAAAGGTCTTCCATTTCTGAAAAAATTTGGAAGCTTTAGCTTCCGGTGTACGCTCTATATCTAACTTATCCATATGTATACCCTTCTTCATCTGGTACATTAGATCTGTAAGTGGAGGTATAAGGGGTGTAAGCCATTGTGCCAATAAGCATCTTTTAGCGATCAGCAAGAATACATGAAGGGCTTGTGGTGCCCTAGGGAGATCAGGAAAGACATGAAACAGCAGAGACAGTGGATCCAGGGTTAGTGAGATTTCCCAAGTATCCTTTATAAATTGCACTATCTCGGTCCAGTACGGAACAAGTTTGGGGCACTTCCATAATCCATGTAAAAGATCAGTTTTGGGAGTGGCACATCTTGGGCAAGCCTCCAATCTATCTGGCGCATTTGGATGTGGGGGAATATTGAAACCATAGATAGCGCGATGTATAAATTTAAAATGTGTTTCACGCCATTGCTCATTTACTACCGCTTTCCTCACTTTTAACCACCCTTCCAAGATTTGTTGAGACAATTCTGAGACCGGGAACTCTTTACTCCATGCTTTAAACAGCAATGCTGCCGTAGACCTCCCCTGTTGGTCCCGAAGTGTTTTATACAGATGTGATAAGGAGGTTTTAGCTGGAGGAGATTCAATCATAGAATCAATGGGGTTTTCCAACCACACCTGTGTCACACCTCGACTCAAGGAGCGTATAAACGAGTGTAGCTGACAGTAAGCTAAATGATGATGTGAAGGGACATTAAAAGTATCCACCATTTCCTGAAAGCTCCTTACACGGTTTTCAGAAGGGTGTAGAATGTGCCTGAGTGTTGTGATGCCCAAAGCCCGCCAATGTCTAAAATTAGAGTTTTCTCTCCCCTGCGAAAAGCCCGGGTGTCCCCATAGATTCATGTGTGGGGATATACGCTGAGGAAGCCCAAATGAAGACCTAAGTGACTTCCATGCCATTATTGTATCTCTTAATAATATACGGTATCTCACATTGTCAGGAAGTATACCATAAGCAGTATGCAGTAACGATGACAACTGTAGCGGGTACACCACTCCTGCCTCTAGGGAATAATTGGAATAAAAGTTAGATTGCTGCAACCAATCTATCCCATGCCGAGCAAGGCATGCTAAATTGTACCTACGAAGGTCTGGGAAATTGAGGCCTCCCTGGTCTTTGGGTAACATAAGCTTCCTCAGCGCTATCCTTGGTCGTTTTTGGGACCATATAAAGGAAGTAAAGGCTGCATTAAGTTTCAAAATATCTGTGTGTCTAAGAAGAAGGGGTATAGTCTGCATCGGGTACAGCAATCTGGGAAAGCTTATCATCTTAACTAAATGACATTTTCCCATAAAAGATAATGGCAAGCTGCGCCACCTCGTTAATTCATTAACCAATTTAGACAACAGGGGGGGATAGTTGAGAGTATATATAGAATCAGGGGTACGTCCTATATGGATTCCCAGATATTTAATTGAACTTTTGGCTATGGTCACAGGGATGTTTAGAGTGGACCAGTTACTTGAGGTTCGTGTACGGGACAAATCTAAGAGTTCACATTTCTCCACATTCACCTTAAACCCTGAAGAGGCCTCAAAAGCCCTCAGTAGATCAAAGACCCTAGGAAGATCCCTAAGCGGATCTGATAAAAAGACCAATACATCATCTGCAAAATATGACGCCTTAACTACTGCCGAACCTACCGCTATACCATGAATGTCCACATCAGCCTCCAATGCCCTAATAAAAGGTTCAAGGGCAATGTTAAAAAGAAGAGGGGAAAGCGGGCAACCTTGTCTAGTGCCCTTAAATAATGGAATAGGGGATGACAGGAAACCAGGAGTGTATACTCGTGCTGACGGCTCTGTGTAAAGTGCAGACAAGTATTTACGGAAAGGGCCCACTATATGCATGGAATCTAGAGTCCTGCCCAACCATCCCCAGTCCACCATATCAAAAGCTTTTTCGGCATCCACGGTAAGGATTGCCGGAGATGGATGAGCAGAAGTATTAAGATTTACGTCGTCTAGAACACTCAGAATTTTCCGTATGTTTGACACTGCTGAGCGGCCCTTGACGAAGCCCACCTGGCTAGGGGAAATTAATCTAGGGAGAATAAAGGCTAGCCTATCTGCCATTATTTTAGACATCAACTTAAGGTCCAAATTAATTAACGAGATTGGCCGGTATGATGATGCTAAAGCAGGATCCTTATCCTGTTTCGGCAATACCTTTATATATGCGACATTAGAGGCTGGTGGGATCGGCTGCCCAGACAGGTAGCCATTATATAGTTGAAGCAAACATGGAGCCATTTGATCCCTCAGAGCTTTGAAATATTCCCCTGTATACCCATCGGGGCCTGGCGCTTTATTAAGTTTCAGGGAATTGATCGCAGATTTGAGCTCATCCTCCGTAATTGGGGAATCTAACAGGACCTTCTCTTCCTCAGTAAGAACCGGCAAATTTAGGGAATCTAAAGAAAGAGGAGTCACCCCCGGTATACTCTGGCGACTAGCGTATAAAGTGGCATAGAAATCCCTCAAAATGGAATTGATCTGTTTGGGGTGATTCTGTATCTGCCCCAATTGATCCTTTAACCTAGCGATAACAGAGTGTGACCATGGACCTTTTGAGAGCCTAGCCAGAAGACTGCCTGCCTTGTTGCCAAAACGAAACAATTTCGCCTCTAAGGCCGAGCGCTTCAGTTTCTCACCCTTATCTAACCATAGCTCGTAATCGCTTTTGGCTTTTTTCCAGGCTTCTCTATTAACTAGAGAAGGCGAATTCTGGAAAAGAGTGTAAGATGTCCTGAGAGTAGTACTGTAAGTCTCAATTTTTTGTTTAGTTACTTTCTTAAAATTAGCGACATATGCCATGATGTGACCCCGCATAACTACCTTCGCTGTATCCCAGTAAAGCTGGGTGTTATCTGCATGAACTCCATTTGTCAATTCATACTCCTGCCACCATCCTTTAAGTTTGCTTTGGAAGGATTCCTCCGCAGCCAGATTTGACGGAAATCTCCATAAGTAATCCGTACCGTGGGGGAAGCTATCATGTACGTCCAATACTACAGGGGAATGATCCGAGATAAGCATCTGCTCAATTACACACCCTCGCATTCGGTGTAATAAAAGTGGGGATACTAACATATAGTCAATGCGAGACCAGGATTGGTGTGGATGTGAATAGTGGGAATATTCCCTACCGTCCGGGTTTTGAAGTCTCCAGATATCCGTCAAATCAGTGGCCGCAAGGAATTTTTTTAATATCGTTTCAGTTGTGATAGAGGGGGCTCTCCCCCCCTGAGCTGTGTTGGTCCTATCCTCACTCGGGTGCAAAGCAACATTTAAGTCACCTCCAAGAATTTTATGTGGATGTCCATCCGCTCCAATTGTAGTGCTTAAATTATGAAAAAAGGATGAGCTACGCGTGTTTGGGCCATAGACATTGTACAGACTGATTTGTTCTGTGGAGCCAGTAAGTAATACATTTATCCATCGACCTTCCGAATCTCTAGACACCTGTGACACTGTTGAGGAAAACTTTTGGTGTATGAGAACAATAACTCCCGCCTTCGAATCGACAGCCGGGGATCCGAACACCTGACCCACCCACAACCTTTTCATCCTAAAGAAATCTGCCTCTGCCAAATGCGTTTCTTGTAAAAGCGCTATGTCTGCACGCAAACGCTTCAGATGACGCAATACCATCATGCGTTTATGTGGAGACCGTAGCCCCTTGACGTTCCAAGATACAATTCTCATATAAGAGCTATTAAATATACGGTACAGAAATAGATGTCCCTGAGCATGGATTCCCACAACATAAACTGCCTGTTCAACTGTTTAACTAAAAACAATAATACAATTCCCGCACTGGAGGTGTGGATTAATACCTTATCACCCACCCATTGGTGCAATAAGACTTCACTTATTTCCGACACACAGAAATACATTACCAAAAAAGCAACTAGGTTATGTATCATAGTGTAATTACATTCAGTAGCCTTCCATTCCCCCCTTCCTAAGTAAAAGCAACTGGGGTTGCTTAATAAAGAACAACATATAACAGTTAGTATGTCCATACCACATCTTCCATATCGGCAAGACTCAGAAGAAATGAAAAACCGTCATCCAGACCCTTCTCTTTTGATCTGGCAGGTAATATAAAAGCTGACTCAAAACAGGCAATCACCGGTGATCATCAGCTCTGTCCGACCGTATTAGCCATCAAAATCTTGTCAGGTATCAGCTGCAACCAGACGACCCACCCGCTGAGGCTTCGGAGAAGATGGCGGAATTGTAGTAATGTCCCGACTGTCTTCTACACTCTGCTTCCGAGATCCCTGAGCAGAGCGATGGGGTACATCCTTTGAAGTAGAGGGCTTCAAGCCTGCAATGGCCTCTTCCGGAGATTGAAACGAATCAAATGACCCATCCGAATGAAAAACTTTTAAAACCGCAGGGTACAGTAAAGCGAATTTCATCTGGCGTTTGTATAAATCTGAGCAAATTTGAGAGAATGCTCGCCTTTTCTTCGTAACTTCCGCCGAGAAGTCTCCAAAGATGAGGATACGATGGCCTTTGTAATCTAATCCATCTTTTCTGTTCTTGTAGGATTTGAGCACAGACATCTTGTCAGAGTAATCTAGGTACTTTACAATTACTTGTCTCGGGCGATCTCTCATTGTATTCACCTCGCTACGATTATCTGGCTTTGCCGCACGCAGATCAGCTCCAATTCTATGCGCTCTTTCCACCCTGCATGGATGGTGAATGCCCAAAGCTGCCGGCAGATCCAGCTCACATAGACGTCTCAGATCTTTAGCTGGTACCGATTCCGGTAAGCCGACAATGCGCAGATTATTCCGTCGAGAGCGGTTCTCTAGATCTTCTACCCGCTCCCACAACTTCTTGTTCTCCAACCGCGCATCTCGTACCAGTTGTTGTACCTCCTCAAGTCCAGAATCCACATCTTGAATCGCCGTTTCCAGCTTATCAAGACGTTCCTCATGCTGTGTCACCGAGGTATGCAGATGTGATAATGAGGTTTCTATCGTTTTAGACAAAGATTCCTGCAAATCTGGGGTAATTAACTGTGCCACCTGTAACGCCAGTTGCTTGTAATCAATGACACAAGATGTGTCGCCCATGCCCTGTATTTGTGAGGAGCTGAGCTCCGAATGTTCAGGCAATACACTAGGCGGGACAGGCCCGTCCGCCATATTGGGCAGTTGTTCAGCCACGCGGCCTGATTTGCTTTGCGTCTTGGATTTCCCCATTACTGAGACAAATCTGTCCATGCACTCACCGGTCGAACGGGTACTGCGCCCGGAAGATGGCTGGATGATTTGTGCTTCCCCAGAGGACGTAAGTACGGTCTGACAGGGAGATATGTGGAACGGAGGCAGGAGCGCTCTCAGGCGTGCATCTCTACATGCCGGTGCCGGAACCGGAAGTCGCTCTTAAGTTTTTTATCTGCTGCAGCCTACAGTCATCTTTAGGCCCCATGAATCTGCGGGTGAATTGCGGCCCCATTAATTTCAATGGGCCCATGCACACGACTGTGGTTTCCACTGTCCATGCACTGACGGGGGGCTGGACCGCAAAAAGATAGGACACGTCTTATTACGGCCGCATTTTGCGGTCCAGGCTAGTTGAAATGAATGCTCACGGCCCGTGCCCAACACTACGGTCGTGTGCATGAGGCCTTAAAGTGTAACTAAACGTTCAACAAACTTCTGACATGTCATAGTGAGATATCAGAAGTTATGATTGGTGGGGGTCCGAGCACTAAGACCCCCACCAATCGCTAAAACAAAGCGACAGAATTCTCGTGTGAGCGCTGAGCCGCTTCGTTTCTGTTGGGCTTTTCCCAGAAAGCTGATGTAGCGCTGTACAGGCTCATAGACTTTCTATAGGGACCGTACACCGCTGCATCGATTTTCCGGAAAAAGCCGAGCAGAAAATAGCGGCTCAGCACTCACACGAGCGCTTCGTTTTAGCTATTGGTGGGGGTCTCCGTTCTCGGACCCCCCACCAATCAAAACTTCTGACATGTCACTATACCATGTCATAAGTTTGAACGTTTAGCTACACTTTAATGTTTGACTATTCGCATTGCGTGTTTTGAGGACTGAAGGTACAGGGTGTGACCAGGGTAAGCTGGCGGATAAAAAGTTGTATTGCTGGAAAAAGTCCAGTATCCGACTACAGCTTTATTGTGCTATGCATAGTAATGCATTTATAGGTAGATTGTTAGCTCTTGGGCATGCCCTGTTTTCTTCCAGAATTAGTTGTCATGAGTTTATAAAGTTGGACGTTAAGATTTTTCCTAGCTGGGATGGATAAAATAGTGATAGCTGATAGTCGGGGTTTTCCACTGCCAGTGGGTCTACATCTATGACCAGCCTTAAAAGAGGACCAGTCCCCTCTCCTGACAAGTCTACTTTAGTAAATACTTGTATTCCCCATGAAATAACAATTCTGAAACATATATTCTTAGTACCCTGCGTTGGGCCATTCCTCTGTTTATTCCTCCTAGAAATGTATGAATAAATTGACCACTTGGTGTTACCATTCCCGTTGTCCAAAAGGCGTGTCCCTACACAGTCTCCCTCTGTCAGCACTGATTGGACATTGTCAGACTGTGATACGCCGCCAACTGGTAACACCCTGGTGTCCATTTATTCGTAAATTTCTAGGAGTAGTAACAGAGGAACAGCTCAACGTTGGGGGGAATTTATTAAGACTGGCATTTCATATGACTAAAAAGTTAGAGTAAACTCCGACACATTTGTTAAGAGGCAAAAGCCTCTTACTAAATGTGCCGCAACTTTTGGCCAGGCTGGGCGCCAAACATTCCCCCATTTGGCCAAAAAAACAAACATCCTCTCTCCGGCTCCTTCATCCTTCTAGCGTCGCTCATACAAGTGCTTGATACCAGCGTCCGGGTCTTTATATGCGATGTAGCACTTCAAAGTCATCAGTGCCGCATTGCACACCACGTCCTGACGCTGCCCGGCGTCAGATCCTTCTATGAGTGGCACTGGAATGATGATGGAGCTGTAGGGGAAAAGAGCGGTTTGGTGAGTCATTTTTTAATTTATTTTTTTAACTGTTGTCTAATGTAGCCTGGTCGGGAGGTGGCCAGCGCGGGCCTCTACCTTGTTACACCCTATAAAGTGAAATCTACGTCAGCTAGGAGCTGGTGTAGACTTTCACTTTAATTTACGTCCCCTCCTGCTAAGGGGGCGAAATAGAAAACGCACACAAAAAAAAACACGTGGCTACAGTCGTGTACATGAGGCCTTATTCACAAAGGAGCTGAGCTGCAATACCAGACACAACCTGTGGACATGTTTGGCGCTGTTTCTGGAAGAAAGCAGCCATGTTTTTCTAAGACTGTTCACCTCTTTTTTAAGCTGACATACTGACCCATAAGGACATGGCCACTGCAGGGAAAGCCCTTCTGTACAATGTATGGGTGTTTCGTATGTTGTACAGTCTGGGAGGGAGGGGGATGGGGGAGGCCATGTACGGCTGAGCTCAGTACTGTAGACACTGTAGGGAGGGAGAGGTAGGGTGTTAACCATTTCAGGCTGAAGGAAATTGTTGGGTTCAGTGACATTACAGACATAAAGTCCAGAAAAAATTACGCAGCCATTACCCCCCCCCCCCCCCTTCCTTGTGATCACTGTCATATCTCTGAGATGTAAAATACATTGTACAACGCTATGGAAGCTGATGGCGCTAGAGGAATAAGTGATATTTGTGAATCCTATTGGCAGATCTGTCATAAGCTTTTTTTGAGTGTGACCGACAAGACATCCATGTAAGCGTCTGATAGAGTGAGGGTCAGGCATAGAAATGGATTATGAATAAACTCACATCATCTAGAGGAGGGGTCGATCATCTTGCACTCAATGACGCTACTTTTTTTTGGGGAATTCAGGGTTCCGGGGACGCCGACCAAGAGAACGCTTCTGCAAACCGAGGAAAAATTTTGGTATTGAGGAAACGAGTGGAAGAATTGGAGTCGCAGTTAGCACTTAAAAATGGAGATCTCAAGAAAAAGGTACCGTGAAAAAATGAGCTTTTATAGGGGCTCTATGGGGTTAACAAATGGAGGTTATTGAAAGGAAAGACAGAAATGGCCTGCGCTCGTATTAAATAGTTGTGTCCCCGAGGGTTAATCCCGGCTTCCACGGCTATAAGTGCTCCTTTGTTTGCATGGAATGCGTCCACAGAGGAGAATTGCTTACACAGCCTCGGTTAAAAGTTACGGAACTTTGTAATATACTTTGTATTTGCTGTCAACTAATGGAATCGTTCTTAATTACATCCTTCTAAACAGGGAGACGCGCTGCCGACATGATAGAAGTGTATGAGGACGATCGATCATAGCAACGATCGCTCGTCCCCATTACACCGCTCCTTGTGAAAGGAGCAAACGAGCGCCGATCAACGAGCGGTCTCGTTGATCGGCGCTCGTTTACACGTCCCATGTCGGGCCATGTAAGAGGACACTTAGGCTCTGTACACACTGGCATCATGGTTTCCATCTTTACAGGATCACTTATTAGTCGTAATCCGTTATGATCCTATTTTTCTTTCTAACTCCATTTACTTGTATTGGATTGGCTGGGTAGCAGTTTTTTTAACTCCATAATTGACTACAGCATGCTGTGCTATTCTGACCGGGAAAAAGGAACGAGAGTTTAAAGGTTATGTAAATCTTTGACCTTTATTTAAAAAAAAAAAATGCCTTTGTCAGTGTGATTAGTGCAACTTTATAAATAGTTTTTATTAAAAATTATTGTAACTTTTTGAGATACAGCTATTTCGTATCCTGTGTACATAGAAGCGATATCGTTCGCTGTCGCCTCAATCCGTCAGTCCCACGGATCTGACAGGTTCAGTGTCAGTGGGTCGGGAGACGCAGGTTCCACCTGTAATCTATCACATCTAAAGTGGACCCGCTTTCACTGAACCCGTCAGTCCCGCGGACCTGGTGGGAACAGGATTTAGCGAATCATACAGCTTCTCTATATACAGAATACAGAGCAGCTGTATCTCAAAAAGTATAAATAAATGTTAATAAAAACTATTTATAAAGTTGCACCAATCACACTCGCTGACGTCTTTATTAAAAAAAATAAAAAAATAATGCCTTTCAAAGGTTGACCTATCCTTTATTGGAAAAGATAGAGCCTAATGCCAGTTTAACTTGAGCATAATATGGGCACATTTCTGCACTTTGCAAATCCTGGCCTGAATGCGGATCTAATGACATCGGACCCGCGGTTGGACTGAGATTTGCGTCCGTCATACAAGCGCAGAAATGTGCCATTTTATACTCCTTTGAAGCTTGCCTAAGGCCCTGTTCACATCTGCGTCAGGGCATTCCATTGTTCTCCTCAGTCAGAGGAGCAACACGGACATCGCCGACGGAACCCGTTTACTTTAATGGGTTTCGTCAGGGTTTCTGTCAATGTACCGGAAACTATAGTGCAGAGTGCTGCGCTTTTGTTTCTGCTCATTTCTGGCGGGTCTACTATGGCGGCTTCTAACGGAGCCTTCAACGCAGATGTGAACAGCCCCTAAGAAAACCTGAACACTTCCTGCCCACAATTTGTTGCAATGTATCAGTCTGCAAGTCAAACGCAGCATCACAGCACAAATCTAGACTTGGCACTCCTATCTACTGTAGGTAAGGCTTCGTTCACATCTGCGTCAGGTCTTCGTTCTGGCGCTCCATCGGAGCTTCCCGTCCGAACGGGTCCCGGACTGAAACAAACGGAAATCATAGGTTTCCGTTTGCATCACTATTGATTTCAATGGTGACGGATCCGGTGCAAATGGTTTCCGTTTGTCTCAGTTGTATAAGGGTTCCGTAGTTTTGACTGAATCAATAGCGCAGTCGACTACAGTATTCATTCCGTCAAAACTACGGAACCCTTACACAACGGAAACCATTTGCATCGGTTCGTCACCATTGAAATCAATGGTGATGCAAACGGAATCCTACTGTTTCCGTTTTTCAGTCAGGATCCCGTTCTGACGGGAAGCTCCAACGGAACGCCAGAACGGAACCCTGACGCAGATGTGAACGAAGCCTAAACAATACATGTATACATTGCAACAAACCCAAGCTGTGTGAATAGAGGATGAGTTTTCAATTTAGTTGGCGCATAATTTGAGTCCCTCTAGTGTAGATTAACCCCTTAATGATCTCGCCAATTTGGGCTTTAAAGATGAATCAAATTGTTTGCCCCCCATTCATTTGATTTGGCATAACTTTTGTTTTTTTTTTTTTTTCCCATCAATGTAGCGGTGTGAGGTCTTGTTTTTGCAGGATCAGCTGTAGATTGTATTAGGAACCATTTTCAGGGGAAAACGTATGTAGCGTTCAATTTATTTTACGAAAATGCATAAAATCGGAAAAGAAAGAACAGCTTTCCTTTTCTGTCATTCACTGATCATCCTGTATGTGTTGTTATTCAACGTGTTCTCATGGATCTGGGGATACTAAATGTATGTATATTATTTGCTATATATATATAATTTGTATTCTATTTATAAACTCGGCTGTTTCTTTTCTAGGAGGTCGAGCTGGAGGCTCAGCGGCTGCGCGGCTCTGAACTGGATGTTATGCTTGCAGCAAAAGAAGAGAAACTGGCTAAAAAAGAGGCTTATATTAGAGATTTACAAATGTCTGCTGCATCGAGTGCCCCAGTAGAGGCGACCAATTCTGAACTGAATGTTAAGGTATTACCGTGATCTGGTGATCTGTCAAGATTCGAAACACTAGAAAATTGAACGTTGGCCGAGCGTGCTTGTCTATGGGGGGGAAGGGGGGTGTTGGGAGAAGTAACTGTCTGCCGATAGAGCGTTCTGCTTTAGGCCACCTAAAGGCTACACTTATTACTGGTCTCCGCACTTAAAGCCATAGGCTCAAAGTCTGCAGCTGCTGTACTTGTGAGAACACTTCCAGCCCTGATTTCCGTCTACTTTCTACTTCAGTGTTCTCATAGGAACTTTGTTTGGATTCACATATCAGTCACTCTTCAAGCCAGTTAAGATGTGAATTTATTTTTTTTTTTGTCAATGTAATTGATGCGTGAAACACGGACAGCACACGGATGTCGTCCGTGTGCTGTCCGTGGTTTTCACACACCCATTGACTTCAATGGGTGACTAGGTATGGGAAAACGCACCAGTATAGGACATGCAGTGAGTTTCACGCTACGGACTCTCGCTGCGTGAAAACTCACGCATGTGTGAACAGCCCCATTGTAATCAATGGGTCCGTGTGCTGTGCGTTGTTTCAACGCACAGCACACGGACGAGAATCGCGCTCGTCTGAATGAGCCCTTAGATCCACACAGCAACAATGAACTCCATAAAAAGAACAGGAGGTGTTGTCATGGGGTCGTTGTACACCGTAGCTTCAGAAATGTAACTTCCAGCAGTTACGCCGCTGATTAGAAGCTAGTTATGCCATAGCACATTTCTATGCATCACAAACATATCGTCCTGTTGTTAATTCGATCATTGATGTTATCCTAGATCGCAGCAAATGATTCAAGTCAAGACCTTCAAGTTTTAATCCAAAATCTGACCAGGAAAGTTGAAGAAAGCGAGGAGAAGTACAGTCTACTCCATGAGCAGACCGAGAGCCTGAAAGCCTTTCTAAACAAAGAGAAGAGCAGTTTCCAGGAGAAGGAAGCCATGTATATGGAAAATGTGAGTATTCTGATCCAGGCATGTGCCTGTATACACCGATGGTGGGTCATAACATCAGCTGATGCCTTCACTTATGTAGGTGATTTCCTCTAAACATATGCAAGTAGTTAAAGGGAAACTGTCAGCAGTTTTGAGGCCTCAAAACTGCTGACCGCGTGATATAGGGGAGGGCATTGTAACTATACCTTTTTTTCTCGGTCATGCAAGTTGCAGTAACGAGAAACAGACGTTTTGATCATGCGGCGGTCGCAAGTGCCGCTCTCTGCTAGCGTCCAATCAGAAGAACGCTAGAGCCATCACTCAAAGCAGGGGGTGGGGCTTGCAGCATGCACTTGCACATTAAGTCCCGCCTTAAGTGATCGGTGCGCCAGGGGACTAACACATCGGTTTCTCAATCATGCAACTTGCATAATCAAGACAAAAGGTCTGTTTAAAATGCCCTCCCCCTCCCCTATATCGTTGTCAGCAGTTTTGAGGCCTCAAAACTGCTGACAGGTTCCCTTTAAATTCGATTCAATAATCTCTTGGTTATCTCTGTTTTGGGGAAAGCCGGTTGACAACCATTATGGCGGTTTACTCATGTCTGGAGTTTGTTTGCCAAATCTCCTAGCTTGTTGCCCTGTTTTTATTTTATTTTTTTTCCCTTTTTTTTGAGCTTCCCCTTCTTTGTAACCTGAGGTTAAACAGGCATATTTATGAAAGGAAACCTTTTTTTGTTAGAAAGCTCCCTCAAAAAAATAGCCTGTTAACAGGGTGTCCCTCTGCAGGAACCCTCAGTGATTGTCTGTACTCAGCAAGTCCTTAATTTCCCAGCAGTGCCACCACAGGGGAAATGAAGCATTACATGCTGGCTGTTGAAATCAATAGGCCGGCTGTGAGCTGCAGAGATGTGCCGTGTCATACGGAGCGAGAGATGCTCTTTGTAGCTGATCTCTTCTCGGAGATTACAAATAAGGGACCTGCGCTATATTAACTCTGAATGCCCTAATAGGGTATTAGATTTATTTTTGTTTTTTTAACCAAACAACCCCTTGAAGCAAATAAATTCCACTTTTAGTACCTATGTATTTTAAGGCTCTACTACTTGTCCTATTTTCAGATACGTGTTTATCAGAATATGATTTTGGAAAAAGACAAGGAGATGAAATTGCTGTCGGAGAAACATGACCAGGAACTCTTTAAAATTGCAGCCAAGTCGGATTCCACTGCTGAACTTCATCAGGTAGGTTGAACGAAAAGCAAACATTTACTTATTGGCAATGGTAGTATATAGCTATATTATTGTAGAGGAAGGGGTAGGGGCTTTCCCTTCCATCTTCCCCTCATGTTTCACTGAAACCCTGAGGCAGAGAGACCTGCAGCTGCATCCCCCTCCTCCCCCTCATGGTCTAGTAGTTGCTGTTTCACACTAGATGATTTTTGGATTCTGAAGAGGTCTTTGAAAATTTACAGGCAGGGAAGGGGGAGCTGCTAGAAGGTGTGGATGATGGACGATGTGAGGAATAATGCAATATTCACAAACATATAAATTTGACCTGCCTCTGTATTTACAGCTGCTCAAGGCCCTGAAGCAAAAACTTCACGAGGATGAAGAAGTGTTATCAGGAAAGAATCAAGTGATTGATGTTTTACAAAAGGAGCTGGATAATAAAGATCAGCAGATCGCTGTAAGTTATTAAATACAAAAGATCCCCCATCTACGTGGTTGTAAGTGAACGGATCGATTTACCTAGAGTTCTAGTTTGAGCGCTTTAGTGGCAACACACCCACACACTACGCATGACTGTCGTTTTGTGTCTACAGCTCCTGTGCAGATCTATGTGTCTCCTTGGTAACAGACTACAAACTCTGTGTAGTCTGATCCTGTAGTCATGTCTTACACCACTCCTTCTACCGCCTATTTTTGGTTGCCTTCAGACTGTAGAAGAGGAGGCAGAGGGAATGGAGTAACACATCACTGCAGGATCAGACTACACACAGGGTTTGTTTGTTGTCTGTAGTTATGGAAACACAAAGGGTTTCATAGGAGCTGTATACTCCAAATGACTAGATATTTGTAAATACAATACAACTATTTGTAAAGTTGGTTGTTTTTTTATTTTATATATACCGGAGCAATATAAAAAATGGTTGTACAAGCGTACATACTATTTAAGTCAAAAGTAGCAGGTAACCACATAGTAAAGTCGTTTTCTGTCCAGGAGGTCGTCCATCCCTTTGTGTTTTTTTGGTATAGTTCGAGTATTTTTAATTATTTTTTTTTTTGTTTTGCAGGAAATGACTGAGAAATGCCGGCTTCTCCAGTCTGAAAAACAGAACTTGCTGTCTAAGCTGGATGCGGAGAAGCATGTAATGAGAGCGCAGCTTAAAGACATGATCGAGAAACATGAGACGGAAACGAGAGCGCTCAGTCTCCAGCACAGCACAGTCCTGCATGAAATGAAAGAGAAACATGAGGGGGAAATGCAGGAGAAATTTCAGACTATACAACAACTTCAGAACCAGCTTCAAGGCTTAGCGAGCCCTGGAGACGTCTGGGATGGATCTGCCACAACTACAGACTCTGCAGTTATCAAATTACAAGGTAACGGGGAGCGCTCTAATTTACTGAGATGTTTAGTCGCCTTTTGTAGAGTGTAAAGCTTTGCTATCGGTTTGATATGTAACTGCAGTAAAATTCCCCCAATCCTGCACCCGATTGTTCAGAAATCCTGGTAATGTGGAATGCAATAAACCTAGTAATATGCTGGATTGTACAGAAAATGACAATGCGAGGGCTTACATTACTTCTATTGCCATTTGGACCCGTAGGGGCGTATTTATGTGTATGTATGGTTACTTGAAAGGTCAGACACTGATGTTGGAGGAGAGAGCATGACTCGCAATCTCTGTTCTAGTTCATCCCAAAGGTGTTGGATGGGGTTGAGGTCAGGACTCTGTGGCCAGTCAAGTTCTTCCACACCAAACTTAACCAAACAGCCAACCAACCAACCAACCAACCAACCAACCAGCCAACCAGCCAGCCAGCCAACCAACCAGCCAGCCAACCAACCAGCCAGCCAACCAACCAGCCAGCCAACCAACCAGCCAGCCAGCCAGCCAACCAACCAGCCAACCAACCAGCCAGCCAACCAACCAGCCAGCCAACCCACCAGCCAGCCAACCCACCAGCCAGCCAACCCACCAGCCAGCCAACCCACCAGCCAGCCAACCCACCAGCCAGCCAACCAAACAGCCAGCCAACCAAACAGCCAGCCAGCCAAACAGCCAGCCAGCCAAACAGCCAGCCAGCCAAACAGCCAGCCAGCCAGCCAAACAGCCAGCCAGCCAGCCAAACAGCCAGCCAGCCAGCCAAACAGCCAGCCAGCCAGCCAAACAGCCAGCCAGCCAACCAACCAACCAAACAGCCAGCCAACCAGCCAGCCAACCAACCAACCATGTCTTTATAAACCTTGTGCACTGGGGCGCAGTCATGCTGGAACAGAAAAAGGCCGAACCCAAAACTGTTCCCACAAAGCTGGAAGCTCCAATTGTCCAAAATGTCTTGTGCGCTGAAGCTTAAGGCTGTGTTCACACGGAGTTTTTTGCAGGAGGAAAATTCTGCCTCAAAATTCTGCTCCGGATTTTGAGGCAGATCTTGTCCTTCCTGCACGTCGTTTGCCGCGATTTTCGCAGCGTTTTTCACGCCGTTTTTTGCTCGCGCCCATTGAGTGCTACGGGCAAAAAACTGCGAAATACGCTTTCTCTGCCTCCCATTGATATCAATGGGAGGTCAGAGGCGTAAACGCACGAAGATAGGACATGTCCCTCCTTTCTCCCGCGAGGCGGTTTTGCCGCTCGCGGGTGAAAACCGCCCCTGCCTCCCATTGAAATAAATGGGAGGCATTTTCGGCCGGTTTTTGACGAGTTTTGCGGAGCGGTTTCCGCTCCAAAAGGCTCGTCAAAATACTCTGTGTGAACGGGCCCTTAAGATTTCACTTCACTGGAACTAAGAGACCGACCCCTGAAAAACAACCCCATATCATTACCCCTCCTCCACCAAACTTTACAGTTGGCACAATGCAGTCAGGCGAGTAACGTTCTCCTGGCATTCAGCAAACCCAGACTCGTCCATCAGATGCCAGATAGAGAAGCGTCACTCCACAGAACACGTTTCCACTTCTCCAGAGTCCAGTGGCGGCGGCTTTAAACCCCTCCACCCGACACTTGGCATTGTGCTTGGTGATGTAAGGCTGGCATGCAGCTGCTCGGCCCCCATGCCATGAAGCTCCCGGCGCACAGTTTTTGTGCCGACGTTAATACCAGAGGAGGTTTGTACTCTGCAGTTATTGAGTCAGCAGAACGTTGGCGACTTTTATGCACCTCCGCATTCGGTGACCCCGCTCTGTAACTTTACGTGGTCTCCACTTCGTGGCGGAGTTGCTGTGGTTCCTCAACGCTTCCACTTTACAATAATATCACTCCCAGGTGATGGTGGAATATCCAGGAGGGAAGAAATTTCCTGAACTGACTTGTTACAACGGTGAAGTCCTATTACAGGACCGCGCTGGAATTCAGTGACCTCTTTACAACCACCCATTCTTTCACAAATGTCTGTAAAGGCGACTGCATGGCGAGGTGCCGGATTTTATACACCCGTGGTAATGGCACTGAATAAAACACCTGCATTCAATGACCCTATAGTGTATAAGTCGAATACACCTCACTGATGATTTATTTTTTTGCTTAGAATTATTTTTTTTCTTTCAGATGAAGTCAAGTCGAAAACAGAAGAGGCAAGTAAATCCGAAGCAAAATTCCTTAAAATGAAGGCATGGTCAAAATCCAGACTCAGGCAGTTGGAAGAACAACTAAAAATTGTACAAGTACCGCTATCCTATACGACCTGTCTTAGATCTTCTCTCTTCTCTCACTTCTGCCTGATTCTCAGCTGACGTAGACTCTACATCATGACTGTCCTCCAATGTCTGTGACTGTCTATTCTCCACACTGCGCTCTGTCTTATATGTTCTGGAGATCAAAGAATCCACTTACATCTTCTTTCCTTTTTTATAATGTTTGCATCATTTTCTTTCATAGGCAGAAACAAAAAACCAGGAGCTGTCTGCATTAACTGTGCGCATCGGTGAGCTGGAAGTGGAGAAGAAAGCTTTGGTGATGAAGCTGGAATCTGTCGCAGATTTGCAGTCTATTAACGGTAAAAGTAACGTGATTGTGACAATGACACGTACTTGTCTTATGTCTGCTATAGGTTTTCGGAGCCTCCTGTATCACATCTCCCTCAAAGAAAAGTCACCTTGTTGCCCACAGCAACAAATTCATTATTTTAAAGGCTATGTACACCTTTTGAAATGTGTTTTTTTTTTTGTTTTTTTTTATAAAAATGTGTATCCGTGTGATTGGTGCACTTTTTATTAAAAATTATTTTAACTTTCTAAAATACAGCTGCTTTCTATCCTGTATACACAGCCGCTGTATCTTTCGCCGAAACCTGCATCTGTCATGTCCGCGGGATTAACTGGTTCAGTGACAGCGGATTCTTCATGATCGAGCTGTTAACGATCACATCTAAGTTCATAATTTAGATGTGATCGTTTACAGGTGGATTCTGCATGTCAGTCCCATGCAGGACCCGCGGTCACTGAACCCGTCAGTCCCATGCAGGACCCGCGGTCACTGAACCCGTCAGTCCCATGCAGGACCCGCGGTCACTGAACCCGTCAGTCCCATGCAGGACCCGCGGTCACTGAACCCGTCAGTCCCATGCAGGACCCGCGGTCACTGAACCCGTCAGTCCCATGCAGAACCCGCAGTCACTGAACCCGTCAGTCCCATGCAGGACCCGCGGTCACTGAACCCGTCAGTCCCATGCAGGACCCGCGGTCACTGAACCCGTCAGTCCCGCAGACCTGATGGATACAGGTTTCAGCACTAGATACAGCTGCTGTGTATACAGGATACAAAGCAGCTGTATCTCAAAATAAAAATCAATTTTAATAAAAAGTATTTTGAAAGTTGTAACTATTGCACCATGCATCTCCTGACTATTCATGACCAATCGAATCCTATGCCCCTAGAGTTGTCAGAATACTGAATCCTAGTAATGCATGAATTGGGGGTGGATTTATTTTTCTAAAACTGTTCTATACAAGGAAGGAGCTATAACTGAAATTCTGTGATGTCATCCAAAAAGTGATGATATCCTGGTGGATCTTTAGGCCTGCTGTACAAAACCTACCCACAAACTAGGGGGAAAGCTGCTTCATGCCTGAGAATAGGATAGGCAGGCATGCTTGAGAATAATTGCCCTGTCAATGAGTGGCATGAGCTGTATCTTCAGGGTGCAAATGGCAATAAGTCATCGTATATTTACTTTGGCCGAGCTTGGCGAAATTAGAAATATTTATATCTAAATTATCTCCTTATTATTTTTATTTCCTCACTTTCTGTAGAACAACTGCTGACCAAGCTTGTGTTGTATGAAGAACAGCAAAGGATACTGCAGGCAGATCTGGAGCAGGTGACAAAAAGAGCTGATTCACAGGTGAACTACATAGACTTTCCACTCAGCGGTTTCTGTACTTTATTATGTGATGATCTCATCAAAAGTCCTACATAAAGCCGTCCTGCGTGTCCTCATCTACCCGCTAGATCAGGGCTGGGTAGCCAACACTGTTTAGGAGCCACCATAATGGTTATCTGCCATCCAGGAACCTCAATTATATAAGGATAGAAGCACGTGCCCCAGAAAATATAAGCGTTATATGACCCACCCTAACCCCACCGCTTATTATTCAAGACCACAATAGATCTAATCGCATGAAATCATGCGTTCTCCTAAGTGCCCAGAGCTAGCGATGGAAATGTCACTCCATAACTGTCCTGAATAGAAGCGTTCACAGCTACCTGCCCCTCCTAGTTTGTGTAGGGTAAATTGTAGTGCCATCAGAGTAATAAAACAGAGTTGCTCATACCATTCTACCTGGAACACAGAAATAGTCATAATATTGTGCCAGTCACGTAGCAGTACCCACAGAGTAGTTACTGCTGTAGCACTGCTCCTACAATTGTGCCAGCCAAAGAATTGCCCATACTTATGGGACGGCTACAGCATGGTGTGTACGAATATGCCCGCCAAAGTGCCCCTTTAATCCTTGTAGTGACCCACACAGAGTTATTAACAACACTTCCTATATACAAACTCATTCAGGAAAAGCTGTCAATCACTGTGTGGGCTGGGGAAGCAGGACTCACAGGCTTTCTCTGTGTTAGGGGAAGCAGGACTCACAGGCTTTCTCTGTTAGGGGAAGCAGGACTCGCAGGCTTTCTCTGTTAGGGGAAGCAGGACTCTCAGGCTTTCTCTGTGTTAGGGGAAGCAGGACTCACAGGCTTTCTCTGTGTTAGGGGAAGCAGGACTCGCAAGCTTTCTATATGTGGGCGGGGGGAAACAGGACTCAGGCTTTCTCTATATGTGGGCAGGGTAAGGAGGACCAATAGGCTTTCTGTATATGTAGGCAGGGGAAGCAGGACTCGCAGGCTTTCTCTATATGTGGGCAGGGTAAGAAGGACTCACAGGCTTTCTGTGTTAGGGGGAAGCAGGACTCGCAGGCTTTCAATATGTGGGCGGGGGAAACAGGACTCACAACCTTTCTCTATATGTGGGCGGGGAAAACAGGACTCACAGGCTTTCTCTATGTGGGCAGGGGAAGCAGGACTCACAGGCTTTCAATATGTGGGCGGGGAAACAGGACTCACAACCTTTCTCTATATGTGGGCGGGGAAAACAGGACTCACAGGCTTTTCTGAGGTTTTAAACTGCTTTCTATAGGAAAACGAAATTATAGTAGAGTATATATCCCTGATCTCAACGTCTCCTACACTAGACCTGACAGATCTATTTTACTGCACTGAATGCATGGAAAAAAAATAGGCTTTATGTTTAACGGAGTCCCTCACTGATCAAGCTTGTCCTGTTTGGATGTAACATAGTGTACTGGCGCAGGCATAGTTAGTGCATGGATTCAGTTTCTTAGACTGCGGTACTCAGTAAATTCATAGATTCAGGTTTCGGGGAGAAGGCATCTGCATAACAATCGGATACTGAAAAGTTAGAATCGTTCTTTTTTGATGCCCAGAATTCCTTGCTCTCTATACGTGACCTTTGTGCAATGGTTTCAGACAAGTGAGTCTGGCAGTGTGGATGAGCTGCAGAACCCGCTCCTGGAATGGAGTGAGATGAGCCAAGAGACTGACCTGACCCCAGATCATCAGAGAGAAGACACATCTGTTATGGTCTTGAGGAGGGCGCAGATAGAAGAGGAAAGAGAAGGTAATTTCTCCCATTACATGATAAAATGTCATTGTCTATTTACGGCGTCTGGCACGTTGCCTCGGACTGTCCGTTATCCGGCTTAGTGCTGAGATCAAAATTAGTCTTTCAATCCAAGGAGTCAACCATCTACATGTAGCTGTGAAGGTAGAGCTTGCTGAAGACGTAAAGGAAATGTCCACCCTTTAGCACCACTTTGCTTTTTTATTTTGATTATTGATTTTTAATTTGCAAAAACATAGACAATGTTAAATAATAAAAAAAAAAATCTGCCCACGGCCAACATTAAGTGGAGTCTACGACATACGATGTGTATATGTTGAGCTGCTTAGTAGAATAATATGAGCAAGCCCCCTTAGTGGTGACTGCCGGCAGCAGGAATTTTATCATAAAGGGATTCTTTTGGCCATTTTATATTCAAGGCCTATCCTTAGAATTGGTCATCAATATCTGATCGGTGGGGGTCCGACTCCCAGCACCCCCACCGATCAGCTGAATCAAAGGACCACGGCGACGAACGCCGCAGCCTCTTCAATGTTTACCATTGACAGCACCGTTCACATCCGTAGCGGCTGTCCCTGGGATCGGAACTACAATCCCAGACACCGCCATTATAGAAGTGTACGTCGCTGTGCCTGGTAAGCTATGAAGAGGGCGCTGTGTTCCTAGCCGCGGCCCCTTCAGTCAGCTTATCGTCGGAAGTGTCAGGAGTTGGAACCCCACCGAGGGACTTGCTGCATATTAGTTTACTATGCAGCTCAACATATATATATATATCCTACAGAATACTATATATATATAATATAATATAGTATTTTGTAGGATAGGTCATCAACATAAAATGCCCGTAGAACCCCTTTCACTTTTTCTATACTGATACGGAGCTCCAATCCATAACAAAGATGTATTCTAAAATTACGAAGCACGGTGTGTGGGACCTAAAATCTGCACACATAAAAAGGTGGACATTCACTTAAAGCGGTGGGCAACTGGTGTTTCGGGTGAATTTTGCCTCCTTCTGCATTGTTCGCATTTAGTCCGCCAAATTCATCCAGGTTTCGGGAAGCAGCTTTTTGACTTTGTAAGGTTTTCATAGATACGTTCACTTTTGTGGCCCTTTTTTTATTTTTTTTTATTTCTGTAAATGTATCTTATACAGAATTATTGCTAGATTCTCTTCTAAGAGGAACGTATAAGCGCCTCACATCTCCAACTTTTCAGAATTTTGGCGCTCCTTCTGTATTATGTCCGCTATTATAATGTATACATTTAGAGGCTAGCGCTCTCTCATAGAGAAACCAATCCATTTTTTTTATTTGCGTCCCTATACATGCACAATGAAGCTCACTTAATGGTGCCAACTGCAATGAGAGGGCCCGGCAGAACTAGTTGCCCACCGCTGCTTATAAGCCTCCTACATTTTAATGGCTCTTCTCCTCCTTCTTGAAGAAACCAGCCGTTCTGTGTGTGAGCGAGAGGATCACTTTTTTTTTGCACTTGCAAAAACTGCTTTATATGTCATGATTTCCATGTTCGCTGTTGCACAATGGGATTTGCTTTTATTGTTGTGAATAATTTATCCATTTTAACACAAACGAATATAAATCCTTGGTGGTCGGGACTTCTCCGCAAAGGTTAGATCTAATCACAGACTCCAATCCAGGAGTTCGATAAGGATTGTTATGCTTTATTTTGTAATCTGCAGTCTCTGTTCATGAAAAGAAAAATACTTTGGAGGTAATAGGAGGAGAATTTCACACTTCGGTCCAAGTAGACTACAAATAGTGGCGCTGGCTTATCGGTGTATTGTATGGACCCTCATTGATATGAATGAGCATCATGTAATGCTTAAAGGGGGTGTCTCATGAAGACCACCTCTATAATAATAGTCACAGTAAGGCATATGAACATTATAGAGGGGTCCCTAACTTGGGATCAACCACTATAAGACGGAGTGGAAAGCCGCTAAGTAGGAGCCGTTCCTAGGAAGTTTAGTCCGGTCATACAATCATGCCAGCACGGGAGCTGCGCTCATTTTCTAACTCTTCGCTCTGGCTCCCAGAGGAGGGGGACCCCTCTATAACCTCCATATGACCTAATAGGGTATATGGAAAGGGGTTGTCTTGACGAAATAAAGAAGATGATTAGTATCTGGCAGCTTACCTCCGCAATAACAGCTGATCACTTGGGATCTCCTACGATCCACCACCAGGCAGGGGTTAAAGAGGAGCTGTCACCCCCTCCTGACATGTCTGTTTTAGTAAATAATTGTATTCCCCGTAAAATAACAATTCTGATGAATCTTTCCTTAGAACGCTGCATTGTGCCGTTCTTCAGTTATTCCTCCTAGAAATGTATGAATCAATTGACAGTGGGTGTTACCAGTTGGGGGGGTGTCCCTAAACAGGCTGACACTGTCCAATCAGAGCTGACAGAGTGACACTGTAGGGACACGCCCCTTTGAGAAGGGGAAGGGTAACGCCCAGTTGTCCATTTATTCATACATTTCCAGGAGGAGTAACAGAGGAACGGCACAACGCAGAATTCTAAGAAAAGATGCTCCACAATTGCTGTTTGATACGGAACACAAGTATTTACTAAAAAGACATGTCCGGAGAGCTGACAGGTTCTCTTTGACTAAGGTGGACAAGTGTGGACAACCCCTTTAAAAGGTGGGTGCACCCCATCTAATACAAAGACCTGCTGTAAGAGGGGTCTGTCCTCTTTAGGGGGTTATGCCATTAAATATGACTCCATTCCATCCTGTAGCTAGTGTCACTGTCACACTTGTTGTTTAGGGGAAGGTCCCACAAACCTCTCTTTAATCAGGTGAGATAAGAGCAGTTTACACAAGAGGTTAGGGTTTCCCTTTATAGCACGATTCTTTTACGTAATTTTAATTTTCTGTTCTTCCCTTTTGGGGAGCTGGGGGCTGGCTTGTTGCGTTATCAGTGTGGACTGAGCATGACACGTTTTCTTTCTTTGTTTTTTTTCTCCACCATCCATTGAGTTTAAGCGCTCAGTATTCCTTCCCTTCACTCCTCCACCTCACGCTGCGATTTGATCAGCCACCAAGAACATAGTTTCCCATCAGTTTTGTGCATGCAGGTTCCTTCGTATCCGGTTAGATCCGTACTGCTGTCTCGTTCCCCCCCAGAGCCTTGTATTGGGGTGGAAACAGGCAGCAGTATGGCGCTATCTGGCTTTTAGTTTTCAGTCTAGTTTCCATTTTTGTTATTTTATTTTTCTAACATCATAACCAGTTTTATGCTGTTTTTATGATTTATTTATTTTTTTTGCCTTAATTCTGATTTAACCAGCTCATCCTGCTTTTCTGTTCTGCTTGATCTGAGTCTGTTGGGTCAGGCCCCATGCACACGGCCGTGCCCGTAATCACGAGTCGCGATTGTCGGCACCTCAGGCCGCCTGCATTTTCGCCCCGTGCTCCTATACAAAGTATGGGAGAGCGGCCCGCAAAAGATAGGACATGTCCTATCTTTTGCGGTACACTTCTACGGCCCGGAGACCTTCCTATAAATAAACGGGAAGGGGTCCGTTGACAATAGAAGTGAATTGGTCCGTAACTGCTTACTGTAATTGTGGTCTGCAATTGCTGACTATTTTTACGGCCGTGTGCATCGGGCCTTAGTCTGGAAATAGGCAGCCTTTTCATGGGCTGAGAAATTATCGGGGATTGTAACCAATAAAGGAACTAATGATGTCACTGAAGCTTAGGCTGGGTTCACACTGTGCGTTTTTTGTTGAGTTTTTTTAATGTGTTTTTTTTTGTTTTGGTTTGTGAATCCCCATTGAGAGATATTGGAATTTATCTACCTAAAGAAAAAAAAACGCATGTAAAAAAATGCACCAAAACGCGCAGTGTGAACCCAGCCTCAGAGGGAATCTATCACCAGAAAGAGCCTTTTAAGTTCAGGCATCAGAGGCAATAAAGCTGAGCTAATGGGTGTACCTGCATCTGTGGATGGGCCCCTAAGGGTGCGGATTTGCCACACGGCCAAAAACCGCACTGCAAAACCAAAGCAAATGTAAAAACACATGCATTTTTGCAGTGCGTTTTTCAGCCACATGGCAAAACCACACTGTGTGAATACACCCTAAATGGATCACCATAGTGCTGCTCCTTTGGCTCATACGGCTTTATTCACACGTAGCAGTAGAACAGCGATAAAACAGAGATGCATAAATGTGAATGAGAACGGTTTCTCCCCCTAAGGTTTTGCCCCTAAAGACTCTAAAGGTGTCATTTCCCAGCATTGCTGCTTGACTGAAAGGTCTTATTGAGGTGGGGACTGCACCATTACAATTCAATTAAATCTCCACCTTTTAACACCATGTCATGTTAAGGAACAAAGTTTTGTGCTGTTTTAATTTCTTTATATATCTTTTAAGCGATCCGAGCTACGTTTTTCTGATACAGAGCTCCAAATGCCCTGCTAAGAAGCACAGTCTTAGAATTTTGACTTTCTGCAATGGCCACTAGGGAGAGCTTACAGCATAGTGTTTTATTATTGAGTTTAATGTATAACAGTATGCAGTAAGCTCCTAGGCTCCCTCTAGTGGTGACTGCAGTCAGACAGAAATGTGTTATTTAGCTTCAATCCATGCAGGGGATTTGTATCAGAAAATAGACCTATGACAGCAATAAATATAAGAAATTAATTAACACAAAAAACAAAACCAAATGGTGTTCGAGGATGGACATTCACTTTAAGGCTGAGGTTCCTGTGGCTGCTAAGTGGAAGCAATTGTATCCTTTTAGTTTTAAAAAAAAAAAAGGCCATTCTGACTTAATGGATATGTCTGGTGGCAGAACTCTTTCAGTGATGTCATGCGTTTCTAATGCATTAATCGGCAGGTTTTTGGGCTTTTCTGCACATTTAAACTCGCTAAGTACATGTTCCACGAGGACTGATTTTCTAACATAAGAATCCGTAGTTGAAGCTCAATTGGCGCTTAAGTCCCAGTGTAATCTGTAACGGCTTTCCTTATTAGCGCTTCTGGACTAAATTAGGATTTTTTTTATGGGGAATTGCAGACTGATTCTTCTTCTTTTAAAGCAAAAGTGAGACGTTCTTTTAAAGGAGTTCAGTGGGAGTTTTAGAGATCGAAACCATGGAATTCACTAGCCTTAAAGGGAACCTCCAAAGTTACAGCCGTTCTACTCTCCTGCTAGAAGTTTATATCTGACGGCGGGATACACAGCTGTCAGATCGGGGGGTACTGTAACTGTACAGCACCCGACTCCTCTCCAGCAAACCTCCTATGTCGGAGAGACTTCAGACATTGTATGGTCAACGAGAACCACCAATCATCCAGCAGACGGTTGTCCGATTTACACTTCTGGTGGAAGGCGAGAACGCCTGCAACATTGGAGGTACTCATTAAAGGGGTCTCCTTTTATACATTCATTATATATCTGAAGTGCCACCTCTGGGACCCCCAACGATTGGGAGAGTCTGTCCACCTAGGATGTGAATCTCATTTAGTAATAAGCAATACAGTATTTGTGACCCAATCTGAATGCAACCAAAGCAAGTTTTCTATGATCGGATTCTGTTGAATTACTCAAAGTTTCCACTATGAACGCAGCTCTCCGTTGACTTCTATGGTAGGGAAGAAAACTTGTCACTTTTAATCCCAAGCATCACTTGGTGGCAGAAATCATTGGGCAGCCTGGTCTCATAATAAAATATTTTGTTCGTGGTCTTTGTGTAAATGGCATCTGCAAAAATAAAGTGGTGTCCATGATTATACATGGCTGCTTTCTGCTAAAAATAGTGCCACACCTGTCCACAGATTGTATGTGGTATTGCAGCTCAGCCCCATTCACTTCACTATGTGTCAAAATATTTCAGAAATTAAAACTGAAGTGTATGTCCACCTTTGAACACAAGCTTACAGTTCATATATAGAATAATTACTTATCCTGTACCGATCCTGAGTTACATCCTGTATTATACTCCAGAGCTGCACTCACTATTCTGCTGGTGGAGTCACTGTGTACATACATTACATTACTTATCCTGTACTGATCCGGAGTTACAGCCTGTATTATACTCCAGAGCTGCACTCGCTATTCTGCTGGTGGAGTCACTACATACATACATTACATTACATTACATTACTTATCTTGTACTGTTTTCTGAGTTACAGCCTGTATTATACTCCGGAGCTGCACTCACTATTCTACTGGTGGGGTCCCTGTGCATATATATTACATACATTTTCTTATACTGATCCTATTACAGCCTGCATTATACTCCAGAGCTGCACTCGCTATTCTGCTGGTGGAGTCACTGTGTACATACATACATTACATTACATTACATTACTTATCTTGTACTGTTTTCTGAGTTACATCCTGTATTATACTCCGGAGCTGCACTCACTATTCTTCTGGTGGGGTCCCTGTGGATATATATTACATAAATTATCTTATACTGATCCTGTTACAGCCTGTATTATACTCAAGAGCTGCATTCACAATACTGCAGGCTGAAATTCTGAAATATCCCAGCAAAGACCTTTCCTACATTTTTGCATTCTGGGGAGCAATGATGGGAATGTATGAGGAGAAACAATCGTTAATACGATGATTCCTCCCTATACGTTTTACATCTTGTCATTGGCACATCCCTTGTTTACACAGTGACCGTTTTTCGAACCTTCGTCCGATCATTGGCTCGTGCAGAAGGGACTGAACTCAAGATCTTTACGTGATAAGTAATGCAAAGTATTTACAAAGTTATGCAACTTTTTAGGTAGGTTCTATAAATGCTGCAAACTGGCGTTCAAAGGTGGAAATACCGCCTATTGGCAATCTGATGTCTCAAACTTGGTACGACCTCACGCGTATAGTTATATTACAAACCCCAAATCTCCACTGGGGGGGGCCGAACCCACACGTTGCTGAGATCAAGGAGGGTCCCAGCTGCTGGTAGATATATGAAAAGCCTTATCTGAACTCCGTCACCAGGTCTCACTTCCGCTTCCACTGTCATTTGTCGCTTTAAACTTCTCTTTGCATGATAACAATTACTCACTGGATGAACCAAACATTGTGTCAGATCACAAAACAGATGGGAATGTGCTCGTTACAATGTACAATTCTCTTGTACGGCTAATGCGTGACTATAAGTGATCCAATAATATATCCGTCACAAAAGAATCAAATTGTCAATGGGTAATTACACGGTTTGATGCATTGTGTTTCCTTCTTGTGACTTCCTCAGAATTAACGGACATTTGTTTTCTGCACTAAACTAAGATGCTTTTGTTTACACACCGGGCTGCGTAATTATCTGCATTGATCTGTTCCTGCGTGCGTCCCTTTAAATTGACGGCGCCGGTTAACTTGCACGTTGTAACACTTCGTAACATAAACCCCATTCCCGTTTGTTGAGCAAATTCGGGATCGGTTTGGTCAAACAGACTTTTGGCATCTTTTTTTTTTTTTTTTTTTTTTTTTTTTTTTATATATTTATATTGGGGATATGGGGGGGGGGGTGTTAGCTGTTTAGAGGTTTTGCATGAGGGCTAATAAGTCAGTGGAGCTTTGATGTAAACTGCTTTCCTGTGGCACAAAACTGATTGAGGATGACTGGTTCTTTCCTGGCTGCTCCGATCCAGCCATGGACTCAGGGCAGGCGGAACTGGAGGAGGAGCTGAGCGCAGCTCGAGGACTGGGCAAACTGCGGACAACGCGGAGGAAAAGCAGCCGAGGATCCACCAAAATACAGGTCAGTGGACGATTGCTTGAACATATTTATGGCTTTATCATGTCACCCCTAAAAATGGCCCAAGACGTGCAATTACTGACTAAATCCGCCCCCAACTCCTCCGTCAACGTAGCTTGGACGAACCGGTCTGTCTTTTTAGTGGGGTAGATCTTATGTGGCCAATTTAGAGGGTTGTTCGGGGCCCACAATATTGACACTACCTCCTCACTCATTAGCAAGGCCAGATATACCTATACGCACTGTGCCTATAGGCAGCCCTGTGGGAAGGGCGTCTGCAGAATGCAATATTTACATATGAATACTCCGAACAGTGTGTTTGTGTTAATTAAAGGGGATGTCCAGGATTAGAAAAATATGGCTGCTTTCTTCCAAAAACAGCCCCACACCTGCCAATGGGTTGTGTCTGGTATTGCAGCTCGGCTCCATTGAAGTGAATGGAGTTCAGCTGTAATACCACACTCAACCTTTTGACAGGGGTGGTGCTGTTTTGGGAAGAAAGCAGCCAAATTTTGGATTACTTTTAATTAGCTGATCACAATGCTCTGTCTAGTCTTGCCAGTTTGAAGGTATGACTGGGTGACGTGCATGACATGTTTGGAGGAACCTAATCTACTTGTTACCCCTTCGCATTAGACGTACGCTGCTAAAATAGTAAGAAGGGAAGTACATGACACAAACATATTGAATATGCCAATCCCGATGGAATGAGGGGCCGTGGTCGGACTCATGCCATGAGGGTCACGTAATAAAACCTCCAAAAGGGGGCGGCAAAGGCCAGGCTAATAAGGTGGTGAGAGCCACGGTACTTTGGCAAAGCTTTAAAAATAATTTTTTAGTTTAGATCGTTGTAGCCTTTTAAATTATTATTAGACCGGATTACATTCACTAATGGTTGTTCCGTTTTTATATTTCCATTTAGGATGAATTTAACTTCAGCGTCAAAAGCTTCGAAAACCTAACTACAGAGAGCAGTGAGATAGTAGAGGGCGAGAACATGGGAGGTTGGTGGCCTGAATACGGTTCTTCAAGCTCAGGTGTGACCCCACTAGACAGTTTATTGACCCCCTGTCTGATCCGCCTGGCAGACAAGGGGTGGAGCATGCACTGCATCACCTTTTTGATTTGCATTTTTTTTGTGCCACAATTATTATTATTTTTTTATAGCTTTGAGCTCACTTGTTGCTTTTTGACATGTTAAACATGTATGTTTTTTTTTTGTGGTGATTTATTTTAATCGTTTGTTTTTTGTTTTGAGGCATGTGCAGGCTGGATGAACTGCCTAGTTTGGCTCTTGGGTTTTGCGCGACGTTTGGTATTGTGTCTCTTATGTTGTCTTATTTAAATATTTGTTTAAGATTTTATATGTTAACCTCTTTCATTCCCTCATCAAGACAAGCCCTATAATGGCATATTGACCTCACAGATTGGGGTCTCCTACTTGGGAACCCCTCTATTAGCCGGAGCAGAGCCGCTGCAAACAGGGGCTATGCTCTAGCAGGCCCAGTCTGTCCATATATTACATGGGCGGCTATTCATATGAATGTCCGGCATGTAATACCACATTGTATGGCCAGTCGTACTTACCATTGCTCAGTAGTCTTCATTTCCATAGAATTTTTGCAGAGTAGCGATGGTGCATGACGGCGTTGGATTGCTCAAAGGTTGTACTTTACTGCATTTACTGACTCATTACCTTCGGTTTGAAAGTTTCTCCTTAATGCTGAGATCCCGCTTGTGAGAAACTTCAGCGACAAACATAATTGTTGCCATTCAGGACTCTTGGAAAGCTAGATTACTAACCCTGATTGAGCAATAATGCAGCCATAATGGTTGTCATATATATATAACCGAGGTGGCTGAATAATATTTGTAACAAACAGGAGAAATTGCTGAAAGATTGCAATAAAAGATCTCTTTTTCTCGAAACTGCGCCACTCTTGTCCATGGGCTGTGTCTGGTATTGCAGCTCTGGCCCATTCTATAGTCCCCTTCCCCCAGCCCAGAATTTCTGCTCCCATGTACCGATAGTTACCGTTTAACTGCAGAGTAAATAGAGATGAGATCATAATTCTTCTTCATTTTTCTTCGTGTCGGCTTGCAAAGGCAAATTAGAAAATGCACGAAATTCCTTTAGTCTGGCATCCAGTAGTCTACCAATTCTGAAGGTCTAGCATTCGCTTTAGGGCTCATTCACACGAGTGTGATTCTCGTCCGTGTCGAAACCACGCACAGCACACGGCCCCATTGATTCCAAAGTTGCTATTCACACGCGTGTACGTTTTCACGCCTAGCGAGAGTCCGTTGCGTGAAACTCACTGCGTGTCCTATATCCGGTGACCATTTAATAGTTTAGCATTTTTCATGACCCGTTTAATGCTGGATTAAAGGAATTTTATTGCAAAAGCAAAGCGGTCACATCTGCTGTAAAGTCCATAGCCGTAGATCCTAACATGAGCGTCTTCATATAATCATGTTCGTATACCCGCTTAGGATGTCTGTCTGATATTCTGTGCGTTCTGCGTTCAGGATTGGGATTACGTGCAGTTGTAGAGGAGCTGGAGATGGAAAGAAATCAACTTCAGGAGCAGATAATGACCCTCGAAGAGCGATGTCAGGAGCTGGAAGACCGGTTACAGCTCCAATTCCGCATTGAATCCTTGCAGGTTCGTCTTTCCTACCCTCCTTTCCGTGGCACAAGTACCACTAAGCACATGGGTGTTTGCAGGGTAAAATGGGCATGTAGCATATTACCCGTAGCCTGGCTGGCGAATGAATCGGAATCACTGTTTATTGAGCACTCGTACCGGAAAATGAATTGGTCGTTGTCCGTGCCTCTTAGTAGATCTGATATTGTATCATTAGCTGAAGATTCTGCATCTGCTTCATTATCTGGGTCTTGTAACCGAGCCTTTTAACACAGGTAACATTTGATATTGATGAAGAGGCTCCGTCCTTTCCCCAGGTGTGTAGGACCGCTTGTAGGTCACCTGTGTGTGTGTGATGTGGACTGGGGGAACCTAACACTGCTTTTGTGTGGTTGTGTCACTGACCACGTATGCTCTGCTCCCTACCATTGTGTTTGAGGTGCCTCTAACATATTTAATACAGTAAAAAGTAGTTGGTAGTCTGCAGTCAGCAAGTTTAGGTTCAGCACGCTGCTGCCGTGGCTTCCGTTTTCTGATAGATCGGTTTCCAAAGTGACTGACTGGTTGGGGGCTGTATGCTTATTAGAGCGTCTCAGCTTGATTGGCCTCGAGGAATCACTGTGGGCCAAACCGTGGCAGCTGCGACCACATGGTGCGCCTTGACCAACCAGGCTAGACACCACTTTAACGAGTATTCGGCGCACACCTTTGAACAGCGACTCCAAAGGGAATCTAAAGCACAATACTATGAGCATCTTATGGGTGATATTTTTTACAATTTTTATTTTTTAAAGGGGGCCTGTCTGGTGACATTTGCTTTAACATTTCGAAGGCAAAAGCCGAAGGCTGAGTCCTTAAGCGGCAGACTTTTTTTTCCGTTGCAGATTTCAAAAGTCTGTATGTATTACATGCTGATTTTGGTGTGGATTTCCCCCTATGCATTGCAAAGGGTGAAATCTGTGTGGAATATCTGCAGCAGAATTGACCTCCACCCGTATTGTACTGTAAAGTGCTGCAGATTTTTAATGAGGAATCTGCAGCAATTATACAACATGTAAATTCACCCGAGGGATCCCATTGACATTAAGTTTAGACTGTTACTTTGCCTGGTAGAAAAAAAAAAAAAATGGAACCTAAGATAAGCCAAAATCCCATTGAAAACAAAGGAGCTGTGAACGGAAACTGTTTGCAGAGTTTTATTCCGCAGCCTGTCAATTGTATTTGCGTAAACGCTGCTTATTTCTTGCGGGTTTTCCCCATTGAATTCAAAACCCGCAACAAATAGCAGTTGTTGTGTGTATTGCGGCAGAATCGCAGCGATTCCGCTGCAAAAAACGCAACTCAGAAAAAGAAAAAAAATCTTAGATTTACTCAGAAGTCTGTGTTTCTTCCTCCAGGGCGACCTCTTGGGATGATGCTTCATCCCATGTGACCACTGCAACCAATCACAGGCTGCAACGGTCTCTTGGGATAAAACGTCATCTCAGCAGTTTTCCACAGCGGACATTCCGGGCGAAAAACACCACCATTTGGTGTCGATTTTTCGCCCAGAATTCCCTGCGGCCACCGTGGCGAATACCAGATATTGGGGGATCACTGAGTTAGGAAATTAATAAACTGGTGACAGAGCCCCTTTAAGAAAAAGAGAAAACCACTCGTCTGTCTTATATGAAATATCTGCAGGAGTCGCCAGTAAGGGCCTATAATATAAAGTTCCTGCTTCTAAAAAACATTTTCGTGGCTGCAGATTCTCTGAAGTGACTAGAGGATGGCTGGGGCTGCATGGCATTTTCCAGACATCGGGATACGACGTAGGATTTAGTTATTTCCTGTAGTTCCCACATCCCATTGGATATGTCCGCTAAACCATTGCAATGCAAGATGGATGCAAAATGGTGTATCTTGTCGTAGGAGGTGGTGGTGTGTTGAATTTTTGGAGTGGTAATTCAATACTTTTTATTAAGAAAATCCCCACAATCCTTTGTTGTAGAGTGAAAACGAGCGCTTCCAGACTCAGTTGGCCCAGATTCGTCAGCAACAGAGCCAAGAGGCTGAAAAATACCATGACCTCATTTCAACATTGAATGATCAACTTAAAGGGTATTCTTTCCTTCTAGCTTAAAGGTGGTAACAGATTGTGTAGATTTAAGGCCCTTTTACATGGGCCAATTATCGGGCAAACGAGCGTTCATAGAACTGAGTATTGCCCTGTGTAAACAGAGCAACGATCAGCCGATGAACAAGCAACGATCGGCCGATGAACAAGCAACGATCGGCCGATGAACAAGCAACGATCGGCCGATGAACAAGCAACGATCAGCCGATGAACAAGCAACGATCAGCCGATGAACAAGCAACGATCAGCCGATGAACAAGCCAACCCTCATTCATCGGCTGATCGTATAGTTTATGCAGCCGAAAATATTAAAATATCGTTGTCTGCAGCACATCTCTCTATGTAAACAGGAGGACGTGCTGCCGACTTAAAATAAAATGTATGTTTAAATGGGAACGTGATTTGGGCCCCATTACTGATGAGCAATGGTCTGATATACTGGAGGCGGTTCCGCAAGTCTCTCTTAGTGGGGTTGCGCGCCTTTCCCAAATATATATTCTTCATAGAACGTACAAGACACCTAAATTTATTTTCAATATTGGGATTCGTGGTGACTCTACCTGCCCAAGATGTTTGGAGGAAGGAGCTGATCATCCTCACATGCTGTGGTCCTGCGTGCGTCTAACATCATATTGGTCCAGTGTGACCAAATTGATCAACGACACGTATGCGACCACACTGCATGGGACACCGTTACAATTCATACTGGGTTGTGTTACCCACATACCGATCTGGGTATGTTGGCTATAGCACGACTACTTTATATAGCATGAAAATGACTTGCACTGCAGTGGGTACAGGGCGCCCCGCCGACTAGGAGAGGGTTCATTGCTAAAGTAAACAAAATGATTGTATTGGAGAGGTCTATGTATGTCAAACCAAATGCTCTTAATAAATTTGTAGCCATATGGGAATCGTGGTTAAATGTGGCAGAACTGACACCGATGATACAAATAAGATCGCGTGATGTTATACTTAATGTGGGAAGTTTTCCTGCTCAATTGCCTTCTATAGCTATGACAAAACAATGATGGCCGTACCTGTATATGGTTTGTACTGCTCCGAAACGTCTTGTGCATGTACTGCATACTCCATGCTGTAAGTGACCGGGGGTGGGTTTCCTTTTTTGTATGTTTTGTTGTGTTTTTTGTGTCCTATGATTTCTTGAAAAATACTAAAATATTATATGATTTAAAAAAAATATATATATATGTATGAATACGAGCGACCGTAGTAACGAGCGCTCATCTCCCTACATAGATACTTGTGAAAAGAGCAAACGAGCGCCGATCAATCAGCGGTCTCGTTGATCCGCACTCATTTACACGGCCCATGTCAGGCCGTGTAAGGGGACCCTCGGCTGTATGATTTAAGAATTACATTTTTTTAAATTTTTATTTTTTTTCTGTCTATCTGGTTAACCATACTGTCTGCAGAAGAGGCTTTGGGCGCTAACTCTTCTGCTTAAATATTTCATAGCTTGACCAATAGGAATGCGTTTCTTGAAAATTCTATTGTGGAAAAGGAGCAAATTATCCTGGAAGCAGCAGAGAAGCTGGATAAGCTGAACAGAGTCTCCAAAACCCTGCAGGAGAAGGAGACTCTGAACAAAGAGCTCCACGAAAAACTGGATCAGTATGAACATCAGGTCAGTGAATCGTTCCATGAAGTCTCGTTCTGCGCACAGTCCACATCACCCGCATAGAATATCCTCTGGAATTTGTCATTTTTTATATTTCTCTCCGTGCATACTGTAAAATGACCAGCCATTACAAGCCATTTTGCTTTAAAGAGGAACTCCACCTTTATACGAGTTTAGCCAATTGCCCAAATAATAATCTTTGTAATATTCTTGCTTTAGTGTTTTAGCGGTCTTCCAGCCTCATGCGCCCCATTGTAGTGTATCTGTAGCTTCAAACTGCTGCTAGTTGCAAAGAGGGAGCCAGTCCTACATGGACTGTCCTCACACAAGCTCCTTCAGCTGGGCAGAGATGAAACCGGTCATGTGAACCCCCTGAGCACCAATGCTCGCTCTGCTGATGTTCTTCTGCATAGTTATACAATGGAAGAGGTAATACCTTCTCAGAGGGTTAAGGCCTCACGCACACGACCGTAGATTTCATCCATCCGTAAATACTGTCCGTAAATATGGATCCATAGTCCTTTATAGTTATCCGTAAATCATCCGCATATACGGAACGGTGTCAGTAGCGCATCCGTATTTACAGATCTGCAATTAGAAGACGAAAACCACAAATGATATGCGACATCTGCAAACCTGCCGTCACCTAGCAACACTTCTGTAACTACGAACGGCTACGGGTGCACGTCCGTAATTACGAAAGGGCCCATAGACTTCTAGGAGGCTGCCATGCTGTAATTACGGACAAGAATAGGACATGTTCTATATTTTACGGATCTTTTTTCCGGAACGGACACCCATCTGTAAAAATACGGAAAGGTGTCCGTAGCCCATAGAAATGAATGGGTCTGTAATTACGGATGAAAAATACGGTGGTGTGCGTGGGGCCTAACACAACAGAAGAGGTTATTTCTGCCTCGCTGAAGGAGCGCTCACTGGTTACATGCTGTGCAGGCAACAGCCGTTCTAGAGCGCACAGGTAATAAACACATTATTGGTGCTCAGTGGCTTAATAGCAAAACACAGGGACTAATGGTAAAGCAGTTAAAGCGACATTCCCATCTTAGACATTTATGTCCTATGATCGATGCAGGTCCCTGCTCTGGACCTCACACCGATCTCGAGAACTGGGTCCCCCACCCTTTCTTATAAGGTGAAGCAGCCACTGCATCCATGCAGAGATTTAGTAGAGAGGTGGCCGGGTTTACGGAAACAGCGTGACTTGCTATGCTACGCTATTTCCGTAACTCCCATAGAAGTGAATGGGAGTTAAGCAAACGGCGTAACAGTTGGGGAAATAGTGTAATTTGCTGCTCTACACTTTTCTGTAGCTTCCATTCACTTCCACGGGAGTACCGGAAACCGTGTAGCACCGCAAACTACGCTTTTTCCGTAAGCCCTGTCATTTTTGTACGGAGTCTCAACCTTATCAGGCAGGGATGGGGTGACCCCGGTTCTCGAGATAGGTGCGGGTTCTAGAGCTAGGACCTGCATCTATCAGACATATATGGCATATGCTGTGCGTAGCTGCTATCCACTGGCCTGTGCCCAGCGCTTCTCTTGAAAACAGTCCCCGTGTCCGATTGTCTGACTTCCTATTGCAACAATTAAATTTACTGCACTTGATTAATTCGCCGCTTAGCTGGCTATACAGACGAGGGTTCGGCCAAGCTATTTTAAAAGGCAGGGGTAAATAACCTGTTATGGAATAAAGAAATGGACATGTTGAACTCCAGCATGTCTGAACCCTGAGATCTGCCATCGGCTGACAGCTGGGAGACCCCCAAACACATTAGATCCTCTACCGATCCAGACACCTTAGAGGGTTTGGCTGCCTTTTATCTTTGTAGTTCCAGCTTTAGACTCTGGTCCGCTCTAGGGGCTAATCTGGAAGACTTTGTCCAGTTTTGACATGACGAGGGATAATAGAGTGTGGTCTTGTCTTACCTTACCTCCCGCTACTGCACCAATTCCCACCCTGCATCCCCCACTTAACATACTGCTAACTAGCCCAATAAGACAGAGACCTTTGCTTGGAATAAATTTGGCCACAGCAGCCATTTTATTAACTAACAAAACAATTCCACACATCAATACACAGGAAATAAAGAACCACAACTTACATAACATTGGGGAGGGAGATCCTTGAAGCTCAGGAAGGAGGATCTGGCGCCACCCTCCCCATACAATTGTGCTTCTGACCCCTAGCCGTCCAAAACACAGGCTCAGGGGCACGGTGACCAACCGCAGATTGCTAAAACGTCACATGTACTTACTCCTCGGGACACCACCCAGCAGGAGCCCAAATCAACGAGATCCCCCAGAACATAATCTTGGGAGGGACCATCCCTACTATTAGTCCCTCCCCCACCAAATTTGACCAACTCCAAAGACCCCCAACCCCGCCACACTGCCGTGACACCGTACTAATAGTACGATATGATGAACAGCAAAGAATGTAACAACAATAACCCCCCCCCCCTAACTGAACTGAAAAGCAACTCTCAAAATACAAAAAGGGGGGCGGGCGGAACAACCAGCTTGCTGCTACTTCCGGGTTAGACTGGCGCTAACCCACCCTCGTGTCCCTCGGCTCCTCCCCTTCCTAGTCATGGGGCCTCCCCCTAGGCCTGCGGCTCCCTCCGGCCGTTCTTTAAGGTTATTGTTTTCTCAGATCACGTGGTTGGATCTGGCCTTCTATGGTCAACCTCAATGGACTCTGATTTCAGTTGGATGGCTAGAATATGTACTTTGTGCGTTTTTGATTTACCTTTCATTTTTCATTCCTAGCTTGAAGAAGTCACAAAGAGACAACAGGCATCCGAGTCTGAGAACTTGGCATTAAAAATGACCAACGCTGAGCTCGCAGAGAAGGTGTCTGCATTTAAAGACCGGGTAAGGAAGACTTAAACATAGGGAAACTGCTGATTTGGGTTTATCATGTGGCCCAAATGTATGGTCCAGTCTTCATGTGGTCCTAGATGGTAGACGACATAAGCACCTCCTGTGGTCCATTAAAATCTGTGTGTGATGATCTCAGTCCTTCCCCTCTTAGAGAAGTGATGGATGGTGTTTGCTGTTCATGTACGGTCATCGAACGCTAGAACATGGGAGATCTGAGGACTTTAACTTTACTACCTGCAGCAGTAATCTCCAACCTGTGGCTCCCCAGCTATTGTGAAGCTACATCTTGCAGCTCTGACCACCTGTGGATGTTGGAGCATGCTGGTAATTGTAGTTTCACAACAGCTGGAGAGCCACAGGTTGGAGACCACGGATCTACATGAAGGGCACAATTTGCTTTTATTATAATTTTTATAGAAGCTGTAGAGCAAATTATTCCACAAAATACATGACTGAATATTCTGAAAGTACACGGGTCGTTGAGAATAGTATTTCGTTATTTCCACTCAGACTTTTGATATCACACACAAAATATTGTTCTGTACATATTGAGCGCAAACTATATCGCGTGCAAAAAGTTCTGCATTTTAATATATTTTTTGCCTTTTAACCCATGCAGTAGAGATACTATTTGTATTCTCATTATGACCCCCAGCAAAGATAGGTATGCGTACAGTCTATTGGTCTCTTTGGAGAAGAATAGGGTCAGGGAACATAGGCTCTGTACAGTAGATAATGAAACTTGTAATGTATTTATGAAATGTGGAATGGACTTATTATCACTAGGAGCTATACTCTTCAGTAGGAGACAAAGTGTCCGGCTCTTCTCCATGGCTCCTGTATCCAGAACGGCCGCCAGCGCTATATAATCCTATAGCACTAATGGCCGCTCTGGATATGTGAGCCATGGAGAAGAGCCGGACACACTGTCTCTAACTGCATAATTATGAGCAGGCGGCAGCATGGACTTTACACAGTCCGTGCCACTGCTAGAAGAAACACAGCTAATATGAGTGATTTAGAAAAACTATTATAGTGCGCACTCCTGCACCATAATCATTTTTCACTAAAAGTGGAGGTACACTTTAAGCTGGCTATACACATTAGAGGTATGTCGGCCGATTGTGCTGATGGCTGCACTTTTAATATGTTTTTATTTTTCACTACAGGTATCGGCACAAGATTCTTCTTTGGAAAAACTCCAAGTTGACCTTGATCAGACAAATGACGAACTGGATCGGCTTAACACGAGTCATCTAGAAAAGCAATCGCAGCTTCTTCACGATTTGCAGAATTGCGAGAGGGAGATCGATGTTCTTAAGGAACTCTTACAAGAAAAGGACAAAGAAATGTCCTCTCTCTCCGCAAGTCTGAGCGAATATTCTGAGCAGATCACCATCTTAAAGGAGACCATAGATTTTAAAGATGAACAGATGAGCGAGATGTCCAAAGTTCTGGTAAAAATGGAGAGGGAACTTTACCATTTGAGAGAAGCGCAAACCTTGGATGTTCAGGAAAGTAGCAACAAGATGTCATCTCTGTTGGAGCAACTAAGCGAAATGGAGTTAGAGTTAAATAGGGCAAAACATCTCAATGAGAGTAAAATGAAAGAAGTAGAAGAGCTTATTAGGCAGATGAAGGAGAATGACGTCACCATCAAGAATCTTCGTCTGGAGATCCAAGCGCAGGCCGTATTTCACAACGATCACCTTACCGAATGCTCTGCACAGGTCGTCTCTCTCCAAGAACAGGTGAACGCATCTGTTGTAAAAGTGGATGAGACGGAAATGAAGTACAGAAAGGAAGTGGAGAGCTTAACATTTCAGTTAGAGGCAGATCACTCGGAAAAAGAGAGACTTTCAGTCATGTTGGAAGCAAAGCGCACCGAGGAGCAGAGTTTTCAAGACGAGCTGAAGACCACAAAAGAACAAGTCAACAAATTAGTTTCTGAGTTGTCGAAAAAAGAGGAAGAAATAAATAATCTATCAAACCAGCTCTCGGAGCACAAGAATCGAGCCGGTAAACGGGACAAAGAGTTGGGCGGTAAGACCGAGGAATTGTCATCTTTGCAGCTAAATCTTGCAGCCATGGAACGGAGTAAGGAGGAACTGATGAAAACGCTGCAAGAAAAGACAGAAGAGTTTCAAAAGCAAATAGACCAAAAAATAGAAATCATAAATAAAATGCAACTGGAAACAGAAGCACTTCATGTGCAAACCAAAGACTTAGAAACTTTACTTGCAGATAAGGAGACTTCGCTGAGGTCGGTGATGAACTCTGTTGAGGAACTTGAAAGAAAAGTTCATGGCTTGGAGGACCACAATAGACAAGTTTCCAATGAAAAGGAAAATCTACTGACGCAAGTTAGCCAAAAAGAGTCTGAAATATCTGCTATAAACCAGACCTTGCAAGATATCCAGAAAAAGTTGTCTGAAAAAGAACAGGAGCTGTCAGAACTTCAGAACACCACATCCAGTCTCTTACATGAGAAGGAAGATCTTCATAACAAAATCGAGTTCATTTCTGCCCAGAGTGTGCAAAATAACAATACAACCGCTGCTCAGTTAGAAGAGAAGGGTAAAGAGTGTCTCAACCTAGAGAATCAATTACATGACGAGAGAGAAGCCATCTTTAAATTACAGACTCGGATTCAGTCTCTAGAACAGGATTTGAAGGAATCCAGAATGGTTGAGCAACAGAGCAATGAGGCACTAAAATTCAAAACTTCCGACTATGATATAGCATGTGAACATGTAAAAATAAATTTGGAGAAAAATGTGGCGTTGCAAAAACAAGTCGAGGAGTTAAGTCAAATGGTAAAGAGTAAAAAGCGGGTATTAGAGGAGAAAGAAACGCTCCTTGCCACACAGTCTGCCCAGATTGAGGAAATGAGAAGGAACTCAGATAATCTACAGCGTGAAGAACAGACACTTCGGGAGGTCAATCTCAAATTCACAGAGAGTGTTGAAAAATTAAATACGGCTCTCGGCAAATTGCAGCAGGATTTTGACAATAAGGTTGAGGAAAACACAAAAATGAGGGAGAAAGTAGAAGTTGGTAGCAAGGAGATTGAAAGGTTAACTCACGAGCGAGAGTCCTGCTTGTCGTCTATATCAAATTTAGAAACTCGGAGGGACGTACTCCAATCACAAGTAATGCAAAGTCAGTCCGTGGTGGACTCATTAAATCAGCAGTTAAACATGTTGACGATGGAAAAGGAGAAACTGATTTCTGACGTTGAACTGCTAAACGCTACATTGGTCCATAGGTCAGAAGAAGTCGGCGTTCTAAGTTCTCATTCATCACAACAAGGCCACGCTATCTTGTCTTTGAAGGATGAGATTGATTCACTACAACTAGAGAAACGGGGTCTGTTGCGGAGTCTTGAAGAGAAGGACGCTCTTCTTCTCCAGAAGGAGGAACTTATCCAACAAACAGAAAAGAAGTTAGAAGGTGAAGGACACTATCTGCAGACCATTTCCGCCCTTCAAAATGAACTACAAAGCTCAGTTTCGGACTGTACTCAACAGCGGCAAAGAATTGAAGGCCAGGAAAAGGAACTTCAGAAGTTGCGTCAACAGATGCAGTTATTAAAAAATAAAAGCGAGGAAGCTGAATTATTAAAAACTCAATTAGCAGAAAATGTGGAGAGAATTTCTGACCTCTATTCTCAACTCCAAAACTTAAAGGACAATGCAGAAGAACTGAATGGCGCTTTAGCCAAAAAAGATGAATGTCTGAAGGAGAAGGTTGACGCTTACGCAAATCTGAAAGCGCAGTTGTCGGATCTTCAAGACGCTTTGGACGAGCATAGGAAGACCATTGAAACCTTGCTGCATGATAACGCTCAGTGTAAGGCGGCTGTATCCGAAAAAGATTTGACCATTAAGAATTCTTTCTTGGAAGTTGAGGAATTAAAAGAGAAATTCCAATGTAAGGAAGAGCAGTGCAATGTGATGGTAAAACAAGTGATGGCGATCGAGGAAACCAATGCAAAGCAGCTCGCTGACCTAAACAAATTGACTACTACCTTGGAAGAACAAGAAACTTTGCATTGTAGAAAGGAGGAAGCCCTAAATGTTGAATTGGAGCAAAACAGAAATTTAGTTTCTGATCTTCAGAAAAGTGGTCATGAACTTAGGAATAAAGTGAAAACTCTTGAGCAATCCGTATTTGAGAAAGAAAACACTGTGCAAAATCTACAGGAAAAATATGCTTCTCTGTATGAGCAGAAGCAGGAGCTGGCGGAATCGGACAGGCATAAGGAAGCCGAGATTTCTAAACTTCGAAGTTCCGCAAGTGAAAAGGAGGCAAAGCTCCAAATGTTGGAAAGCAACGTTCAGGCTTTTGCCAGCGAGGTTAATCTTCTGCGTGAAGAACTAGACAAAGGAAGTTCTAACATGCAAAATATATCTGAAGCATTAAAACTAAAAGACGATATCATAGCTCAACATCAGAAAGCAGAAGAAGTTTTGAGAATTGAACTACAGTCCCTAAAGGCCGAGTACCAGGAGACCACAAGCCGACTGCAAGCATTGACTGGGGAACGACAAGAGACTAGGGCGCTCGTTCAGACCCTGCAGGATACATGTACTTCGCAAAGTCAATATATTGAAAATCTGAAGCAAGATGTGGACCATGTCAATTCAAGATTAATGCAAGACAAGCATGCTTCTGCGCTTGACAAACACGTCATTCACCAGCAATTAGAATCAGCCGTTCAAGAAAAATTGCATCTAGAAAAATTGCTGCAAACATTACAGGTAGACCGAGACACCTCCATGACCGTGTTGCGGAATGAGTTGATTGAGAAAAGCGCAGTTGTAAAAACACTAGAAGAAAATCTTGAGTCTCGAGTAAAGGAAGCAGACGCACGGATTTCTTCGGATGCAGGAAACCTGAATGTTTTGAAAGCCGAGAACATTGATCTTCAGAAGCAGGTTAGTGCTCGAGCTGCGGAAAACTATGCATTGAAAGTTAATATAGAAAATCTAAGGCTCAATCTTAGCGAACTGCAGCAACGATCAGAAAAAGAGGTTGCACAAGTAAATGAGAAAAATGGGAAACTTAGAGAACAGAACGAAAGCCTAGGCAATGACATTAAAGTGAAGGAGGAAGCGCTACAAAGTTTGCTTACAGACTTGCATTTTGTTGATAAACAGTTATGTGCTTTGTGTGATGAGAAATTCTCAGAATGTGATGAATATGATCTACAGTATGGTTACAGCAGCCAATTAGAGAAGTTTTCGTCTATGCTATGTGTAGCATTGGACTACAAGTCAAAAATGGCCGACTTAAAGGAAGTGCTGGAGGGAAAAGACCGAGAAATCCAACAGAAAACTCAGTCTGTTCTCTCATATGAGAAAGACAAAGACCTTCTGCTTGACGAGTTACAGAAGGTTAAAGAACAAAAGATAGGGAATGATTCATTAATGGAAGAACTTAAAGCTACCTCTTCTCATGTCCAAAGCTTCTTACAAGAAAAAGACAATATTATTATCCAGTTGAACACACGTATATCGGTTTTGCAAGAAGAAATAAGGTTATCGAAAGAAGATCTGCAAAAAACCCATGTATTGCTGAACGAAGAAAGAGCTAAAATATTAGATCTTCTAGAAGAGGTTGATAAGAAAGATTCTCTTGCCCAAGAAGTTAATGTACAGCTGAGTCAACATAAAGAGTTAATATCTACACTCAGCGATCAAGTTAAGGAAAAAGATGCATCTCTGTTGCAGCTCATGGAATCCATGTCAAGCGAAATGGTTAAATTTTCGGAAGAAAAAAATGGTTTGAGCGTGGAACTTCAGAAATTACGGTCTGATAAAAGTTTTTGTCTGTTACAAATATCTGAACTATCGGAGAAACTTGAGGCTCGTGAGAAAAAATTACAACTGTCGGAGCAGATCGTGGCTGAGAAGGAAATGTGTTTCGTCAAGTTGACCAATGAGAAAGACCTACAATCGGAGAAATTCAGTAAAGAAAGGGAGAACTTAAAAAGGAAACTTCAGGCGGCTTTAGTTATACGGAAAGATTTGACCCAAAAAATTGAGAAACTTGAACAAAATAAACAAGACGAATTAAGAGGAGAACAGATGAAGACCTCAGAACTTGGAAGAACTGTGGAAGATTTGAATAGCAAATTAGAATCTATAAGGATGGAGAACGAAGTTCTGCAGTCTTCTGTACAACTCGCTAAGCAGGAATTACTGGAGAAGGATGCGAAAATAAATGAAATTTGCACTGCCTTAACTGAAAAGGAACATCTCCTGGTACAGCTCCAGAGTAATGTCACCGACCTGCAGCAAAGCTTCTCCGAGAAAGACATCATGTGCCAGGACTATTTAAGAACCATTCAAGAAAAAGAACAAAATCTACATCAAACAAAAAATTCACTCAAAGAGAAATTAAAGAGTCTAGAAGAAGAAAATATACACTTGTTGGAAAATCTTGAAAACCTAAAAATATGCCTTGAAAAGGTACAAGTCCAGACGAGCGCTCCCACGTCCCCTCCAGAAACCTCGAACGTTGATCAAGATCCTACTTCTGCCGAGGCTTCATTTTCACTCGTGGAAAACTCTATTGTTCATAATAATGTCCATGCGTCACTTTTATGCAGCCAAGGAAATTCTGAGAGTAAGGAAAAACATGGCGTTCTTTTACAAAGTCTCGGTAAAAGCGTTAAAGAGTTTGAGCTTCTACAGAAAGCACATTTAGACCTACAACAATCGTATGATGCCAAATTCGCCGAGTGTGAACAAGAAAGAGAACAAGTGCGAACGCTGCAACTGAAAGTTCAAGAACAACTGGAACTGCTGGTCCAGAAAGAATCTGAGCTGAATAATAAAGAGCTGGAAGTAGAAGATCACAAGATGAGAATTGAAGATATCTCACACAAGCTACAGGAATTAAAGGAGCATGAACATGTTGCTTCTAAGTTGGCCATCGGTATCCATGAGAAGGATGCAGAGCTGATGAGGGTGAACTCTGAACATACGCAGTTGTTGAGTGAAATGCAGTTATTGAAAGAAGAAATACAAAAACTGTCTAGGGATAGTCAAAAATATCAAGAGCAAATACACTCTCTGAATAGCGTAGTGGCCTCTAAGTCAGTAGAGTTAGAACATTGTGAAAATGAGATTACTTCGCTGCAGAAAGAGATGGAGGTATCTCGATTAATGGTTGAAAGTAACCAAGCGACCATTCAACAATTAACCAATGAAAAAGATTCATATTTGGAAACTCGTCAGGTGAATCAGTCAGAAATTTCTAAACTGAAGCATAATCTTGAACTGAGAGTAGTTGAGTTGTTGGAAAAAGATCAAGAACTTACTGCATCTAAAGATTCCCTTCAATTCAACTTAAAGATCTATGAAGAAGACATGGAAAGAATGCGTTGTCAACTAAAAGAGTATCAAAGACAATCCGAAAAACTGAAGGGTGATTATAAACAGGTCAAAGTAGAGCTAGAAGAATCTACGTCGAAATTGGAAAAAGCCGAAATTGAAATATTCGATTTTAGAACAAAGTTAAGAGATGCCAAAAAAGATGAAATATCAATGGTACAGTCAAGTATACAACCTTTGAAGAGCCCCGGCCTTAACCAAGTGGTTCCTGAAACAAAATCTGCGTTTGATAATCTTCAAAGAGACCGGTGTGATAGCCCACCCATGTGTAAAACGTGTTCTGAAAAACAGACCGTAATCGAGGAGCTTGAGAAGCGAATTATAAGCTCCAACCAGGTAATTGAACGGCTCAATGAGGACCATGAACGAAAAGTTTCAGAAGAAAGCGGCTCTAAAGAACAACTTCAGAGAAAGCTGCAGGCCGCTTTGGTGTCGCGTAAAGATTTGCTTAAGGAAAACAAAATGCTCAAACAAAACATCGAATCATTAATTCTGGAAACCGAAGAACTTAAGCATTCACTTTTTGAAAATCGGGAAAACCATCTCTCGGAGATTTTATTAATCACAGAGAAGAATAACGATCTCCTGACTGAGAAAGAGAGACTTTTATTGGTCAATGAGAATCTTTCGGCGGCTTGCGAAAGTCTGAAGTCTACAATGGAATCTATTGTCCAAGAAAAAGAAGCGTTTTCTTTCCAGTTGAATTCTTTGAAGGATTCCCAGACGGTTGAATTGACCGGATGGAAAGCGAAGCACGGTGAATTGAATAAAGAGTACGAGTCCCTCCTTCAAGCGTATGAAAACATTATTGATGAAATTGATAAGATGCGACATGTCATAGAAATAACAAAGAAGGAAAAAAGTGATGTTCTAGTGATATATCATGACCTACAGACTGAAAATCAAAGCCTGGCAAAACAAATTGAGGAGAGTGATGCAGAGATGGAGAAACTTAGAACATTATTCGAATCTAAAGAGATTGAAATAGATAAATGTAAACTAGAAATCGAGAGGCTTCTGGATACGGTGGAGAAAACATCTATTTTTGATGGAATATCTAATGAAAACCGGAAACTTGCAGAAGAAAATAAACATTTAAGAGAAACATGTGAGAACTTGAAGACCTCTCTAGACAGTAAAGAAAAGGAAAATAATAGTATTTCCGTCATTAAAACTGCACTGGACAAGTTACAAATGGACATGAGCATGTATAAATCGGACATGGAGGTTAAAATCTCCGAGCTGAGTTCTGAAAACGAGACACTGTCTAGAACGGTTACAGAGTTGGAAGATCATATTCGAAAGACCGAGCAGAGTTTGGAAAAGAACGAAATAGAAAGACTTCATATTCTAGAGGAATTGAACAGTTCTGATGAGTTGCTAAAACGGGAAAAGTCTAACGCTCTGATATTAGAGGCTGACCGAAGTAACCTGGAGCTAGAGAAGATCAGCTCGAATGAAAAAGTCAAAATTTTGGAGGATGACAAAGGCCTTCTTCTAGAGGAGATTGAAAATATACAGGAACGATATTGTAAAGTGAAAAATGAGAGGGAGAATTTAGAGATGGAATTACATAGGGTGGTAAAAAATAACACTATGCTCTCGGACAAATTTAAGTCACTCCAGGCACAAACCCATACTCTAAGCCAGCAAGTAGAGTTTCTCCGGGCAGAGAAAAACACTATTGTGCGAGAAAAGGAAGAACACCAGTTACAGGTTCTAAGGGATCTAGAAGATAAGATTAAATATGCTCAGAATGACAGCAGAGGAACAAAGACCAAATCCAAAGAGTTACAAGAACTTCTCAAAGAGAAACAACAAGAGATTAATCAGCTTCATCGTGATTCCATAAGATTTCAAGAGCTCCTATTAGATCTTGAGGGAGCTCTGAAGGAATCAAATAGCCAAAATGAAAATCTTATCAAAGAACTTGAGCGCACATCTACTCAGCTCATCGAAGCAGGAAAAGAGGTCTTAACTTTGACGAAGGAACTTGCAGACCTAAAGGTGAAGAAGCAAGTAGAGAAAAAGCAGTTGTCCTCTGATGATCTAGTCAACGAAGGGTCAAACAATAAGTTCTCACAACACATAACAAATGAAAGAAATGGTGTCGAAAGGAAGGACCTTGAAGAAATTGAACTAAGTTATCAACCCAAAAAAACAATGTTCGAGAATATGGGATCAGAAAAGTGGCCTCTTCAGGAGGTCTCAAAAGACCTTACAGATGTTGAGTTGAAGGCATTAAAGGACATAATAACAGAAAATGAGCAGGAGATTCAAAAGCTTAAATTAGAGAGTGAAAAAGTTAGAATTGATATACAGAAACAGGTCACTATGTCTCGGCATATGAAACAAATTATTGACAACAAAGATAAGGAGATCTCTACGTTAATCTCTTCCAAGGATGGTGAGATATCCAGCTACTTGGAGCAAATACAAAGTCAATATCGGAAACAAGCCGAAGATTATGAACATCAGTTGTCCTTTGTTGAAGCGGAAAAGGCAAAGTCCGATTTGGACTATCAAAAGGTTGAAAAAGAATATCACACTCTTAAAGCGAAGTATGAAAAAGCAATCCATGACCAGGTTTTCATATCTGATGAAATCGAAGCCTTTAGGAAATCAATGTCTTCACTTCAAACTGATCGAGATCAACTTAGTACAGAATTACAAACAGTCAATCAGCACCATGAACGGGTTCTACACCAAAAAGACAACATCATCATCTCCGCTGCCAATGAAACCGGTAGCCTTAAAGAAGAACTTAGGAATGCTTTAAATAAAGTTGATGACCTTAATGCTGAAAATGCCATGTTGGGAGCACAGCTCATTCGTTATAGGGAAGATCTGAATCAAGTGCTGTCTCTGAAAGACGAACAATTGAAGGAATTACTAAAACAGAAACTAGAGCTGATTAAAAATCTTGAACAACAAAAATGTGATCTTGAGAAGCGATCTCGAGAAATGCAAAGCACCAATAAGACCCTTCGAGACTCAGCCGGGGCCTTCGAAGTGGAGAACCAGAAATTAATATCAAAAGTTAGAGATCAAGAAGATCTTATTGCTGCCATCAACAAGGAAAAGATCCTCGAAGAATCTAGGAAGAAGTATATGAACGATCTGGCGAAATCCGACGATTTAATAGGTTTTGATCAAAATGATGATCCGTTTGGTAGTGAAAATAATAAGGCAGAAGAAAACGCTGATGAAGCCTATTGGGGCCTCTTCCTTGAGAATAAACAGCTGAAATCTCAAAATGAGTCTTTCGGGAAAGCAATGGCCGCCCTACAGAATAATAGAGATTCCTTGATCGATGATTTTAAAGAGCTGCAATGGCGTTACGCATCTGAGCTGAAAACTGAGAAGATCCGAGGAGATGATCTTGAAAGTCAACTAGGTAGCTTTAAATCCCAGGTCTATAGTACTCTCAAAATCAACACCCTCCTTAGTGAACATCTCCTCACCATTGAAGACCAGATTACTGTGGACCAGCTGGTTGCGGCAATAGACTCGTTGTGCAATTCCTTAAAAAACAAAGGTTTGGAGGTCACCAGCCTCTCTTCTGAGTGTGCCACTTACGCTCAACAGATTGATGCTTTCTCCAAAGCTATGGCAAGTTTACAGCATGACCGAGAGCGATTACTCCAGATGCTTAAGGAAGGAACTGTAGTTGAAAAGTCTAAGCAAGGTGGCGCTCCTATTAAAGAGGTCATCACAGAGCATGAACTTAACACGAATTTCTCACAGCCAGATAAATTAACACAGGTATGTATGTTTTATTGCTGGTCGTTAATTTTACTTATTGATCGGATGTTTCAATATACATGAAATTTGCATACTGATAGGGCAGAAGTGAAAATGGCCATACATGTTAGATTAACTTCAGCCCCCATCGTTCGAATGATCTGGGTATCAACATGTCGGACCAAGCTGGTAGATCTGGGACATAGGCTAAAAAAAAAACGGCTGATGGCCCAAAATACCTAGTATGGTCGATCACCCTTTTGGCAGATACCGTTTAAAGCAAAGATTGGCCAAAATAGTGCGAATTTGCCCTTTTTGTCCAACTTTCATCTAATACTTACGGGCAGCTTTAGGCTCTGCGCTTACAAGTGTGATTAGTATGGATTGCTATAGCTAAGGTGGCCATACATGGTGTCCTATTGAAATGAGAATTTTTAGATTTATTTTACAATAATTTGAGTAAATTAAATTGTCGTGGACCAATCATAATAGCCGATATCTGTCAACATTGATTTCCAACGTCTTTCATAATTATTTTGTTAAAAGTTTCTTTGAGGACTGATGGTATCTCTAGATGATAAACCTTTATGGAGTCCGTTACCGACAGTGGACATATAAAATGTGTATAGAATCGTCCTCTTATTTAGTGGTCCCCAACCAGTGGCTCTCCATCTGTTAGGATACGCGGCTGTCAGGCCATGCCGGGAGTTGCCGTTTCCCAACAGCTGGAGAGCCGCAGGTTGGAGACCACTACTCTAGTTCAATGAAAAGTCACGTCATGTATGGATGTTATTCTGGACATAGAAAGTCTCTATTCTTGTGGCAAGTATCTTCGTGCCCTGCAGACAGACGTCTGTTTATTCGTGATCGTTTGCATATTTTGTCTATTACAAGTGGGAAATGAGAACTTATATTTACTTATTGGGGCGCTTTGTTAGGTGACTGAACTGATCAACAATTTGGCATCGGAGTCCCTAAAACTAAGGACAAGGATTCAGGAGTTGGAGAGACTACTGCTGGAAGCCAAGACTGTGCAGGATAAAATGGAGAGAGAGATCACAGGCTACCGGAGCGAACTGTCTGAGCTGAGGTACATATTGGTTGTTCTATTTTTGCCCTGCCCCTATTCATTGACAGCTAGACATGAGGTGGCCATACATCCTAGATAGCTGTCAGACAATCACTCGTTCGGCCGACGGCTATTCTTCCTGACCTCTTGTACACCTGTACGCTCGGCTCTCCCCATGGGGAGAGGGGAACAAGCTGCTGCCAATCACCTCTGGCGGCGACTTCCCTCCCGTGAGAACAAAGGATCAGGCATGTTAAAATCCAAAATGCCTCATCCTCGTTCCCATCCTCCCCGTCATCTGTCGTCGGAGAAAAGTAAGGACACGCTCATACAAGTTCAGCTGGTCCCACTGAAATGAGGGCAGACGGCCGACATCCATATAAATGTATGGGCATCTTTAGATACAAAGATAACTTATCTTTTGCTACAATCAGTGCGATTTTCCATCAAAAGTAAAGATGGTAACTGCGAGGTGGTCAGGTGTAGGGACAGCATGCTTCATATCTTGGGATCACTTGAGAGCCACACAACCACCAAGTTTCGAGCTGTATACTGGTTTTTGTTCTCCTTGTGGTTTGCTGTAGACTGCAGCCTCACTCCCTCCAGACCAGAAACCTGTCTGACTGGGAAATATCCTACATTTTTGACAACGACCCCTCATAAACCTGACCCAGCAGGATGTACATGACCAGTTCTTATGGGGTGCTGGGCTTTATAGCAGTGAAGCTCACATTGGATCCTCCTCGGAGATCCTAATACCATATAGTGGGACCTGGCGGGTACCTGAAACCACTTTGAGAAATCCTGGTGTATCTACTTGCAGTAGGAATGAATACACGGTTATCGGAGTTGGTCCCCGCACTATAACTTTTTCCTTCCATATGAAGTGGATCAGAATCCGTGTATCTATTACGTTTTATTTTTCTTCTTCATTCTCCTTTTTCTTCACACTTTCTCTATGTCCAGGTCAGAAAAAAATGTCCTTGTGGCAGACACGCAAGCTCTTCATCATCAGTTCAGCACAATAATTGCAGAGAAGGACCGACAAATTGGAGGTCTGCAGAAAATCCAGGAAACTGCAAAGCGGAGTGATCCGTTGTATAGCGAGAAGGTAAGGATGTATGAAGGGCCCTTTAGATATGGATTTTTAATTTTAAGATATATGTTTAAACACTCCAGGCAAAACTTATACACTCAGTTATGCCTAGTGCAGGGCCTGAGGGGGCGGTGCATGACACAGATTCTCTTTTGTGTTCGTTGAATCCTTGTCATGCTCCGCCCCCTCAGGACGGCACTAGACATAACAGTGTATAAGTTTTGCCTGGAGTGTTGCTTTAAATGCGCTAAAATACACAATGCATTATTGATATGAAAAACTATTGGAACTTCGTTTTAAAACTTCTGACTCATTACATTTGGCAGCTCAAGTGTTGGTTCTCCTTAGGATGTCTGCTGAACATAGTCCATGGAAGCAGATCACGGGAGCTGATGGTATCACTGCCCCAAAGATCCCGGCAAACAACTGGTTTTGCCACGGGAAGTTGCCATCACCTTATTAGTTCCTGTGCAGGGGCTGCTGTATTACCTGCAGTCATTCGATTGGCTGCCAGAGCGAGCGCCTTTTAGCGACTCTCCGTTCTGACTCCTAGGGGGGTGTCCTGGGCAGGGGTGTTCCTTATGTCATCCACGTACCCTAAAAGGCCATCCCAGGCTTTAAATAGTGTTAGTCTTCGGCTAAATTCAGACGAGAAGTAGCTAACCTCTGACGTGAAAAAGTTAGAACCGTGCGTGACTCGTTGTCACGGATCCCCCATAGACTAGAGTCTATGGAGGGGTGCGTGACACGCAGGAAAATAGGACATGTCCTATTTTTTCACGGACCCTTCACACGCTCCGTTGAAACAATGGTCGTGTGAACGGCCATATTGAAATACATGACTCCGTGTGACGGCCGTCCGTAAACTGTTCTCCATTATTTGTTCAGGGCGTGGAGAGAATGGCTCTGGTGGGGAGTCCTGATGCCGCAGAGAAAGGAAATCTGGCTTTAGAAGATAAAGAACAGACAATACACCGATACCTTCATGAAATACGACAGAGAGACCTGATGATACAACAGTTGAATACTAAGGTTAGAGTGTTTTTTATACGTTGGTTCCAAGGCTGGAACAGTCCTGCCGTATGGGGCTTCAACTCTAGTGAATGGCATGACACATGCCCTATATGCATCATATATGCTGCGTGTCTTCCATAGAGAAGAGTGACAGAACTGACCAATCATTAGCAGCCGCCAGCATCTGGGATGTTATCGGAGCACAATAGCGCAGCAATTAGTAATCGTTCTTACCCCTTATCAGTCGGCGTCTTCCTTTACAATAGGATTTGCTGTATGTTAAGTGACATTGATTCTGTCTTCCCTGTAGGCAGTGGGATCTGTGGAGATGAATGCGGTTTTGTCTGCTCAGCTCAAGAGTGTATCTCAGGGATTGAAGGATACTCAGATCAGATACACGGACTTGCAAAATCAGTATTCCATGCTCCAGACAGACCTACAGATGACACGAGTCACTAACCAGGTGAGATCTTAATAAACGGTGTCTGTTCTCATGCAGCCGGTTTACACACATCTCTTCTGGACCATAGAAGGTGTACACATCCTTGGAGGTGGGGTCTGCATCTTCCTGGGATCCTCATCTTCAGGGGTTCCAAAGCTCCCAAGTGTTGTTGATGCTAAAACAATGGCTGGACTCTGATATTAGTGTGTGTGCATCGTTGTCACAGTCCCGCCATCTGTTTAACATCGAAATATGTGCATTGGTAACCCCTGAAGAGAAGAACTAAATTATGGGCACCATGGGCCACCTTACCCCATGGATCCACCGAGAACCTTTTAAGGAGTTGTACAGGATTAGAAAAACATGGCAGATTTCTGCCAAAAACAGCGCCACACCTGTCCACTGGTTGTGTGTGGCATTGCAGCTCAGCCCCATTCACTTCGATAGAGCTGAGATACTTGCAACCTATAGGTAGGTTTCATGCTGTTTCTAGAAGAAAGCATCCATGTTTTTCAAATCCTGTACAACCCCTTTAAGTGGCCGATGTTCTTGTTAATCTGGCGTGGAACTATTTTGTCCAATGCCAGATTTTCAGTATCCTCAGACCATCTGGTGCAAGACTAATGGACTCTAGTTTTGCTTTTTTTTTTTTTATGTAGACATATTTACGTATAATTGGATAACTATAATCCTAGTGTATATAAGCCAACCAGGAGATCTTTAGATCTTGTTCACACACAGTGCAGTTTTTTCTTTTTTTTTTTTTTTTTTGTCTGAGCCAATATCAATAATGAATCCTAAACAGAGTAAAAGTGACTTTTTTTTTTTTTAGATTTTATTTTTATTCTGGCAAAGAAAAACTACTTTGTGTGAAAACGGTCCAGAAAGTCCATGCTTTACGTGGACAGTCCATTGATTTTTTTGGGAATGTGTAATGCTCTGTTTCCCCTCTTGAGGCGCTGCAGGGGTACTAAACACTTGCTGCAGAGTTCTCCTACAAATACAGATAAATGCTTCACTACCCAGGAATGGGACACCTCTGTGATCACTGTTTATTTAGGGGGATTCTGAACAATTCTGTTTTGCTATGAGTGGACAGCCCCTGTTTTTTTTTTTCTTGTGTGCTTTCTTTAATATTGGTTGGTTGTAATTTTGAGCTTAAGGCCAGCATCACGCACGCAGTTTTTATAGCCAAAGCCAAAAGTGGATCCAAAATTAACATAAGCTATGAAGAAAAGACTGATACGTCTCCTTTTTATTTATTTAAAAAAAAAAAAAAAAATCTTATTCACATTTTTATTGGTTTTAATACAAACAGGTATAAAACACAGTGGAGGGAATGCCTCCGTACACTAGAAGGAAAATAACATACAAGGGCGAAGCCCAAACAGGAAAGTGCATCACATCCCATGACATATATATATATCAGCAGTATGAATAAACATAATAAATAGGAGCATTGCATAAGGATGAAACAGAGAGAGAACCGCTCAGTCCACTAGACAGGGGAAGGTAAAGAATAGAGAGAGGACGTAGATGGGCAAAGGAGGGATAAGGTGAGGCACAAGTCATGGGGAGCCTGGACTCCAGTTCCGGATTATCATGAGTAAAAAGGAGTAAGAGCAGCTATGCACATAGCAAAGGCATGGTCGGAGCAGCAAAAGCCCATGAAACTGCACGGAGCATCTCCTCGTGGTAAGTCTCATCGGAAGGGGGGGGGGGGGGGGTCGTGTCTCAAGTTACTACATAGGTGGAAGAAGAGAGGAACGTAATCCATTGAGACCATGTGGACGTGTATCTTGCAGAAGCAGCCGGGGAATGGGCCAGCAGGTGTTCCAGCCTCTGTATCAAGGCAACCTCCTGAAACCACTCGTCTAACATTGGGGGAGCTGCCGTTTTCCACCTGCGTGGGATTACCGATTTTTGCAGCTTGGAGGAGATGTCTATTTAGGGACGTCTCCTTTCTTTTTTTTTTTATCCAAAAACCTGAGCCAAAAAGTGAATCAAAATTGTGCGTGTGCGTGATACTAGCCTCAGGCTACATTAAGACGAGCGTAGCTGACCTTCGATGTGAAAACCTGCAGTTCTTCACGTCCGAGGTGAACCCGTGCGGGGCGCGTTATCACGGACTAGAGTCTATAGAGGAATGCGTGACACGAAGTAAAATAGGACATGTCCTATTTTTTTTCACGGACCCTTCACGCTGCGCTGAAACAAGTCGTGCGAACGCCCGTTGTCTTAACGCCAGTCACATGGACTACATATACGCTGGTCTGAACGAGCCCTTAAAGTGATCAAGGAATGGCTGCAACAAGCTGCTATAACTAATCTAAAGCTGTAGCGTTCTAGATAAATATGCAAGAACAATCTATTGATTTCCACTGGTATTGGTCCCTTTTTGTCTCCTGAATTGCTAACTCCTCTACCTGTTCCTTGCAGAATGACATCATGACCGAGGTTCCCCCCGGAGCTCCCCAGGAGAGGGCAAACGTTCTGGTGGAAATAGACAATGCCGAACTATCTGACCTGAGAAGGAGGTTTGTTAATGTTGCTGTATTCTCTCCAGAGACCCTTCCCCGTTTCCATAAAGAGAGCGCAATCTCTCCACCGTCCGTGAGAAAAATGATATTCTGTCAGAAGACTCCTAGTCCTTGTAGCACGGGTCCGGGCCGGCGTATAGAGCCGGGAGAGGTCGTCGTCCTCTGGGGAGATACAAAAAGAGATTTTTATTTAGACCTTCTGTAGCAGATAATGGCCATGTCCGAGCAGGAGGATTCTCTACAGATGTCAACACATAGGACAAGTCCTTTTTTTTTAATTTTTATTATCTATTTGAGACACCCATAGGATTTCCATACAGGATAGTATTGAATAGGCGATGTTCACGTCAATATGTGGATTGGTAACAACGGCAGGCATTTCGACTTATTGTTAGGAAACCAAAGCACAACAGTACGGTTGTTAGAAGTGATCGATACATTTCTTGGCGTGGTCATGAAATGGTTAAAGGCCCTGAATGAATGTATTTTTTTTTTCTATTTAGACTTGCAGAGGCCGAACTCCGTCATGATGCTACACAACAAGAGCTCTCCGTGGTGTCTGACAGGCTGGCGGAGGAAAAGGCCCAGAGAGAAGCTGCAGAGGAGGCGCTACAGCTCACCGAACAGCAGAATAAGAGGTTTGGGTTCTTTGTTTAGTATAAAACATTCAAAATTCTTGCCTGATATATGATAAACTCCGGCCGGATCTGCTGGTTAATACCAATATGGGAATGTATATATTTGCAATTAATATTTTATTGCTCCAATGCTTCGTCTTGATTTAAAATGTCCTGCCGTTCTGGGTCTACAGCTCCTATGTAGACCTAACTGCTTCCGGGCTCTGTACATAGCATTATGTGCCATAACATCCGGTGCCCGCAGGCCACAGGAGCGGCTGATCGGTGCGGGGTCCGGGTGTCGGACCCGCACCGAAGATATACTGATGACCTATCCGGTGGATAGGTCATCCGTTGTCAGAAGGTGGAAAACCCCTTTAATAAAGTGTTTCAGATTAAAGAATTGTGAATAGTGGGAAATCTGATTCTTCACCAGTACCCTATAAAATCATTCACTGACTACAGGCTGCTGTTTACAGTAGCCTGTATCCTGCTCATAGAGCGGTAGACACAGCATGTTGTTAAACGACCCATGTCTGCTGACCGAGAAGCCACAGGGACATGGATAAGCAGGACTATAGTAAGGGGTTTGGGGTCCCTGCCACTGATCTTATTTGTTATCAGATCACCCACTGACGTAACCCTAATCTGGAATTATTAACACAAGGTGGAGCTATGTTTTATATTAAATTGGTCACCTTACCCATCTAGTGATGCCCTGGTTCCCTTCTTTCCTCTTTTGGAGACGCGCCATCCATAATGACTAGTCGCATGACCGGATCATGCAGTAGGTCCAGTGATGTACACGTATAGTGCAGTCAGTAAGGATGGCCTGTCACTGGCAACTCCTGGTTTCCAGCAAGGTGGAGGACCTGGGCATAAGTAGCACAATTTACATTAAAAAGGTTGTCCCATGAAGACCACCCTGTCCATCTACAGGGATATAATATTGGTCAACTTACCTTGCACGCATCTCCGGCGGACTCCTATGGTAACAACGTTCCAAAAAACAAGGGCAGACCGGCACCATGTATCTCCTAAAACTCTTCTTCATTTACGTTCAATTAAAACTCCCATCATAGAACTGTGACCCCCACTCTGTAAGAGCAGCTCCGGTTCTGGCATATTAGAGTCTGAATGCCATATATTACTAGGTTTTCCCTGTAATGTTTGTCGGCTGCGGCTTCTTCCGGCAAAATAATGTGGAAGGAAGGGGATGGGGATGTCTTTAAGAAGCACTTTACATACATTTTTTTTTTCCATTTCCGGACTCCCAGCAGAGGGAGTATCAGGTCCTACATCTCAGGGAAAATGTATTTATTTTCCTTAAACCGATTGTGGTGGATTCCGGTATTGCATAAATATCTAATGTATGACTTCTGTAGGGAGAAACCGCCACTGTATAACAGTTTTAGGATCTCTCATTCACAAGTTATTGGTCCTATTGGCTGATTAATAGAGGTTCCGATCCTCAAAATCTGCAGTGAAAGAAAATGTGCGGTTTGAGTAGGGCAAAGTCTCTTATCTGCCTTCAGTTTATCTGCAATTCTCACCTGAGATGAAGACCAGAATAATCTAGGACAGGCCGGGTGTCGGGGACATGCTGTCTGACAATCCTATAAAAAGAACTGGTTGTTAGGCAGCGTGCCCCTAGTAACCAGCCTGTCCTAAATTACTGAAAGCTGGATATGAACTGTGATGACGTCAGAGGAGTGAAAAATAACATGACGGCAGTGCCAAACCTCAACTACAAGTCCGGGTTCCCACGTGGCATAAATGCTGCGGAATTTCCGCAATAGAATTCTGTGCGAAAATTCCGCAGCATTTACAGTATCCGCAAAGTGGATGAGATTTAAAATATCTCTTGGCCACGCAGCGGAAAAAAATGCAGCGTAAACGTTAATAACTTGAACTGCGTTGCGGAATTTAATTCTGCAGCGATTACACCGCAAAAAAACCAAAAACATACTTGCCCAGAACGCCCTCCTTCTTCCCGCAGTCCGGCCTCCTAACGTTGCATCCCATGTGACCACTGCAGCCAATCACAGGATGCAGCGTCACATGGCCTACAAAGACATCCCGGGAGGCTGGACTACACGCAGAAGAGTAAGTATGATCGTTTCGCTTTTCTCTGCTGCGGAAATTCCGTTCTAAAAACCGCACCACAATGTGGTGCTATTTTTTCGTATGGAATGTACTGCGAGTTCCAGGCCGGATAGGCTGTGTGATTTTTATGCAGCGTATCTGACCCGTGGGAACCCGGCCTAAGGCTACATGCACATGTTGCGGAATTTGGTGCAGAAAATATGTGTCCAAACCGCAGGTAAAATCTGCACCGAATAGTGCGTTATCTTTATGCGTTATATGCGGTTTTTACATTTTGGTGGATTTGTCGCACGAAAATACATGTGGGAAATCCGCACATAGTATGGATTGTGTGCATTTGGCCTAAGTGCATACACTCGAGCAGCATATTTGTTACAAACATTTCTGCAATCGTTCCATCTGAATGTGGTGAGTAACAATGCACATGCTGTAGAAGCCACCAAAGTCAGATGAATGGAACAGATTTTAAGTCGCATGAGATCTGTTGCGTGTAAATTTACCCTAATTCACACTCCATCATATCGATCATCAGAATGCAGAATGCAGGCTGCCATTTACTGCAGCTTGTACTCTGCCTATAGTGCTGGAGATATGGACTGTCATAAAACAGCGAGCTCACAGGAAAACCACTGGGAATCTGAATTCCTCATGGTTCCTTTCTTTTTTTTTTCTTTTTTTTAACCTGGGACACTAACCTATAAAAGTGCAGAGTCTGGTAATAATCCTGTATTATTTAGGGTGCTACTATATATTCAATTCACTGAGATCTAAATCTGAACAGACACCTATGCACCTGGGAGTATTTTAATATGATGGTCACATTTGTTAAATAGTCTACCAAAGTTTCCTTTACCTGCCTCATATTGACCGACTAGGACTACTGAAGAAGACTCTGCAGTGCCCATTTAGTGCTGCGTCCCTGTCACTGTTTTTCCCTGCACAGAGGTCGACCCAGTTATGCATGAAACCGCAGCCAGCTCCATTTACTTGAATAGGGCCGTGCTGCGGGTCCCTGCACAGTGGGTGGCCGGGGGTGACGCAGGGCTAAGTGGGCGCTGCAGACTCTTTACTCTCAGTATTGGTGGGGGTCCCTTTGGTCGAACCCCCATACCTATTATAAAGTGATGGAATTTCCTAGCAATACGCCATCAGTTTATAAGATGGGGGGGGGGGGGGGTACCCCTTTAAATGAGTACAAACATTCTATTATTCTGATTTTCTTCGCTCCTCGTGTAATCTATGTCTGCAAATGCCACCTAATTATCCAGAACTGGCACAGCCGTCCTCATTTACAAATGTGTTGTGTCTGTCTGTTTTAGGCTCGAAACAAAGTCATCTTCCAGAGACTACGAGTTCTCTCTCCAGATGGAGTCCGACGACGAACGGGAAGCCTTAATCATTGATCCTACTCAGAATATAACTCTGCGAACAGTAAATTCCTATTCGATGGCATACATTGCAAATATCAACATGGCCCCCTCCCCTTTATGGCGCTGCGTTTTGCCACCCAGGACAGAAGGGCCTGGTATTGGTTGCCCCCTTTACGCCCTTTCTAAGACCCTTGGGTTAATTCCACACCCCTCCTTTGCTAACCATGCAGTTCTTTTCTAGAAGGGGGAGTCCTGCACAGATTCTCACCACTTAAGGCTACGTTCACACGAGCTTGACAGATTTCCGCAAGTAGATGTAGTCTGTGTGCTTTGCATTATTGCATCTGTGCTTTGCGAGTGACGTGTGTTTTTCACGCACTCACAAAAGCACGTCTTTCAACAGAATTGATGCGCAATGTGCATCTGTGTGTGCTGTCCGTGATTTTCATGCAACCGTTGACTTCAATGGGCGTGTAGGTGCGTGAAATCTCCATGTGTGAATGGCTCCATTGAAGTCAATGGGTCCGTGTGCGGTGCGCGAATTGCACGCACAGCACACCGTCGAATTTTACGCTCGTCTGAATGAGCCCTTAGGCCCTTTTACATGCGCCAATTATCTGGCAAACGCGCATACATGTGAACTCTCGTTCCCGATCATTGTTTATGCTGCAAAAATTATCGTTTTCGGAAGCACATCTTCCTGTGTAAACATCAATGTGCTGCCGACATGATGGAAATGCACCGGGGGCGAACGATTGTGGTAACGAATGCTCCTTGTCAAACATTACCGATCATAGCTCCATGTGCAAGGAGCAAAATGGCGCCAAACGAGCTGTCGTGTTGAGTGGCGCTCGTTTACACGGCCCATGTATGAGGACCCTTAGTAGCAAAGGGGTTAGGACCAGCCAGGTCTGGGCCCCTTTCTCTCCATGGGCCCCTTAGCAGTCTCATGTTCTGCCTCTCTGCTACGTACGCCTTGTCTGTTCTATCGATACTAATTTCACTTCAGCCAGTCAATATCGGGAAACATTGGGCTACTGTAGCCACAATCTGAAGTCCTGAGCACATTACTGATTTATGGAGAAACCACAATCACTTGGTGACAATTAATTTTATTTTTTTTAACTTTTCTTGTAGATCAAGAGCTGTAACGTGTCTGTACGGAGGTGGCTGCATGGTCGAAGTCTTTACTGCTCGAAGTTGCTGACCTCCAGATCGAAATCTCGCTATTTGTTCCTCACCTACCTGTTAGGACTGCACGTCCTCATCTTAATGTGCCTGACTGGAGCGCTATAACACAGGAGAGGTTTCTGAGCAATGTACTACTCTGTTAACTCTTGTTACGCCAGACTTTCTTTGGAGAAAGAGAACAGGTTAGGAGCACGACAAATGACTGAGTCTTGAAACATGGAGCATATTGGACCTTGTCAATGGTTGGAAACATAAAAGTGGATGTGAGGGATATGGACGCAGCGGGGGAGGGGGAGGTGGTAGATGCTAGATATGCATGGTGTCATTGTGCAGCAGTCAGAAAGTGAGGTCCTCGGGGACCATGGAGACATCAACCTTGCAAACCACGCCATAGATATACGAATGTCCATCGCTCCCATGTATATAGCACTTAGGTCGGTCTATGTACTATCGCTTGAAAATCCTACTACTGAGAGTCCATAAAGAAGCCAGGCCGACCGAGACTTGAGAGATCCAGGGACACCCAGACATGTAATACCGGTAACGCTAAAAGGAAAATATAGATCGATAGCGGAGTGGTGATAGCCGGTAACAATGGCCGGGTTATCTGCAGATACTTTGCACTCGCCTTTTGACCAGTGTGAACTGATATGTATTAAATATATATTAAAAACCGTAATAATAATAATCTGATACAAGACGAATATCAGTTGGGCAGAGATCCAGGAAACGTTATCACGGTCTATCCCCTGATATGTTTACAGGCGCACAGTTAATGGCGTTTTATAAAAATAGAAAAAAAAACGTTTTTTTCTCAAACAGCGCCACTCTTGTTCTTGGGCTGAGTCTGGTATTGCAGCTCATGCCCAAGTGAATGGGGTTGAGCAACAACACTTGGCATAGCCTTTGGCCCAGAGTGGCGCTGTCTATGGGGGGTTAGGGGGGGTCAGGAGACATTTTAATTCACAAAACTTTTTTTTAAAGTAACACTCCACGCAAATTGAACAACATTTTGTTATCCAGTGCAGCCCCTGATGGCACAGAGCAGGCCACAGGGAACTAAAAAACGAGAGAATCTGTGTCATGCACCGTCCCCTGCGGCCCGGCACTGAGCATAACACAATGGGGGGGGAGATTTCTCAATTCTGTCTTAAAATTTGACAGGAGAAAACGAGAACAGACGCAAACTGCGCCAAATTTGTTACAGTAGCGCACACTGCATGGTAAATTTGGCGCCTCTCGTTAGACAATTTTTTTTCCTTTTCTTATGCCACCTCTTGGCGTATTTCACACCAGTATTTAGCATAAAAAAAAATTACGCATGACATTAATAAGTCTGGTGCATTTTGCTGCTGCCCCTTTTTTTAAAAAAAAAAAAAAAAAAAAACCTTTTCAAAACGGTCTATGAAGGTGTCGAGCGTCTAAAACACATGCCGTGTGCGCCACTTTTTGGGCGCAGTCTGTTACATAATTCTGGTGCATTTTGCTTAGTATATCTCTACCAGTGTATGCGTTTTGCCTGCAGTGTTTCTTTAAAGGGTAAACTTTTAACATAGTGACAGGTCAGAAGTTTTGATTGGTGGGGATTCGAGCACGGAGACCCCCACCGATAGCTAAAACGAAGCGGCAGAAGCGCTCAGGCGAGCCTTGTGCCGCTCAGTTTCGGATCGGCTTTCTTCGGAAAGCTGAACAAGTGGTGTTTTTGGCTCAATAGAAAGTCTATGAACCCGTACACCGCTCCCGAGGAAAGCCGATCAGAAACCAGCGCTTCTGCCGCTTCGTTTTAGCGATCGGTGGAGGTCCCCGTGCTGATCAAAACTTCTGACATGTCGTATGTCAAAAGTTTTTAAAAAGTTTTTTGTTTTCCTCTAAGATTCTTCCCGCACAGGAGATCACTGCTGAGTAGGACGCACTACTGACTTATATACAGGGTGAGAAGCACATTGCAGATATTACTCCATAATCTACGCTCACCCTCATTCTATTGCTGCTGCTGTGTGTGTATAATATATATATATACAGACCTGTCACTGCTATGTGTAACCTATACTGTATATTTTGGTCGTCATGTAAAATAAGTATATATGATATATTTGCTAAAAGAAGAAGAAAGTTCTTACTGTATATAACTTGCTGCTCCCAGATGATCTATTAAAAATCAAGACTTGAATTGCTGTAAATTGGGGTTCTTTTCTATAGAGATGTTATTTTATCAGTTTGGGCTATCTAGAATTGTTTTCCGCTTCTTGGTGTGTGGAAGGGAAGTTTTAAAGTGCAATAAATGAATGCAATACCGATTTGTTGTGTCGTCTTAAAATCCTATAATATCCAGTCAGTCAAGTTATTAGGCTCCATCTACGTGACCCGGAGCTAGCGTGCTGACCTATTGTACGAGCCGATGGCACCGAATTATGGCGTCCAAGCCGTGCCACAACTGTCTGTCTGAATTCTGAGGCATACGGAGGTACAGGAGGGTTCATAGACTTCTATGGGGGCCATATCAGGATTTTGTATAAGGCCCCATGCACACGAATAATTACGGGCCCATATACTTCTATTGGCCACGGGTACCTTCCTGTTTGCGTACGGGAAGGTGCCCGTGCCGTTGAAAAATATAGAACATGTCCTATTTCAGGCTGTAATTACGGCACCGGCAGGCCCATAGAAGTCTATGGGGCTCCCGTAATTATGGGTGGCTACGTGTGTGTGCACCTGTAATTACGGGAGCGTTGCTGGGCGACGTCAGGTTATTTAAATGTTTGAATAAAGAGAAACAGAAAATGGCGTCTGAGCGATCATGTGACATTTCCAGCCCCCTTTTTTTACGGGTCCGTAAATACGGGTGGAATACGGATGACAACTGACCCATGTTTACAGGCACGGGTCCGTATATACGGGTTAAAAACGTGTGACAATGGGCCTGTATTTACGGCCCGTATTTACGGGAGAGAAAAAATACGGTCGTGTGCATGGGGCCCAACTCAGAGGTTGTAAGCAGCCATAATACGCCCATGTGCTTGAGCCCTTAGAGATGTGTATATGGTATTCACACGTAGTATATGAAGTTGCAGGACTTTTGATAGAATGTGGTTGTAGGTCTACCTTTTTAAGACCTCTGCTTGCTTGTCAGTAAATAGACTCTTTTTTTTGCTTACATCCAGAGGTTTCAAAACCTTCCTGATTCTGTCCAAATGACACAGGTGCATGGCTTGTTACAGTGCATCAGAGCTCTGTCTTCTAAAGAGCTGCACACTTGTCAGAAAAACATGATTGGAATGTGTGATAAGCTTTTGGATGTAAACCAGAATGAAATCAAATTACAAACAGCAAGCAGAGATCTTGAAAGTGATGACAACTGGAATCATAGTATATTAAAAACTTGCAGAACTTTACAATATGCATAAAGCTATTAACTAAAACCCTTATAAGGCTGCAATCTGTATTGGCGAATCCTATGGCTATGGGAATTATTAGTCAAACTTCAGTGGTTGGCGCGTACAATCCTCTTATATCTACAATTTAAAGGGGTTCTCTAGTTCAAAGATCTTCTCAAATGCCCTATGAGGTTTCCTTATACTGGATGGTGGATCATCCCCATTTTTGATTGATTTCAATGGGTAACATGTAATGTTTCATAGAAAACAAGGACTCACCAGCTACTCCTGTCAGGGTAAAACTTCCTTTTCCCTGTTATTTCACACCGAATAACCACCTCTGAATGTTGGAATCTGAGGGCATGCGTGGAAAAAGTACACCAGACAGACAAATGTTGGTACACATCTTCCCTCAGTTAAGTAGGAAGTAAGAACTGAACTTTTTATTGAACAAAGAAAGAAACACAATCTCCTCCCTAGAGATGTGGGATGTGCTTAAGCCCCATTGGCTCCTCAGCTGTAAGTTCTTCTGTACACTCCTCTTGCATTCCAGGGGCGGTGTCTCCATAGGCGTGCCCCTGATACAGGTTCCATCTTGTTTCATTTACAAATCTTTGTGGAATATACTGATATAAAGCAATAATGTTTTTGAAAACAATATACATGGTAATGATCCCTGACACTCCAACAGTAGGACCCCCACAATGAGCATATGGTCTGGAGACCCTTCTAACAAAACCTCATTCAGCTATTTCTTCACTGAACTTAATTAAGAATGACCGTGCAGAGACTACTCCATCATAAGGACCAGGCACCCCCATTCTCTGGATTGTTGGAGGTCCTAAGATTGATTAGACTTTTATGCCATAAAGTGTGGAAACCCCTTTAAGCCACGTCACTTACAGGGAGTCTATCATCATTTTTGAGGCTCCCAAACTGCTAACCAGGCTAGTTCACTATAGGGGAAAGCAGTAGAAATATACCTCGATTCTATACCTGCCTCCTTGCATCAGTCTAAAGGCCATATTACACGGCCCAATGATCGTTGCCCTGTGTAATAAGGGCAATGATCGGCCGATTAACAAGCAAACGCTCGTTCATTGGCTGATCTGCTCTTTTATGCAGAATTGATAACAGGGAGCCGTGCGGCCGACACGATGAAAACGTATACGGACAAGCGATAGTAGTTCATAGCGCTCGTTCCCATACATAACCAATCATTGCTCCATGTGATGGGAACAAAAGAGTGCCGATGAATGAGCTGTCTCGTTTACACAGCCCACGACTGGCTGAGTAATAGTACCTTTAGTTGGATTCTGCCACGTGCCGTATGCAAATTAGGTTTCCAGTCCGCCAAACCGGGAAGTGTCCGTCCTCTAGAGCACCGACCACTCCCCTCGGTGGTTGACTGACTGCTCTACTTGTCTTCAGCATCATATGTGTAGTGCCATCGGTCAACTGCAAAGGAGAGGGTTTGGAGCTCAAGATGCCTCCACTTTATGCTCGGTGATGCTTGGACATACACATCGTACAGCCGGGATGAAGTGCGCGTGGAGTGTATGTAAGAAGGCATATTGTCATGATGTGTAATATACGGAGCCTGGAGGGTTGCGACAGATGCAGAATGGAAGCCGCCACACAAAATAAGTCAGATGAGGATTTAACCAACAGATGATGTGTTTTAACTCATTGAAGGAAATCCGGCTTCTACCGAAACAATCAAATAAGTACACAAAGCTTAAAGGGAACCAGTCACCAGCATAATTATCATCTAAGTCGGCTCCGAAACTTTAGTGTTCAGTTTTTTTTTTAGTGTTCACGCGCCATGTGCTGAGGAGCATAAGAGTCATATCTTCATTCCTCAAGCCTTTCCGAGTTAACCCCACCTCCTTACTTTTGATAGCCCCTCGCCTCCCCCCAGCACACGCAAAATCCCATGCTTGCGCATCGATGTTCTGGTGCGTGCGCACAATGGGACGCTATAGTGGCGCATGCGCAGTAACTAGATATGAGGCCCGGACGAAGCAGGGAAGTAGTAACAGTATTAGCAAAAAAAATGCTATAAAAGGAAGCCTAAACGGGATGTTTTCGATTTTGCAGCTAATCCCCATTCACGTTATCACCAGACACGGCCCATGGACAAGAATGGTGCCGTTTCTGAGGACAAAAAGCAGATCCCGGACAAACCCCCAAGATTATGACTAGTAACAGTATCTTGTGAGGGATCAAGACTCCCTGGTGACCTTGTTTCTTTGGTCAGTTCTGAAGACACAGGGATGTATACAGCAACTTTTCTGTAGTAGGGTATGTTCACACAGGGCAGGTAAAAGTACACAGCTATCCGCACTGGACGCCACAGGAATTTCCGTCCAAAATACTGCACGAAAAATTGTAGTGCCGTTTTTTGGCCAGAATGTCCGCTGCGGAAAACAGCACGTAAAAAAAAGTCTATACTTGCCCGTAGCCACGACGACGTGTCCCTCGGACGTCCTGCAGACCGGCCACCCTGGGATATTGTTTCATCACATGTGACTGCTGCAGCCTGTGATTGGCTGCAGCAGTCACATGGGCTGAAACTTCATCCCAGGGGGCCGGGCTGGATGCAGGAGCAGAGTGACCTGGGTAAGTGCAGGTTTAATGTTTCTTTCTGAGTTGGGATTTTTGGGAGGCGAAATTGCCGCTTTTCCGCTGCAAAAATCGCAACATCTGCTATTTATTGCGGGTTTTACCTCCCCATTTCAATGGGAACGACCCAAAACAGAAAACCAGTGCTTCCGCAACATCAGCGGACATGCTGCAGATTTTTTAAAAAGGCACCGCAGGTCAATCTATAAACAGTTTTTTGGCACGCTGTGTAGGAATGAGATTTGTTCGTCTCATCCACTCTGCTGCTACTGTATTACGCTGCGAATTTTCCGCAATGAAATCAGTTGTGGAAAATCCGCAGTATTTACCTATGTGTGGACTTAAGGGCCATGATGCTTTTCTGCAAAGTGCCACATTGAAACACCTTTCTGCTGTGACAGGGACCAGATCTGACAACTGCTGTGCACATTGGGAGGGGGTGGGGGCAGATTTACCACAAACAGCAGCTCAAACCTCTGGTGTTCACTTCAAGCAGCACAAATTTCAATTTCAGGCGGACTTGTCCTTTAATGCCATTCACCGTGCAATGACGTTTGTCAACGAGCCGACATGCTCAACCATCACAACATAAATGAGATCTCCGCTGTTACAAGTCTTCCCACCGATACCATATCCGCTGTGGGCTGTTCTGCGCTGAACTGTTGCCCTTTCCTTGATCATGTACATGAGAAATAAGAAGATGATGGCAAGGAACGTGTCAAAAGCAAACAGCAATGATCCTGTGGATGGGAGCGGAACGCAGAACTCTTCCGTCCGTGCAGGTTTTATTAGAAGTTTTGATATTTCATTTTGCATTTATCAAGAAAAAGTTCATCGTCCCATTATCACCATGCAGAAAACACATAACCTGAAGGGGATTGGCTTTAAATAACGGGTGCTTGGGCACACCAGAGGATCCAGGGGCATAACTATGGGGGTGCAGAGGTAGCCATCCTACCCGGGCCCTGGTGTCTGAGGGGGTCGAAATGGCCCCAATGCTAAATAAGAAGACACCGGTATTATAAATGGCGCATGGTAGGTACATGGTTGGGCCCAGAAGCTTCGGGTTACGACTCTGGTAGGATCCTCTAGTATTGTGTTGGATCAGTCCGACTCTGCATGGGGTAGAGTGCCACTTAACATTTTTAGGTGAAAGTTTGTAATAAAGATAATGTGGTAATTGGGTCCTTAAAATGACATCTCGGGGATCCCCACTGCAGGATTGTTCTGTGGACTGTTTGTAAACCTACCGCATACATTGAACCCTATGTATATACACACCGCAATTCTGCATAAACTTTTAAATAAATCAACACATTTTTTAATATATGATGTTTTTAAATTATTCACCATTTTCAAGATTTCTGCTTACTTTCAGAGGATGGAGACATTCAGGCTGAAAACTTGCTTTAATCAAATGCTACTCACAGCTACGGATTTGTTACAATGTAGCTAAAGTAATGAGCTAAACGCAGCAGCAGCACAAATCTCTCCCCTGTCCTGCTAATTTGCTACAATGTATCAGCGTAGGTAAGAGCTATTAGCCTGGAGTCCATGACCAGAGAGAGATTTGTGCTGCTGCGTATAGCTCAGAGGATTGCCTAGATTGATACATTGAAACAAATTTAAGCAAAGTTAGATACGACAGGTTTTCAGATCCTGAATGTTTCTATTCACTGACAGAATGCAGAGATCCTGTGTCATCTAGATTTGGTAAATGATAATATTAGGGGGCTTTTTAAGAGCTCAGACCTACACCAAATCCAAATCTAAGGGGAACAGTCATCAATATCAATAATGAACCTCTTCATTTCCGGATTGTACGTTTTTTTACTGCGTTTTCAGGACTACATCACATCTCATTAGCGTATAAAAAGTCCCATTGATATGCACAAGGTGACGTTCCAAAAGAAAGACACAGGCCGCACTGTGACCTATTCATTTGTTGGCCTTTGAAATTTCCTCTGACATGAAACCAATTGTCTAAATGCTGAATATCGGATTTCTCGGATTGGAAAATGTCAAACGGCGACACGATCAACGAGAAACAGTTTCCACATGGTCACAGGTTTCTCCGGCAGACATTTAAAGGTTGGAAAGGTCCTCAGTATTCAGCTGATAACAGAGACACCTGCCACACAGTGTAAACCGGCCATAGGACGCTGCTGGCGCTGGTATAACTGGAGTACAGATTGTCTCCTGCTATTATAGAATACATGTCTATGCTAAAGCGACCACAGACAGACTGAAGCGCGCCATATTGAGGGAGGGGATTGAGTGTTTCAGAGATTTTTCGACATGCTGGAAAAAGTTTGGGTCATGACGCCTTCCTGACATTTTGTTATAGAAGAAGGAACTGTTTGGCTGAACTGACAGAGGTTGTATCGCTCTCTCTCAGCAGATTCTATGTATACAGGATACATAAAAAGCAGTATCATAAAAAGTAAAAAAAAAAAAAATTAATAAAAAGGCAATTAAAAAAATAATTCTATTCAAAACGTGTACATGTCCTATAAGCTGGAGCCCAGGGTACATCATGCATGAGGGGAGAGGCAGCACTCTTTTTTCCCTTTGGTTGAGAGCCGATTGCGGCACAACAGTTGCCAGTTACACCATATGAGGGACATTTACTAATACTCGTACACTTGCTTTTAGATATGCCAGGTCAATGAAACACCCAGGGTCAGTTCACACGTTGCGTAAATACTGTGGATTTTCCACTACGGAATTAGTTGCAGAAAATCCGCAGCAAATACAGTAGCAGCAAAGTGGATGAGATAAAACAAATCTCATCCACAGGCTGCGTATATACTGCGCGAAAAAAGGGCTCAGAAATAGACCTGCGGTGCATCATGTCAGTTGTATTTGCCTAAACGCTGCTTATTTGTTGCGGATTTTCCCCATTGAATTCAATGGTAGGTAAAACCCACAAAAAAAAAAGCAGATGTGTTTGCGGCAGGTTCACAGCGAGTCCGCCGCAAGAAACGCAACTCAATAAAAATCTTATACTTACCCAGAAGTCTGTGTTTCTTCCTCCAGTCCGGCCTCCAGGGATGATGTTTCATCCCATGTGACCGCTGCAGCCAAACACAGGCTCTAGCAGCGGTCACATGGAATAAAAGTCATCCCAGGCGGCCGGCCTGAGTGACAACAGAGGGCCGGCCTCCTGGGATGACGCTTCATCTCACGTGACCGTCGCTGCAGCCAATGACAGGCTGCAGTCTCCTGGGATGAAACGTCATCCCAGGAGGCAGACCGGCTAAGTGCTGCAGTTTTGATGCAGCGGACATGTCGGGCGAAAAACGACACCACAGTTTGGTGTGTTTTTTTACCTAGCGTATCCGCGCCGTGTGAACTCAGCTCTATTGGGGAATACGGAGACACTATTGCGCCACAGCGGGCTGTATCAGTCATCGCTCAGCAATTCTTCTCTGAACAGAAAATTAAAAGAAATCTTCAATAAATCAATTGCACTTGGAAGTCTGCAAAAGTGGCAATGACTCCTAATAAATATGCCCCTTGTCACCAGTGTAGCCAGTTTCTCAATGCAATGAATTCTTAATTCTCCCCTAATGTGTGCAGTTCAATAAAATTGTACCCCGCTGCTAGGCGCAAGTTGCATTTAAGGGCCCGTTCACATCTACGTTGGAGAAGCCGTCAGGCACCACTGTCACAGATCCAGCTGAAAATACCGGACATAATAGCGGAATGCCTCAGGAACCCATTAAAATCAACAGGTTCTCTCGGGCGCTGATGGTGTTCGTTGGACAACGGAACTAGCGCTTTCGGCATTTTCGTTGTTCTACTTCTCTGACGGAGCAGCACAACAGAAACACCAATGCAGGTCTAAACTAGGCCTAATTACATCTGTAATTACGGACCCATTCATTTCTATGGCCGACAGACACCTTCCTGTATATTTACGGGAAGGTGTCCGGCCTGTAGAAAGCTTCCATACAAATAGGACATGTCCAATTTTTTTAATTTACGGACTGTGCTCCCATACTTTATAATGGGAGCACGGCTCGCAAATGCGGATGACCGTAGCCGCAATCACGGACCGGGATTACGGCTACGGTGTTATGCATGTGGCCTAACTTGTAGATCCTGAGCTCCAATGCAAAATCTGTAACAGCCCCCCCCCCCCCTCGAGTACTATGTGCCAAATATAATACTGGTTTGCTCTAATGTGACCGGGGTCTTTGGGCATAACCAGGGCCTGGGTTCAACTGCTACTTATACTATGATGTATCTACAGGTTTATATAAGCCAATAGCTGTATACATATTTGTTTTTACTGTATTGAAAAGCATGGCCAACTACTCTTTTCAATACATGTGGATCACTACGCGGTATAGCGAGTCAATAAGTGGCGAATGCAACAGTATACACAATTGCTCCATACAGCGGGGGTCATACATTCGGCGTATACCTTGGGAGATTTTCCTGGTGTATATGGGGGAACATGCACATTGGGTACTGTAAATATAGTTTTTCTTAAATTGCTGTAAAGCGCTTGGTTTAAAATCAACACCTCCCAAAATTAAGTGACCAGGGCAAGCTCAAGGGACGCTGGGAGATTTCAGCTCTGAATTCTGCAGAATTGTGAATGCAGCTCTGGAATATAATACAAGGTCAGGATCAGTACAGGATAAGTAATGTAATAGATTTACAAAGTCACCCAACTTTTTATGTAGACTACTATAGGAGTTTACTACATGTAAACTGTAAATTAATGCCCGACGTTGGACATACACAATAATGTTCTCCCTGAAGATATCCTAATTGCAATGCCAGCGGTCATCTTGGATTGTTCGGAGTTGCGTACATCATGATGGAATATATATACGTGCTATGTAAAGAATAGATTATAATAAACCGGAGTATATTGATTAGGTGTCACAGCCAATCTGCCCACTCTTTATAAACATTTATCTGTCCCTTTAACTAGTAAGTTACATAGCGGCGTTGGCTTACGGTTTGCGTTCCTCAGCGCGGGCACAACTAATTACATGGAATAGGACTCACATTCTGTTTATGTTATCAATAAGGAATATCTCAGTGGACTTAGATGAGAATGATGTTACAGAACTGGCTCTGCTACATGTTCCTACACAGCACTCTCCTTTTAACACCACAGGGGAAGCTCCGGTATTGATCATGAAAGATTAAACTATTTCTTACTACAATTACCAGCATATGTTGCTCCGTCTTTTCCACCCTCAGTGCCTGAATTATTAAGCAAGTTCTTCTGAAGTGCAAGGCATTTTCATTAGAAAGCAGAAGAGAAAAGCCTTATTATTTCCTCCTTTAACCCTTAACTATGCGCAGACAGCCGCTAGAAGACGAGAAGAATTTAGAACACAGAGTGGATATATCTTTATATTTGGCGCTGGGGAATTCTGGTCTGGCTGCTTGGAGTTGACAATTACTGTATATAAGTTTCCTATAAGGGGTTATCCAGGTTTTTAAAATTGATGTCCTACCCTTAGAATAGGCCATCAATATTAGATCGGTGGGGGTACCACTCTCGGGACCCCCACCAATCAGCTGTTTAAAGGAGCAGCGGCGCTCGTACGAGTGCCGCAGGTTTTTCATTGTAATGGTTTGTCTTCTCGTTCATACTTGCACGCGCCGTTACATTTGTAGTGGCTATGCAAGGTATTGCACCCGAGTCCCTTCAAACAGCTGATCAGCGGGGGTACTGATAGTCGGACCAACACTGATCTAAATATTAATGGCCTATCCGAAGGATAGGCTATCAATTTTAAAATCCCAGATAACCCCTTTCATGAAGTTCTTTTCATAGCTAATCTTAAAGTGAATGTCCACCGTTGAACACCATTTTTTTTTATATCTAAAATAGGTCCATAATTCCGTGCTTATTAATTTCTTAATATATCTTTATAGTGTTTTTCTGATACAAAATCCCAAAATGTTCTGCATAGCCATGAAGTTAAATGATAAAACTTTAGCTACCTGCAGCCACCACTAGGGGGAGCTTAGGAGCTTACTGCATACACATTAGACATGATAATAAAACAGTATGTTGTAAGCTCCCTCTAGTGGTGGCTGTAGGCAATTTTTTGACAGGCAGAAAAAAATATATATATTTTTAATTGCCAGCGTTTCTGGATGCTTTTTATTTAGCGTTTTTTGCCCGCGGCCGTGCAAAAACGCTGCAAAAAAAAAACCAAACCTCAAAATCGAGCGCCGCAGTTTTTTCCTGCCTCCAATGGATTTCTAAGGGTGGTCAGAGGCGGAAACCGCTTGAAGAAAGAAAATGCAGCTTTTGCCGCCCAGGAAAAACGCCTCTGCCTCCCATTGAAATCAATTTTAAAAACGCCAATTTGGGCCGTTTTTGTTTTGTTTAGTTTTTTACCGATTCCGATGCGGTATCCATGTCAAAAGTAGCAACAAAAACTCTGTGCGGGCTGACCCTTAAAGGGCACCCTGATGTGGAAATTTAAGGGTATGCCATCATTATATCAAGATTTTTTAATAGATATATTGATAAGTGTCTGCAGTGACCAGGCATCTGAATGACTTTTATTACCAGGACAGATGAAATTCCCAGCAATGTTGGAGAAAGGTCCAGAATGAATTGCTCCATAAATGAATATAGATAAAAGGTATAAAGAAGAATAATTTCATATAATGTGTGTTCTACATTCCTCGCCACTGGCAGGACAACGCTATAAGAGAATACCACATTAACGAAGTCACCCACCCACCCTAAGTAACGGATATTGAACTCGTGACCTTCTAAGAGGAAGTCGCAGAGGAGGAATCAATCGCTCCTGACTGGTACAATCCCATACACAGCGGGACGTGAGATCTGGATGCGGAGGTATAAGCTGTTACTGCACCGCGGCCAAACCACTGATCAAATGTTCCATTTATGTTCTTGTTTGTTTTTCTCAGCACTGCACCGGTGTATCGGGAGAAACAACGTAAAAGTTAACATTTAACAAAATTTCCTGGAACTCACAAAGACGAATAGTTGATTTTTCAGGAGTTACATAATGCATTGACCGGCTTTCCAATGAGCAAGTATTGGCGGTGTGTCAGTCATTAGCTTTAGCGGTGGGTCAGGAATCGAAGTCTGGATGCAGAAATTTGTTTTTGGCGTTGCAAGGTTCTAATACATGGCATTATTTTGGGTGCAGGTTTGTATTTTTAGGGTTAAATGAAAAATAAACTTGTGGTATGAAGACACTTGGAGTTCTAGAACACGGACACACTGATACTCTCTGTTCCAGAGCATGGACGCAAAAGCACTTGGATTTTCAAGAGAATGGGACATCGAGGCTTAGAAATGCAGAACTGGGGTGTATAGACTCTGGTGTTCTGAAGCAATGACACATTGACACCCGGAGTTCCTTTATAAGTAGTTGTCTAGTTTAGAAAACCCATTTTCAAATATCCTATTAGGGAATTCTCAGTTAATAGAGGGAGGGTCCTTGTTTTGGATGTATGAGCCAGAGCCAAAAGTGGCTACAAAGAACATCCCACTCCGATAGACCCGGCACCTCAGTGCATTTCATGTACAGCTGATTGATTTCAATGAGTATTGTGTATTACTTTATTTCCCCTGTGGAGGCACTGCAGGGAAATTGAACACTTGCTATCGATTACACGTCCCCTCTCCCACAGACGATCATTGGGGGGTCTCAGTAGAGGGGAACAGTTTAATCAGCATATTATTGGTGATTGTCCAAAGCAGAAAATCACAGGGCAGGGTTACAATAAAAGGTAATATCTCTGTTGTAAAGCTGAAGGTAGATAACACTCCCGTGTATGGCAGCGGATGCCATCATTGGCAATAGTTGACAGGGACCGTTCTTCTCCCTTCTCTGCATAGTGACGACTGCACACGTCACAGAGCATGCCCACTACACTCTCCCAAAGATGTCAAATGGTCACTTTCTGACTGTTGCAGCAGCTCTGGCAAAATGGCTGCCCCCATATAGAATAGTAAATGAATAACTTTTTGCCACATACTTTTGCCGCAATGGTTCCGTCCTCCATGTGAATCATTACTAAGTAAGGGGATGTTTCAACACTTTTTACTGTTAGAGGAGAGGGATGCAGTGCTTAAGCATTTGTGGCATAGCCATAGGATATGCCATAAATGCCTGATAGGTGAGGGTCCCACCGTTAGGACCCTCACCTATCGGGTGAACGGGTGTCTGGTGGGTTGCTTGTTCACAGCCAACTGGCACTCTAAAAGGAGAGGTTGTCGTGCCCTCTCTATTGAAGTTACAGAATGAGATAAGTTCAGGGAATCAGTCAACGGGGGGTCACCGGACCCCGGAGGTGAGGGTTCCAGAGGTGGGTGGATATGCCATATATGCTTAAGTTGAGAATACTTCTTTAATTATAATAAATAGGCAAAATTAATCTAGGAGTGATAAAACCGAAGAGATCCAGAAAGGAGTCTTTCAGTTATGAGGCTCAGTGATGGGGACGTGACGGTGATACGTGAAGAAGGAGACATGTCGGGCCGTTCAGGAGTCAGCGTAATCACAACACACAAGAATGCAGATGGAGAAAATTAACTTACAGGACGCCGAAAAAATTCACTTCCAATCATTATTTATTTACCACTCACAAATAGCGCACGTGCTTCATTTATAATTTAGAGGTTGTAAAAGCGCGACTCCTCTGCACGTTACTTATAACAAGTTTAAATCTTGTATTTTTGCTGTCTAAAGAACTCGCTCACATGAGCGCAATGGTCTGCGTTCCCTGTATAGTTTTTTCTGAAAACGAAGAAGAAAAAGGGGGTACTCCCAGTACAGACATTAATGGCGTATCTCTAGGATGTGCTCTAAAGCTAGGGTCATGGCGCTATTGGCTAAAAGCTACCAGTGCAATGCCAGCCATTACTTCCGCTTCCCTCCAATGGCAGTATGGGTAGAAGTGGTAGTCTGAGACTGTGCTGGTGCCTGGATTAAGATATTAGTGCAGTCTAAGTGAATGGATAGGGCGGGCACAACTGGTCATGTAACTCAGTGCCCGCCACTCCATTTTATTGCAGGAAGAGGGGATGTAGGGGACCGCCAACCCGTCAGTCACTGGTGAGAGGGACAGGGGAAGGAGAGGAGTGCTCGGCAGCAGATCCCTAGTGACCAGTCTGTCTTAGATCAATCAGGTGAAGGACCAGATTAAGGTCTACAGAAGTTGATGCCATAAAATGGGCAAGGAGGCTTGGCAGTTCTCAGAGCATTAAAAAATAAAAATTGCAAATACAAATTTTTCACAAAGCTAGACTATTTAATAATATATTTTCATGCATCAGAATATGTGATGCTTCAGGATAGAATGATACAGAACAGAGATCTACCACCCGGGATCCCAGATGCTTTGTTAACGGCCACATGCCGGGCGCAGGGTTTCCACTGTGCAGCAGAAACTCTGACAAATTAGGAACAAAATGACTCCTGGAGCAACGTCTGTCAAGAAATGTGGGATAGGTAGAGGATATATTCGTAAACGAGCATTCACATGGTCGGGAGATTTATATTCATGTATTCACTGTTTTTATCCGTACAATGGCTTAAATTGTTCCATATTTGTAGTCCTATAACAACAAAAATGTCTTCAGCTTAAAGGGGTTGGCAACTTTATAGTCAAGTTTTTTTAAATGGCCTAAACTTCTTGAACTACCTCCATTGCTTACCCCCTGTGCTGCATTTCAAGACTCCCTGGATCGGCTGTGTGAATAGTGGCCCACGGCGGTAATCCCATCCATAGCTCACAAGATGGTGGCAGTCATGTGATTTACTCACGTGACGGTCTTCCTGACCGCATGCTCTTCTGTGCAGATGCAGGCAGCAGAGTCTTCTGCATCTGCGCATGCGCTGAACGCATTTAGCCAAATGCAAATGCACCGCAGATAAGCAAGCAGTCGGGGAGGCAATCATTTGAGTAAATCACACGACCACCGTCATCTTGAGAGCTATGAACTTGAATTAAACTGGTTATGAAGACCAGCATTAAAGTGCTTCTTATAACTTGACTTTCCAGTCTTAGGCTGTGTTCACATTAGCGTTCGGTTTCCGTTGGTGGGTTCCGTCAAGGAAACCATCAAAAGAAAGGAAACGGAAACCATAGCTTCCGTTTTTAGTACCATTGATTTCAATGGTAATGATTCCGTTGCTAATGTTTCCGTTTGTCTCGGTTCCGTAAGGTTTCCGTTGCTTTGGCGGAATAGCGCAGTTGACTGCGCCATTGTTTCAGTAAAATAAACGGAAAACTTATGGAATGAACACAAACGGAAACATTAGCAACGGAAGCATTACCATTGAAATCAATGGTACTGCAAATGGAAACTATAGTTTCCGTTTGCCTTTCCGTTGATGGGTTCCCCTGACGGAAAGGTCTGACTGAACCCATCAACGGAACCTAACGCTAATGTGAACAGGCCCTAACAGCTGTGTCTATAGAAAATACACTAATTGTTTTGTTTCTGCAGTATCTATTCTTTTTTTTATTCACTTTTTATTACATTTTTTGCATAAAATATCAACAAATGACGGAACTAGAAAGTCAATAGGACCCAACATATGACATTCAGTAAACAATAACTCACAGCCTGTATCGACAAAGAAAATTCTCAATAAAGATTATTCTGTGTTTTGTTGAAGTGAAGAATAAATGGTAAAATGTTCTCACAACCACAGCGCTATTGTTATTATTATTATGATGGTTTTCCCCCGTGTACAAGGCAATGAATTAAAGGGTAACTGACCGTTCGACAAACTTGTGACATGTCATAGAGACTTCGTTTTAGCGATTGGTAGGGGTCTCAGTGCTCGGACCCCCACCAATCAAAACTTCTGACATGTGACACGTTTAGTTAACCCTTTAAGTATATTCATGTAAGATTAGATAGATAGATAGATAGATAGATAGATAGATAGATAGATAGATAGATAGATAGATAGATAGATAGATAGATAGATAGATAGATAGATATGAAATAGGTACATAAATTTGACATAGATAGATATGAGATAGATATTAAATAGATAATAAAAAGATAGATATGTATATATGTATACACATTTGCCTTGTTTATATTGGATATACTAATATACATATGTACAATGATACATTTGTCCTATCAAGTTTAGTAAACATCGATTTGTTTTTTTCAAAAATTTAAAAGAAACACATGCCTGGACGTAACCATGGCAACCAAAATGAAAACACCCATTGTTCACACTGCTGACTGCATTCAGAAAAGTGGAAAATGATGCAATACAGAAACCCGGTTTATATTACAAAGTATTTTCATGACTCAATATCTTTATTTCAAACCTCTTTAATGGCTTATTAATGTTAATAGAATAAGGCCTCACACACACATGGCAAAGCCAAGTATACGGACCCTGTAGGGTGGCACACGGAGTGCCTTTTTTTTTTTGTACTACTGAGTGCTAGACATCCCGTGTGGCGACACATAGTGCCATTGTGAGGCTTCATATTCAGTCATCTGATGGAATGGTGGGTTATGCCAACCCTGTTGTCCCTATAGGTGGTATTCCAAGAATTGGCACCCCACCTTTCCAGCTTATATGGACTAAAATATATTTACCTTTAGGCCGAATTCACACGAGCGTGTTAAACGTCCGTGGGACGGACGTTGAAACAGCGGCTGTCCCACGGACCTATGTAATTGAATGTGGCCGTTCACACAGCCGGTGTTTCAACGGACTGTGTGAAGGGTCCGTGGGAAAATAGGACATGTCCTATCTTTTCACGCATCACTCCATAGACTCATCTATGGGGGATGCGAGACATCGCGTCCCGCAGCGCTGAGCACGAATGCAGAACTGCAGTTTTTCATGTCCGAGATGCGCCACGCTCGTGTGAATTAGGCCTTAGGGTCAGTTTACACGTTGCGTAAATACTGCGAATTTTCCGCAACGGATTTAGTTGCGGAAAATCCTCAGCATAATAGAGTTGCACCAAGTGGATATATAAATTTGAGTGGAAAAAACGCTCATAAATTTACCTGCTGTGCGGATTTTTAATCCGCAGCATGTCAATTGTATTTGCGTAATCGCTGTTTTTTTGTTGCGGGTTTTCCACATTGAATTAAAAATATTGAATTCAAATAGCAGATGTTGCTTTTTTTGTGGTGGAATCGCAGTGATTCTGCCGCAAAAAACGCAACTCAGAAAAAATAAAAATCTTATACTTACTCACAGGCTGCAGCGGTCACATGGGATGAAACGTCATCCCAGGAGGCCGGGCTGCAGGACGGCAGAGGGACGCGTCACCATCGATACGTAAGTATGAAGCTTTTTTTATTTTTCAGGTGCAGTTTTCCGCAGCGTACAAAGTCGAACCACAATTTGGTGCGATTTTTCGGCCGGAATTCCCTGCGGCGGACAGAGCAAATACACGGTGTGCTTTTGTGAAGTGCATCCGCCCAGTGTGAACATACCTTTACTGCATCAGGTTCTATGATGTCAGAACATTTTCACCCATTCACCTACATTTCCCACATTCTACACGACGCTATTGATTGAAATTAATCGCCGCTGAGACGTCACTAGCAAGCTGAGCTGGGGGAGGTGCAGGAATCTCAGCAATAATCACATTCATACTTGGGTTTGGATGTGGAAGATACGTGTGGAGCAGCAGTGCGGACGGGAATGATGAGAGAGATTTGTGTTCTGCTGCTGAGGTCCCTGACAGTGAAATCTCATGTTTTATTCTCTTAGTTTAGACGTTATTGTTCATCCGCTATTCTGAGAACCTCACACACAACTTCCGATCTCAATCACTGTATGGCTGGCAGGTCTCCTTCAAACAAAGCCCCCGAAAATTACCAGTGATTAAAGAAGGAGGGACACCGCTTGTTATCGCACTCTTCCTGCTCTCTATCCGCCCACTGAGTCGATAGAAGGAAACCTAGCGTTGTGTCAATCATTTTCACAGGGAGCCGTCAAGCTTTTTTCTCTTTCCCTTTTTTTTTTTTTTTGTTTGGCGGGCTTTTTATAGGGTGTTATATCGGAATACAAAGCTGGAGGAGAATTTATAGAAGCTCAAGATGTAATAGTAGAAAAAAAACATCTTAAAGTGCCAGTAAAAAGACAGAATGCTAAGCTTATATATTACATATACAATATATATGCATATTTATTTGATAGTGTCGTAGGGATTTCCTGCTGTAGAGACTACGTAACGTAGGAGTCCCTGGACAAGGGTCCCTGAACAAAGAGATCAAACTTAGGTTGGTCTTATAGCCTTCCTGATGGGACCAGGATGGGCACAGACAGCAGAGGGCCACTGTTTAAAAACAGTATAGGGGCCCCTTGCTCTCCACTGAACACTTTATGTCTCTTTTACAATTCTCCACTAATTGGGAGCTTTAGAAATTATCATATCAGACTTGGACTATTTTAAGGCTATGTACAGTTTTGAAATGTCAATCAGTGTGTTTGGTGCAACTTTTAAATTAGTTTTTAATAAAAATTATTTTTACTTTTTGAGATACAGCTGTTCTGTTTCCTGTATGCAGAGCAGCTGTATCAGTCGCTGAATCCTGTATCCGTCAGTCCCGCGGGACTGACTGGTGCAGTGTCAGTGGGTCCTGTGTAATCTATCACATCTAAGTTATGAACTTAGATGCAATGGATACAGGTGAAAACCCGCTGACACTGAACCTGTCAGTCCCGCGGGACTGACGGATACAGGATTCAGCGACTGATACAGCTGCTCTGCATACAGGAAACAGAACAGCTGTATCTCAAAGTAAAAATAATTTTTACTAAAAACTAATTTGAAAGATGCACCAAACACACTGACTGACATACATAATGTGTGTGTATATATATATATATATATCTCACATCTCCCTTTCAAAGGCTTACATAGCCTTGAATACATCGTAGAAAGTTGCTTTTAAGGTGGCAGTGGGTCCTCCTACCTGCTAGCCATCCACACGTGATATGTCCGCCCTGCGATGGGAGTAGTGATCCTGTGCAGGTAGTACCACTGCAACATTATCATACAAGGACGGTGAAAAGCGGCAAGTCAAGTTCCCCTGTCATGTAAGGCTCAGGAGGGGCATTTAAATATCTATATAGGCCCAAGTCTGTTTGCAGGGGAAGTTTATTGCTCTTGGCAATCAAGTAACTTTTTGTGGACCATACCCACACACAATGATGATTTATACCTACCCCTCCATAGGGTCATCCTGGTGATGTAAAAAAATATTAAGCAAAGAGAGCCCACACCATTGTGTAATACATAGGTGGTAAAAGTGCAGTATAGAAATGCGGTACTCACATAAGGTAAAATGTAATTCTCAGTTGTTGGATCTGGGATCACCCTCCCCGTCTACGGTCTGTAAATAGTCCTCCGGTAGTCCAGTTCTATATATTGCACAATCTTTGCGTAATACTTTTTAGATATACTGGGGAAATACCAAATTTTCCTTGCACCGCCAGCCTGTTATATAGGGATAGCCAGCCTATGAAAAAGAATCCCACTACCCCCCCCCCCCCTGTGAGAAAGTGTTGGCACACCATTACCAAGCTATGACATCCTGGTGTTGGACCGGTCATGTTCAATGACCCGTCTGTCGATCACCATTATCGGTCTCCAAATCCATTTTTCCTATCTGAATGATAAAATAATGTGTGATATAAAGCTACATATTTCCTGCTTATCATCAAACGGCCAAAGAGTTACATAAAAAATTCTGTTTGCCTAAAACTACCACTAGGTGGAACTCATAGCATAATGATTGATTATCGAGATCAGTGGGAGCTGTATAAACCTTTATGCAGAGAGCTCCCCCTAGTGTTATCTTCAAACAAACAGATTTTTATCATGTAACTCTATGGCTGTTTGAGAGGAAACACAGAATTTAGAACTTTATATCAGAAAAACAGAGGCAAATATAATTTAATTATATTTGATTTATTTTCCTGCCCTAAAGTACCAAGAATATTAGGTGTTAACCAGGGATACGAGTTCCATAAATTCCTGGACATTCTGTATAATGTTGAAGGAACATTTTGCCATCTCCACCATGGTTACCAACAAGCTTCGAAACCCCCTTTTAAAAATCCCGTGACTGCCCCAAATCCAACTATACAAAGCAAGTACACATCCCATTTAATTGCATCATAAACTCTGCTGGACCTTACGGTCCATTATAATATATCCGATATATGAGGGGTCCTCGTTATTGGGGTGAGAATATAATGTTCCATCACTGGTAAGAAGATAAGTTGAGCCTCCTAATAATACCAGCCTCTGCCTTGGCTTGTCTTACCAGTAAATCTGAATGTATCTCTAGACCAATGCCCCAAGTGCTCTACTACTAAATCCGTTCAGTTTGGCAGCCATTGCTTTTAACCCCTAAAGCTAACCACAACCTATTGCTGAAGGCACTGTACACCCATCCATGCCCTCTGTATGCAATAGATGGTCTCCTGGATGGAGGTGACGGCTTTGGATATGAAACTTCAGTTATGCACCGATATAAGAATTTATGACTTCTACGTCTTGACCTTCTTCTGTCTCATTCCTATAGGGATCTGCTGTACGCATTACATAGTTACATAGTTACTTAGTACGGCTGAAAAAAGACACATGTCCATCAAGTTCAACCAAGGGACGGGAAAAGGGAAGGGAAAAATTTCTACACATAGGAGCGAATATTTTTTTGTTCTAGGAAATTATCTAAGCCTTTTTTAAAGCAGTCTACTGTCCCTGCTGCGACGGCTCCTGCGGTGACTATTCTATAGATTCACAGTTCTCACAGTAAAGAAGACTTGTTGCCTTTTTCCAGACGGAGGGAGCGCCCCCTTGTTTTTTGAGGGGGTTTTACATGGAACAGGATTTCACCATATTTTTTGTATGTGCCATTACTATATTTATATAAGTTAATCATGTCCCCCCTTAGTCGTCTTTTTTCAAGGCTAAATAGGTTTAGTTCTTTTAATCTTTCCTCATAACTTAGATCCTCCATGCCCCTTATTAGCTTCGTTGCTCTTCTTTGTATTTTTTCATCCTTTCTATGAACTGGAGCCCAGAACTGAACTGCATATTCTAGATGAGGCCTCACTAATACTTTGTAAAGTGGTAATATTACATCCCTGTTCCGCGAGTCCATGCCTCTTTTAATACACGACAATATCTTGCTGGCCTTTGAAGCAGCTGATTGACACTGCATGCTGTTATTTAGTTTATGATTTACAAGTACACCCAGATCCTTCTCAACAAGTGACTCCCTCAGTGTAGCTCCCCCTAGGACATGATGTCTGCAGGTTGTTGGTACCCAGATGCATAACTTTACATTTATCTACATTAAACTTCATCTGCCAAGTGGACGCCCAAACACTTAGTTTGTTTAAATCTGCCTGTAATTCACAAACATCTTCCATAGTCTGAACTATATTACATAGCTTGGTGTCATCTGCAAAAATAGAAATAGTGTTATTAATCCCATCCTCTATATCATTAATAAATAAATTGAATAATAGTGGTCCCAGCACTGAACCCTGGGGTACACCACTTATTACCAGGGACCATTCAGAGTAGGGATCATTGACCACAACTCTCTGGGTACGGTCCTTGAGCCAATTCTCAATCCAATTACAAACTATATTTACTAACCCTTTAGTCCTTAATTTACCCATTGGACGTCTATGAGGGACAGTGTCAAATGCCTTTGCAAAGTCCAAAAACACTATATCCACAGCGGCCCCTCTGTCTAGGCTTCTGCTCACCTCTTCATAAAAACAGATCAGGTTAGTTTGACAACTTCTGGCCTTAGTAAAACCGTGCTGGCTGTCACTTATAATACTATTTTTTTGTCACATAATCCGGTATATAGTCCCTCAAACATTTTCCCCACGATGGATGTTAAGCTTACTGGTCTATAATTACCCGGGGAAGACCTAGAGCCGTTTTTGAAAATAGGCACCACATTTGCGCTGCGCCAGTCCCTTGGCACTATACCAGTCACTAGAGATTCTCTGAATATTATGAAGAGGGGGACAGAAATAACTGAACTAAGCTCTTTAAGAACTCTAGGGTGTAACCCATCTGGTCCCGGGGCCTTGTGTACGTTTATTTTATTTTATTTAGCTTGGACCATATCTACATTCATCCAATTCAGTATATCAACTGATATATTAACAGCACCGGCACCAGCTACATCAGCTGCTCTTTCTTCTGTTGTATATACAGAGCTGAAGAACCCATTTAGTAACTCTGCCTTCTCTTGATCCCCTGTGACCAACTCCCCATTACCATTATCTAGGGGTCCTACATGTTCAGACCTTGGCTTTTTTGCATTTATATACTTGAATAATTTTTGGGGATTGGTTTTACTATCCTTGGCCACCTGCCTTTCATTTTGTATTTTTGCTAATTTTATTACATTTTTACAGATTTTATTAAGCTCTTTATAATTTAAAAAGGCTACAGCTGTACCCTCAGATTAGTATTTTTCAAATGCCCTTTTTTTGTCATGTATTGCCCTTTTTACAGAAGGTGTAAGCCATGTGGGGTTTAATTTTAGTCGTTTATACTGGTTACCTATAGGAATAAATTTTGCACTATAATTACCCATTGTATTTACTTGGATAAGACCGCAGGCTACTTCTCACCTCAGGCTCCTGTCTTCATGCCTCAAGGCAATGGAGATTACTCTCCAGAGAAGACTTTAATTCAGTGACTGATACTATTAACTGGTATCAAAAAATATGGCAAAATGCAGCCAATTATTAACTGGACTGTTAGCAATTAAACCTATATAACATATAAGCCCCTTAAAGTGAACCTGTCCCTAATAGATCTGCTTTAAACTGGTATTGTGTAGATACATTGCTCTTTATTAGTTGATGTCTACACCATATATATATATATATATATAAATGCCCTTGGAGATGTAGAAACCGTCTGCAAGGTTAAATGCAGAGTATATGTCCAGGGGTACAAAGCGTGTCCAGGGGTAAAGACTAAGCACAGACAAAAAAACCAGATCAGATTTAGATGATCTAGTCTCCATGCACACGACCGTAAATATCATCCGTATTTGCCGTCTGCAATTACGGACACAGTCACTTCTATTGACCACGGACACCTTCCCGTATATTTACGCGAAGGTGTCCGGGCCGTAGAAGTGTATCGCAAAAGATAGGACATGTCCGTTCTTTTCATTTTTACGGGTCGTGCTCCGATACTTGGTATGGGAGCACGGGTCGAAAATGTGGGTGGCTGTCCGCGGCCGTCGGCCTTGCCCGCAATCCCGGCCAGTGATTACGGGTACGGCCGTGTGCATAGGGCCTTATTCAGTAATATGGGCAAAAAGCTTCATCTGTGGCTATCTCCCAGCACATGTAAAATCAAAACATTTTTTATAATATTTCTTCACAGGGATGTAGCTATAGAGGGTGCTGAGGTAACCGTTGTACCCGGGCACTGGTGCTTGAGGGGGTCCAAAGTCACCTCTGTCACATGAGAAGACACCAGTATTATAAGTCACACGATAGGGGAGGGGCCCTATTAGAGATTTTGCATTGGGGCCCAGTAACTTGAACTTACACATTTGTTTCTTTATTAACTTTTTGCGGCTTTCACTCATTTCACTTGGCACCATAATATTTTTATTACTCGGGCACTATATGGCAGTTATTTGGACATAGTATGGTAGTATTTAGGAAGAGATTACCCAAATAATTTGGAAATTGTATGGTATTATTTGGGCACAGTGTAGAAAAGTTTTTGCCCACAGTATGGTAGTATTATTTGAGCAGTGTATATATGTATAATGTGAACCTTATACGACACTGTTCTTTTGGCACTGTATGGAACAGATATTTGTCCATAGTATGATAGTAATATTTGGGCAATGTAAATCAGTATGATTTGTACTATGTATTGTATTATTGGGCACTGTATGGCACAGTTATTTGGGCATAGTATGGTAGTATTACAGGATACAGGTAGCAGGGCATGGGAACACTGGGAGCAGGAAACTACTAAGGGACCATTTTCAATACAAACATGGGTAGACAACAACAATGCTCAGGCAAGGAGGGAAAGGACGGAGCCTTTTTATAGTCCAGGATGGTTAGGGATAAATTAGGGAATTTTTAACAGGTAACACTAACATTAAGAGCAGGGTCGGACGGCCGCGAGTGCCGGCGTCTCCTAGGAGGGAGATGCTGGCTGAATGCCAGCGGTTTGTGGCCGCGGGCGTTGCAAGGTAAGGAATGGTGGTGGTCAGCGACCACAGCCATGACATTTGGCTTTACATGTTAATATTTTTGCTCTGATTACCAATTATAAATACATGGGCATCTAGTAACAGGACAGTCAATGCATATTGGACTGAAAGAACACATTTAAAAAACCAACCCCTTTGTTCATTTGTACATTCACCAATAACTGATCAATAAATCAATACTTGGTTATAACAATGTTCCTTGATAATGCACAAAAAAGCCCTGGTTTGGTCTGTACAAATTGTTATCCTTTACGCTGCAAAAATATCCCTTTGTATGTTCTATTCAATACTTAATGTCAATTTAAGATTCGATTTTTAGGTTAATATTTAGTTAACCAAAATATTTTGATTGCAAAATTCACAGAGCAGTAATAGTGATAGTGCTAACCTAAGTGGCCCCCTCCATATGCCCCCTGTACTCTCTAGCATTTCTTGATGGAGTAGGCTAGGCAGTATTATAACTGGCACATGGTAGATGGGGGGGTCCATTTACAGATTTTGCATTGGGCCCCTGGAGCTTCAAGTTATGATCGAGAGCAACTCTTTCTTGGCATCTTTTAGCAAGAGCCCCCTCTTTTCTCCCGAGTGTGTGACTGACGGACTGACCACTGGCATTATTTGAATAAAAGTTCAGGGAGGGAGAAAGGAATGAGAAAGGGGTTGTCCATTTCTCTTGTATTTACAGGACTCATTTTTTTGTGCCGTTTTAGTTGCAATTTTTGTAGTTGCCGCAAAACTGCATTTTTGTCACGTGGTTGCATTAGGCACGTGGGGTTAATTACCGTAAGTAACCCCATGCACCTCACATTACTAGTAACTAACTAGATGTACCTCACATTAGAAACCCCATGTGCCTCGTTTTAACCTCATGCACCGCACATTAGTAACGTGAAGCACTTCGTGGTTTCTAGTGTGAGGCACATGGTGTTACTTACTATTAACCTGAGACACAATGATTACCAATGCGGGTGCCCATCCACGTTGCGGCCAAGGCACAATCATTGCCATGCAGTTTCATGGCAAGTACAATGCGAGAACAGGAAAACTATGTGCTTCACCAGTACTAGCCGCAAAATCATGGAAATACATGGTAAACCGCATGCAGTTACCGCGGCTCCGCCGCATAATGTGCAGGCACTCTTACAGCATCTTTATCGTTGGTGTTCAGCTTGAACCTTAAAGACCCAGGTAAATGGGCCTTTACTAAAAGTAGTTGGTAAGTAGTTTACTAAAAGGAGAAAGAGATAGGTTGGCCCATAAATGATATACATTTTAAATCAACAATCCATTTGCTATATCAATGAAGATTACATTGGAAATTATCCCGAGCTCTAAAATTAACCATCTGTTGCTGAATCTTGCATTTATCTGGTGTGCACCGCAGCCTTGTCATATTTTTATTGGGTCACAAATTGCAGCTGATCCATAGCACACAGCACCCGTCATCTACTTCCACACACTGATCAGTGATATAACAACATATTCCTGTCTTCTTCCTCTCTAATGGGCCCCCGGGGGGTTGGTGTGACCCCTAATGCTCGCTTTCATATAATTCTCATGCATTTCAGAACAAGTGGGCGGCTTAGAGGAAACCCAGACATATGTTATGAAGAAAATGTTATTTCTTTGTAGATCTGACAAAGTGTAAATGTATCTCGTAGGTAATGTTTACACTTCAATGGACGCACGCATTAAATAGACGCATTAGTAAGACACTTTATGTACATTTTTTATTTCCTCTTTTGAACTCGGATAAAGATAAAAAGTCAACCTTGAGAAGATACCATAAAATATACATGAACTGAAGGCATGCATCTCATAGATTGCTATTTGTAAATGACTTATGAAGATAGTGGGATTTATATTTTTACATACTGTTATTTACATTTGATGAAATAATCATGGACATTAAAAATAGACCCCTAAAAAAATAATAATTCAAAAACATCAATGCCAATGTAGCATTATACTAAAGTGGATGTTCACCCCTTAACATCATGTTTTCTTTTCGGTATGTTGTTCTGTGCGGATTCATTTGAAAATAGAACTTTATAATGGTTAGACTTGTGTTTTTATACCCCTGCATAAAATTCGGGCTACCTGCAACCACCACTAGAGGGAGCTTAGGAGCTGACAGCATACGGTTCAGTTTGGCTACTAGGAGCGCTGAAAGAATACAACGGTCTTATAGTTTAGGAGCCCCGTATATTCATGAAGATACACCCGCAATCCCTGACCTCTCACCGGTTTCCCCGGTCCTTCAACGCGGTAACTGACAGGCTGCTGTGTATACGTGCATCTCCCAATGGGGCTTAAGCGTGATCGAACAGGTTGGATTCTTCCCACCTGATGTAATTTTATTGTTTCCTAGGGTAAGCTACCTGTCTGCCAAACATTCTTATGTCTATGGCTACGTTTTTCCTGTTAGGGAAAGTTAGGTGGTAGGTAAAAATTATTATTTATAAAATATATAATTATATATTATATTAAAAAATATAATTGCATTTAAATTTCGATTCTATAGGAAAATACAGCCCATATGCTAAATGGAACGTGTCACCAACATTTCACCTATTGAACTCTAATCACCCCCTCGCTGGCCGCTGCGGTCAAAAATTAATTGCCGTTATCCCCTCTTCTAAACTCCTCATCCGACCGTAAATAACGGACTGAAAACATTTTGCTCCTTTTATGGTAATAATCCGGCAGTCTCGTTCGTTCCTCTTCTTATGCCCGCCCACCGCCGAAAACTGTCCCGCCCTGAATGCCAAAATCTCGTCGGAGATAGCGTGCATGCGCCCGTCTTGTATGGTCTGACACCCTTCCCTGCTTCGTCCGAGCCTCAAATCTAGTTACTGCGCCGCTATGGTATCTCTTTGTGCGCACGCACCAGAACAGGACACCGATGCGCAAGTGCAGGATTTCTTGTCTGCTGGGGGGTGGTGAGGAACTGTCAATCAAATGTAAGAAGGTGGGGTTAACTCGGAAAGGCTTGAGGAATGAAGATATGACTTTTATGCTCATTAGCATACGGCACGGAAACACTAAAAAACTGAATACTAAAAAGGTACAGATACTTCTTAGAAGATAATTGTAGGTTTCATAAAAATTATTTTTCACCCACTGCCACCAGGTATTGCTGGTTTAATAGGTGAAATTCTGGTGACAGGTTCCCTTTAACATATACGCTATATCCCTCTCCCATTTACATATGATCCCGGATGCGTGTATTGAACTTTAACCTTTGATGTTTTTCTTGATAATCCGTATAAATTCGATTTTTCATTTGTCAGGGACAAGAGGCTCAGTCACTATAATGATGTCATTCAGGTAATGTTTTGATCTGTTACAGGTATATACACTTGGGACTCTCGCCACATATCAACCCATTTCTTTCACTCTGCAGGATTGGAGATTTAATCAAGCTTGAAATTAAGATAATCGATCCTTGCGCTAAAGAGAAACTTGTTACAGATGGAAAAGGAGAAATAACTAGAATCACAATTTATTTTTTCATCTGTGACGCACAAAGCGAAAACAAGATACGATAAGGACATATAAACCACAGTTTAAAAAAGGCATCATTATTTTTTTTTTACAATATCAAATTGAGATTAATGAAAAAGGGTTGTCCCTATTTTTGAACACCCCTATTTTACAATCTGTTTGATCCAATTTTGGAAGATCAACTGATCGTGGATGGTTTATTACTGATCAGTTATAGCACCACCTACAGGTAAAATAGGGTATAACAGTTTGTCCACAGTAAATCAGTCCATTCTGTCTATAAAGGGTGGTGCCAGACGGACTTTCTGTCTAAGGCTAGGTACCTACAAATTTTTAAGTAAATAATCCAGATAAAATATCATTTCATTTACTGTGTAATTTATTGTCGACTGACCCTAGTAATTAAAAGGGGTCCCACTTCTACAGGGCTGTTAGATTCAGTATGCGGAATTGTGGGTTCAACAACAAGCTGGACCTGGCTGCCAACTGGAGCAGCATAGGAACCGAATGGTCAGTATGATATGCTTTAGTATAAGGCTAGCACTGTGAGGTCTACTATGTGTCTGGCGGTATGGTAAATGCTATGAATATAATCAGAATTGTCCTGTGGGTATATAACAATGCTATCATTTTTCAATAAACTTTTAGTATCAGTTCTTCATGGTTTTCAAGATCTCGGCTTGCTGTCATTTAAGATAAACCTTTGTTGTTTACTGCCAGTGAATAAAACTCTGCCCTGGTCATGTGATGATAACACAAATGCATGGCTCATCAGAGATGTGTCTTGTAATAACTGCACTGTAACTGCAACAAACCGTGCACCTGTGTGTCCATCACATAAATGATTGCAAGCAGAGATGAGATGTTAGAAAGTGCAGCACTGTGGAGAGATTGTGGGTGAAAGTAAGAAGTCGAAATTGTATATTTTAAAGTGAATAGGCAACCAGGGTAGAGGCATTGGTGTAGAGGTCCAGGGAAGTGACTGGCACAGGGTAGAGGCATTGGTGCAACAGTCCAGGAGAGTGACTGGCACAGAGTAGAGGCATTGGTGCAGCGGTCCAGGGCAGTGACAGGCACAGGGTAGAGACATTGGTGCAGCGGTCCAGGGCAGTGACTGGCACAGGATAGAGGCATTGGTGCCACGGTCAAGGAGAGTGACTGGCACAGGGTAGAGGAGTTGGTGTAGTGGATGGCCAGAAATAGGAGCCTGGCTACAGCATCCAGGTCATATTAGAGAGGGGAGAGTTTAGTGAGGAGAAGATGATTAGTAAGGAGTTACGGGAGTCAAGACGAGAGAATCAGAGCGACAATGAGAGTTTTGGCTGTTTCTACAGTAAGAAAATGGCGGATTCTGGAGATGTTTTTCATAAGCAGGTGACAGGAGAGTGAAAGTTATAGAATATAAGGAGTAAAGAAAAGATCGTAGTCAAATATAACCCCAAGACAGCGGGCGTGCTGCCCAGGAGTTATGGTAGTACCACACACCGACAAGCAGACATCAAGAACAGGTAGGTTTGTAGCTGGTGGGAACACAAGGAGCTCAGTTTTTTAAAGATTCAGTTTCAGATTGAGAGATCCAGAAGACTTAAAAGATCCAGGCCGGTAGTTAGGAGCGCAAGACGGGTCAGGAAAGGTTTTTTATCAGTACTCGTGTTTTACAGTATGTTTAAAAGAGGAGGGGAAAAAGAAAGAGGTTACATATGTTATTTACAGTACGCGACTAGTGACAGTCGGGGAGAGACTGGACGAGGTTCAGTGTTCGGCTAGCGCCTGTGATTTGCAGTAATATCGCAGTATTACCACGACTCGTGGGCACCTTCATTCTTTCCCTTTTGCACTTCTCACAAGGTCGCGTGCAACATTCCCATATGGAAACATTTAATTTGTATATGATGCTTTCTGTGTAGGGTCATCTAAGACCATCAGATACTGCAACTAATTAACCAAATGAGGACAAAATACTATTGATAGAATTATTGATACGCAAAATATTTTTTTAGCCATACTGATAATTGCACAGGCTGGTTATTGGATTGCATAGGCCGAGTATATATTCTTTGCTCTGTTTATTCTCATGCAAGAATACATGCGACCAATTAGCAGACAGATGCATCACTTTAAGGCTGGGTTCACACGGCCTATTTTCAGACGTAAACGAGGCGTATTATGCCTCGTTTTACGCCTGAAAATAGGGCTACAATACGTCGGCAAACATCTGCCCATTCATTTGAATGGGTTTGCCGACGTACTGTGCAGACGACCTGTCATTTACGCGTCGTCGTTTGACAGCTGTCAAACGACGACGCGTAAATTGACTGCCTCGGCAAAGAAGTGCAGGGCACTTCTTTGCAACGTAATTTGAGCCGTTCTTCATTGAACTCAATGAAGAGCAGCTCAAGATATACGAGCGTCACGTATATTACGAGGAGGAGCATTTACGGCTGAAACGAGGCAGCCGTTTTCTCCTGAAAACAGGCTGTCATTTCAGCCGTAAATGCCTGCTATCGTGTGAACATACCCTTACACTTATAGTAGAATCCCTAAAGGCATGAATTACTGGCAGTAGATTACTCTTCGTCAATGCTAGGGTAGATAGTGTTAGTGGGGGATTGAGTGAGAGAGAGGAACAGGGGGTCCATGTCTTATGTAAAGGTCATACCTAAAAGGCTTGTTCAAAATGGAGCCAACTCAGGAAAGTTTGCTGCTTTACCCAAAGCATACCATCATTAAAGGGACACTCCGGCCAAAGCTAAAAACTTTCCCATGTGTACCATTACACATACCTCCCAACCGTCCCGGATTCAGCAGGACGCAGATACAGTTGAACCCAATACTGAAGCAGGGAACCATCAGCTCCCTGTTCAGAATAAATTCAGAGCAGAGGAGCAGAGGGAAATCCTCCGCTCGCCGAGGACTCCCCGGGCACAGTGTTACTTTAAGCGCTGTGCTCGGGGTAGCTCTTGATTTCACGGTCCATATATGGACAGTGACGTCAGTGGCTACTGATTGAGCAGAATTCCCGTTGCCGATGATCCGGCCGGGGTTTCCGCTCCTAGAAGAAACCCCTGAGGTCACTGTCCATATACGGACATTGACGTTAGGCACTCCTCCTGGAGCAGAATCTCTGGCCAGAGTCGGCAACGGGGATTCCGCTCAAGGAGTAGCCACTGACGTCACTGTCCATATAAGGACAGTAACATCAGGGCTTCCCTCTAGGAGCAGAATCCCCTGGCAGGTGCTCTAGCTGGGGATTCCGCTCCTAGAGGGAGTCCCAATGGCGCTATCTACAGGGAGTGGCGCTATCTTCAAGGGGTGTGGCCCCCTTTAACATGGACTCTGGGACTATATAGGGGCACTATATATAAGGGCACTGGCACTTTATATGTGGGCACTGGGGGCAGCTTTGGGGGCATTGTACTGTATAAGGGCAGCTAGGCGGAATTCGGCTGTATGAGGGCATTAAGCTGTATTGGGGAAGCTATGGGGCATTATACTGTATGGGGCAGCTATGGGGGTACAATACTATATGGGGGCATCTGTGTGGGCATTATTCTGTATGGGGCAGCTATGGGGACATTATGCTCTATGGGGGCATCTGTGTGGGCATTATACTGTATGGGGCAGCTATGGGTCATAATACTGTATGGGGCATCTGTGTGGGCATTATACTGTATGGGGGATTATGCTGTATGGGGAAGTTTGTTTGGGCATTATACTGCATGGGGGCATCTGTGTGGGGATTATACTATATGGGGCATCTGTGTGGGGATTATACTATATGGGGCATTATACTGTATGGTGCCAGCTATTTGGCATTATACTGTGTGGGAGGCACTATGGGAGCATGATACTGTGTGGATTAAACCGGGTGTGTATGGACAGGGATTGGGTGGGATTGGAGGCGTGGTTTAAAAGAAAAAAAAATTACAGCGGACATTTACTTTGAGGTGGAGTGAGGCCCACTTTGATTTTTTCTTTGGGGACCTATGATGTCTGTTTATACCACTTTAGATGGTGGTCTCAAACATAATGCCTGCAGTCATGTCTGCAGGCATCAGGGACGTGTTGTCAGTCACTAGTTCTTATTGCTTCTGCATCAAACTCACTTAAAGGGGATGTATGAGAGCATGTTTTTTTGCCAAGAAATTGCGCCACTCTTGGCCAAGGACTGTGACTGGTATTGCAGCTCAGCCCCATTAAAGTGAATAGAGCTCAATGGCAATACCAGACACAGCCAATGGATAAAAGAGTGGCTGTTTTTTTGGGCAAAAAATAAGCAGAATTATTATTTTTTTCTAATCTTGTACAATTTTATGCATTTTGACAAATGATCATGATTGCCTCCATGTATAAATGGAGTGGGTAGAATTCCTCTTTTACAACCCAGACTACTTCTCTACTTAATGACTTAATTTACACTTTTAAAGAGATGACTGAGCGTGAGCCTTGGCCTGTAATTTCAGCAAGACGTTTTCTAGGAACACAAAAAATATGCAATTTCATGAATATTATCAGATCAAATAAACTGTTTATGTTGGAGCACGTCTGAATGCCCCCTCGCTCACTGGATTAATTTAATACATAAATGATGCTTGAGCAAGCAGTATGGTAGAAAAAAATAAATAAAGTTGAAACGAATGGCAGTGGTCTTCACTAGTTTTCACCACATTCTTAATTATGCATTATAATAAAAAAACAAAAAAACAGGAGGGGGAAGTTCTAGTAAAATCCTGTCTGCCCAGGAGGGGCAATATTTCATGGGCACTTTCCTCTGTCATGCAGATGCACTTGATAAACCATGCCCAATTTTTAAGATAGGCCATCAATGTCTGATAGGTGGGAGATTAAGCTCCAACTCCCAGCAATCCCTAGTAAGGGCTGCAGTGCTAAGTACAATACAGTGGCCCTTTTGGCTTTTTCTCCTACTTGATGTGTATGTCCTGTAACATAGCCCCATTTAATGGTCCTGTGCTGTGATACCAGACTCATCACTGGAATATCCCTTTAACTAAGGGGGCAGTAACTTTTAAACATTTCTGTTTTAGTAAATAATTGTGTTCCCCATGAAATAACAATTCTGGAGCATCTTTGCATTATGCCGTGCCTCTGTTATTCTTCCTGGAAATGCATGAATAAATTGACAACTGGGTGTTACCAGTGGGGGGGGGGGTGTCCCTACACAGACAGACACTGTCCAATCAGTACTGATAGACTGTGCAGGGAGACACCCTTCTGTCAAGTGGAATGGTAACAACCAGTTGTCAATTTATTCATAAATTTCCAGGAGGAATAACAGAGGAAATGCAGATTTAAAAAAAAAAATATTTTCCAGAATTGTTATTTCATAGAGAATACAATTATCACGGAAATAGAGATGTCAGGATAGATGACAGGTCCTCTTTAAGGGGTTGTCTCATCACTATACTACCTTTCCCATGACTCCCAACTGTCCCATAAAATGGGTTTTAAAGGGGCGGTGCTAGTGCAAATTTACCTTAAAATGGGTGTTTATGGGAGAATTTGTTGACATTTCTGTCTGGATTAGAACAGGGCTTAAAGTTGTCCTGCAAAGGGGGGGGGGGGATTCAAATGTTGGGAGGTGCACAATTAGGGCATATGGATAATATAAAGGGGCTTCCCTTGTAATATACAGAGCGGAGAGTCACTAACAAAGAGCAGCTCTAGCTTGGTCGGAATAGTTTTAAATGTAATATTCATTGATAATATAGCAAAAACAATCAAAATATTTATTCATTAAAGGAGTTGTCTCAATAGGGCATTACTTGTCCACGTGTCCTATTAGGGCATATGGACATCATAAAAAAAGGGGTCCTCCTCTCCGCTAAGACAGAGTGGCTCCTGTAAGACCTGTCCCATCCTTGTATTGCAAGGTCAGCCATTCATTAAATGGCCGGCATGCAATACTATGTTTCACCTGCAGCCACAACTGTCCCTAGCTGTTGCCCGCCAGGCCGGATTTAGTTTCGTAATAGGTTGTCTTGTTGAGACGACCCCTTTAAAATCTCAGAAGCCATTTTTTGTGACATTTATGTAATAATAGGGGGAAAATACCTTTTCATATTGCCATAAGTATCATATTCCAGGCTGGCTTGTGATCAATCCAGAATAATATACAGCTCTACATCTAACCATCATTCAGTATATTTATCATCTTCTGTATCTCATCAAAAGGAATGAATCCTCCGTGTCACCTACACAACCCCAATCGCTCAATTTCCAGTTAGTTAATTTTAAAGGTCCCGACTGGCCGATCATCTGTGGTTACCTCCGTATAATGAGCCACTAACCGGATCAAAGCAAACTTGGGAGGGTTAGCCTCCGCTTTATGCCAGTGTACAAGGAAACCCGCTCTGCCCTTTCATTATCATCGAATTGGCAGAAACTGTATCCTTCAGATCTATGGTGCAGATATTTCATGAGCGAAGATCAGGAACAATCAGTGGATTTTTGATTTCCACCTCGGTCTATTTAAGCATAATTAGGTATCACGTTTCTTAATAACTACAGGTGTTGTGCTATATTTAAACAAAGAGGACAATTCGGTCAGGGAGGAATATATCTGAAAGTAACATTCAGGAAGGAGGATTGTGTTCTACATGCTGGGTCCATTAATGGAGATATAAATAGAATGGTTGCCGTTTGCGATTCACTGAAAGTTACTTGGTATAATACACGCAGCGTTGTGTTCTACATTGAGGTTTGAAAAACACTGAGGGGGGATTCACACGAACGTGATTTGCGTCCGTGCAGCCCGCGTGGTTTTCACGCGGGTCGCACGGACCTATGCAAGTCTATGTGGCAGTGCAGACTGTCCGCTGCGTAAAACTCACGACATGTTCTATATTTCTGCGTTTTTCGCGCATCATGCACCCACTGAAGTCAATGGGTGCGTGAAAATCACGCGCACCACACGGAAGCACTTCCGTGGGACGCGCGTGATTCGCGCAACAGCAGTAAAAGAATGAATGTAAACAGAAAAGCACCACGTGCTTTTCTGTTTACAAACATCCAAACGGAGTATCATAATGATGGCGGCTGCGTGAAAAGCACGCAGCCGCGCATCCATATGAACAGGACACACGGAGCTGTCACGCTGCTGCCACGCGCGCAAAACGCAGCGTTTTTTGCGCACGGGAAACGCTCACGTTCGTGTGAATCCGCCCTTAGGGTATGTGCACACGATAACAACCATTACGTCTGAAATTACGGAGCTGTTTTCAGGAGAAAACAGCTCCGTCATTTCAGACGTAATTGCTAGTACTCGCATTTTGCGAGGCGTCTTTGATGGCCGTAATTTGGAGCTGTTCTTCATTGGATTAAATGAAAAACGACTCAAATTACGTCCAAAGAAGTGTCCTGCACTTCTTTGACGTGGCAGTCATTTTACACGTAGTCTTTTGACAGCGACGCGTAAAATAACCGGTCGTCGGCACAGTACGTCGGCAAACCCATTCAAATGAATGGGCAGATGTTTGCCGACGTATTGGAGCCGTATTTTCATGCATAAATTGAGGCGTAATACGCCTCGTTTACGCCTGAAAATAGGTCGTGTGAACCCAGCCTTAAAGTAAATCTCCACCTTTTATCACCATGTCCTTTTTTAGGTCCAAAATTCAGTCCTGGTTCATTTCTGATTACATATTAATAATGTTCGGAGCTCTTTTTTTTTATTTTTATACAGAGCTCCAATTATTCTGCATAGACATTATTAAAAAAAGATGAAATGCTGGCTAGATGCAGCCGCCACTAGAGGGAGCCCAGGAGCTAACATCATACTGTGTGATTATAGATTTCAATGTATAAACAGTATGCAGTTAGCTCTTAAGCTCCCTCTAGTGGCGGGTGGAGGTAGCCAGGTTGTTGTCTTTTAAATATACAGCTATGAAGATTTGGTGCTCTGTTTAACAAAATCAGAGGTCCGACCGCCACAAAGATATATTAGGAATTTTGGACCTATTCAGATTAAAAAAAATAAAAAAAATGGTATTCAATGGTGGGCATTTACTTGAAGGCTTAACTACAAAAGCAATTTTAATTTTTTTGAAAACTGCGGTTTAAAAAAAGCCACACACTTTTAATTCAAGGTATACTATTATGTGTGGTAATGGATGTCATTGAGCCAATGGTCTAAAGATTTTTGTAAAATGACATAGTGCTTGTCAGTCACATAATTAATCAGGTCAATAGAATATTTACTGGAAAATATAATTACTTTGTGCTATCAATTTGCTCGTTTATCATACAAGTGGCGATTGATTGATTTTTCCATTATCAAGAATAGGCCAAAGAAATCACGATTATCCACCTCATGGAGGTCAGTTTAGTTACTTTTGGAGATCTTAAGTCCTATTGAGCCATTAAAAGGGTTGTAGGAGAGTAAAAAATTAGATTTTTTTGAAAAAAAAAACAGCACCCCTGTTATACTTAGGCTGTGTCTGGTATTGCAGCTCAGCTCAAGTTAATAGGGCTCAGCTGCAATACCAGATACAGCCCATAAACCAGATTGGTGCTGTTTCTGGAAAATAAGTGAATTTTATTCCCATGCCATCCCCTTAAGCTACTAAAACGGATCGTGTGGCCTATAGTTTAGCTTTGCTATTATTGATCAGGTTGAGATCCAATATTTTAAGGAAATATTAATGATACAATGAATTACACATCAGTAAATGCAGCAATGCATGTCTGGACCTGTGATCACATTAGTGCATAGATCCAACCATGCACGTGTCCGTTTGCCAGAGTAGTTGGGCTGCTCCGAAGGGAATATTTTCTCCGCTGGTATTTTAAGTGCATAAAAGGATTAAATAAATAAAAATGAATTACACAATGGGGACTGAATTATTCATCTCTCTCCATTGTTTGTAAATGTGATTTGACATGTGCTAAAGGGACTTATAGCATATATCTTATTCCCTGACTGGGTAGCTTGGGGAATCTTTATTTTTATCCTGCAAAGAGTCATTTGTCAGATTTCTTTTGAATATATTATATACATAGTGTCCCTGTTTCTTTGGAGACATTGTATTATTTATTGGTGATATGATTCTCAAACCAGTTAAAATAGTGGTAGGATTTGGCTACGTAGCTGCATGGAGTGGAAAAGGTATTGGGCCCATGCATTTATAGAATAAACACCAGTATTTTAATAAAACATCACATGGCCTATGGGATTCCGGTTAAAGATCCTGGACAGCCATCCAAAATCTGCAAGGCTTCGTTCACATCTGCGTCGGGGTTCCGTTCATGGGTTCCGTCAGAGCTTTCCGTCAGGGGAACCCATGAATGGAAACCAAACTGAAACAAATGGAAACCCTAGATTTCCGTTTGTATCAACATTGATTCAATGGTGACGGATCTGGTGCAAATGGTTTCCCATTGTCACCATTGTATAAGGGTGCCATCGTTTTGACAAAATCAATAGCGCATTTGACTACAGTATTGATTCAAAACATAACCCTTACACAACGGTGAAACACGGAAACCATTTCCACCGTATCCGTCACCATTTAAATCAATGGTGATGTAAATGGAAACCTATGGTTTCCATTTGTTTCAATTTGGATTCCGTTCGTGGATTCCCCTGACAGAAAGGTCAGACGAAACCCATAAACGGAGTCCCGACGCAGATGTGAACGAAGCCTTAGTTACAAATCTGGTTCAGGGTTTTATGTATATAACTTTATCAATACATTCAAAAGATTTAAAGCTATGTAGGAAAATATAAAGCTCACTGTGAACACATGGCAATACATTTGCAATATCTCTGTATATCTTTCCAGTTTGGTATAATAAAATATAGCAATAGGTTGGGACCAAACATCATCATGGCAAAAAATGTCATAAATGTCGGACCTTTTGGGGAAATAGGAATTCCATGACCCCATTGTGCAGTAGATAACGGGCGCCAGCGGGTGCAAATGGGGGGTGGAAATAGACAAGAGATGACCACATATGTCCGTGGTTCTCTCCTATGTAGTCCATAGGAGTTACAGAAAAAGCATAGGCCGTTTGCTCTCCTCTGCTTCTCATCCCCTTTATGACAATGGCTACCTCGCTTCCACTGCACACTGTGGGTTATATTGTCCTAGAAGTGGGACCTAGCCTATATTTAAGGCATATCCTATGGATATGCCAGAAGGTTCTGTCATCGGAATACCCCTTAACTAGTGTCAGTCTCACATTGAGAGAATACCCCTTAACTAGTGTCAGTCTCACATTGAGAGAATACCCTTTAACTAGTGTCAGTCTAACATTGAGAGAATACCCTTTAACTAGTGTCAGTCTCACATTGAGAGAATACCCCTTAACTAGTGTCAGTCTCACATTGAGAGAATACCCCTTAACTAGTGTCAGTCTAACATTGAGAGAATACCCTTTAACTAGTGTCAGTCTCACATTGAGAGAATACCCCTTAACTAGTGTCAGTCTCACATTGAGAGAATACCCCTTAACTAGTGTCAGTCTCACATTGATCCACACGACATCTCATTGCAGCTTACAGAATTTGCATTGCGCTAAAATCTGGCCTGGACGGAATAACTGCCATGTGTTTCTAGGACTGCTGCCCCATTGCTTGCTGCGTAGAAGGTGGTCTAAAGGCAACTAATGTCAAGGAGAAGCAAGCAATCCATCTTTAAAACTGTAGTCTGTGAGGCCTGCTGGAATAGCTCTCAAAGGCTATATATATATATATATATATATATATATATATATGTATATATATATATATATATATATGCGTATCAGTGTAATTGGTGATACTTTTTATTAATAATTACGGAGCAGCTGTATCTAGCGCTGAAACATGTATCTGTCAGGTCCGAGGGACCGACGGGTTCAGTGTCAGCGGGTCCTACGTCTCTGAAAAGCAGGATTGAGCTGCTATCGATCACATCTGGGTTCATAACTTAGATGTGATCGATTCCAAGTGGATCCTGCGGAGACACGCAGGACCCCGCTGGCAATAAACGCGTCAGTCCCTAGGACCTGACAGATTCAGGTCTCAGCGCAAGATACAGCTGCTCTGTATACAGGATACAAAGCAGCTGTATCTCAAAAGTAAAAATAATTTGTATTAAAAGGTATTTTGAGAGTTGCATGAAAAAAATAAAATAAAATTCAAAAAGATGTACATAGCCTTTCAACACTATTGTAGGAGAGCTCCCAATTCATGTGGATGAAGAGTTAACAGTGAATTCCCCCATTTCCAGGAATAAATGTTTAGTTGCTGCAGGTTATACAAACCTCTGCAATCATTTCACACAAAGACAAATGAAGGTCGCCCCATCAGAGGTGTTGATTAATTGCTGTGCTCCGTCTGCCCCAGAACTGCAGGCTGAAATTGGGACACTATTCTTCCCAGAGCTACGTGCAGGCAAACATCTGGGCTCCCAGAACGGATTTGTACTTCAATACCTCTGCCCGTCACGGTATCAGCGATCAGTACTGACCTGTCCTGTGCTCAGTTTGTGTTTATGTTGGTGCCAATGCTAAAATATCACAGTAAACATTCAGAAATTCTCATCCTGGCGCTGCCGGCTCCGCTCTCAACTACACAGATATTCCCAGCAGACTTAAATTTATTTAAAAAAGTCAATTTTCTTAAAGTATATTTTGTTATATAATCCAACAAGAGATGATGACTAATAAGCGAAGGCCAGGGGGCAACAATAATAGTTCATCATTCTCCACCGCAACATTGTGCACCTCTGCAAAGCATCGTTCAATTCATTACAGCCAAGAACAATACAAAACTCAGTGCCGCCCGAGTTACATCTCAGGCATCTGTAGATAACCAGGGATTGCCATGCCCACATAATACAATGCCCAAACAATACTGCCATCTATCACACAAATAATACTGCCATACAGTGCCCAAATAGTAGTCCCATATATTGGCCACATCATAGTGCCATAGCATGCCCAAGTAACATAAGTGTACAGTGCATATACAATTCCGGCATATGCGCCCTATTTGGCGCTAGGATGTGGTCAATGCATTGGACTACTATTTGGGCACAGTATGGCACTATTATTTTGGTCAGCTATACAGCGTCAAATACTTTTATAAACAATGCATGTATATAGATACAGTACCCAATTAATATTCACATATACTGCCAGCCAAAGTGTCCCTGTAGTAGTGCCAGTCACCGAACCCATACAACACTGCTGTAGTCCTACAGTTGATGTTCCATCCTGCACATGATTTGCATGATATGGCAGCATGCTATTCAGACTCCATGATAAGTCTCTGTGCGGTCACAGAGTATATACAGATGTAGCCATCTTTATCTCGACTCTTAAAGAATGGGGTCCAAGCACGGAGACCCCCCACCAAATCGCTAAAACGAAGCGGCAGAAGTGTTCGGGTGAGCGCTCGTCCGCTTAGGTTCTGTTCGGGTTTTCCAGGAAATCAATGTATCGGAGTACGGGCTTAATAGAAAGTCTATAAGCCCGTACTCCTCCGATACATCGGCTTTGAAGAAAAAGCCAAACAGAAACGAAGCACCTCAGCACTCACACGAGCGCTTCTGCCGCTTCCTTCTAGCGATCGGTGAAGGTCTCAGTGCTCGAACCTCCACCAATCAAAACTTCTGACATGTCACTATGACAAATTAAGAACTTTGTTGAACGTTTATATGTCGGAATAGATTAATTTCACTGCCCTTGAAGAATAAGATGGTTTAGGATGTTTGTTAAAAAAATCAATAAAAAAAAATCCCCTCCTCCTATGAGCTCCGTACATAGTGCCAGCCTATCTCTCACAGTCTGTGCAATGTATGGGACATTGAGACTTCTATGGGGAGTGGAGCCTCTCATTGCAATGTATGAGTGTCCCGTACGTTGCGCAGAATGAGCACTGCCACATTGTTCAGTGGGCGCCGGATTAAGGGAGGCGATTCCTTAACAAATCGTATTGCAAAATATAAATCCCGGAGAACCCCTTTAATTCATAATTTAGTAACCATTGCTGCTTTTACTTCAGTGATTTATTATTTTTTAATAACTTTAGTAATTCTACCCGTCTCCATTTGCAGCGTATGACCTGTTTGCATGTCAGAGTATCTCCTGGGTACACCAGAGGGGTCTTCATGACGGAAGGAAGCAGGTTGACAGTCCCCCGTGTGTGGTCCCTGTCAGGAACATCACAGTACATCTGCAGCCCATATATCACATCCTATTAATATACAGGATCAACGAGGTATCCCCCTGTGTGTGCTCTGTGAAGGGCGGGTGAGGGGACTGTCACCTCTCCATGACAGTGACCCTGAATGCAAACGATACAAAACGGCAGACCACAGGCGCCGCACCCCCTACATCCCATTCTTCGTGTTGGTTACCGTAGTTTCTGTTGCCTAGGTTACCTTGTGAATGGATGTATGTGGGGAGATGGTTAATTAGTGAGGTGACTGAAGAAGACCCGGTTTGGAAGGTAAAAAAAATAAAAGGAAGCAAGGAAAGAAAAAAAGACCCTCATCAGTTTCGGAGTCTCTGGAGATCGGCAAGAAATGAGCGCACGTGAAAGTGTTAAGATGAAACGAACCAATGAAAATCCTCCATTCCGCCCAGCCCATGGCGAGAATAAATGGTATTAACATCGTATACTCCGCAGAGCCGGCAGCGTTCCTATAGAAGGAAAATCCCAGTGGTCTCACTGTAGCCTTGGACTCATTATTAAAGCCATGGTTTGTATTCGATATTTTAGTCAGTTAAATACGATCTGTCACCTCTCTGGTCAGGACAGTTTTTCGCATTTGCCATGAAATGAAAACATCTTTTCTCAGACCTCTGCGTTGTGTCGTTCCTCTTATATTCCTCCTGGAATGTCCCTGCACACTCGGATATGGTTCAATGAGTTCTGTCAGCGTGAGACTATGTAGGGAAACACCCTGTGGACAAGAGGAACGATAACGTCAATTTATTCATACATTTCCAGGAGGAATAGCAGAGGAACCGCCCAACGCAGAGTAAAAGATGCTCCAGAATTGTTATTTCACAGGAAATGCAAGTGTGTATTAAAATAGACACGCCAGGAGAGGTGACCGGTCCGCTTTACAGAATATATTCATCTTCGCACACTATTGCATAGAATTAATTTACGTGTAATTTATTATTTAGAGTCGAATATAACAGGACTGAGATTTACTGTACGCTGGTTGTACATTTGATAGCGGTCGGCCGAAAGATATTCTTCCAGAATCCACTATAAACATGTACGCTCAGCTTGGTGAGCACCACGCGATTATATAGCTATAGGGGTCGCAGTGGTTGCACCAGGCCCTGAAGCTAGGGGGCCCTGTGGCCCCCTGCACCACATCTGTGCACGGTTATAGTAACCGTATACGTACCCTCCTCGCTCCTGAGCGCAGCGTTAGTCTGGACGTTTTTCAGCATCATGACATCACAAAGCTATTTGCGCCGCGTAGAACGTGGGGACGCTGAATGGCGTCGGGAACCGCGCTGCTTCCGGAGCCGAAGAGGAGGGCAAGTGTAAGAATACTGTCTGCTAGTGCCCTGTATCTAAGCCTACCATGTGATTGGCTTAGATACAAGGCTCAGCAGACAGGATCACACATGATGTGCCATGTATCGGCCATGCAGAGAAGTTGGGGGAGGCCCCCAATAAAGACTATTGCACTGGGGCTCATGAGTTTTTAACAGGGGCTCACAGAGGCTGATCAGATGAACGTGGGGCGGCTTCATTCTGTCTATATGTGGTAACCCAGTCACCTCTCTTCACCGATTTGTTTCTGCCTGTAGTATATGCATAGGGTTCATACAGTTTATACGGTATTATGTTCATATTAAATCCGTCTCATGCCATTACAAAGTATTTATACCATTACGGCTTAAGCAAAAGCTTTTCCTGGCAGTTACAAAAAGAATAAAAAGCAAACAAAACATATAATAGAATGCAGGAATACTGGAGCGAACGTCGTCTATATAGAGACCGGTTCCTGGCGGTGGCTGAGCAATCAGAAGATAAATCTCATTCTAGTTATGACTCGGGCCTCTCAATCGTGTTCATTTCTACGATGTTACAAGAAGGTTACATAGCGACGGAACGCAATATGGCGAGATCAGATAAGGTCATATTTAACACAGTGAGATTGGAAAAGTAAATGATATAGAATTGTTCGACAACAAATTGTCAACGAAAAGGAAAACTTTTAAACAGTGCAGACCGACGTGTACGGGTGCATGGTTCTGGGACATGAATCTATCATACATTTATGGCATATCCCATGGATATACCATAAATGTCTCAGGTGGGAATAAGACTTTAAATTGTTCAATAATATCATAGGCTTCTCACATGTTGCCATACAGTGAAAGTCTATTAGGCTCCACGCAAACCACCGTGTTGTTCATGAGTAATTACGGACCCATTCATTCCTATTGGCCACGGACACCTTTCAGTATTTTTACGGATGGGTGTCCATGCTGAAAATATTATAGAACCTGTCCTATTCTTGTCCGTAATTACGGCAAGGACTCTCCCATAGAAGTCTATGGGATCTTCCATAAATACAGACGGTATACGGATGGACGTTCGTATAACGTCAGTATTTACGGAAGCGTCGCTATGCAACATGCTGATGACATCATACACCCTCCCTCTTTGTTTTATGGACCCGTACATACAGATGCAATAGGGATCGTATTTACGGACACCCTTCCGTATATACAGATGAAATACGGATGACTACGGATCCGTATTTACGGACAGTATTTCGGGATAGATGAAAATACAGTCGTGTGCCTGGGGCCTGAGTGTGTGACAGATGCCGTTCCCAAACCAATGCACTAAAGGGAAGCAATGATGGTACCAAGACACCTACAGAATTATCAGCCACTCAGGTCATCATACAAAGACATCTGTAATGGATCACACTGCAGAACACCAAAAAACTAGAAATAAATAAGGGAGTCCTTTTCATTTCATGAAAAATACTTATTTAGACGTATTCGTTATATCTCAGCCTGGAAACTGTATGTGGTGAACTTAACATCCTGATGAAAGTCTCCAGGAGCAATGCTGATGAAGAGAAATGTATTCTGCTGCTTTGTGTCCCAGCAGGTAGGCAACATTACAACTGGACTTACATATACGCCTCCCGAGCTCCAGGAAAAATCTATAACTATATAGGCCGGTTTATGTAAGAGGTATTGAGCTGTGCAAGTTGTGATACGTAGCACTATACTGAACGAGAATCGTTACCCCACACAGATCGTGCATCGCAGAAGCGTGCCACACGGGAACTAACACACATTGTGCATATGGCATGCCATTTGTCAATTCTAAAAACTGAAAAGCGTAAAAGACACAATTAAAGGGCACAAAAAAATAACTGGAAATGTGAGGCCCGGGGTTGTCATCCTGTGCAGTGGCGGATTAAGTGGACTATAGGCCCTGGGCGGTTACCCAAACTTGGGCCCCCCTTCTCCACCGCTGCCCTGCCGCGACATAACTACTGTTAAAACTACCTTCTTGTGTAGGCATTAACAAATGGGTGTTAGGCTTCCCCTTGTCAAAGAGCTGTGTCCCTACATACTTACAGTCTCCAACCATCGCTGACAGTATCACACTGTGCAGGGAGACATCCTCCTGACAAGGGGAATGGTAACACCCATTTGTCTATAAGTCCTGGACTGCACAAAGACTTTTTATGCAATACAAGTATTTACTATAATAAACATGTCAGGAGAGGTGACAAATTCTCTATAAATCCAGTGACTCACAGGTGACGTCTTCTCAGATTCTAGTAGCTTTTTTTTTTGCCATCCAGTCCAGACCTCATGACAACTTCTCCCGGCCACGACCCATTTCTGCAGAATTTGCTACTCAGATGTCTTCGGCTCCTCACCTTTCCAACATTTCCACACCTATAAACGAAGATAAAATGCTCATGGTGTCACACACTGTGCCCCTAAATATAACAATAACCATACACTGCGCCCCTGAATAAAATAGTACCATACACTGTGCCCCTGAATATAAAAGTGTCAAACACTGTGAAGTAAAGCACCACATACACCGTACCCCCTGTAGATCGTGACTCCCCCCTGAAGATAGTATCACACACAAAGCCCCCCAAAGATAGTGCCACATAGATCCGCTGGAGATAGTGTCATACAGCCCCCCTTTAAATAGTGCCATACAGCAACCCTATAAATCGCACCCCACCCCCTGTAGATAGCACCCCCCTGTAGATAGCGTTAAACAGCCCCCCTGTAAATAGTGCCACACATACCCCCTCAGTAAATAGTGCCACCCCCTGTAGATCGCACCACACAGCCCCCCCTTGCACCATAGCGTCACACAGCCCGCTGTAGATAGCACCCCCTCCTTGTAGATAGCGCCACACAGCCCACCCTGTAGAAAGTGCCACACAGCCCCCTGTAGAAAGCGCCACAGAGCCCCCTGTAGATATGCCACACACAGCCCCCTGTAGAATGCGCTACCCCCCTGTAGTTCGTGCCACACTTACCTGTCCCCGTTCCAGTGCCGTCCACTCCTCCGACTATGCAGGCCTGTTGTCTCCTGACCAGGTCGCATCCAGCGGAGCGACGCAAGCGGCCAATGACGTCATCGCGCCGATTGCATCACAAAATGAGGTCGAACGGCTTGGAGGAGAACCGATGGTTCCCTTGCCTTGCTAGCGATGTCAATTGTATCCGCGTCCAGAGGACACGGATACAATGGAGTCCAGGGGCCTTCAGTTTTGTAGTGTTTTTTGTCGCGATTCGCTGCACAAACGTGACAAAACTGTGATGTGGTCTTTGGGCAGCCGCTCATAACAGACCTATGGGGATCCGCCACTGATCCGGTTTTTTAATATCACATTCAACCTATTTTTTGTCAGTCTACTGCTCTGCCTGTGCCAGTAGTTCTGGCAGTTTTGTTTTTCTAGAATTATATCCATGAACTGGGAGGCTCAGGATGAATGGGTCCCTCGCATATAGGGAAGGAAGGACACAGAAAAAAAAAGGGGGAATCTATATGGTAAGATGGATGTTTTCCAATAAAACCAGATACCAATTTGAAAAACTCTTGAAATGGATGTTGTTTTGTAAAGGGTATGCTATAGATGTTTGGGGTCTCATTCCCAGACCTCAACTGATCCTGAGTTAATACACGTGGTCCCCCGTTTAGGACCTTCATCTATTAGCCAGAGCGGAGCGCACCTACAATGATCTCTTCCACTCCAGACCAGACCCCTAAATGAATTCTGACCAACAGAGCAAAAAATCACGAACAGATTTTTACGGACACATTACAAAATCATCGCCTGTGCACGGTGCTAGGAGTGACTCACCAATCACAGCCCCGCTTGTAGCTTTCCCACGCTAACCGCGCAGGAAAGCGGCAAACGGGGCTGTGATGGGCGAGTCCGACTAACTCACCACTCACTGAAGTACCCCACCACTCCCACCGCCACCACTCGCACGCCCACCACTCTCCCGGATGTCACTCACATTTAAGGAGCAGAAGGAATGTGGACGGAGCCAAGTGAATGACGCGGCGGCGGTCTGAGTGACGTCGATGCCAGCCTGGGAGTGGACCAGTACAGTCACCTGACCTCACGTCACAGAGGTTGGCATCCCGGATTCAGACCCCAGACCAGACCCTTGCATTATTTAAGACCTCAGAGCAGAGCCCTAAAATAATTCCAGACCCTTGCCCAGACCCATAAACGAATTCAGACCCCTACATTACTTTAGGCCTCAGACCAGACTCCTAAATTTCAGACCCCCTCCATTGCTTAGGGGGAGAGGGGTGAACGTCCCCCTTTCCTAAATCCGCCTCTGTATCTGGGCATGGTGGGGGTTGTAGTTTTCTTACATGTTGGGAAACACTATGTGCTTTAATAACTAAGTCTAGTGTCATTGTATTTCTTTCTCCCCTGACGGTCTCAGCGCTTCTTCTTGCCGACTTGTATATATTGAGTCCTGGTGACAGCGAGCTTCAGCATATCCTTTCAAGTGCTCCATTAGCATGTAAGCCATAACAATTCCTTGTATAAAGTTTTCCTTCTCCCCATGATCGAATGATAATGAATCGGCCCAGTTACCTTTTGTTTTTGCATATTTTATCATGCGTCTGGAAAACCACGGTATCTGAAAAATAAAATAAATAAAAATAAAATAAAAGCACCACTAGCAACAATTACCTGAACAGAAAATAAAGTAGATAAAACATTGACACACGAGTCGTATGCAAGGCTTAGGTGTATACTATGTAGCGCCATATTATAAGACATCTTTGGACGCTACAAAGCTGACAAGGAATCTGCAGCTTCTCAGGATGTGCCATATGATCAATGTCTACCATTTATTGTGCTTTCAATGGCTTTGGACTTGATTGTAATGCATTGTTCCCTGTTATCAGCCATTTCAGAATGGGAAAAGGCCGACTGTAGAGGAAAATCCCTGCCACACGATTACTACTTTATCTCACAACTCTCCAGTTCTGTGAACCTTCAGAAACATTTATATACAAAATGCCCCCCATTTAATTATTAGGACACCGAGGGGGTGTTGCCGGGGGTAATATTGCAGGTATCTACAGTAAATGCTATTGATTTCAGTGGGCACCCCAATTTTAAAACAGCTTGCAAAATGCACCTACAAGTCACAATAAAATTGAGACATTACCGTGAGACATGCTATAACTACAAGGTCTTCCAATGGGAAAAAACAAAACACAAAACTTGCAAGCTACCTTGTGACCATTGCAAACAAATATAAGCACGTCATATTTGATGCTATGGTTACATTTTGACTTTTTTCACTATAGGGATATAAAGAAGTAGCAGCTCTAATACTGCGAATAAATATGACTTTCGAATGACACAGTGACGCCATGGACCCCTGGTCTTAAGAACATTCAACATGAGAGAAGCCCATGATATATCTTAAGACCGATCCCCATCGCTGGCCGCCATATCCAGGTGGGGAATGAATGGAGAGGTGGCCGTGCATCTCTCTCCATTGATTCCGATGTCCAATGGATTTTGGAAAAAAGGAGATCACTCCTTCTCGTGGCGCTTCTGTTGTGTGTGTGGTTGCCTTGGTGGCTCGTTGCGGGAGGGTAACACCACAGTTCTCGAGTCATTGATTCCTATGGGAGCTATGGAAACAGACCAGCCCACTTGCCACATGAACCCTCCATTTATTCCCCGCCTGGATGCGGCGGACCGTGGCTATGCCATAAATGTCTACGAGGGGAATACTCCTTTAATAAAGTAAACACTGATACAGAGAAACAATGCATTGATCAATACTCAGCGTATTGATCACACAATTAACTCAGCAAAAATAATGTATAGAATACACAATGTGGTACCGGAGATGCAGAAAAACAGCCCAGAGTCAATATAAAGAAACTTTACAACTTCATTGATGAGAAAAATGGGGGGGGGGGGGGGGGTCAATAATTCTCTGCAAACATGAACTGTCAATTACATCTTACATTGCTGTATTTTATTAAAAAAATCCAATAAAAGAATAATTCATTCTTTGATTTATTTTTCAATTTTTTTCCTAATATATTTCAGTATTTAAACTCGAACTATACATAGAATTTTTATTGCCATTCGGTTATATTTTCAGGATGTTCTGGCCAAATTTTGCAGGAACATGAACCAAATCTGAATAGGCTCTTAAAATGTATCTCCAACTATAAACATCATGATGTTTTTAGGTTAAAAATTCTGTACTAATTTCATAATGTATCTTTATGGAGGGTCGGAGCCCCAATTTTCTGATATAGCGCTCTAAACAGTGAGTTTCTATGATAAAATACTGTCTGCCTGTAGCCACCACTAGGGGGAGCTTACTGAGAACATATCTACACAGCTCCCATTGAATTCAATGAGAAGCCCGTATTCAATAAGCTCCTATGCTCCATCTAGTGGTAGATGCCAGCAGCCACAATTTTATCAATTAAAGAAGCACTCCCATGAAAATTAATATTCCTTTGCCTGTTAGTAATGGGGATCTTGTACCCACATGTGTTTTTTATTTTCTCAACGAATAATTATCTCAGCAAATATAGCCTCGGTTCGGGTCCGCTGTGCGGTAACGTAATCGCTAGTCTGTCTCTATTAGATGTTGACTATATGGGGGACCCGAAATATGGCTGTTTTTAGAGAAATAGTTGCTAGGTGCTTCTTTAACTCTATGGATGTGTGAAGGTTCTGTTTTAAATTTTAAAAAAATGGAGCTCTGACCCTTAAGATATATTATGACATTAATCAGCACAGAATTTAGGACCTAGTAAAATAAATGATGTTCATATTTGTAGGTACACTATTTGGCTAAGATTTTATCTAAACCTTTTGGAATAATCGCGCTTTCCGTTTTCTTACAGCTATAAATAGAGTACAACACACAATACACTGGGAAAAAAACATTTATACTTGCTGACAAAAGCTGAAAAAAATATCATTCTAATAGAGGTTCTTAGATTATCACTACTGGGGATTAACTTACATTGAAGAAGAAGGAATGGGAAAATAATGGTATCTTATTTTTGTCCGGTCGTCTTTTTATTATTCAATTTGCGTTGCTGAATGTTGTTGGGTCTTGAAGTTTAATATCATTGGCGGTTCTGGCCTAGGAGAACAAAACAATTTTGTAAAGACAAATATAAAACACAGAATACATATATATAATGTATTTTTTTTAAATATAATAATACATATATAATACAAAAGAAATATATACAAATATAAAACATAGATATACCGTATAATACAAAAGAAATATATACAAATATAAAACATAGATATACCGTATAATACAAAAGAAATATTTTACTAGTTAAAGGGCTTGTCCACTTTGGACATTCCTTTTTTGTTAAAAGGATCCCCAGGTCAGTTGCGATCTCCTGCGGCAACCAGAATGAAATGTTCAATTTCCCTGCAGCACCACCACAGGAGGTATGAAGCATTACACAGTGCCCATTTAAAATCAGTGGGTTGTCTGTGTAATGCCCTTACATGCTGGGTCCTCCAGAGTCAGAGACGCTCTTTGTAGCTACTCGCCACTCTAACTAATAGCGAAGGCTCCTGAACGATGAAATCCACCTCTAATAAACGTAGAAGTCTAGATCTAGTATTTCTAAAACGAACAAAATATACTTTGAGACGCTTTTCAATTTAATGGAAAACAAAAAAATAGTTTAATGTTATTTGATTACATTTTATTAACTCCTTCAGCAATAACAAGATAGCATGTCTGAGTTGAGGCGCCCAAGTGTTTAGTCTGGTCCTGCGAACATCCTAAGCGAAATAACTAAATTGTATTACTGAAGGCTCAGTAACTTTGTAAATATATTACATGACTAATATTGTACTGATTCTGAGGTACTACCTGTTCTATACTCCAGAGCTGCATTCACAATTCTGCTGGAAACAGTCGAAAAGTTTCATGTCAGACACCCCACAAACAGCTTAGCTGAGCGCCTTATATGAATAGGTACAGTCAGTTAGTTCTTTTTTACACCAGATTACAGTGCACTGCCTGATGTAAAAGAAGCACCACAGCTAGCTTATTGCTGTCACTGAGTCATCAGGGAATGCTAGGAGATGTCAGCTCTGAAGCCGGCAGAATTGTGAATGCAGCTCTGGAGTATAATACAGGCTGTAACAGTACAAGATGAGTAATGTAATGTATGTACAAAGTTTTTCTACTTTCATCCTCCACTATATTGTTGTATATTGGTGATACTCCATACGACACCATTTTCTATACTTTGTTATTCACAACTTCACACATCGCAAAAAGTATATATTTTACATCGTTATTTAGAAACAGATTATAAACACCGAGAGCCCTGGATGTTAATGAAGTTCTGCCCACCTAATCAAATTGAATGAACATTTATGCAAAAAAAAGTAGATGTACATGCAGTGAATTAAAACACGTTAATATATTTGAATATATGTAAATATGCATCCATGCAAAATAATCAATGTAAACGCACGACAATTCTATATAGATACGACATACCAGTAATTACTGCACAACAGGGAACGTGCGCAGGGGATGACTGTAGGGGGTGTACAGACGTATTACAGGGTTTTTAGATTTTATGACTAGAGATAAGAGTCTAAATAGGGGGAATATCACTTAACTAAATTTTTTTAGGAAGTCATTACTCATTGACACAAGATGATCGCGAGGTACACTATATGGACAAAAGTATTGGGACACCTACAGGAGCTTTTAGAATATTCCGTTAATATGGAGTTGGTTCCCCCTTTGCAGATAAAACAGCTTCCTCTCTTCTGGGAAGACTTTCTACAAGGTTTTGGAAAGTGTCTGTGGGAATTTTTGCCCCTTCCAGAAAATAATTTGTGAGGTCAGACACTGATGTTGGGGGGAGAGAGGGCCTGGCTCGTAATCTCTGCTCTAGTTCATCTCAAAGGTGTTGGATGGTGTTGAGGTCAGGGATCTGTGCGGCCAGTCAAGTTCTTTCACAGCCAAACTCACCCAACCAGCCATGTCTTTACGGACCTTGTGCACTGGGGCACAGTCATGCTGGAACAGAAAAGGGCTGAACCCCAAACTGTTCCCACAAAGTTGGAAGATACAATTGTCCAAAATGTCTTGTGGGCTGAAGAATTAAGATTTCCCTTCACTGGAACTAAGGGGCCGACCCCTGAAAATCAACCCCATAGAATTATGCCTACTCCTCTGTAATGGCAGGAAGGAGGTGAAGGGAAAGTGAGCCCTAATCTACCCACCGCCCTGTCCCTGCCTACTTGCAACGACCCGCCCTAGGCGACGGGGTACAACTGGGCGTCGGTCCCTACGCTGTCTAAGTGCACGGGAGAACAAACAGGGAACACGCAAGGGAAGGGGCAGTAGCCCACGGAACGCCGCGAGGAAACGGAGCGGTGAATGAATAGTCAGGACCAGGATGAAGTGGAGTATACCAACGTGAGCACGGAGAAGGAAGCAAGCCAGGGGCAAAGCGAAGCAGGTTAAGCGGAACTGCAGCAAGGCAGAAGCACGGCAGAAGCAGGCTGGAGCAAGCAGCAGTGGGGCCAGGAATCCAGAAGAATTACAAGCACTGAGGAAGAGAACACGGCAGGTAATAAAGGACAGGGGGCGGAGCTAACTCCGACTGACCAGGCCGCGATAGGCTCTCCCACTCCTGAGCCTGCCACCCTGGTTGGTGGGAGACGGTGTCAGTCTAACAGGTCTGGCCTCAGGTGTGGATTGATTAATCCCAGGAGTATACCTAGACGTAGTACCTGGCAGATCCCTAACAGTACTCCCCCTTTTATGAGGGGCCACCGGACCCTTACTAAGAGGACCCGGTTTAGTAGGGAAGAGAAGGTGGAACCTCCTGATCAATACCCCAGCGTGAACATCACGGGCAGGTACCCAAGTCCTCTCCTCCGGCCCGTATCCTCTCCAATGGACCAGGTACTGGAGGGAGCCCTGGACCATCCTACTGTCCATAATCTTGGCCACCTCGAATTCCACCCCCTCAGGGGTGAGAACGGGAACAGGAGGTTTCCTCGAAGGGGACCAGAACGGGGAGCAGCGTTTGAGGAGGGAGGCATGGAAGACGTCATGTATGCGAAAGGATGGGGGCAGCTCCAGACGGAAGGATACAGGGTTGAGGACTTCAATGATCTTATAAGGGCCAATAAATCGGGGAGCAAACTTCCTGGACGGGACCTTAAGGCGCAAGTTCCTGGACGACAACCAGACCAAATCCCCGACGACAAACCGGGGGTTAGCAGAACGTCTACTATCAGCCTGAATCTTTTGTGCGCTCTGGGACGCCTCTAGGTTCTTCTGAACCTGGGCCCAGACTGTGCACAGTTCCCGATGAACATCCTCTACCTCAGGATTATTAGAACAACCAGGGGAAACGGAGGAGAACCTTGGGTTAAACCCGAAATTACAGAAAAACGGGGAGACCCCTGACGAGTTACTGACCCGGTTATTCAGGGAAAATTCAGCAAGGGGAAGGAATGAGACCCAATCGAATTGACAGTCAGAGATGAAACACCTTAAATATTGTTCCAGGGATTGGTTAGTCCTCTCCGTTTGGCCATTAGTTTCGGGATGGAAGGCGGAGGAGAAGGATAGATCAATCTCCAACTTTTTACAAAAAGCTCTCCAAAATAAGGAAACAAATTGTACCCCTCTGTCAGAAACTATATTGACTGGGGCCCCATGGAGACGCAGGATGTGTTTCACAAACAAAGAAGCTAACATCTTGGCGTTAGGTAGCTTCTTAAGGGGCACAAAGTGGCACATCTTGCTGAAGCGGTCTACTACCACCCACACCACCGACTTGCCCTGAGATGGGGGCAAATCGGTGATAAAATCCATGGAGATATGGGTCCAAGGTCTCTGGGGAATGGGCAAGGAACGTAGTAGGCCCGCAGGTCGGGACCTAGGGGTTTTGGACCTAGCGCAAACCTCACAAGCGGCGACGTAAGCCCTAACGTCTTTAGGCAACCCAGGCCACCAATAGTTTCTGGTAATGAGGTGTTTGGTGCCCAAGATGCCAGGATGACCAGATAGAGCGGAGTCATGGTTTTCCCTGAGTACCCTTAGCCGGTATTGCAGGGGAACAAACAGTTTGTCCCCAGGGACGTTCCCGGGAGCTGAACCCTGATCAGCCGCAATATCAGAAGCTAAATCAGAATCTGTGGCAGAAACGATTATACCAGGGGGTAAAATACAAGCAGGATCCTTCTCGGAAGGAGGATTGGCCATGAAACTACGTGACAGAGCATCAGCCTTAATATTCTTGGACCCAGCCCTATAGGTAACCAAGAAATTAAATCTGGTAAAGAATAGTGCCCACCGAGCTTGTCTAGGATTAAGCCTCCGGGCCGATTCTAGGAAAACCAGATTCTTGTGATCTCTTCAAAAGCCCATTTAATGGCTAGAAGTTCGCGGTTGCCAATATCATAGTTACTCTCCGTGGGCGAAAACTTCCTAGAGAAGTAAGCACAGGGGCGGAGATGGGTGAGGGAGCTGGTACCCTGGGACAAGACGGCCCCCACACCCACCTCGGATGCGTCAACCTCCACAATAAATGGCTCCTCTTGGTTGGGCTGAATCAGCACGGGGGCCGAGATAAAGCACTTCTTGAGGGTCTCAAAGGCCTGGACGGCCTCAGGGGGCCAATGGAGGACATCAGCACCCTTGCGAGTAAGGTCCGTAAGAGGCTTAGCGACGACCGAGAAGTTGGCAATAAATCTCCTGTAATAGTTGGCGAACCCTAAAAAACACTGTAACGCCTTAAGGGAGGCAGGTTGGACCCATTCCGCCACAGCCTGAACCTTGGCAGGGTCCATGCGGAATTCATGAGGAGTGAGGATTTGCCCTAAAAATGGTATCTCCTGTACCCCAAAGACACATTTTTCAGTCTTAGCAAACAGATTATTCTCCCGAAGGACCTGGAGCACCTTCCTGACATGCTCCACGTGGGAGGACCAGTCCTTGGAAAACACCAGTATGTCATCAAGGTACACAACAAGAAAATTACCCAGGTAATCTCTCAGGATTTCATTAATAAAATTCTGGAAGACAGCAGGGGCATTACACAACCCAAAGGGCATGACCAGGTATTCGAAATGACCCTCGGGTGTGTTGAACGCAGTTTTCCACTCATCCCCCTCTTTGATGTGGATTAGGTTATATGCCCCCCGTAGATCGAACTTAGAAAACCATTGGGCTCCCTGAACCTGATTAAAAAGATCCGGAATCAAAGGAAGTGGGTACTGGTTCCTTACGGTGACCTTATTCAGGTTACGATAATCAATGCACGGCCTAAGACCACCATCCTTCTTCCCCACGAAGAAGAAGCCAGCACCTACAGGAGAAGTCGAGGGGCGAATGAAACCCTTGGCCAGGCATTCTTGGATATACACCCTCATAGCTTCACGTTCAGGACATGAAAGATTAAATATCCTACCCTTAGGAAGCTTGGCACCAGGATCCAAATCGATGGCGCAATTGTAATCTCTATGGGGGGGCAACACCTCGGAGGCCTCCTTAGAAAACACATCGGCGAAGTCCTGAACAAACTCCGGAAGCGTGTTTACCTCCTCCCGGGGAGAAATAGAGTTAACAGAAAGACATGACATAAGACATTCATTACCCCATTTGGTAAGCTCCCCAGTATTCCAATCAAACGTGGGATTATGCAACTGCAACCAGGGAAGACCTAATACCAGATCAGACGATAATCCCTGCATCACCAGTACAGAGCACTGCTCCAAATGCATGGAGCCAACCAGGAGTTAAAAAACAGGAGTATGCTGAGTAAAATAACCATTAGCAAGGGGGGTTGAGTCGATACCTACTACAGGGATAGGATAAGGTAAATCAATAAAAGGCATCTTTAGAGACATAGCAAATTCCACAGACATGATATTAGCAGATGAGCCAGAATCCACGAAAGCACTGCCCGTGGCAGACCGGCCAGCAAACAAGACCTGAAAGGGAAGCAAAATTTTATTGCGTTTCACATTAACGGGAAATACCTGTGCGCCCAAGTGACCTCCCCGATGATCACTTAGGCGCGGAAGTTTTCCGGCTTTTTATTCTTGCGCCTGGGACAGGTGTTCAGTAGATGCTTGTCGTCCCCACAGTAGAAGCAGAGACCATTCATTGTGCGAAACTCCCTACGTTGTCGAGGGGACATGGAGGCCCCGAGTTGCATAGGTACCTCCGAGTCCTTCGTGGAGGGGCGAGGGGACGGGACCTCGGGGGGGAAATCGCAGAAAAGTCAGAGGGGAGCACATTGAAACGTTCAAGCTGACGTTCCCTGAGACGTCGGTCAAGTCGTACTGCTAGGGCCATAACCTGGTCAAGGGAGTCAGAAGAGGGGTAGCTAACCAGCAGATCCTTCAGGGCGTCAGATAATCCTAACCTAAACTGGCACCTTAGGGCCGGGTCGTTCCACCGAGAAGCTACGCACCACTTTCTAAAATCAGAACAGTATTCCTCAACCGGTCTCCTACCCTGACGTAAGGTCACCAGCTGACTCTCGGCTAAAGCAGTCCTGTCAGTCTCGTCGTAAATGAGTCCGAGGGCAGAGAAAAAACGATCAACAGAGGAAAGTTCAGGGGCGTCAGGAGCCAAGGAGAAGGCCCACTCTTGGGGCCCTTCCTGGAGTCGGGATATGATGATACCCACCCGCTGGTCCTCGGAACCTGAGGAGTGGGGTTTTAGGCGGAAATACAGTCTGCAACTCTCCCGGAAGGAGAGAAACGTCTTACGGTCCCCTGAGAACCGGTCAGGTAACTTGAGGTCGGGTTCTAGAGGTGAGGTGAGGGGTACTACTAAGGCAGCGTCACCCTGGTTGACCCTCTGGGCTAGGGCCTGGACCTGTAGGGAGAGGCCCTGCATCTGCTGGGTCAGGGTCTCAAGAAGGTCCATGATAGCGTCAGTGTAGGAGAATGGTAGACTAGGTATGGGCTTGTAATTATGTAATGGCAGGAAGGAGGTGAAGGGAAAGTGAGCCCTAATCTACCCACCGCCCTGTCCCTGCCTACTTGCAACGACCCGCCCTAGGCGACGGGGTACAACTGGGCGGCGGTCCCTACGCTGTCTAAGTGCACGGGAGAACAAACAGGGAACACGCAAGGGAAGGGGCAGTAGCCCACGGAACGCCGCGAGGAAACGGAGCGATGAATGAATAGTCAGGACCAGGATGAAGTGGAGTATACCAACGTGAGCACAGAGAAGGAAGCAAGCCAGGGGAAAAGCGAAGCAGGTTAAGCGGAACTGCAGCAAGGCAGAAGCACGGCAGAAGCAGGCTGGAGCAAGCAGCAGTGGGGCCAGGAATCCAGAAGAATTACAAGCACTGAGGAAGAGAACACGGCAGGTAATAAAGGACAGGGGGCGGAGCTAACTCCGACTGACCAAGCCGCGATAGGCTATCCCACTCCTGAGCCTGCCACCCTGGTTGGTGGGAGACGGTGTCAGTCTAACAGGTCTGGCCTCAGGTGTGGATTGATTAATCCCAGGAGTATACCTAGACGTAGTACCTGGCAGATCCCTAACATCCTCATGGTAGAATGGGTCTGTGGAGGTCTTTATTGACCCTATGCTGAGGCAGACTCATTGAATAGAGCAAACCAGATGGTCAACTTCTAGTTTGGTTGTATATTCAGACATCCCTAAAGAACAACTATGGAAGACGGTCTAGACCAGTCTTTCGCATGTACCCTCTACTCAAATACACTGCATCACAATACCCACCAGGGGCATAACTATAGAGGAAACATAGATAGCAGTTAGACCCAAAAGCCCTTCTGCCAAATAAGAAGACTATTATTATAGGCAAAAATTGCATTGGGGCCCAGGAGCTTCAGGTTATGACTCCTGTACCCACCAAGGTTATGATCCTACACTGTGCTTAACCTATTACAAGCACAGCATAACAGCGTGAGAACCTCCTAGAGAAGGAGTCAGCAACATGTGGGATCAGCGCCACAGCCGGCACGTAGGCCATGGTTTGCTGGCACACTTCACTCTAACAATGTCCAGTGCCGTTGTGCGCATGGCGGCGCTAACCGCAGGGAGAGAATGCGGCGCTTCATTGTGTTTGTCGCTGCTGAAGATTCAGCAAGCACACAATGCAGCACTGTAAAATAAAAAGTTACCAAAAGTTGACAGCTCTCTATCCTATGTGCACCCCCCCAAGCCGGTGTTGAGTAGCAGCGGTCCCTATGTGCACCCCCCCAAGCTAGTGTTCAGTAGCCGCGGTCTCTACTATGTGCACCCTCCAAGCTGGTGTTCAGTTGTCACTCTCTCTCTCCAGTGTGTAGCAAACCCAAGCTGGTATTCAGTAGCCGCGGTTTCTCCTGTGTAGCGTTTCCCCTAACTGGTGTTTAGTAGCCGCGGTCTCTCATATATGTACCCACCAAGCTGGTGTTCAGTAGCCACGGTCTCTTCTGTGTGCAGTTCTCCTTAGATGCTGTTCATTAGTCACAGTCTCTCCGATGTGCAGTTTTATCGGCAAGCCATACAAAAAAGGTTGCCTGCCCCTGTCCTAGAAACATGGCATGTACCACCCGGGGTGCACATACCACAGATTGGAAACCCTTGGGGTGATGGCAACAGTGCCAGATGCAAGAGGCACCTCAGGTCCATAATTCACACAGAACTAGTGGCCAACAAATCAAATTAATAATGGCCAAATGATTGGAATATTTAACATCCAGATGGGACTATGGTCTGATCAGATGAAAATTTATGTATGTTCAATATGGAGGCATTCAGACAAAACTCTGCTGTTAATCACTAATCTAAGCGCACAACCTCCAGTGTATACAGCCAATAAAAACAGGAGTAACAGAAGGCAAATTGTAGGTAAGCAATTACTCTAATGACCATGATAAAGCCACATCTGTCTACAGATAGACATTGCAGTATTCATTTCTTCAAAACGACCAGTCGTCAATTTCATTTATGTTCCATGGTGGCTCAGTCTTGCCTATTGCCCGTATCCTGTATAATAACCACCAAAATAACTCAAAAGCAACATAAAATAATAAGTGCATGGAGTAAAACAAAACAAAATCTAGCAGGCAGCCATAAATCCTTTCCATACTTGTCCCACGTTTTCTTTGACTGGTCTCCCTGAAGCTTGAGCGGATGGTACCACGAATGTAGGAAAAGAGGTCAAAAAGTGACTCCAAGCTATAAGGCAGAAAATGAGGGCTCTGATAATTACCTGCACACAGCTGCTAGTGCCAGATGACATGGAGTCAGCCAGGCACCGGTAACGCATGGCACATATGGAAAACCTACCCCTTGCACTTTCTTTAGGCATTGTAATATGCTTCAACTAAACCACATTGATTATAATTCTCACAGCCATGATGGGATTGCTTAAAGGGGAAGGGTCATTAGGTATTCGACACCAATTTCTTTGCTTTGCATAATGTTCTGTATATAAAGCAAAATAAAAAAAAGGTGTCCCTATGGGAAATTTAAAAAAAAGCCCTATTTCTAGTTTACAATAATAAAAAAAAATATTTTAAAAAAAGGCAGCGGACCTGACGGATTCAGTGAAAGCGGGTTCTGTGTGTCTGACATGCAGGATCGAGCGGTCACCGATCACATCGAAGTTCATAACCTGTCAGTGCCGCTGACGGATTGAGTGAATAGGGCTAGGTACAGCTGCTCTGTATACAAAACACAAAGCAGATGTATCTCAAAAAGTAAAAATAATGTTTAAAGTGTAACAAAACGTTCAAACTTCTGACATGTCATAGTGACATGTCAGAAGTTTTGAATGGTGGGGTCTGAGCACTGAGACCCCCACCAATTGCTAAAAGGAAGCGACAAAAGCGCTTGTGCGAGCACTCAGCCGCTTCGTTTCTCTTCGGCTTTTTCCGGAAATCAATGTAGCCTCAATAGAACTTCTATGAGCCCGAACTCTACTACATCAGTTTTCCGGAAAAAGCCGAACAGAAACTGAGCAGCTGAGCGCTCACACAAGCGCTTCGTTTTAGCGATTGGAGGGGGTCTCAGTGCTCGGACCCCCACCAATCAAAACTTCTGACATGTCACTATGACATGTCAGAAGATTGTTGAATGTTTAGTTACCCTTTAATAAAAAGTATTTAGAGTGTTGCAACAAAAACACTGATACACATTTTTATATATAAAAAATAAAAAAAGATTTCACAGGTGTACATAGCCTTTTAAAAAAAAAGTGCAGAAATGCGCCTGTATTACCCTTGTGTAAAACTGGCCTTTGACAAAGCATGAATGACGGGCTTGCAGACTTGGAAGTGCATTTTAAATATAGAGATAAACTAAAAATTTCCTCCGCCGTATCACTGACTAACATTTCACATTTTAAACTCTATCCTATTAGGATAATATCTTAAATGCAGAATATGTGAATGTGAGCGAGGAGGTTAGAACAGACGGCTTTGTAACGAAGCTTCTGTGAAATGTCAAGTTAATATAATATAATGTATTTTACAGACATATCTGGAAATGTCAGCACTGGGCCATTAAATATCTGGCTGAATTCTTTCTATTTGTCATCCATGTACTAAAATATGCAAGTGAAAAAGAAGGGACGAGATCCGTGGCAATGCCGCCACATCTGAACTCCGCCTAAGGCCTCTTTCAGATGGCCGTGTTAGGTCAGCGATGTACGGACCATATGTCGGCAGTATTTACCGGACCGACCACAGTTCAGGGAGCCGGGCTCCTAGCATCGTAGTTATCTATGATGTTTGGAGTCCCTGCTTACCCACGGGAAATCCGTCCCGTACTGTAATCATGTTTTCAATAGGGGGTAGTCCCTCGGGGAAGCAGGGACTCCTAGCGTCATAGATAACTATGATGCTGGTAGCCCGGCTCCCTGAACGGTGGCCGGTCCGGGAAATACAGCCGGATCAACACAGGCCAGATGGGGAGACATGACGCATCTCTATAGTAACGCCAGGGGAGGGGAGTATGGTGTTCTCCAAAGCTGCAAATCCGGACGAAAATCAAACACAATTTGGTGTGGACTTTGGGACGGAGTTCCCTGCGGTATCTGGGCCAGATACGCTGCAGAGTTTTCCGCAGCATATTCGATTGTGTAAACATATCCTGTGGGCGGACTCACACGTGGCAAATTTTGTTGCACAAATCGACGTGCTTGCTGCAGAAACAACCCTATTGAGAAAAATGGAACTGATTTTGGTAAAAAAAAAAAAAAAGTCTCAAAATACAGAGCGGTTTTCAAGGGAAAACAGATCCTGATTTTCAGACGTTTTTTAATCAAAGTCCCATTTTTCGCTGCGTTTTTACCGGCCGTTTTTGGAGTTGTTTTTCTATAGAGTCTATGGAAAACGGCTCCAAAAACGGCTGAAGAAGTGACATGCACTTCTTTTTTCAAAAAACGCCCCGTCAGAACAGAACGTAGTTTTTCCCATTGAAATCAATGGGCAGATGTTTGGAGACGTTCTGCTTCCGATTTTTCAGCCGTAAGGGTATGTGCACACGACCTCAGACGTAATGGAGGCCTCGAATTACGCCTGAAAATACGGCTCCAATACGTCGGCAAACATCTGGCCATTGCTTGGAATGGGTCTGACGATGTTCTGTGCAGACGAGCTGTCATTTTACGCTTTGCTGTCAAAATACGGCACGTAAAATGACGGCTCGTCAAAACAAGTGCAGGACACTTCTTGGGAAGTTTTTGGAGCCGTTTTCTCATAGACTATTGAAAAAAACTCCAAAGACGGCCGTAAAAATCACCGCGAAAAACGCGAGTTGCTCAAAAAACGTCTGAAAATCAGGAGCTGTTTTCCCTTGAAAACAGCTCAGTATTTTCAGTCGTATTTTGTTAATCGTGTGAACATACCCTTACAGTCGTTGAAATTTCAGCATCAAATATGTGGTGTGTGAATTTTCCCCGTGTTTGTCGTGTGTTTTCTATTACATAATTAATTCTACGCTGTTACCAGATTGCTGGACAAGGCCTAACAATTGTATACAAGTTTATTGCTTTCTTATCTCAAAATTGATCTTGTATCTGTTGTCTACACAAAAAAATCCCTTAGGGTGTATTCACACGTGTAGGTTGTGGGAGATGCAGTGTAGATGAAATGATAGTGACCCGTTTCAGGCATTCTTATGCGGACATATCAAGGGTTCAAATTTCAGGCCGCATGGCTGTCCCCATGACAACACTTCCTGCCTCTAAACTCTTGCAATTTATGGGTTATCATAGAGAAACTGGGCTTTACTGCAAACAGTCAAAACTAATTGGTTGCTATGAGGCTCCATATCCCTATGATAACACTGAACAAACAAATGTAGCAAATGCAGGAAAGAGATTTTTTATTTTTTTAACATTTCATTTCACTATTTTAAAGCAAACTAATCTTCTCTTGTCCAGAATTCGTCTGGTTTTTAGAGCCCCTGAGCTGAAGATGACCATGCTTTTATGAAGTTTACTAGAATCAGCTCGCCCGCTAAGGGTATGTTCACACGACCTCTTTTCAGACGTAATGGAGAAGTTTTACGCCTCAAATTACGCCTGAAAAGACTGCTCTAATACGTCGGCAAACATCTGCTCATTGCTTTGCAATAGGTCTTAGGCTATGTTCACACGGGGTCTTTTGCCGAGTTTTTTGACTCGGAAACCGCGTCGCAAAACTCGGCAGAAACGGCCCGAGAACGCCTCCCATTGATTTCAATGAGAGGCGTCGGCGTCTTTTTCCCGCGAGCAGTAAAACTGCCTCGCGGGAAAAAGAAGCGACATGCCCTATCTTCGGGCGCTTCCGCCTCCGACCTCCCATTGACTTCAATGGGAGGCAGGAGAAAGAGTGTTTTATGCCCGCGGCGCTCAATGGCCGCGGGCGAAAAACGGCGCGATAATTGCTATTCACACGGAGTATTTTGGGGGAGGAATATCTGCCTCAAAATTCCGTTTGGAGCTTTGAGGCAGATATTCCTCCCCCAAAATACTCCGTGTGAACATAGCCTTACGATGTTCTGTGCAGGCGACCTGTCATTTTACGCGTCGCAGTCAAAATACGGCGCGTAAAACGACAGCTCGTCAAAAGAAGTGCAGGACACTTCCTGGGACGTTTTTGGAGCCGTTTTCTCATAGACTCTATTGAAAACAGCTCCAAAAAAAACGTCCGTAAAAAACGCAGCGAAAACGCCGCAAAAAACGCGAGAATTTTCAGACGTATTTTGTTAATCGTGTGAACATACCCTCATACTTTTTATCACACATATAATAACTTACAGAAGGGGTTAATGTTTTTCTCATGCGACCAAAATCCTGTTTGCTTTCATTCCATTTTTCTAAGTAATGTGACTTTCTATTACAAGTGCATTTCTCTTTTTGTTTCCGACGAGTAGCCTGGAACATTCCTATTGTTCTCTGCGTTACATAGAGGATAGAGATTCATTTTCTACTCGTATTTTTTACAAATCACTTACTAAACGAGAAAACAATTCTATACGCACAAGATGCACCGGAAAAAAAAGCCTGCAAACGTGCACAAAAAACGAGGAGGGGATTCATGAAAGAATGTGACGTTCTACCAGTCCCAAGTCTACATGAAGGTGGAAGAACGGGAGTTTATAGCCATCGATTGCATCTGGGAACAGAGGTTTTGTGGCTTCATAATACAGATATATGCTGGAAATGGTCTAGTAGTACACTAAGGCCCTGTTCACACTGAGTTTTTTTGCAGGTGGAAAAATCTGCAGATTTTGACCTGCCTGCCCGCTGTTTGCCGCGTTTTTTGGCCACAGCCATTGAGCTACGCCTGCTTATAGCTCACAGGACTGCCCGAGATGCACCACATTTTTTAACTAAAGCAAACTCCCTTGAATAAATTTGGCGCATTTCACTCCGACATAGTTCTGTTTAAGGTAGGCGTATGAAATTACCACCCACTGGGTATAGTGGCGTTTCATGACCACGGCAACCAATTGCTTACGTCAGATGTGCGGTCACTATGAAAGCCAACAATTTTTTAATGGAGATTATCGACTGTTGGAAAACCCTTGAGGGCATGTTCACACGGCTGAAAATACGGAAGCTGAACGCCCCCAAACATCTATGCCTATTGATTTCAATGGGAAAAAAACGGCTTTTCGTTCCGACGGGGCATTTTTTTACGTGTTTTGAAAAAACGGCGCAGAAGAAAACTGGCTCGTAAAAAGAAGTGCATGTCACTTCTTGAGCCGTTTTTTGGAGCCAGTTTTCATGGGGTCAATAGAAAAACAGCTCCAAAAAAAGTCTGTAAAAAAAAAAACAAAAAAAAAAACGTACCAAAAACGCTTGATGCTTAAAAAACGGATGAAAATCAGAGGCTGTTTTCCCTTGAAAACAGCTCCGTATTTTACAGCCACTTTTAGTTTAGCGTGTGAACATGCTCTTAAGATTGTTCATCATCTACGGATTAAGGCCTCATTTACACGAGCGTAATATACGCGCGTGCGACGCGCGTGCTTTTCACGCGTGTCGTATGCACCTATATTACTCTATGGGGCAGTGCAGACGATGCGTGAATTTTGCGCAGCGTGAGTGCGTTGCGTAAAACTCACGACATGTTCTATAATCGTGCGTTTTTCGCGCATCACGCACCCATTGAAGTCAATGGGTGCGTGAAAACCACGAAGGTCGCACGGAAGCACTTCCGTGCGAACTGCGTGATTCGCGCAAGAGCTGTCAAACTGAATGTAAACAGAAAAGCACCACGTGCTTTTCTGTTTACAAACATCCGAACGGAGTGTCTTAGACATGAGCGAACCGAACTTTACCGGGTTTGGCTGAACTCGTTTTGACCGAACCCGGCAGGAGACAGTCACTGTGCAGGGTGCTGAAAGAGTTAAACTGGTTCAGCACCCTGGACAGTGACTTCCGATTCCAATATACGTGAACGTGTAAAAAAAAAAAAAGTTCTGACTTCTTCCTCCAGTCTGACCTCCCGGGATGACAATTCAGTCCAAGTGACAGCTGCAGCCAATCACAAGCCAAGCACAGGCTGCAGCGGTCACATGGACTGCTGCGTCATCCAGGGAGGTGGGGCCAGATGTCAAGAGAGGCGCGTCACCAAGGACGCGTCACCAAGGCAACGGCCGGGAAGTTCTCGGTAAGTACGAACCTCTTTTTTTTTTAAACAGGTTACTCGATATGGTGATTGGAATGCACTGTCGAGGGTGCTGAAAGAGTTACTGCCGATCAGTTAACTCTTTCAGCACCATGGACAGTGACTGACGTCGACTAGCCTCATCTCTATGATGGCGGCTGCGCGAAAATCACGCAGCCGCGCATCATACACGAATGACACACGGAGCTGTCAAGTGCCTTTTGCGCACGCAAAACGCTGCGTTTTTTGCGCGCGCAAAACGCACATGCTCGTGTAAATGAGGCCTAAGGCCCCATGGACACAGCCGTGCCCGTAATCACGGCCCGCGATAACGGGCACGGCCGGCCAGACACTCGCATTTTCTGGGAGCACGGCCCGTAAAAAGCAAAATAACGGACATGTCCTATCTTTTGTGGTACATTTCTATGGCCCGGACACCTTCCTGCAAATATACGGGAAGGTATCCGTGGTGAATAGAATAGAATAGAAGTAAATGGGTCCGTAATTGCGGACTGCAGTTACGGAGGATTTTTATGGCTAAGTGCGCCAGGTTTCATACCGTATCATTTTTCTACATAGATGGCCTCCAATTTATTTCCCCGCCACGTCTTAATTGACTAGGTTTAATATTCGCCAAATGCACGACTACAAGCGACGTTCATAGCTGATAAACAGATCACATATTTCCCATTAGCTGAATTTGCCGGATATATTCCTCAACCTCCTTTTTTTTTTATCAAGAACGATGTTTGATTCTCAGCCAATTCCCAGGTGCAGCTTCTGCGCTTTGTTTCATCCAGAGAATATATGAATTTTGTATCGGAGACTCATGGGACAGTCGTGGAAAGTGAACAGCCGGCTGGAGGGCTGAAAGTCAGATGAAGAATTCCCTCGGAAGGAATTCTGATTCAACAGAAAACGAAAGCGGAGTCCGAATGTCAGAACGATCGCGGTTTGTGTGTGATGAGCGGTTTATGGATCAGCTTGCAACGTGTTTCTAAGCACTGCAGAATTATAATAATCGCTGACCCGGTAATGACTGAAAGTAGATCATTACAGAATTATTTAAAAAATACAATTAAAGGGCATGTCCACCTTTAAACACCCTTAGGGTATGTGCACACGATAGCAGGCATTTACGTGTGAAAAGACAGACTGTTTTCAAGAGAAAACAGCTGCCTCGTTTCAGCCGTAAATGCTCCTCCTCGTAATATACGAGGCGTCTGTGACGCTCGTATATCTTGAGCTGCTCTTCATTGAGTTCAATGAAGAACGGCTCAAATTACGTTGCAAAGAAGTGCCCTGCATATAATGTATATAAGTGTCCCGCATATAATGTATATAAGTGCCCCGCATATAATGTATATAAGTGTCCCGCATATAATGTATATAAGTGTCCCGCATATAATGTATATAAGTGTCCCGCATATAATGTATATAAGTGTCCCGCATATAATGTATATAAGTGTCCCGCATATAATGTATATAAGTGTCCCGCATATAATGTATATAAGTGTCCCGCACATAATGTATATAAGTGTCCCGCATATAATGTGTATAAGTGTCCCGCATATAATGTATATAAGTGTCCTGCATATAATGTATATAAGTGTCCTGTATATAATGTATATAAGTGTCCCGAATATAATGTATATAAGTGTCCCGCATATAATGTATATAAGTGTCCCGCATATAATGTATATAAGTGTCCCGCACATAATGTATATAAGTGTCCCGCACATAATGTATATAAGTGTCCCGCATATAATGTATATAAGTGCCCCGCACATAATGTATATAAGTGTCCCGCATATAATGTATATAAGTGTCCCGCATATAATGTATATAAGTGTCCCGCATATAATGTATATAAGTGTCCCGCATATAATGTATATAAGTGTCCCGCATATAATGTATATAAGTGTCCCGCATATAATGTATATAAGTGTCCTGCATATAATGTATATAAGTGTCCTGCATATAATGTATAGAAGTGTCCCGCATGTAATGTATATAAGTGTCCTGCATATAATGTATATAAGTGTCCTGCATATAATGTATATAAGTGTCCTGCATATAATGTATATAAGTGTCCTGCATATAATGTATATAAGTGTCCTGCATATAATGTATATAAGTGTCCTGCATATAATGTATATAAGTGTCCCGCATATAATGTATACAAGTGTCCTGCATATAATGTATATAAGTGTCCTGCATATAATGTATATAAGTGTCCTGCATATAATGTATAGAAGTGTCCCGCATGTAATGTATATAAGTGTCCTGCATATAATGTATATAAGTGTCCCGCATATAATGTATATAAGTGTCCCGCATATAATGTATATAAGTGTCCCGCATATAATGTATATAAGTGTCCCGCATATAATGTATATAAGTGTCCCGCATATAATGTATATAAGTGTCCCGCATATAATGTATAGAAGTGTCCCGCATATAATGTATAGAAGTGTCCCGCATATAATGTATATAAGTGCCCTGCATATAATGTATATAAGTGTCCTGCATATAATGTATATAAGTGTCCTGCATATAATGTATATAAGTGCCCTGCATATAATGTATATAAGTGTCCTGCATATAATGTATATAAGTGTCCTGCATATAATGTATATAAGTGTCCCGCATATAATGTATATAAGTGTCCCGCATATAATGTATATAAGTGTCCCGCATATAATGTATATAAGTGTCCCGCATATAATGTATATAAGTGTCCTGCATATAATGTATATAAGTGTCCCGCATATAATGTATATAAGTGTCCTGCATATAATGTATATAAGTGTCCTGCATATAATGTATATAAGTGTCCTGCATATAATGTATATAAGTGTCCTGCACTTCTTTGCCGAGGCAGTCCATTTACACGTCGTCATTTGACAGCTGTCAAACGACGACGCGTAAATTACAGGTCGTCTGCACAGTACGTCGGCAAACCCATTCAAATGAATGGGCAAATGTTTGCCGACGTATTGTAGCCCTATTTTCAGGCGTAAAATGAGGCATAATACGCCTCGTTTACGTCTGAAAATAGGTCGTGTGAACCCAGCCTTACAAAGTTTTACATCTGGAATAATTCTACATATAAACTTGGGTCAGATTTTGCAACTCAATGTAAATGAATGAGCCCCAAAACCATAAGGTTAGGCCTTGTTCACATGAGAGTGTTTCTCGTCAGTGTGCTGTCCGTTTTAGCAAAGGACAGCACACTGACCCATGCAATTTAATGGAGCTATTCACACATCCGTGTTTTTTTCTTTAGTCCGTTGCGAGAAACTTACTGAGTGTCCTATTCTGGTTCCTTTTTGCGGACGAGACCCACCTATTAAAGTCTATAGGTGCGTGAAAAAAACCTGACGACATCCGTGTGCTGTCCATTTTTCACACACCTGTTGCTAAAGAAAAGCAAAGAAAAAAAAAAAAAAAGGAAAAAGTTTAACTTAAGGAGGTGCCTGAAGAGGAGAAACGTGAACGATAAAAATGGAGGACACTGGGAAACCACAGGGACAGACATATGCATGAAAAACAGTCCCGTTTTATGCAGACGTAAATTGCGCTCTTTTTTTCCTTTAAATACTGGACACAGACCCCAAAAATATGAGCGATACAAAGTTAATCTACGTATGCAGGGCCGGCGTCAGGGGCATGTGACCTGTGCACAGGGTGGATAACGGGGATATGAGGACGGTCACAAAAAGGCGCCGACATTATGTAAAGTGGCCTTATAGACCAGTTTGAAGCCACTTCAGCTCTTGTTGGCTCCGCTAAGCTTTATTCAGAGGTCGCATGGTCCGCCATAGAGTCTGAAAAACCCCAAATGGAGCCGATGTGGCGCGGCACTTTCCTAGCTGCACTGCCACTTTATTTTATTCTAGCAATTTGCAGGGGTCACAGCAGTCGGACCACCACAAACCCGACTTTGATGGCATATCCCAACCATGTGCCCTCAATGAGAAAACCCCTTTAATGGTTGCTGTTAAGGAGTCTGGGAAAGCTATTGAAAATGTAAGGCTGGGTTCACACTGAGTTTTTTGCAGGCGGAAAATCTGCCTCAAAATTCAGTTTGGAAGTTTGAGGTAGATTTTCCTCTCCCTGCACGCCGATTTTCATTGCCATTGAGCGCCACGGGCATAAAACGCAGCTAAATCCGCTTTCTCTGCCTCCCATTGATGTCAATGGGAGGTCAGAGGAGTAATCGCGTGAAGATAGGGATTGTCCCTTCTTTCTCCCGCGAGCCAAATCCCGCGAATGAAATCAATGGGCGGCATTTTCGTTCGGTTTTTGGAGAGTTTTGCGGCGCGGTTTCCGCGTAAAAAAACCTCTGTGTGAACCCAGCCTAAGGGTATGTTCACACGGCCTATTTTCGGCCCGTAAATCTGGAGCATTTTTCGTGGCGTTTTTTTACTCGTAAAAAAACGGCCGCGAAAAAGAAGTGCAGGACGCTTTTTGGGACGTTTTTGGAGGAGTTTTCCATAGACTCTATTGAGAAAAGCTCCAAAAACGGCCGTAAAAAACGCTGCGAAAAACGCGAGTGGCACAAAACGTCTGAAAATCAGGAGCTGTTTTCTCTTGAAAACAGCTACGTATTTTGAGAAGTTTTTGACTCTGCGTGTGAACATACCCTAATAGCGGCCATATTGGTTTTCGCCTATATAATTAAGAAACGGGACAGAAGAAAGTAACTTTAGGACTGATAATGCTGTAATATTGGCCCATAGTTGTTGTCATTGCAAAGTTTATATATTGTTCTTTAGGTCTATATAAATGTAACTGGATCCTTTAGGCATCATTTACACGAGCGTAATATATGCGCGTGCGACGCGCGTGCTTTTCACGCGTGTCGTACGCACCTATATTAGGCTATAGGGCAGTGCAGACAGTGCGTGAATTTTGCGCAACGCGAGTGCGTTGTGTAAAACTCACGACATGTCCGTTCTTTGTGCGCTGTTCGCGCATCACACACCCATTGAAGTCAATGGGTGCGTGAAAACCACGCAGGCCGCGCGGAAGCATTTCCGTGCGAACTGCGTGATTCGCGCAACAGCTGTCAAACTCTGAATGTAAACAGAAAAGCACCACGTGCTTTTCTATTTACAAACATCCAAACGGAGTGTCATAATGATAGCGGCTGCGCGAAAAGCACGCAGCAACGCATCATACACTGATGACACAAGCAGCTGTTAAGTGCCTTTTGCGCACGCAAAACGCAGCGTTTTTTGCGTGCGCAAGACGCACACGCTCGTGTAAATCAGGCCTTACAGAATATCCTGAGGATGTTCTGGAGTCAAGTTGTAAATGAGCAGATATAAGCAAGTAACCTATATACGGGATGTGTACTTATTCAATCTGACGGTGACAGATTGGACTATCTCAGCATAAAAGTCAGCAATGCATTGTCCGGCTCTATGCAATAAATCTCCGAGAAGTCTGCAGCTTTTCTTATCCCAATCCCAGGAAAGTCCACAGGTCCCATTATTGTCTGTGGAGAAGCTGCAGATTTGATTGATTAGTTTTACTGATCGAACACATTTCTTGAGCGTTATCGATCTTCAGCAGGCGAAGGGTTGCTCTAACTTAAAGCGCTCCTCCTATTTCATCAAAATAATTAAAATTCACCAGCACTTATTACGGAGCGCCTGTACTTGGAGCAAGTAGATGACGTGAACGATACATCGCCCCCATAACTATAGCCACAGGACCCCCATTACCAAGCCAACTACAATGCCCCTCAAAATGTGACGATACCATATTGAGATTTCATAGAGATTTAACTTGAAGCTCTTGGGTACCAATTCAAAATCTGAAACAGGGCCCCCCACCTACCATTTATAATACTTGTGTCTTCTAATGTGGCATTGGGACCCCTCAGGCACCAGTGCCTGGTCGCGACTTCCATCTCCGCAGCCCCTAGAGCTACTTTGACACGCAGAGTTCCTACAACTGTAGTATAATGTAAAGACCAATTTACACGGGCCAATGATTAGGTAAACGATCGTTCCCGATCAGGGCAACAATCAGGAGATGAACGAGCAAACGCACGTCCATCGGCTGATCCTATAGTATATGGAGAACAAAAGATGATCGTTGTCGGCAGCACATCTCCCTGCGTAAACAAGGAGATGTGCTGCCGCCATGATGGAAATGCGTGGGGACGAGCGATCGTAGATAAGATCGCTCATCCCCAAACATAACGCCTTGTGAAAGGAACAAATAAGCGCCGATCAATGTACTGCCTTGTTGATCGGCGCTCGTTTTTATGACCCATAATGGTTGGTGTAAAGGGACCCTTACAGATTGTAGTCTTTGATCATTGATAAGCAACTAAACGTCCATCAGTAGATCCCGTGGAGCAGAATGGTGGCCTGATGACCCCTCAAATGCAGGGCTTCCAGGTATTTGCTGATTGCCGAATTGCTCAGTCTGCCCCTGGTAAGCAGTAGGGTTTACAATATAATATAGTATGAATAAAATCAGGTTATCAGCGAGCCACTTGTCTCTGCCTCAAATATTCAAGAGACTCTTCTGCGTTCTTGAGGAACAGCTCAAGAGTCACTTATAAAATCAGACATTGAAAACAGTGGTATGTTCTAGAGCCCTAAACGTCACAGCCACTGGTACACACTCTGATGTGAAGAATTGTATTATATTAGTAGGATGTGATTGTAATAATTTATTCTTATTCTACCAGCTGAATGATTGTACCAACAAATATTGGTTATCGGGAGCAATCACTGCGCATGGGGAAATGGTTAAAATAGGTTTTATTTAAAGCAACATGTCATAGAACAGTGGGGGTAAATTTATGAAGCCCTCTATGCTTCTGGGGACTGGACGGCCAGAAATGCATCTAATTTATTAAAAGGCACGCGCTTCTTAATAGATTAGTCGCATCTTTTTCTAACCTTCTTTAGTTTAAGTCTGCCATATAAAACACCAGCCTCAATAAACTTCTCCCAGTGCTTTTCAACATTACTATGCCAAGTACCCCCTAATAAAAAAAAAAAACTAATTCAACCAAATACCTAAGAGTGTGAACAAAATTGCCCAGCTAACAGAATATCACTCTTGTTCTGTACTTCTTCAGTGCTAAAAATGTCAGATGCCACAGTGCCTTCATCATAGAACCAGTACAGTGACCCCATAACAGTGACAGTCACAGTGCCCTCACTAACACGGACAGTCACAGCACCAGAGAATTATTTTCTGGGCCCTTATGCAAAAATCTGTGATAGGGCGTACTAAAACTCAAGTGCCATTGATAGTACGAAGCAGAATAAGACCCTCAGACACCAACGCTAACCTTTAAACTCCCATAGCCATGTCACTGCACAGTACCTCCATAATATTGCAAGCTGCAGTCTTTCCATAACATTTCCAGCCACAGTGCCCCAATAACATTGCTCACCTCAGTGCCCCAGAACAGAACCAGCCACAATGTCCCCATAACATCACCAGCCTTAATGCCCCAACAGCCTCAGTGTCCCCATAACAGTGCAAACCACAGGGGAAAGGGGGGAAAAACTTTGGTTAACCATTTCTCTAAATGTAATGGAAGCGTTTTAAATCAATTGCGCCGTGAACTGCAGAAAACAGTCAGCCAGGGATTTTATCATTTATGCCTTGGTTGGGATAATGAAATTCTCACATGATTTTTCTCGGGCTGCCCAGTGACGCACAGAGAGGAGCTGGGGACCAAGAAAACATCACGTGTAATTAATATATATTGCAAGTGGCAATCCAAGCGGGAGCAGTTTGCAGTATTGTCAAAGGCCAAGAAGTAGTGTGACCGGACAGAAGGGCAGAACACGTTATAATACAGCTAAAGTCAATTTCCAGCAAATATGGCGTTAATGGCATATGCAGGGGAGGCAGGGTAGGGATCAGAACATTAAAGAAGTTGTTTTTTCCTTATTTTATGGCAAACTTGTAGCGAAGATCTGAATTACAAATACTGTGGAAAATGAGCCTCTGGATGAATGGAGGTCTGTGGATATTGCTCCCCTCGAAAGCTTTAAAGGGAAGTGCAGTCTTTGGGTATGTTCACACAGGCAATTTTCAGACGTTTTTTGGGTCATAAACATCCCGAAAACGGCTGAAAAATCGAAAGCAGAATGCCTACAAACATCTGCCCATTGATTTCAATGAGAAATACGGCGTTCTGTTTTGATGGGGCGTTATTTTACGCCTCATTTTCAAAAAAACGGCGCGGAAAAAGACGCCCCGTAAAAAGAAGTGCATGTCACATCATGAGTCGTTTTTGGAGCCATTTTTCATTGATTCAATAGAAAAACAGCTCCAAAAACAGTTTGATGAAAAAAACGGCTGAAAATCAGGAGCTGTTTGCGTTTGAAAACAGCTCCATATTTTCAGCCGTATTTTGTTAACCGTATGAACATACCCTTTAAATAATATTGGGTGTATAGTCATCAAATGTAAAATCTGGTATCTTTATAATATTTTATGTTTTTTACCTATATTTTATGTTTAGTTTGTGCTGTCTAGAAAATAGAGTAACGACTGTACTATCCATAGCTCCGTGTGATAGGAGCAAACGAGTGCCGATTAACGATGTCTCGTTGATCGGTGCTCACTGCACCGCCCGATTATCAGCCGGTGTAAAAGGGCCTTTAGAGGCTCCGTTACTGGCAGAGATTACTGCAGAAAATAGCGCAGCATGTTGTCTCCGGTCAAACGACAGAAACCATAAGGGTATGTTCACACGCAGCGGTTTCAGACGTAATTCGGGCATTTTACGCCTCGAATTACGCCTGAAAAAATGCCCCTAATACGCCTACAAACATCTACCCCTTGATAAAGCTACCGCGAAACGTGCGTCGGGGCTCGCAGTGTGGTGTTCATTTCTAGGCTCAACATGACATATACTGGTTGGTATAGCTTTTTGGGATTAGGCTTTATTATGGCTACTCTTTGTTGATATCTTTACACTTAGGGCATGTGCACACACACTAATTACGTCCGTAATTGACGGACGTATTTCGGCCGCAAGTCCCGGACCGAACACAGTGCAGGGAGCCGGGCTCCTAGCATCATACTTATGTACGATGCTAGGAGTCCCTGCCTCTCCGTGGAACTACTGTCCCGTACTGAAAACATGATTACAGTACGGGACAGTTGTCCTGCAGCGAGGCAGGGACTCCTAGCATCGTACATAAGTATGATGCTAGGAGCCCAGCTCCCTGCACTGTGTTCGGTCCGGGACTTGCGGCCGAAATACGTCCGTCAATTACGGACGTAATTAGTGTGTGTGCACATACCCTTACACGTATACCAGCGTGTGGGTTGCCTTCCCCTATCTATACTTGTCTTGGCTTAATTGATCGCTTGTGAAGGCTTGGGTGTAAGTAACACACCTGTGGTATTTGAATCACTTTATCTGTATATGCCTTGCTGAGTTACCCTCTATATATTTCGGTTTTGTTATCTACTGAGTATATTCCATTTATAATAACCTGTATGTGCTCCACATCTATGCATTTTTAAATTGTGTGTCTTATTTTAGGTCTTGATGGCCAATATGTTTTTATGTGCATTTGAATAAAGTATTGTTATTATTACAAGGTACAAATTTGTACTTGTTGTCTTATTTATTCCGGTTTGGATGTGTGATAGGTCCACACGTACAGTTATGGGTATTCATTCATCAAACATCTGCCCATTGCCTGCAATGGCTTTTACGGTGTTCTGTGCTGTCAAAATACGACGCGTAAAATGACGGCTCATCAAAAGAAGTGCAGGACACTTCTTGGGACATTTTTGGAGGCGTCTTTCATTGACTCCATTGAAAAATAGCTCCAAAAACAGCCGTAAAAAACGCGAGTTAAAATAACATCTGTAAATCAGGAGCTGTTTTCGCCCGTATTTTCAGACTTTTGGCTCACTGCGTGTGAACATACCCTAAGAGTCAATGGGTTCCAGCCAGTGGGAATGCATTGGATGCGTCCACTGTCTTCTCCCCCCTCCCCCGGAGGGTAGAGATACACACCTATCTCTGGAGTAATATCTGCACTCACATGTACATAGATATAAATATATAGAACACTTCCCTTTACAGGGCGTTATGGAAACAGCGTAGCACAGCAAACTACGCTGTTTCCGTAGCTCCCGCGTTACTGAAACACCGTCTATAGCCGAGCTACGCTGTTTTCATAACTCCCGAACACCTAATCAGCAAGTAGCCGGAAGGCAGCGGGAGCCGAGCAAGGTAGAACAGGGTTTAGGGGGCCCAGTTCTAGAGATAGGTGCGGGTCCAAGAGGCATCTATCTGACATTTATAGCTTATCCTGTGGATATGTCATAAATATCCAAGATGGGAAAACCCCTTTAAGTTCCATAAAACCCCTTTAGTTTGCATTGGTGGCAGAAAATATTTCTGGGCACAGATTGTCCCCATATACCAATTTAGGAAATAAAAAACAACCTCTATACAATATCTAAATAATACTGCAATACAGGGGCGCCCGCTCATGAGGGGCAGCTGTTGCGCCCTGTGTCACCACACAGGTTGTACTCTCCTAATGCCACCCTGTACCCCCAACCGGTTATGCTTCTTTTACTGTCATTTATGGGTTATTTCAGTTAAACTAGTTAGTAAGGAATTGCAAAGGTGTCGTTCTACCAATAATAAACCGCAGCCCCTTCTCCTAGGAATCCGAACATTATTGCTTTGAGTTTTTACCCGGCTCTGAAATATTTATTTACATTAATCTAAGGAAATGCATTGAAGAAATGAGCGCGCTAATGAGTACGACTACCCGGTACAATAAAACACAAATACTGTGCAGGATACAAATATTAATTGGAAAAAAAAAAAAAAATTAAAAAAAGAGCAGCACCGTAGGCTGTGGACAGAAGTGGCTGTTCTGTGTGCATTTAATCTGTAAACGGATGTAATTAACCAGTAGGAAACATCTCAGAGACTTAGTCTGTGGTACGAAAGGAAATTTACGTAAAGGAAGCCTATTTTCCGCTCACTGTAAACAAAACTCATTCTTTCCTAAATTGTTACTACAGTAGCTCGAATCAGGATCCAGCCAGAGCCGGATTATATGGCAGGCACAAGGGGCACGTGCCCGTATCCTCCACCAGCATCTGTCTACGTTTACGCGGGGAAAAGCTCCAAATGTATACGTTAAACGTAAGCCATGATGGATGCCTTAACAGTGCTCTATCCATTACCATAGAGTTTAATGGTTTATTTTAAATGTATACGTCACTGTTCATTACGTATACGTTAAACGGATAGTATACCATTATAGTCTATGGGCAACGGATGTCACTATAGGCATCCGTTTAACGCAAACGTCACCCATAGACTATAATGTTATGTTTAATATATACGTCATGAAAGACTATTAAAAAGCCCATGATGCATATACCTGTGACGTAGGCCATACAGTGGCATACTTCACCCATAGGCCCCATGTTAGAAAAAACATATTGCGCAGTATACTTTTTTGGGGGGATCCCTTGGGATAAAAAAAGCGTAGTCTATTAGTTTTTTTCTGAGGATGGAAAAGCCAACAAAAAAGGTATAATGACATATACCAGCCCGACAGAGACCAAAACAACTTTTGACCTCTGTCGGGCTGATGGAGCCCTTTGGACACGCAGTCATTCAAAAACATATGTTTTTCAGTCCCAATTCACCTACACAGGTAGAATACGAGAAAATACAGCCGTCTCCTGATCCCCTAGTATAAGCCAGATGCCATCCCTTATTGCTCACTCCCTATTGAATTCCCCATCCATTCTTTTTCCCTACCTTCTTTGCTCTTCCTTCTGATCCCACCTTTCCTATATATCCACTCTTTACTCTCCGACTTCTGCACCCATCCTCCCACCCCAAGAAATTCCTTCTAGATGGGTTTCGTCTTGCAGGTTCCAATCCCCCACAAAACGAATACAGATGAACTCCTACATGATTCATGGACTACAAAAATGAAGGGAATAACTTATTTTACACCGAGCAACCCAATGTTTTTATCCGTGTATGGGTGAAGACTGTTAAATGGATCCGTGATCCATTTTTTTTTTCTGATGATCCATATGTCCGTCCCGTGGGTAACCCCCATCACTACCTATCATATAGTCCTACAGCTGAATTTCTTCCATTCACAGATTATGGTTCTCAATTACCACTCCATTCTTTCTTGGTCAATTATTTAAGTTGACTTAAAGGGGTTATCCGGGTTTCTAAAATTGATGGCCTATCCTTAGAATACGCCATCAATATTAGATCATTGGGGGCCCGACTCTCTGCACCCCCCCACTGATCAGTTGTTTAAAGGAGCCAGTGGTGCAACACCTTGCACGACCACTACAAATCTAACGGCACGTGAGTATGAAGAACCATAACAACAATGAAGAGGTTGCAGCGCTCGTACGAGCCCCGTAGCCCCTTCAAACAGCTGATCGGCATAGGGTCCAAGAGTTGGACCCTACCGATCTAACATTGATGGCCTATTCGAAGGATAGGCCATCAATTTTAGACACCTGGATAACCCCTTTAAAGGGGTTCGCCCATCACTTTTTGAATGGTGGTATTCCGACTGCCAGGACCCCCACCATACGGGGAATGAGCGGCATTGGTTTAGCACTGCCTCCTCTTCAAAGTTTTTCCCTACAGCAATCCAGGGAACTGCAGCATAGCCCCAATTACTTGAATGCATAGGGTACCCATGCAGCCACTTACCTATGGTTGGTACAGCACAGAGATGACATACGCCTTTTCATTATCAGAAAAAAATGTGCACTATGATAACTACATGGCACATCACACCTAATGACAAACCTAGCTCTGCTGCATCTGTATAACAATTCTATTACAAGTCAAACAGATCATTTAGCTGTGCGGCACTAAATCTGCATTCTCCCCACCAGCTGAGGCAGCGCCTTTGAAGTGCTCAGATCTATATCTTAATTCAGATCCTCAAATATATCCACCACCTGCAGTACGGTGTCACCCAAATGCGGCGACAGTAAAGAACGGCTTCCTGGAAACCTTGTAGCATCAATTACCATCAATGTCAATTAATTCATGAAGCAGCCAACGATAAGGAGTCTTTGAGCTATCAATGTACCCGGTCTGCATCAGTGTGTGTCACAGCAGGTAGATGACCATCATAGTCACCTCCGGCTCTTTAACTCACATTAATATCCAGCTATTGGGGAATTAAGCGCGTAAAGCAAATGGCAGGTTCTGAAGAGAGGTAAATGAATCCATAATGACCCAGATTATCAGGACATCAGTGGTTATTATAATAAAGTGCCATGGAAATGTTAATCTGGCATGAAGCGTATATTAAGGACTCATTCACACTAGCAAAATAGGGAGGTAGGGGTACAGCGGAGAACAAGACCCCTAGATGTTAAAGGGGTTATGTGGGGACCGAAAAGTACTGGAAGTGTATGGCGCTGTGCCTGGTAAACATTGAAGAGGCGGCGAACGCAGGGGCCCCTTCAGTTAACTCATCGGTGGGGGTGCCGAGAGTCGGACCCTCACCGATCTGATATTGACCTATCCTAAGGTTAGACCACCAATTAAAAAATGCCCATACAATCCCTGTAACCCAATGTGGCATCAATGGGGAAAAAGGGAATAAGCCACTGTTAGGCCTGATTCACACGAGCGCTCCGCATCTCGGACTTGAAAAACTACAGTGTTTCACGTGCGAGGTACGTGAGAGTCTATGGAGGGATGTGTGATGTGTGAAAAGAACGGACATGTCCTATTTTCGCATGGACCCTTCACCCGGTCCGTTGAAACAACGGCTGTGTGAACGGCCACATTGAATAACATAGGTCCGTGGGGCGGCCGCTGTTTCAACGGCCGTCCCACGGACGTTTAACGCGCTCGTGTAAATAAGGACTTCGAGCCTCTCTCGATCGAGCATGTTGAAATTCTCATCGGCAGATGTTGGGGGAGAGTTGGAAGACCTCAATCCTGCTAAAATTGGTTTGTTTAGTTGACATTTATCCAATGTCTATGGCCAGTTTAAGACAAAATGCTAAATGGGGTATTATAGGAAATCTGCTGCAGACTAAATGTATGCTGGCCGCAACTTTCGGACTTTTAGAAACTGGACCTCTGATGATCATCTTTTTGCCAAGCAGGTTTAATTTTCTACCCCTTTTGATGTAGTACAACCATGGATGGCCCGTTATTGGGATCATGGGGGTTCCTGGGGGTGTTATCTCGATCTACATTATCCCAAACAGCATACAGCCATTTTTTCACAGCTTTTTATCAGAGATGTAGATAAAGGGGTCACAGAGTTAGGGTACGTTCACACGATTAACAAAATACGTCTGAAAATACGGAGCGGTTTTCAAAGGAAAACAGCTCCTGATTTTCATAAGTTTTTTTAGCAACTCGCGTTTTTTGCGGCGTTTTTCACGGCCATTTTTTGAGCTGTTTTCAATAGAGTCTATGAGAAAACGGCTCTAAAAACGTCCCAAAGAAGTGTCCTGCAATTCTTTTGACGAGCCGTCATTTTACGCACCGTATTTTCACAGCGACGCGTAAAATGACAGCTCGTCTGCACAGAACATCGCAAGACCCATTGCAAGCAATGGGCAGATGTTTGCCGACGTATTGGAGCCGTCTTTCCAGGCGTAATTTGAGGCGTAAAACACCTCCATTATGTCTGAAAAGAGGTCGCGTGCACATACTCTTAGAAGTCATACTTGGGCCCGGATGCCTACGGGGGCCCAACGGCCCATCTGCCACATAGGAACACACCAGTGTTATAAATGGCACATGGTGGGGGGGGGGGTTCGATTTGCACTGGGGCCCAGAAGCTTCGAGTTACGCCTCCGCTTTTTATACATTTTTATGTAGTCCATTCTGCATTATGTATGTAACCAAAATATAGAACTGAATCCTTGGACTGTATGGCCTAAAAACGGTATAGGCACGAAGGGTTTTCCTAGAATAAAAAAAAAAATCCCCTCTGTTTGTAATACACTTACCTTCAAAATTAACCTCCGTTCCCTTGCTGCTAATCCTCCATGGGTCCCTGCGACTCGAGTGTAATGATCTTGTCACACTGACATGTTTCTCATACTGACGTCATGTGTCCAATGTTACATCAAGATCATAACACTCGAGCGGCAGGGAAGCGGAGGAGAAAGTGTATTCCAAATTGTATTACTATCCTTATTTGAGGGAACTTTAGAGGGGTCCATATGTAGCGTAAACACAGCGAATTTTCCACAACGGATTTCATTGCGTAAAACCTGCAGCGTATTACAGTAGCAGCAAAGTGGATGCGAAAAAATCTGCAGAGAAACCGTTCATAAATTGAACATTAGTGCGTTTTTTTTATTCCGCAGCATGTCAATTTATGCTGTAAAATTACGCCTCGTTTACGCCTGAAAATAGGTCGTGTGAACCCAGCCTTACTTTTTTTCTAGCAGTGTTTCCGCCCGAAAAACTGCACCACAATTTGGTGTGGTTTTTCAGACGGAATTCCCTGCGGGTTCCAGGATGGATACACTGTACTTCTACACAGTGTATCCGCCCTGTGTGCACTCAGAGAGGTTTCACTTTTTTGGGGTAAAAAAAAAAGGCCCCTTTTTTTTAGCCAATGGCAGAAGTGGATTCTGCAGGAAGGATTTCGTACAGCCTATAAATCCTACCTCTATATTTCCCCATTCCCTTTGAATCCACTACTGGCTTTGTCTAAAATAAAACGGCATAAAAAAAACTGCTGCATTTTTCCGAATAAGAGCTCGTCCACACGCTGTGGAATTGCCGCGTTTATTCCGGCCAGAATTTCAGCCAGAACAAACGCAGCAGAATACAGTAGCAACATAGTAGATGAGATTTAACAAATCTCATCAGAACAGAAATTGACCTGCGGTGCGTATTTTGTCGGACTGCAGCACGTCAATTCCTGCTGCGGAAAGTGTCCGGAATTGCTGCATTTTTCAGAGGAGACGTCACTATCTCCCAGCATTGTGAAAAACGCAGCAAAATCCGCACCATTTTCTGCAGGAAAAAAAAACAAAAAACGCCGGAAATGGTGCGTTTTTACCGAATGTCTGCGTTTTTCAACGGAATTGCTGCAGCAATTTTCTGCAGTAATCCCGCTGTGTGTGGACAAGCCCAAAAGCTGTGTGTGAAGCCACTCTACGGCTGGATTGATACACATCAGTTTTGTCACTTTCTCAGCAGTTATTTGTCCAAAAACTCATGGTCAGATGTTTGCTGTAATGCAAATAATATTTCCTATTCACACAATGAATCTTTTTTTGCATGCTCTAGGTGTGCCAAAAATTAACAAAAACACCCGTGTTGGCCCTTCGTCACACACCCGTTTTAAAACACATTTAAAAAAGAACCAAAAACAAAAAATGCTATTTTTTTTGTAGAATTTTTTTATATGCCTTTTTACTACCATTTTTGTAGGTAAGTAAAAATGTATTAGCTTGGAGCCTGCGACTCACGAAGAATTGCCTAGATCGTATAAAATTACTGCTGTGAATAGTATAAAGGGGTTGTCCACACATGGACAACCCATGACCTATCCACAGGACAGATCATCAGTATGTGATCGGTACGGGTCCGACACCAGAACCCCACACCGATCAGCTGCTCTGGGTGCCGGATGTTATGAAGGGTATGCAGCAGTTGAAGTTAGAAGCAGATGGCTCCATACACTGCATAGCGGCTGTGCTGCAGAACTGCAGCTCTGCTCCTATTCACTTGAATAGGAGCAGAGCTACAGTACTGCAATTCGACCGCTATTCTGTGACCCGAGTCGTCTGCTTCCGGCATTGACATCCAGTGCCCGGAGCCAGCCGGATTACCGGATAGGTTCGGCATTCGGGTGTCGGACCCCCACCGATCATATACTGATGACCTATCCTATGGATAGGACATCAGTTGTCCGTGCGTGGACAACACCTTTAAAGAGGCTCTGTCACCAGATTTTGCAACCCCTATCTGCTATTGCAGCAGATCGGCGCTGCAATGTAGATTACAGTAACGTTTTTATTTTTAAAAAACGAGCATTTTTGGCCAAGTTATGACCATTTTTGTAATTATGCAAATGAGGCTTGCAAAAGTCCAAGTGGGTGTGTTTAAAAGTAAAAGTCCAAGTGGGTGTGTATTATGTGCGTACATCGGGGCGTTTTTAATACTTTCACTAGCTGGGCGCTCTGATGAGAAGTAACATCCTCTTCTCTTCAGAACGCCCAGCTTGTGACAGTGCAGATCTGTGACGTCACTCACAGGTCCTGCATCGTGACGGCCACATCGGCACCAGAGGCTACAGTTGATTCTGCAGCAGCATCAGCGTTTGCAGGTAAGTCGATCTTACTTGGCCAAAAATGCTCGTTTTTTAAAAATAAAAACGTTACTGTAATCTACATTGCAGCGCCGATCTGCTGCAATAGCAGATAGGGGTTGCAAAATCTGGCGACAGAGCCTCTTTAAAGTCTGTACAGGTTTTCAAGAACTGGATGAAAACAATTATGTTTCTATTTACTGACAGCAAGCAGAGATTTTGAAAATTTGATGAATTAAAGCACAAACTAAAAGTTGCAGAATTTTTTATTATACAATGTAGCAAAAAAAAAAAGGGAATGTCGATGTGGTCATATTGCGGCCTGCAAGTTGCTGCGACTGCAACACGACAGTCGCAAAATATCCAGACCCGCTAAGGCCTCATTCACACGGCAGGGTTTCCCGGCCGTTCATAAATCGACCGGCACCCGGCTGCATTAGGAATAATAGACCCCTAATGGGGCTATTCACACGACCGATTTTTTGACGGCCGGGAAAACCGGCCGTCAAAAAATAGGACATGCTCTATCTTCGCCCGGGTACCCGGCTGCCCGGCTCCCATAGAAGTCTATGGGGCCGGGTAATACACGGCCATCACCGGGATGTGTCCCGAGTGATGGTCGGGTTTTCTGGAGCTTGCGCTATATCTCCTCCTCCTCACAGCGCAGAGTGCATGTGAGGAGGAGGAGTTGATGCCATTCGGACGAATGGCATCGCTGTACACTGTGTGGCAGGGCCGGGGTGTACAGCAGGTGGAAGGGAGAGCTGCGCTGGCTCCCTTCCCCTGCTTGTTAAAAGCACCCTGGCCCGGCGACACCTTCGATGGCGCCGCTAGCAGCTGCTGCTGCGGCTGCTACTACTACTGTAGCGACGCCACTATAGCAGAGCGGGGAGGTATCTCCCCGCTCTGCTATGTGCTAGCCGCACTTTAGCTCCTTGAAGGAGCGGAATCCCCGTGTTTTCGGGGATTACGCTCCTGGACAGAGTGCTTGATGTCTCTGTCCATATCTGGGCAGTGACATCAGGGGAAACTCCTGAAGCGGAATCCCCGAACACATGGGGATTCCCCTTCAGGAGTTGCCGCTGATGTCACTGTCCGGAAAATGGCCGATTTTACCGGCCGACACTCGGGCTCGGGAACGACCCGGTCGTGTGAATCCCGCCTTAAGCTGCTGGTGAAGTACGGAATGGGAAAACGGAGACCGATTATTTTTCTCTGTTCAAACTCAATACAAAGGCGACATATAATATTAGCTTTCTGCTCCTTTAATGCGCAGCTACACACTCGTTCAGCAAGTTAATGAGTTCCCCATGACAATTTGTACAAAAGGCCTGAACGTCAGGGGGTCAATTAACAAAACATAATAAATACTCTTTATGTGACACAGGTAAGTAAAATGTTTACCTGGTGGGTGATTATACTCTTCTAAGGAAGTTAATTATGATGATTAATTTTTTTTTTAAGCGCAGCCTTGAAGATGGGATTTCCCATTTACTTTTTCTGCTCAGCTACAGGGGGCGATTCTGCACAGATTCAGCTACTGAGCGAACAGCACAAGGGTGGGAGGTGTGTGGAAAACAGGATTGTTCACGCTAGATTAATGGTTCTCAGGAAACCCCTAATTGGCTGCGTTCACCACGGTAGGATCAGCGCCGGGACTGTGTTACTGCACCGAGATGAGGATTTAGAACATAATATCAGCCGTCTGTCATACTGTGATTGACCTGGAGAACAAGACGTCCAGCTATATAGTCAGTCACAGGACTGACCTCGAATTTACCCGGTATAAACCCGGGACTGGAATTTACATGCCAGGGAGATCAGAGCGCTCTGGCCAGACGGGCGGTGAGCGGTCTGCGGGCAGTTGGGCATCAATGTAAACAGTGGGCATCACACACACAGCAGCGTCCCCGGGCAGAGTGCGATTCCCTCTGCTCTGTGAGTTTTACCATCAATATATTGTAAAGTGCATTCTGTAGTATTCTTATATATAGGTAAAGATTCTGGCCCTCAATGCAAAATCTGTAACCGGGTCCGTGTATAATACTAGTGTCCCCTTATGGGGAAAAGAGGTCATTTGCTCCCTAAAGCACCAGGGCCGGTGTGACTGCAATCTCCGCACCCCCTGTAGTTATGACCCTGGACTTCTATAATACAAAGTAACAGACGCTGGATTTCTAACCACTAATGGCAGTCTTTACTCTGCCCTTAGGTGTTGACATCCAGCTTTCCACAGACCCTGAATGGCACTGCAGTTCGCAAGAGTGCACTGAGCGGCATGAAACGCAAAGTAATCCTCTGGACTGCAGCTCGATAGTTAAAATTAGAAAGTCACACTACAAAAAGTTGCAGTGTAGGGGTATGTTCACACAGGGCGGATACGCTGGGTAAAAGCACACCGCATATCCACGCTGGACGTGGCAGGGAATTGTGGTGCAGTTTTTCGGCCAGAATGTCCACTGCGGAAAACTGCATGTAATAAAAAAAAAAAAATGTAAAAAAAAAAAAAAAAAGGACCAGTTTCATTCTTACCCATAGCCATGGCGACGCGTCCCTCTGCCGTACTGCAGGTCGGCCATCTGGGATGACGTTTCACTCCAGGTGACTGCTGCAGCCTGTGATTGGCTGCAGCGGTCACGTGGCATGAAATGTCATCCCAGGAAGCCGACCTGAACGAAAAGCCCAGAATTCTGGGTAAGTATAAGATTATAAATTTTTTCTGAGTTGCGATTTTTGCAGCGGAATCGCAGCTTTTCCGCCACAAAAATCGCAACATCTGCTATTTGTTGCGGGTTTCAACTCCCCATTAAATTCAATGGGTAAAACCTGCAACAAAAAAGCAGCTGCGGATTTAAAAAACCTCACCGCATGTCATTTTCTCAGTGTTTTTCTGCTCATCATTTACGCAGCGTGTGGAGGAGATTTGTTCAAACCTCATCCACTCTGCTGCTGCTGTATTATACTGCAATCCGATGGGGAAAATCTGCAGTATTTATGCTACGTGTGAACTTACCCTATGAAATGTATTGGTTTATATATCGCTATGCCGTATATTCTTAAAGGTAGGGGCCCCTCTTTGATGAAAGAGTTTGGATATGTAATTCCTGTTACCTATAGAGGTGATTGGCAAAGTAACCGTACCGCTCACACAGCAGGAGGGCTCGTCTATCCAGCGCTATTCAACAGAGATAGAACTCCGTTCTGCTCTAGTGATTACAATATATGGATAGAAAAACAGCTCCAAAAACAGCCGTGAAAAACGCGAATTTGATTAAAAAACGTCTGAAAATCAGGAGCTGTTTTCCCTTGAAAACAGCTCCGTTTTTTGAGTTGTTTTTTATTTTGTGTGCGCACATAGCCTAAAAGTATGTTCAGGACGCAGATACAATTGAATACTATGGCAGAGGAGGAAACTATCCGCTTCCTGCTCTGCCATTCACTCCTCCTGGAGCGGAACCCCCGGCAAAGCTCTTGCCAAATAGGAAACCCCTGACGACATCACTGTCCATATAATTGACAGTGAAGTCAGGGGTTCCTCCTGCAGCGCTGGAATCCCTGGCCAGAGTGTTGCCGACGCTCTGGTTGGGGATTCCGCTACTGGAGGAATCCCTTGGCGTCACTGTCGCACGCGTTTTGCAGCAATTTTTGAAAAACGCATCAAAGCCGCACCGTGTGAATATACTCACAGCTTTGCCAAATACATTTGGCAGAATGTCCACCTTTCAGCTCCAAAATTCTGTAATAATTCTTCATACTATATCTCTGTACTTGTCACGTAGTAAATTATATAATTCTGCTTGCCGGCAGCGACCACTAGGGGGAGCAAACTGATTTAAACAGCTAACATTGAACTCAATGGGAGCTGTATAAATCTCTAGGCAGTGAGCTCCCCCTAGCGACGGCTGCAGGGAGGTTCAATGGCGGCTCCATGACTGTCACGGCGGGCATAGGAAGACGATCACTACTAAGTCCACTCTTATTACGCCCTATAGCAGTCGCCCTGCTTCTATGGTAGAGTAGGCAGGCCATACTGTGACTGTAGAGCAAGATACACTGCTAGTATTTTCTTCTCACGCCGCTCAGTGCGCCCTTGCGGTTACCTGGGGTACTGCACCTACCTGTACTTGCACCGCAGCTCGGCGAAGATTTTCGCGCCAAATCCTGAGGGAGAAGATGACGTTCGTATCTTCGTCGGTCTGTGACATGTCTCAGCCTTCTACTCCGCCGTGTAATAAGCTAACGGACGTATCCGTTGCAGGAGTGTATAGTGCCGAGTATCAAAACACTACTCATCAGGTTAGTAACCTGAGGGCTGTCACGTGACCACTATATACGTAACGTTACGTATTATATACGTTTTATATACTGACCAAATGTACATTGAGGGCAGTCCCATGAAATGACTATACACTACAATGTTTTAAATGTTGTGACACACTTGGATCCCCACCAAGGGTCGGACATTTTTAGGTGTCACCCACTAACGGTGTCTGTCGTTGCTAAGCAACAGCCCAATAATTATTTGGCCTACATTTTTGTAAGCAAGGCTGCAAAATAGTCATAAAGGAGACGAAATATTTTTTTTAATGAGGGAACTCCAGTTATCATTGGATTTTCCCATGTCTAGGCTGCTTGGCGACGGCTCCTGTGCGGTATGTGATGTTTTATCCTATACAAATATGTGAGTAAAACGCGCCCGATACGCAAAATACTCTTGAAATACGCCAGAAAATAGCTTTTGATTGATTTCAATAGAAAATATGCTGTGTAGTTTATACGAGGCGTATTTTTACGCTGCTGAATTGAAAAATGCAGCGTAATGACGCTTCAAATACCTTTGCAAGATTGAAAAACGCTTTGAAAATTAGCTGGCAGAGGTGGCTTCGGGCCAGTTCACACTGAGTTTTTTTTGCGCCGAAAAATGCCTGCCATTGATTTCAATGGGAGGCGGAGGCGGTTTTTTTCCGCTAGCGGAAAAACCGTCTGTCGCAGGGAAAAGAAGCGACATGCCCTATCTTCGGGAGTTTACGTCTCTGACCTCCCATTGACATCAATGGGAGACAGAGAAAGCGTATTTGATTAAAAAACGTCTGAAAATCAGGAGCTGTTTTCCCGATAAATGATGGCAACCATAAGATATCCTAATAAAATAAACTGCTTATGCCGATAAAGTATCGAAAACCTATGGTCTATAACGCCAAAATTCCCTGGTATGAGAGCTCTCTGCGTCTGGCGTCCAGGGCGTCCCAAATGCCGGCAGCTTCGGCGCATCCAATGTCCTGAGAAGTGTAGCTGTGGCGTTTTGATTGGTGGTCGACAATTTACGGGTCAGTTGTGCCAGGCAATGTATGGAGGCATCAGTGGCTTACTATTGACAACGCAGGACTAGTAAAAAGTTTGGTCTATGAGCGCATAGCAGTCGTATATCCATTTAGGCAGCAGGTGGACGTCAGGCGTGGAGAAGCAGACAGGCGCGGTATCCAGCACAGCACGACTATAGCAAGCACGGCACTAGATCAGGAAACACCAGGGGACCATTTGCATAGACAAACTATAGGGTACACAACAACGCTCAGGCATAGAACTAGGGGGCTGGACCCCTCTTATAGTCCAGGGTACTCACGAGTCAAAGTTCGTCCATGAGGTCCGGTGCGCGCTGCCCACGAGCGTGCGCGCGCACCCTACGGGATCTGACAGAGGTGAGTGGACGCGAGCGCTGGCGTCTCCTGAGGAGAAGGCTGGGGCCAGAGCTTGTCGACTCGTGGCTGCGGCTGTCGGGGAGGTTGGAGCTGACAGCCCGCAGCCACGGACATTACAATGGGACGTTAGTTCCACGGAGAGGCAGGGACTCCTACCGTCGTACATAACTATGATGCTAGGAGCTCGGCTCCCTGCAGTGTGTTCGGTCCGGGACTTGCGGCCGAAATACGTTCCGTCCTTTACGGACCGAACATGCTCGTGTGAATCCAGCCTATACATTTTTATTAACAAATTTTCACATTTTGTTGTTAACAGGCAAAAAGATCACATATAAAGTGCTTCATAGCTGAGCAACATTTAAATGACAAAATAAAGAACAGAAAAAATCATGGCATATAACCAGCTTCGCATAATAAAAGAAAAACCGTATTTCCCCCTACCTCAGATCACGACTTTGGCAAATACAATTAAACAGCACATAGAATTAATGAGAGCTAATGATCCCCCCCCTCAACAACCTCCTATCAAGCTATGAGGTGCAACCCCCCCAGAGTGCCTTTCAGAAGTTCCTTATGGTACCAGGCGGGATATCTAAATGGCGTAACAATCTCCACTATCTCAACAGCTGTACATTGTGATTCAATAAAGATTCGCCACTTATTAAATAGTTTTTCAGCTCCCAAATCTTTCCGTCTTTCCGCCTCTACACGTTCCAAACCTAATAACCTTTTCAAGTGTAACACGATCATGTCCATACCCGGTGTGTCAGTGTCCAGCCATTAAGAAGACTCCTCAAGGCCACCGTTAAAATTGTGTGTACCAGGGAGGGACGAGATCTCGTCTCCCGACTACCGTCCTCCTCTGGTGGTCTCGCCTGGTGGAGCAAAATTGAATGAGGTGTCCGGAAGATTCGCCTTCCAATGATCTAAGATATATGTGTGCACCATCAGCCAGTATCGTTTAGTATGAGTGCAACTCCATACTCCATGCCAAAGATTCGTCAATGGGGTATTGCATTTGTGCAGGCAGTGATACGATTCCCCCCCATCTCTCATTCAATATGACCTTCCGTATCGTCTCACAACCTTCCAATATGGTCTCTCCTATGTCCGGATCCTGAGTCCACCTTTCCCAAGCTCTGAACATAGATCTGGGACGTATGCGTAGAAAGCAATCGCTAAGCGCTCTATACAATACCGAAATAGTCACCCTATGAGACGTTGAACCTATGACCTCATCCAGTGTGTGCGTGGTGGCTTCTTTAGATAAATCCCTTAACCTAGATGTACAAAATGATCGCACTTGGAGAACTTGAAGAAAATTACCCTCGGAGGACCTTAGTTTGGCCATAATTTCAGACGCGTTAAGCCATCTCTGGTCGTCTACATGTATAAGATCACCTGCGCATGTGACCCCTTCTGCCTCCCAAGAGGTAAAAATTCCGGATGCCCCCATAAAGGCATATGTTTAGACATTAAGTGAGGCAGGCCAAAGAGTTTGGCTAGGACTGTATCCCTCAAGATAATGGAGGTTTTGAGACGATACGGAAGTAAGGCAACTTTACAATGCAATAAGGCTTTCAAATTCCAGGGTGAGGCATACGCCCCTTCCAGGTCTAAATTGGAATAATGGCTAGATTCATGAAGCCAATCTACTACATGGCGAAAGAGACGTATCACATTATAACCCCTTACGTTAGGAAACTTTATTCCCCCATCATTTTTTACCTAGCATCAGTTTAGTGGGTGCAATGTGAGGCCTCTTGCCTGCCCAAATAAATTTTGTAAATGCAGATGTTTAAGCAACAGCGGGATGTTTTTGAAGGGGTATAGAAGTCTAGGGAAACTGATCATCTTGATCAGATGGCATCTACCCAACAGGGACAACGGTAGCTGACACCTTCTCGTGAGTTCTGCCTGTATTTTTTGAAGGAGCGGTAGATAGTTAAGGCTGTACAGGTGCTCAGGTAACTTCCCTATCTTAATGCCCAAATATGTAATACATTGCCGAGCCGGGTATATCCCACAGCCCAGGGACTGCCAGAAGGCTCTAGGAAATGGTTGTCCTAATTCCAAGAGTTCACTTTTAGTGACATTGACTCTGTACCCCGAGCATTGCCCAAAGTCACGTAGAAAACGAAATACAGGTAGTAAATGCTCCTGGGGATTTGACAGAAAAAGTATGACATCAGCAAACAAGGCTATCTTAACTACTGAAGACCCCACCTGTATGCCACTAAACAATGCAGATTCCTCCAAAAACCTAGCCATAGGTTCCAATGCTAAATTAAATAATAGTGGCGACAGGGGGCAACCCTGACGGGTCCCTTTATATAATTGAAAGGGGGCTGACAGAAACCCTGGGGTATGGATACGAGCTTGGGGATTAGCATAAACACCCTTCAAAAAGACCCTCAAGCCCCATCCCCAGCCATTCCTACTGGATGTAATCGAAAGCCTTCTCTGCGTCCAACGCCAAGAGCGTCTGTCGGGTACCTGGCTGGGGATCATGCCTAACTGCTTCTAACACCGTCAACACCTTTCGCAAATTCGCCACTGCTGCTCTACACCTAACAAATCCCACCTGAGATGGTCCCACCAATGCAGGCAGATATACAGCTAAGCGGTTTGCTAAAATATTGTATAATAGTTTCTGGGCTTGGTCTATTAGCGATATAGGACCCCGGGTCAAGAGGATCTTTCCCTTTTTTTTTTGCAGCAACTTAATATGTGCAACTTTGGCCTCAGCGGGAAATAGGCCTGATCTAAGTAAGGCGTTATAATAATCCACCAAAACAGGGCTAACGGCATCTCTTAAGGACTTAAAAAATGCCCCCGTATACTCATCTGGCCCCGGGGCTTTCCCATTAGATAGGATCCGTATTGTACCCTTAATTTCCTCCAATGTGACATCTGCGTTTAATATGTCACACTGATATTGAGTAAGTCCGGGCAGGTTCACCTTCTCTAAGAGTTCCCTACCTTTGTGTAGGTCAATGGGCGTGTCTGCATAAAGACAACCAAAAGCGAACAACAAAGGGACATAGCCCTTAAAATGATAGTCAACTATATAATATAGAAAAATGAACTATCTTTATTTAGAAATAATACAACAAATATCACAGAATATAAAACACGAATGGACCACATAAGGAGATAAAGACAGTGTGGTCAGATGAAAAAGACCAAAAACGTACAGAGTCAGCCAACCTAGGGAAGTCAAAAACCGCTCAAATGACCCACAGGGAAATGATCGTGCATGTGGAATGGCAATGCCCAGATGTATAGAAAAATGAGGAGAAAATGACTATGCATCTAATGAGGAATATCTATACATCAGATAGGTATGAGTGGGCTATAGAGAATCTCAGCACAAAATCAGGGCAGGGTAGACCTGTAGTAATGTATGGAAAGACAGAGATAATGTCATGCAGCAAACCAAAATGTACACATACCCTGAGACATGGTGGGGAGCGGAACAGACGACCCAAAGGGAAGGATGAAAGATGCCTCGACGCGCGTTTCGCCAAGCAGACCGGCTTCGTCAGGAGGCTGAGTGACCTAAAACTAGGGGGGCTTATATGGAAATGAACTATGGTTGCCCTCAGCTGTGGCGGACGCAAATCGGCGCTGGACATGCCCACCAAGCGACACACACATCCCGGGATGCGCCGCACGTCAGATGACCCGGCGCCACATGATGACCTCAGCTGAGAGTCACCATGACAACGTAGGACGCTAAGCGGCACTCCCGGATGTGGGTCGCACGGCGCATGCGCAATCCAGCGTCTGTGCACGCACCACAGCAAGGGAACCAAGATTGAATGAAACAGGATACGCAAAAGAATGACAGGAGTGGGACGAATATGGTGAATGGCCCAAGGGGATACAAATATCCAATAGATCAGAGTACGTACATGAGTGTCAATCAGTATCATACACTAATAGTAATATACAGCGCATATAGTCATATATACAATTATGTTAATAGCGATACATAGGAATGAATAAATAAATAAAAAACACAGTGTATGATAATATGCAACATTTGATAAAGTCCGAATGAATAAATATTTTATAAATGTGATTCTAGATATAAAATGTGTACCAACATAATCGTAAAAAATAAAGAATATATATAAGGAAATAATAAACGTAAAGAAAAACATGTGCATAAACAATAAACAAGTGCATAATAATAGTGCATAAATACAATAAATATAATAAACAAAAATAATGAATAAATGATAAAAAAATGAAAAATAATAAAAAAGTGACAACAAGTAAGATGACCCAAGAATTATTGTATAATATTATGTAATAGGGGCAAGAGATGTAGTGAGTGCTAAAGTGAGTGAGTGAAAAATGGAGTGCTAAAGAAAACAAAAATGCATATATAAAATATAAAATATAAAAATATAGTGCTGAAGTATAATAAATATAGTGCAAAATTCATTATAATAAATATAAATATGAAATAATAAAACATAAAGAGCTTGATAGTATGTACGTAAAATGCTATTAATTGTTTTGGGATCTGAAGTAGAAACTCCATTCTTATCTTTAAGGGTTAATATGTGTGACGGTGTGTATCTACCTCGTGCCAAGCGCGCCAGCATCTTGCCCGCTTTATTGCCAAACCTAAAGAGATCAGCGGCAAATTGTGACCGATAAATATTCTCTTTTGTCAAGCCACTTATCATATTGCATTTTGGCTTCTCTCCATTTATCTCCCAGAGCCTTGGTCGGGGGTTTGTAAAAACGCAGTATATTCACACCTCAAACCATCACTCGCCTTCCTATACCCTTCATTAGTCTTACACTTTAGAGAGACTCTGTCACCACATTATAAGTGGCCTATCTCCTACATAAGGAGATGGGCGCTATAATGTAGGTGACAGCAGTGCTTTTTATTTAGAAAAACAATCTATTTTTACCACTTTATGAGCGATTTTTAGCTTTATGATAATGAGTTTCTTAATGGGCGTGTTTTTACTTTAGACCAAGTGGGCGTTGTACAGAGGAGTGTATGACGCTGACCAATCAGTGACCAATCAGGGTCATGCACTTCTCTCCATTCGTTTACACTGCACTAGCGATATATCTATATCGCTATGTGCAGGCACATAAACACACGCTAACATTACTGCAGTGTCCTGATAATGAATATACATTACCTCCAGCCAGGACGTCATGTGTATTCAGAATCCTGACACGTCTGAATCTTTTCTGTGAGATGACAGCAAGGCAAACGTAATCTCGTTTACATCGTAATCTCGCGAGATTACGTTTGCCTTGCTGGAAATCTCACAGAAAAGATTCAGACGTGTCAGGATTCTGAATACACATGACGTCCTGGCTGGAGGTAATGTATATTCATTATCAGGACACTGCAGTAATGTTAGTGTGTGTTTATGTGCCTGCACATAGCGATATAGATATATCGCTAGTGCAGTGTAAATGAATGGAGAGCAGTGCATGATGCTGATTGGTCAGCGTCATACACTCCTCTGTACATCGCCCACTTGGGCATTAAGAAACTCATTAGCATAAAGCTAAAAATCGCTCATAAAGTGGTAAAAATAGATTTTCTAAATAAAAAGCACTGCTGTCACCTACATTACAGCGCCGATCTCCATATGTAGGAGACAGGGCACTTATAATGTGGTGACAGAGCCTCTTTAAGGGTAGGCATGTATTGCATGATCTTCCGTCGAAGCACCGCTTTTGCTGTAAGCCAATATAACGATGGGTCCGAACGATGCGCTTCATTATCCCCACCAAATTCTATCCACCAACCCCTTAGCTTCTGTAAAAAATCCTCGTCCTTCGCCAGAAAGGAGGGAAATCTCCATATGAAATCCGTCCCCTTAGCGACAATGTCAGCAAGGGTAATTGTAATCGGGGAGTGATCAGAGATGACTAGATCCTCAATTGTAGCATCTCGTAACCGTCGGGACAATGTATCAGTATTGTAATCAGATTGATGGGCATGTGAATAATGTGTGAATTCCCTAGCATCAGGGTGTAGGCAACTCCAGGCATCTGAGGGCAGTGTGTCCTAAAAATTCTGGCAGGATCAAATCCCTATGCCGTTGTTAAGTTGATACTGAACTCCTATCCTCACTAGGCGCCACTACAGTATTGAGGTCTCCCCCCTAGCACTAAAAACCTGGTACGGTCCTGTTTGGGTCGAGTTTCCAAGTTACAAAAAAATCTGGCATTGGCAGCATTAGGGCCATAAACATTGTAAATACTGATTGTTTCCCCTGCATGTTCCACTACTAGATGGATCCAACGGCCCTCATTGTCACACTCCTGGGACACTAAAGTATAGGCAAAATTTTTATGAATCAGTATCATGACTCCCGCCTTTCCGTCTCTAGCAGCCGAACCAAAAACCTGGCCCACCCAAAATTTTTGTAAATATTTAAATTCTGGTTCAGTAAGGTGAGTCTCCTGTAAAAGGACTACATCCGGTCGGAATCTTTTCAAGTGTCTCAAGAGTTTGGTCCTTTTATGTGGGGATCTAAGCCCTTTTACGTTCCATGAAATTATTTTCATGTAATTGGACTATGCATATAGTGTTCTAAGCTGCAAGAGAGCCGTGATTGGGTCGGGAAGTTAGATCCACCTTTATAGAAAAGCCATGCATGAACAATAAATACATAACCAAAACCAGACAGAAAAAAACAAAAACCTAAGCAAAATCAGCAGTCTTTGAAAAAGAGAAAAAGAAAAGAAAAAGAAAAAACGCCCGTGCCAAGGGTATACAGAACCCTACTACCCATTGGCATAATGGACTTCATTTTTTTCTGGCGTGCAGAACATATCTCTCCCTCCCCCTCCCTCCCTGACCTGTAGAACAAGATATACAATATATATATATATATATATATATATATATATATATATATATATATATATATATAGCGAACCATTGGCCCCGTACAGTAAAGATAAGACATTTGTGTCGTAAAGCAGACACTAGAGAATTAGAAAATCGAAAAATTGCACCGCAAATCCACCACCACACTTTGCAAGGTAATCCTGGAACACCCTTACAGGCATGTACTATAGAGAGGAAGAGAAAAGTCGACCAAATGATTCTCAGTGGCTGGCTCTGTGTCTTCCAAGGCTGGTTTCTGTGCACTACAGAGGAGGTACCTCTCCATGCAGGCAGTGCTGGAGACGTCCCGGTGTGCGGGTCTGGTGTCTATGACACGATGTTCGCCGCCGGAGCGACTATTGCAGGCTTTCAGGCCAGTCGGGAGCCGGAGCTCAGTCACACGCGTCCTGCATCGCCAGCACCGGAACCGGAAGTCTCTGGACAACCCCTTTAAGGGTGGATTCACACAAAATGCATCTGAAAACCGCATGCGAATTTACTGCAATTTGGTGCGTTTTTGATGCGGTTGCGTGTTTTTACCTGCATTGAAAAACGCATTCTAACACAGTAAAAAGAGTTGTATTCGGACACGCGCATGCGGTTTTTCTGTGTTTTGACGGAATCAATAGCTCAGTCGACTGTGCTATTGATTCCGTAAAAAGAACACCGGAAACCTTACACAATGGTTACAAGCGACAACCATTAGCAACGGAAGCATTACCATTCAAATCAATGGTAATGCAAAGTAACCTGTGGTTTCCGTTGAGGGGTTCCTCTGACAGAAAGGTCAGACGAAACCCCTCAACGGAAACCAACGCTCATGTGAACACAGCCTAAGATGCCGTCCAAAACAGACAACCCCTTTAAGATACCTGTGAAATAATTTGCATATAACACCCTACTTTTGAACCTCCTCCCTTAGTGGGTGCACAGAGACAAGTCAAATCCAACCTGTCCGGCCCTTGTATCCAATGCAGAGAGACACCTGGAGGCGGTCGTGCTTTTTCTGTACATTAATCATCAGGATTAGGACAACGATTAGGATAACCCCTAATGTAAGGGATCGTGCTAGTTACAGATTCCCTATGAGGTTCAAGTCAGATGTAAGCAACCTGTTGCACTCCACTTGCTGCAGGGCTAGAAGCTGGCTTGCTTAGACTTGTAGTTCCACAGCAACAAACCATGCAGGAGATTGTTTACTAAGATTACATTATTAAAGAAGACAATAGGACAGATATGTGAATGGAAGCAGCGACAGCAAATCCTTTTCCTCCGCCTCCTCCCTACTATATGCAGGTGAGCGGTGAATTATTTCCAAATCCAGAGATGCCTCCACACATTCCCTCCTCTCCCCCTCCTCCTCCTCTTCCCATTATCTCCCTCCCACCTCAGGTCTCCCTCTCGGATTCACTTGCTTGAACTGTTTCATTGGGAGCAATCAGCTGCGAGAAGGATTGTACACAGGGAGGACAGCCAACTTCTTATAATCGGGAGATCCGTATTCCTCTTCCCGTATGGATACCCCACTTATTTAAGGGGCACCCTCTAATTGTCCAGGGTGGAAATCCCTGTCTCTTACAAGGACATACACTACTTCTCAATCCTGGAGGACACCTCTTCTTTCTGCTCAGGACACCCTATATCTTTCTATTGAGAACCCCTTATCTCCCCTTTGGATAACCCCAGGACCTGTGACCTGGGACATGCCCTTTTCTTCTTGACACTTGCCTGTGGACTGTTCTTTTCTGATGAATGCCCAGTTATTCTGGACACAGGTACGTGAGTGGTCACCATCATCATTGCTTTTTTAATTTGCTTGCTTGAGAACCTTATAATAGAAAGTGTCTAGAGGGGTTTAGGAGAACACACTTTATTTTAATCTAGGTCACTGACTTAGTATTGTACTTCTCTGCACAGTTCTGGAGAGTGATCCACGGAAGGACCTAATTAGGCTGCGTTTCCCAGTACCAGAGCGGAGTCTGAGCTTTTCCTGGGTGCACCTTGAGATACAATACACAGCTATCTGGTTACATATGGAGACAATGCTAGGAGTTCTCGTCTTACTAAATAGAAGCTCTCTAGCCTGACGTGAATGTCTGGGACTTTTTTTTTTTTTTATATGATTTTCCTGCTTGCATGCCCTAGAAACTGTCAATGCAGACCCTGTTCATTGAGAGCTTCGGTTCCCAAGAGTTTAGGATGCATACATATTCTTATGAGCGGCTCCATACATCAACAGCGTATTATCCCAGGTTCACTGGGCAACAGTACAATACAGTATCTGCTCCTAGATTTCCTGGAGCACTGAAGTCACATTTGTATGAGTGCTCATGTAAATGAGATAACAAAGCTATTAGAGGTGACTATCTGATCTTGTGGGGGTCCCCGAATCTTAGAACGAATGGGGTCGCAGCGCTAGGTAAAGCAACTCGCCAGGCTTTACCAGAGTGCCACAATCAGACATTGATGTCATATCCTATTAATCTAGTCGGAATATAACCTTTAACCTCTTGGTAAAGATACATTTAGATTTGACAATTTTCTTAGATCACTGATGGGTTTACTCCAGAATTGTTATGCCCATAACATGGATGTTTGTATGTATTTCCGTTGCCTATTTATTTAAAACTGTAAAACCGTACAGCAGGGAAAAGTCTGAGAGCTAACTTATGCATGTTACTAGTTACGAGTCCGCTGTATTCATGAGCAGAGCCCTCTCACAGTTTTCTTTTGTTCCATTTGGGCTAATAGTACAGCGTACCTATGTCAGTATGGTGTCAGATGATCTGTACAGTTCTGAGAAATAGATGTCATCATCGCGGTACCTCCTATGAGCGCATAGTGAAATATTGTGATTGTTAATCCTCAATTGTTTACTAGCAAATGTGGGGTGTGAATGAGCCTGAGGCTGGGACTACGACTACACACAGTCTATCTGTATTGTGACTAGTATTAGGTAAAAATGTTGCATCCAATTTATGCGATAATTGCTATTAATTGAAACTCCAGCATGCGGAAAGTTTCACTGTTATTGACTGTTGCGTTATCAGCAATTCTCTTTATGTTATCAGAATCGTTCCTTTTGCAGAACCTTACACTTCTGTCCTGCAGGTGGTATCAGCAGAGCATAGTTGCTGTTTGTGGCAGTCTGTATTCAGTGAATGGATTGCTCACAGGGAATGATTTCAAAGTGCTGTAAACAGACCTTATGAGGATTAGGGTATGTGCACACACAAAATCAAAAATATCTGAGAATACAGAGCTGTTTTCAAGGGAAACAGCTCCTGATTTTCAGCCGTTTATTTAGCAATTCGCATTATTTGCAGCGTTTTTTACGGCCGTTTTTGGAGCTGTTTTTCTATAGAGTCAATAAAAACTGCTCCAAAAAGAAAACCAAGGCGTAAAAATGCCCCGTCGGAACAGAACGCCGTATTTCCCATTGAAATCAATGGGCAGATGTTTGTAGGTGTTGTGCTTCCGTTTTTTAAGGCGTTTTTCGAGGCGCAAACACCCCAAAATACGCCTGAAAACACTACGTGTGAACATACCCTTACACCCATACAGACTACCCTAATCAATTCTTGTATTCTGCTCACAAGTCCAAGCCACTTCCCTACACGGTTCTTAAAATCCTTCCCCTGGTAAAGCAATTACCGAATATAATAACGTATCTGCGCTTTAAAAGGTCCCCCGCCCAGTTCTGTGAAATAGCGCCTGATACAGGTACTGGTCTGGTAGCTGTGAATTGCAACCGTAATGATTTTCATAACTTGGAGATCTCTTATTGAGAAAAACTCTGTATAGATAAGTTAGAATTATATCCGATGTGCTACTACTTATTTCCTCTCTTTAGCTATCAGTTTAATGTGGACGTAGACCAGCAGAGGTTCTGGTTTAATAGGTACATTTGTGCATGGCGTCACTGTTAATACAGCATCTGGCTTTGTGATTGTTGCAGAAAATTCATTCATGTAAAATTTTTGCAAGAATTTTTTTTTCCCCACCCATAGGTAATAACAGAAATCGGATGTGAATTGCATATAATTTTAAGTCGCTGTATATCGTCAGCTTAAGTGAGCCAACCCAGAGGTGGAAGAGAAAAGCGTCTTAACATGTCTAGGAAGATAGGCCAAATTTACCATACGGCGTGCGAAACTGGTAAATTTGGCGCACCTTCGGCCTCCCTTGTCTAGTTTTAAACTGTCTTAAGTTTAAGACCGTAAAAATAAATCTGCAACATAGTATTTATCGTATTTTGGTAGGCAAATAAGAAGTTAGCAGGGGAAACATAATTATTGATCATTTAACTAGCGCTCCATCATCTACACTACCGTTCAAAAGTTTGGGGTCACCCAGACAATTTTGTGTTTTCCATGAAAACTCACACTTATATTTATCAAATGAGTTGCAAAATGACTAGAAAATATAGTCAAGACATTGACAAGGTTAGAAATAATGATTTTTATTTGAAATAATAATTTTCTCCTTCAAACTTTGCTTTTGTCAAAGAATGCTCCATTTGCAGCAATTCCAGCATTGCAGACCTTTGGCATTCTAGCTGTTAATTTGCTGAGGTAATCGGGAGAAATTTCACCCCATGCTTCCAGAAGCCCCTCCCACAAGTTGGATTGGCTTGATGGGCACTTCTTGCGTACCATACGGTCAAGCTGCTCCCACAACAGCTTTATGGGGTTGAGATCTGGTGACTGCGCTGGCCACTCCATTACAGATAGAATACCAGCTGCCGGCTTCTTCTCTAAATAGTTCTTGCATAATTTGGAGGTGTGCTTTGGGTCATTGTCCTGTTGTAGGATGAAATTGGCTCCAATCAAGCGCTGTCCACAGGGTATGGCATGGTGTTGCAAAATGGAGTGATAGCCTTCCTTATTCAAAATCCCTTTTACCTTGTACAAATCTCCCACTTTACCAGCACCAAAGCAACCCCAGACCATCACATTACCTCCACCATGCTTGACAGATGGCGTCAGGCACTCTTCCAGCATCTTTTCAGTTGTTCTGCGTCTCACAAATGTTCTTCTGTGTGATCCAAACACCTCAAACTTCGATTCGTCTGTCCATAACACTTTTTTCCAATCTTCCTCTGTCCAATGTCTGTGTGCTTTTGCCCATATTAATCTTTTCCTTTTATGAGCCAGTCTCAGATATGGCTTTTTCTTTGCCACTCTGCCCTGAAGGCCAGCATCCCGGAGTCGCCTCTTCACTGTAGACGTTGACACTGGCGTTTTGCGGGTACTATTTAATGAAGCTGGCAGTTGAGGACCTGTGAGGCGTCTATTTCTCAAACTAGAGACTCTAATGTACTTGTCTTGTTGCTCAGTTGTGCAGCGGGGCCTCCCACTTCTCTTTCTATTCTGGTTAGAGCCTGTGTTTGTGCTGTCCTCTGAAGGGAGTAGTACACACCGTTGTAGGAAATATTGAGTTTCTTGGCAATTTCTCGCATGAAATAGCCTTCATTTCTAAGAACAAGAATAGACTGTCGAGTTTCACACGAAAGCTCTCTTTTTCTAGCCATTTTGAGAGTTTAATCGAACCCACAAATGTAATGCTCCAGATTCTCAACTAGCTCAAAGGAAGGTCAGTTTTAAAGCTCCTCTAAACAGCAAAACTGTTTACAGCTGTGCTAACATAATTGCACAAGGGTTTTCAAGTGTTTTCTAATCATCCATTAGCCTTCGAACACAGTTAGCAACCACAATGTACCATTAGAACACTGGAGTGATGGTTGCTGGAAATGGGCCTCTATACACCGATGTAGATATTGCATTCAAAACCAGACGTTTGCAGCTAGAATAGTCATTTAGCACATTAACAATGTATAGAGTGTATTTCTGATTAATTTAATGTTATCTTCATTGAAAAAAACTGTGCTTTTCTTTAAAAAATAAGGACATTTCTAAGTGACCCTAAACTTTTGAACGGTAGTGTATGTGCAAGGCGAAATTTAGGATTTGCCATGTAATTGGTAGAACAGGGAATTGTGACTTCCTATTTATTGTGAATCTCTACTTCTCAATGTGCCGTAGAAGTAAATGTCAGCCCTCACGTTATGCAGAAGAAATAATTAGATCAACTTGACTGACAAATGAGCGTTGGGGAACAGAAATCATTTCCTCCCCCAAATAAACATCTGAAGCAGAGATCTGCAGCAACTCCGAACATATTTAAATTATAAACATACAGCGCTATATTTTTAGTACATAATTGGACGTATCCAGTCTGCAACTCTGATGTCAGAATCGTTTCCAAGCTGAGAGTAAGGCTAGGTCGCTGTATAGATATTCGTCATGTTGTTCTTGCAGCGGGTAGGTTGCCTGACCCGATTCTTCACCCTCTGGAGTCGCACTTAACTAAAACTGAATGGTAAAAGTGATGAGACTGTTGTGTGACTAGCATAGCTTTCATTAAAGTGTGACTTTTGATGTGTCCCACTAAAGTTGCACTCAACTGCAACTTGGTAGTGTTGTGGCAGTATTAAAAGGTTTGGCTCCTGAAGACATCTTGCCATGTAATATATAGATGGGCCAGGTCGGATAGAGAGAGCATCTTTTTCTTAGGCTCATAAAAGGGGGGGGGGGGGGGTCCTGAGCGGCCATATGTCACTAGGATATGCCACAACATTCTTATCGGTATGGGAATAGGGTTGTGTGTTGTACTTCCCTGAACAGCGAGTGGCTAGGAGTGTCACTCTGAAAGGAAAACCTTTTAAAGGGTCTGCAGCACTCCAAAGTCTCGTCTGGGAAGTAATTTTTCTTTTAGTAGGGTCTGAAAACGAAATAAACCAAAAAGAGCAATACTTACCTATCCTTACCCTTGGCAATCCATGCCTGAGACTCCGGCGCGTTTTTTTTTTACATGCACGTAAAAAACAAAACACACTTTCGAAGTTGTACATAGCCTTTAAAGGGGTTATCCGGGAAGTGAACATTTTATATTAGGGGCTACAAATGAAATAAATAAGCCAAAATGGCAATACTTACCTATCCCTCCCCCGGTGATCGAGCGCTGACATTATGGCGGCACTCCCAGTGGTTGCTTATCTGCATGTAGCATGTGACCGCTGCAGCCAATCGCTGGGCTCAGCAGCCATATTTTGTATTTTTGCCATTATGCCAGAAATATAGAGCCCTGCTGAGCCCTCTGATTGGCTGCAGCGGTTACATGCTGCGTGCATGTAAACAACTACTGGTAGTGCTGCCTTAACATCAGCGCTGGATCACCGGGGGCAGGGATAGGTAAGTATTGCTATTTTGGTTTATTTATTTCATTTGCAGTCCCTAATATGAAATGTTCACTTCCCAGATAACCCCTTGACCCCCTATGTACACCTTCGAAAGCGTGTTGTTTTTTTAAAAAAAAATGTCTATTAGTCTGTTTGGTGCAACTTTCTAATTAGTTTTGATTTTAAAAAAATGTTAACTTTTTGAGATACAGCTGCTTTGTATCCTGTATACAGAGCAGCTGTATCTTGCGCTGAATCCTGTATCCGTCAGGTCAGTGGGACTGACGGGTTTAGTTTCAGCGGTTCATGCAGGATCCACCTGTAATTGATCATATCTAAATTATGAACTTAGGGGTGATTGGTAACCGCTCAATCCTGCGTGACACTGAACCCGTTTTTCCCGCTGACCTGACTGATGCAGGATTCAGCGCAAGATACAGCTGCTACCCCCTGATGAGGAAGTTATACAGATTATAGTGATATGCCTTCAATTCCTATAGTGAGAAGATTTCTCCTCGCACTCCAATAGGTGTAACAGTCATGTAACTTCTGAAGTCTTGCTTCTGATGTAATTTTCTAGCAAGGGTCAATGTTGTGGTAGTATAAGACCGCACATAGTGAATAATGCAGTGTCACTATGCGCTGACTAAATGAATGGAGAGAAGTGTATGACGCTGATTGGTCACTGATTGGTCAGCGTCATACACTCCTCTGTACAACGCTCACTTGGTCTAAAGTAAAAACACGCCCAGTTGGGCATTAAGAAAATCATTAGCATAAAGCTAAAATTGCTAATAACGTGGTAAAAATAGATCGTTTTTCTAAATAAAAACCACTGCTGTCACCTACATTACAGCGCCGATCTCCTTTTGTAGGAGATAGGACACTTATAATGTGGTGACAGAGTCTCTTTAATATCACAGTGAATGTCTGTTTGCGTCATTTAAGCAATCCAGCACCATAGAATAACCTGTATTTAAAAAAAAATTTATGACTAATTTTTTTTACCAGATGCAGTAGGGCAAGATGTGTGAACAAATCCTTATGGTGTTACAGAACACATAGTAAAATATAAAACCGAGAACTGGCATTTGTCCTTCAAAGGGTGTCATTCACAATCATCCCTGTTCTACACTGACCTCACATGTTGCCAATTAACCGTCAATATCTCTGGGATGGTTAGCCCTTTTATTTCAGAGTTGGAGTAAGGTTTAGCTACAGAATACTTTACCTAATCATGTAGATTATTAGATATTTTTGACCGCTTCAGACATTATCTTGCACCTTAAATCAATATTGGAGATCAAAGTTCAACTTTTAGTTTTTATTTGAAATCATGTGATCATGCTTTGTCATCCTATGTGCATAAGGGCCAGTTCACATCTGCGTTGCAGGCTCTGTTAGGGACCTCTGTTGCAGATCCGGCAGGGATTACCGGAAACAATAGTGCAGCATGATGCGCTATTGTTTCCGGTAAAACCATGGACGCCCCTACGGAAAAACGACGGAACCTATTAAAGTCATTGGAGACCGTCGGTGGCGTCCGTGGTGCAATGAAACCGTTGCTTCCTTTCTTCCCTTGTGTGTGCTTTCAGATGGAGCAGAACAACGGAACACACACCGACTCAGGGGTGAACATAGCCTAAAAGTGAAAAGGTGAACGACCTGAAAAATGCACACAAAATCCAGCCTATTTCAGGAGCGGGGCCCCTGACATTCCTCTATCTTCCATTCCAACAGGTATCTGCAAGGGAAGGGGTCAGGACTATTCTCCCTTTGTCGTTTTCTCCAGCCGGTTTCCCTGGGATCTGGACTTCGGCCTAGTACACACTTCAGTGTTTTTCTTCAGGGTGCTAGCTGTTTTTCTGACGGCTAGCACCCTGATCCATTCATTTCAATGGGGCCATGCCCACTTCAGGTTTTTTTTACGGTCCCGTTGCTCCGTTCCGACAAATGTAGAGCATGTCCTACTTTGGTCCGAGATTTCGTGACCGTGAGGCCCATGCAAGTCAATGGGGCCGTCAAAAAAACTGAAGGCACACGGAAGGCATGCAGAGGATGTGATTGGCTGCAGAGGATTCTGCAGCATGTGTTTGGCTGCAGAGGCGGTCACGTGGGATGAAGCGTCAGCCCTGGAGGCCGGCCTTCTGACGTCATCCAGACTTGCGTGACCGCCACTACAGCCTGTGATTGGCTGCAACGGTGACATAGGATGAAAGTCATCCCAGGAGGCCAGACAGGAGGAAACTGCAGGGAGTTCTGGGTAAGTATGAACATATTTTTTTTTATTTTTTATTTAATTAAAATTGTATTTTGCGAGCGCCGAGCATGGTTATTCTTCAGCGCTAGTCACTGTCCAGGGTGCTGAAAGAGTTACCGCCGATCAGTGCAGCCCATTAACTCTTTCAGCACCCTGTACAGTGACTAGCGCTGAACAACCCTGCTCTTTTCAGCACCCTGGATAGTACCGCGCTCGGAAACATGGAGTACACACGGAAATCACATGGCCGCTAAAACGGGCTCACGGGCCTGTCAAAAACGGCCGTGAAATCGGTGATGGAAGTGTGCACGAGTCCTAAGTGGTTCCCCAGAAGGAAAGATTATGGAGATAAACATACTAAGCATAGGACCATTCAAATCTAATCCGTACCACACAATAATATCCATGAGATAATTATCGCCCGACCGCTTTTTCTTCTGATGTTTATTTCAATGGGGAGAGGGGAATAAGCCACTGCCAGATGCAGGGGATGGATCAGGCATGTTAAAGTGCAATATGCCGATCTGAATTTTTTCACGGACCTCTTTCAATAGATAATTTTTATCTAATGTTTATGACTGGCTTTAGTATGTGACTGAATGAAAGAAAACCCACCAATCACATTGATGGCATTTTTTTTAAAGGATAACACTCTGACTAATTTCCATGGGGCCATGCACACATCTGGTTTTTTTTTCGTGCATTCGTGTGTTCCATTCCGCAAATTATAGAACAGGTCCTATTCCAGTCCGTTTTTGTGGATCAGTCTCGTACATTTTATTCATCAGTCCGTTAAAACTATTGACCACACACGGAAACCATCCGTGTGCGGTCCGTGTTTTGCGGATGCATGATTTGCGGCCGTATAAAGGGCCACGAATGTGTGCTTGAGGCGTAAGACATGCAATCAATAAATTATATATAAGGGGTCTGTCTGCCTGGAATCCCACTTCTAGAGATGCGGCATGTAGAGAGCGGAGCTGTGTGCAGACAGCACAATCGTGAGCGGCCTTGCATCGGAAAGAAGCTAAAGGGGTCATAATACACCTGGGTCCTCCAGACTGGTGGGGGTCCCAGTAGTTGGACTCAATCATTTATCAATAGCATATCTATTCCATGTGTTATCAATGTTATTGGTGGGAACGCCTCTGAAATAAGACCTATTGGCTAAATATCATGCTCTGTAGATCAAATTGTAAAGGGACCCGAAAATGTATATTTTAAGGGAAAGTTTTTTTTTTTTTGTTTTTTTTTTTAAAACTTGGAGATGTTTCTGTATAATAAGCACACTTGGTTACCATAGAAACATCACTGTTGTTCTAGTCCCTGAAAACTATTTCCGAGTAAAAAAAAAACCAAAACATTTCTCTATTTTACCAAAATAACTTGTTAAATTGTGGTCGCATGGGAGGGGCTTATTCAAAAGATATGACAAAGCTTTATTGCTCCAACTACAATTAACAACTTAACATACCGGTTGCCAAGCAACTGAATAGAATAGACAATGACTGTAAAGCTGTAAAAGAGAGGAGGAGGAGGAAGGGGTATATAATGTTTTTTATTTTTTTATTTGGAGAATGCTAGTAATATGTAAGCGTATATTTTTGTTTCATTGAAGAATATTCCTCTGTTCTCCTGATATCTTTACAAGCGCCAAATTCCTCAAAGGCCACAGCGAAAATCATACTCTCTCATTACCCATCACCGCTAAGGATCTATTAAGGTTTTTCAGGAATTTGTGAGCAATAAGCTCATGTTCCACCCCTTCTATTATTACTTTTCTTTTTTCTTTCTAAGACATGAAGCACAATAGCTTCGAGATCTTTCCTGAATGAGATTTTTTCAGTAAGCTACAATGACAGATTTTCATGTGGATGCATTGTGTAATGAACAGAAATAAAATCCGACTTGGCCTTGCTGGTAAAGGTGACTGTAAATTGTATGGTATATCTTGGTGATATGCGCTAATGATGAGTAACATGTCAAAAGCAAGTTACATGTTCAATAATGAAGCAGATGGGAAAACTAGACCTGGAGGAGAAAACTTTCTGTATTGTGCACATGCGGGTCACCCAGATCCATGCCTAAGGCTGGATTCACACGAGCATGTTCGGTCCGTAATGGACGGAACGTATTTCGGCCGCAAGTCCCGGACCGAACACACTGCAGGGAGCCGGGCTCCTAGCATCATAGTTATGTACGACGCTAGGAGTCCCTGCCTCGCTGCAGGACAACTGTCCCGTACTGTAATCATGTTTTCAGTACGGGATAGTAGTTCCATGGAGAGGCAGGGACTCCTAGTGTCGTACATAACTATGATGCTAGGAGCCCGGCTCCCTGCAGTGTGTTCGGTCCGGGACTTGCGGCCGAAATATGTTCCGTCCTTTACGGACCGAACATCCTCGTGTGAACCCAACCTAAGGCGGATTTCACACAGGACGGATACGCTGCGAAAAGTTACACTGCGTATCCACCCCGGTTGCCGCAGGGAATTCCGGGCGAAAAACCGCACCAAACTGTGGTGCAGTTTTTCACCTGGAATGTCCACTGCGGAAAACTGCAGGATTAGCCGTCCTGCCAGCAGGCTGTGATGGCGTCTCATCCCAGGAGACCGCTGCAGCTTGTGATTGGCTGCAGTGGTCACATGGGATGGAACGTCATCCCAGGAGGCCAGCCTGGAGGAAGTATTAGATTTTTTTTTTTTTTATTGAGTTGTGTTTTTTGCAGTGGAATTGCTGCAATTCCGCCACAGTAGACACAACAACTGCTATTTGTTGTGGGTTTTACCTCCTCATCGAATTAAATGGGGAAAACCCGCTGCAAATAAGCAGCGTTTACGCAAATACAATTGACATGCTGCGGAATAAAATTCTGCACCGCTGGTCACTTTCTAAGCATTTTTTCCGCTCAGTATTTACGCAGCGTGTGGATGAGTTTAGTTCTATCTCATCCACTTTGCTGCTTTTATTATGCTGCGGATTTTCTGCAACAAATTCCTTTGCAGAAAATCCGCAGTATTTACGCAATGTGTGAACTGACCCTTATGAAGAACAAAAATATCTAAGATGGCTAAGGGGATTAATAAAAACTAGAAGGAAAATCGTAGGACAAGCCCCCAATTTGGTAGCCATCTTGATTTCCTAATTTGCTTAAGGGATTACTCACGCCGTGCGGTAATCACCTTTTTTTTTGCCACGATTTTCACAAAACCTCAGCAAAAAATGTGGTGAAAACTGTGATATAACAGCGACTCAGGACTATAATACAACATCCATAGTCTTATATGGGCCCATACTGTACTGCCATGTTACTTCAATTTTATACAGAGGCACTTAAATGTTTTTTTTTTCTCATATAGGCTGTATTGATCTCTATGAAATTAAAATTGCGGCATACTCTTTTGCTGGGCATACATTACGGAGGCACCATACAGCACACCCATGTTAAACCCTTAAAGGGAAACTCCATTGCAAATTGGTGTTTTCCATTGTGATTTATAATGGATTTTTTCACACTCTCTAATGAACAGGTTCCTTATTCTGCTGTTTGCTATTCAGCACCCCAAATATGTTTTGGCTGTTGCTTAGCAATTCAAGCCTTGAAGAGAAATTAAACTTTCAAAACACTTTCGACATGCCATAGTGACATGTCAGAAGTCTTAATCAGTGGGGTTCCAAGCACTGAGATCCCCACCAATTACTAAAACGAAATGGCAGAAAGTTGTTGAGCCCGTACACTGCTCACTCGGCTTTCAGTTTAGAAACGAAGCAGCACAGCGCTCACTTAAGCGCTTCTGCCGCTTCGTTTTAGCGGACGGTGCGGGTCTCAGTGCTCGGACCCCCACCGATAAAACTTCTGAAATGTCACTATGACTTGTCCAAAAGTTTTTTCAAAGTTTAGTTACTTAACCCACTTACTGAGATCTGAACCTGTCACTTACATTCACTAGAACGGCTGGAGGTGGGTATTACCCTAGTACCAGAGAGGGAGCAAGATGGCTCCTGCACCCTACTGCTCGATTTAGGGTATGTTCACACGGCCTTTTTTCGGGCCGTAAACGCCCCGAAAAACGTCTGGCAATACGGGGACTGAAGGCCTCCACACATCTGCCCATTGATTTTTTTAAAACGGCACGTAAATAAACGCCCCATAAAAAAAGAAGTGCATGTCCCTTCTCGAGCCGTTTTTGGAGCCGTTTTTCATTGTGTGAATAGAAAAACGGCCGTAAAAAATGCATCAAATAACACTTGATGCCTAAAAAAAACCGGCTGAAAATCAGAGGCTGTTTTCCCCTCCGTATTCTACAGCCGTTTTTAGTTTGCCGTGTGAACATAGCCTTAGGATTGTGTGTGTGTGTGTGTGGGTGTGGGGGGGGGGGGGGGGGAGCTCCTTGTCCCTCTTGTGCAGTATTTGCAAGCCAAAACCAGGAATGGAACATAAACAGAAAAACATATAATGGAAAGATTTGTAACTCTTCTATGTTTTTAGGGCCATTCCTGGTTTTGGCTTTCAAATAGTGACGTAAAATACTGCCATCTGAAAGTGGCCTTCGTGCAAGGGTAAAATGGGGTTGCCCACAGCAACCAATTAGATTCCAACTCTCATTTCTCTTAATGCTTTTTGGAAAGTGAAAGGGTGACCTGATCAGTTATTTTGGGAATCTTCTCTCTTTCCTTATGCCATTTATCATTCTCCCCTGATGTTTTAACTATGGCAGGACATTTATTAGATGTCCTATTCTGAAAGACCTAATTGGGCCATAGGAAGAGTCGGGGCATAACTGACTCCATTCACTATAAGAAAAGTCAGTCCCTCTCGAGCGCTTTGCAGAGAAGAATGCCCTGCTTAGAATACAGCGTGGGCTTCCTTTTCCAACTTCCAGTGGCTATTTAATAGATTGAATAAAATATTGATGATATTCCCGAAACCCAGTTATAACATCGATAAAACGTTTTTCTCTACAGAGCAGGAAATTTATTATAAAGTTATGTTCATATGTAGTGTAATTGCAGATTTTCCATCCAGATTTGCAGACCGAAAATCTTCAGCGTTTTACAGTAGCAGCAAAGTGGAAGAGATTCAACAAATCTCATCCACACGCTGCTGAAAATGAAATGTCTGGGCACAAGTTGATCTGCGATGCAGGTTTTTTAATCCGCAGCATGTCCATTTTTGCTGTGGAATGGTTGCGAATTTCTTGCAGTTTTTTCGCATGGGGTATGGAATAATTTTATTGATTTGATCTGGACTCTCGGACGGAATTCCCAGTAAAATCTGGGTTTAAAAAACTCTGCTGCAAATCCAGCCCCTCTGAACGCACTATTAGGCTGGGTTCACACAACCTATTTTCAGATGTAATGGAGGCGTTCAATACGTCGGCAAACATCTGCCCATTACTTGCAATGGGCTTATGATGTATTGTACCGACGACCTGTCATTTTACGCGTCGCTGTCAAAAGACTGCTCGTAAAATTACAGCCTCGTCAAAAGAAGTGCAGGACACTTCTTGGGACGTTTTTGGAGCCGTTTTCTCATAGACTCCAATGAAAACCGCTCCAAAAACGGCCGTAAAAAACGCAGCGAAAAACGCTAGTTGCTAAAAAAAACGTCTGAAAATCAGGGGCTGTTTTCCCTTGAAAACAGCTCCGTGTTTTCAGACGTTTTTGGTCACTACGTGTGAACTTACCCTTACATTCAGGCTAAAATGCTGAAAATATCATTAAATATATATATATATTTTTTATATACACACTATTAACACTCTACTACACAGTCGAGTCACATTATTATGACCACCAGCTAGTATTCAGGTAACTGATGTGTGCAGCAAGGACAGCAGCTAGACGGGATGGGAGTGATCAATAAGGTGCTGTTCGGTGGTCTCCGGTATCTGGAGCCACGCTGACCTCAGTGCATCCCACATTTGCTGGAGGGTGCGTGGGGGCAGGGTCCATAGAGTGAACAAGACAATCAAGGTGGTCCCACAGATGCTCAATTGGTTTCGAGTCTGGTGAATTAGGGGGCCAGGGAAGTATTTGGAAGTCTTGGTCGTGCTCTTCCAAACACCGTCGGACATTTCTAGCCATGTGACATGTCGCATTGTCTTGCTGGAAGATTCCATTTGCCCCAGGGAAGACAAACCGCATGTATGGGTGGAAGTGATCGGTAACGATGGATTTATACCTAAATCGGTTGAGTGGCTTCCACATGGATGAGTGTGCCATGAAAACAGTCCCCATACCATGACGCTGCCACCACCGGCTTGTGTTCTTACAGCAATGGTTGCAGGGTGTTTGTTCTCTGATGGTTCTCTCCTGACAAGCCAATGTCCATCCGTTCGATGAAGCAGAAAACGTGACTCATCGGAGATGGCAACCCTTTGCCAATCATCGGTGGTCCAATTCCGATACTGCCGTGCAAATTGAAGCCTTTTTTACCCCCAATGCACCTTTGTTAGCATAGGAGCAGTGACCATCCGTCTGCTTTGGAGCCCTATACGCAGTCGGGTTTGCTGAACTGTTTTAGACACACGTCTGGTAGCTCTCTGGTTGATTGTCATGGTGAGCTGCTCCACAGTAGCGTGTCGTTTGGCCCTCACGCACCTTTGTAAGCCGACGTTCACCTCTCACATCAATGGTACGTGGTGCTCCGCAGTTTCCCCTGTCGGTTATTCCCAATGGTGCCATTTGTCCACTCACGATACACTTTCACCACAGCAGCATGAGAACAGTACACAAACTGCGCTGTCTGAGAAATACCGCCACCCCTGACCCGAAAGCCAATAATCATTCCTGTTTTCAACTCTGATAAATCGCCCCTTTTACCCGTGGCAACAACGAGAGATATGTGTTCAGACAGCCTATCGCATACCTTATATACCCACCAAGCCAGCACACGACACAGCAGTTCCTCCGCGCTACCATCGTCAGTAGTAGGAGGTGGTCATAATAATGTGACTCGACTGTGTATAAACTTCTTGAGCGTTTTGTGTTCATTACTCTTCTGAAATTGCCAGATAGTATTTTATAGGTTGACAGTTTCAGTTCTAAGGGTATTACTGAAAATGAAGGCTCACACACTGGATGCATGTATTAGCGTTAATTTTGCGGGAAATGGCTTATGAGAGACGGCAGTGAAAGTTTTGGAAACCACATTAAAGTTTTATAGTGCCGGAGGCAGCCTGCAGGTGTAGATGGCCTCAGTGTCCACGCTCACCTCATTGTGTGTCGGCTGATTGATACACTAGGGTAAAGTAACATAGTTATTACCTGGTAATTGTGATTAAGGCAATTCGATGTGAAATACAAGCTAGGTCATCACATGCAGGTGACACACTATATGTTAACGCCTGGGGGGCCTTTTATCCACCCCCTCAAGAAGCTAATTGTTTATTTCTTCCATATTTATGTAACTATCATTTCTACATCCAGTATTTATCTGTTTACAGAGAAAATGGTGAAGAGATATACAACTCACGAGTTTAGATCCTAAATGTACCCCAAGGGTAGAAGTGGATAAAAAAGTAGGCATTAAGGGCTCTTCGGGAGCCAGGCGAGATAATGTTCTCTCGTACACAAATGTGTACTATAATTATCCTAACAGTATACTTTTTTGTGACTCGTTAAGAGGAACCCCAACATTTTTTAACATATGTCTAATATAGCAGGTTGCTATTTTTTGCAATATATGGCCTAATTGTGATGTAAATAGAATTGGTTGAAATGTTGTGTGTAAAATACAGGTCCGGTGTCACCCGTATTACACCCGTATTTACGGGCACGTTTTCGCTGCAAAATTGCATTGCACTAATCGGCAGCCCCTTCTCTCTGTCAGTGCAGGATAGAGACAAGGGGCAGCCCTTTCCGAGGTAAAAGAAATTCATACTTACCGGGCCGTGCCTTGGTGACGCGTCCTTCTCGACATCCAGCCCGACCTCCCTGGATGACGCGGCAGTCCATGTGACCGCTGCAGCCTGTAATTGGCTACAGCGGTCACATGGGCTGAAACGTCATTCTGGGAGGCCGGACTGGAGGAAGAAGCAGGGAGTTCTGGGTAAGTCACCTAGCAACGCTCCCGTAATTACGGGTGCACACCACACACGTAGTCACCCGTAATTACGGGAGCCCCATAGACTTCTATGGGCCTGCCCGTGCCGTAATTACGGCCTGAAATAGGACATGTGCTATATTTTTCAACGGCACGGGCACCTTCCCGTAAGCATACGGGGGGGGGGGTACCCGTGGCCAATAGAAGTCCATGGGCCCGTAAAAACGTGCCGTAATTATGGCCCGTAATTACGGGCGTTTTTACGTTCGTGTGCATGGGGCCTAAAGCTGGGTCTTTTCATGCACTGCGTTGCATTTACACGTCTTTTTTTCCCCTGTATCTTTTTATAGATGTGAGCTATAATGACGACACTACTGTCTTTTAGGGTCCTATTACACGGGCCAATATCGGCCGCAACAACGAGTGACGATCAACGAGACCGCTCGTTGATTGGTCCCCGTTTGCTCCTTTCACAAGGAGCTATGATCAGTACTGTATGGGGACAAGCCTTTGTTACTACAATTGCTCTGTTCTCATGCATTTCCATCATGTCGGCAGCACATCTCCCTGGTTACACAGGGAGATGTGCTACCGACAACGATAATAGTTTGTGCTGCATAAATAATACGATCAGCCGATGAACGAGCGTTTGCTCGTTCATCAGCTGATCGTTGCCCTGTTTACACACGGTAATGATCGGGAACAAGCGTTCAAATGAACGCTAGTTTGCCAGATTATTGGCCCGTGTAAAAAGGCCTTTAGACATCAGTCAGCGCATCATAACGGCAAGTTGCTCCCAGAAGTCTAGGGCTCCATGGCGACTTTTCTTTGCATGGCGGTAGCAGTAACAACCAGGGTTACTGTGACTGTCGTGCTACCTCAATGTTTCCATGTTGGGGAAAAAGTTGCGTTCCAATCGGAATATTTGCCATTGTTGCTGGTCTCCCACAACATTATTTTTCTCCATAGACAAAACATTGAGGTCACGTGATGGTCGCAGTAACCCTTGATTTTATCGTGACCATTGCACAAACAAAAGTCGACGTGGTGCCCTAGACCTAATTAGACGTGGGGAGGAATGACACTACCATTATTTCCTGTAAATAAAATAAAACAAATTATATAATCGCATACGTAAGTGAATTTGATGTGGACATTCTCCGGATGTGTGACCAGATCCTTAGAATTGCGTTAGCTGACTAAGGCTGCAAGGTATTAGCTCGACTGTACAATAAATGCTTTTGTGTTTAATGTCTTGTCCTAAATTAAACTGCGGCAAGAAGCACTTCTTACCTCAACAGAATTCTGCTCTTATATATATTGACCGCTGTCATTTGACCTGACACAGCCAGGGTTCTTCTTTGTACTATCAAGCCTGATAGGTGGCGTTTGAGTTACATTTTTAATTAAGCCATATTGGCAAAAGCTTTGTGATTGACAGGAGCATTTAGAATGTCTTTGTGGTGTTAGAGGATCATGCTGAGTTTTCACTTTCACACAAGCTTCAATGTCCACCAATATCTTTACAATCTAAGAAAGAGGCAGTCAGCTCTAATACGCGGTCGCAAGCAAAAGTTTGGGCACACCACATCCAGTTACATCTTCTGTTGATGAAAAGAATATGAAACAACCTCTACAGGAAACAACATAAATATGACATGTTTCTGCAAATTTAACAGCACCTTTTTAGTTGCTATTTTTATCAAAGTTGTAAAAAAATGCAATGCAGAAGTTTGGGTATCCTCTTTATATTTAGTAAGGGCCTGTTCACATCACCGTTGCCCTTCCGTTGAGGGGTTCCGTCGGGATAACCCCTCAACGGAAAGGCAAACGGAAATCTCCACTTCCGTTTCCCTCAACATTGTGTGCATGAGGCCTAAAGGTTTTCCTTCTGTGTGTGTGTGTGTGTGTGTGTGTGTGTGTGTGTGTGTCTGTATATGTGTGTGTGTATGTATGTGTATATATATATATATATATATATATATACCGTGTTCCAAATTATTATGCACATTGGATTTAAGTGTCATAAACATTTAATTATTAGTTTTTCAATGAAGCTCATGGATGGTATTGTGTCTCAGGGCTCTTTGGATCATTGTAATCAATCTCAGACACCTGTGATATTTAGTTTGCCAGGTGTGCCCAATCAAAGGAAAACTACTTAAGAAGGACGTTCCACATTAAGCAGGCCACAGTTTTCAAGCAATATGGGAAAGAAAAAGGATCTCTCTGCTCCCGAAAAGCGTGAAAGTGCAATACTTTGGACAAGGTATGAAAACATTGGATATTTCAAGAAAACTTAAGCGTGATCATCGTACTGTGAAAAGATTTGTGGCTGATTCAGAGCACAGACGGGTTCGTTCAGATAAAGGCATAATGAGGAAGGTTTCTGCCAGACAAATTAATAGGATTAGGAGAGCAGCTGCTAAAATGCCATTGCAAAGCAGCAAACAGGTATTTGAAGCTGCTGGTGCCTCTGGAGTCCCGCGAACCTCAAGGTGTAGGATCCTCCAGAGGTTTGCAAGTGTGCATAAAGCTATTATTCGGCCACCCCTAAACAATGCTCACAAGCAGAAATACATGAAGACTAATTTTCAAACCGTGTGGTTGACTGATGATTGCCGTGCAACCCTGGATGGTCCAGATGGATGGAGTAGTGGAAGGTTGGTGAATGGCCACCATGTCCCAACAAGGCTGTGACGTCAGCAAGGAGGTGGCGGAGTCATGTTTTGGGCTGGAATCATGGGGAGAGAGCTGGTAGGCTCCTTTAGGTTCCCTGACGGTGTGAAAATGACCTCTGCAAAGTACGTAGAGTTTATGACTGACAACTTTCTTCCGTGGTACAAAAAGAAGAACCGTGCCTTCCGTAGCAAAATTATCTTCATGCAAGACAATGCACCTTCTCATGCTGCAAAGAATACCTCTGTGTCATTGGCTGCTATGGGCATAAAAGGAGAGAAACTCATGGTGTGGCCCACATGTTCCCCTGACCTCAACCCTATTGAGAACATCCTCAAGCAAAATATCTGAGGGTGGGAGGCAGTTCACATCAAAACAGAAGCTCTGGGAGGCTATTCTGACATTGTGCAAAGATATTCAAGCAGAAACTGTCCAAATACTCACAAATTCAATGGATGCAAGAATTGTGAAGGTGATATCAGAGAAGGGGTCCTATGTTAACATGTAACTTGGCCTGCTAAGTTTTTTGTTGATTGAAAGAGCTTTTGATTTCTGTAAATATGACCTCCTGATGCTGCAAATTCTACAAATTACCATTTTACTTCTCTTTACAACCTTTAAATGTTTTGATCTCTGTTGTGCATAATAATGTGAAGCATTTTGAGTTTTTTACTTCTAAAAAAAAATCTGTTATGAGATTTGTTCAATAAAATTTGCATTATACTCCAACGGTTGATGGCTTGAAGATTATACTGACTGTCATTTGCATCGACTATTTAGGATAATCAGCGAAAAATAACATTTGCATAATAATTTGGAATGCGGTGTGTGTGTATGTGTGTGTATGTGTGTGTATATATATATATATATATATATATATATAGATAGATAGATAGATAGATATACACACACACACACACACACACACACACACACACACACGTTAGAGAGGAGCTTCATAGTAAAAATGTATGTCTCTTGTCTCTATCCCTCTCCCGTGTTTGCTAATGGTATAACGCTTGTAAAAAAAACTCTGCTACTACCCAGTAGGACCACCGGAGTTGGGTCCCTCCTCAATGGGCTCTTATAGCCGCTATAGCGCCTGTTTCTATGGTACACACTACATTAGGAATCTATATAGTTCTATATTACTATTAGTTGTCCAATTTTCTTTTATTTGGATAAGCTTCAGTGGCTTTCATGTTGCCCTTTGTATCTTCAATGACGGAAGTTTCAATAATTTGAATATCAGTTGACAAGATCTAATCTTAAAAGCCAGCCTGACATTTTCTTTGGCTTCTTAATAAGCCTGTCCTATCCTGTTTATAAATCTGCACAGTATATATACCCTGCTGGTAATATATCAGATGGTTTCATTAGAGGGGGACTTATTTCCACAGCAGGGTTATTGTCATGCCCATATTTTTAACATTGTCCATTGCGGTAAATTCCAAATTACTGTGAACAGTTTTTGAGATGTCTTATTTCCCTGTAGACTGCCCTGTCATCTTCAATAATATTGGATGTTTTTCATTGTCGATATCATTTAGTGTGGGTATCTCCATCTATTTTTCCTTCAGGAGCTCAGTCATTCTGCTGTGTTACAATGTATCAGAGAAAATGCATTGTATTATTTTTTAATAAATCCATCCATGGCATTAAAGGGGTTCTGTGCTCACGATAATTTGTGACATACTAGGATATGTCATCAATATTTGATTAGTTTTGGTCTGACTGCTAGGACCTCCTCAGTCACAAGAACCAAGCTCTGCGGACATTTAAGCTATGTCTCCCTGTGTGTGAAATATATTAACCCCTTCCCCCTGCTTGCATTCTGGGCCCTAATGTCCAAGCCATTTTTTAGATTTTTCCATTGTCACATTCGAAGAGCTGTAACTTTTTTATTTTTGCGTCGGCATAGCTGTATAAGGTCTTGTTTTTTGCGGGACGACTTGCAGTTTTTATTGGTACCATTTGAGAGTAGATGCGACTTTTTGATCACTTTCTATCACATTTTTTTTAAGTCAGGATTAACAGAAAACAGCAATTTTTCCATTGTTTTTTATTTTATTTTTTACGGCGTTCACAGTGCGGGTTAAATAATGTAACAGCTTTATAGTCGGGGTCGTTACGGACGCGGCGATACCACATATGTGTAACTTTTTTGCTTTATTGTAGTTTTTTTTAATAGTAAAGCATTTTGTAAGGGGAAAAGCTGGGTTTTTCTTTTTTTTTTTTCACTTTTTTTTTTAATTAACTTTATTAAACTTTTTTTTTACTTTTTTACTAGTCCCACTAGGGGACTTCACTATCCTCCGATCGCTATTATAATACACTGCAATACTTTTGTATTGCAGTGTATTACTGCCTGTCCGTTTAAAACGGACAGGCATCTGCTAGGTCATGCCTGCGGCATGATCTAGCAGGCATTCGCTGCAGGCAGACCTGGGGGTCTTTATTAGACCCCCGGCTGCCATAGAAGACACAGACACTCGGCGATTTTATCGCCGGGTGTCAGTGAGATGAGAGGGAGCTCCCTCCCTCTCTCCAAAACCATTCAGATGCGGTGCTCGCTATTGTGCACCGCATCTGAAGGGTTAAACAGGTGAGCGATACTAATATCGATCTCACCCGGCAGAGCAGGGACGCCCCCAGCCCTCAGCTGCTTCTGGCAGCTGAGAGCAGGGAGATTTCACGGCTCCCTGCTTTGTTTACTTTATTCTACAGCAGCGACGTAGTTTGGCGGCGCTCTAGAATAAAACCCACTAATGACCGCCGTAAAAAGACGTATCGGCGGTCATTAAGGGGTTAAAGGAGTTGCATAAGATAAAAAATAAGTTTTTGTTATCAAATTGCGCCACTCTCGTTTATGGACTGTCTCTTGTGTTGCAGCTCATCCCACACTGAATGAGGTTGATTGCAATACTGGGCACAGCCCATAGACCAGGGTGGTGCTGTTTCTTGATACAAGGATATCCTCCCCCCCCCCCCCCTCATACAGCCCTTTAACTATTGCATTCTTTCTTTTGTGTTGCTTTGGTCTCCAAGATGATGGGTGACGTATAGGGCTGGGCAATTAATCGAAATTCAGTGCAATTAATCAACGTCATCTTGGAAATTTCGGTTATTTTTATTTTTTCAAAGTTTAAACTGTATCTGTATCTTCAGGACACAGATACAATTGAACCCAATGACCGCAGTGTCCCTGCTCTACCATTCACTATGTATCGCGGGACGCGAGGCAGTTACGTCATTGGCGCCTGTCTGCGCCGAGCTGAGCAGCAGGATCTCCACTCGTCATTGGAATGGGGTTAGGTGGGTATGTATATTATTTTATCAGGCACTATATGGGCAGTATACGGTGTGGGGGCATCTATGGGGCATTATACTGTGTGGAAAACTATGGGGCATTATACTGTGTGGAGCACTATGGGGCATTATACTGTGTGGAGCACTATGGGGCATTATACTGTGTGGAGCACTATGGGGCATTATACTGTGTGGAAAACTATGGGGCATTATACTGTGTGGAGCACTATGGGGCATTATACTGTGTGGAACACTATGGGTCATTATACTGTGTGGAGCACTATGGGGCATTATACTGTGTGGAGCACTATGGGGCATTATACTGTGTGGAGCACTATGGGGCATTATACTGTGTGGAGCACTATGGGGCATTATACTGTGTGGAGCACTATGGGGCATTATACTGTGTGGAGCACTATGGGGCATTATACTGTGTGGAGCACTATGGGGCATTATACTGTGTGGAACACTATGGGGCATTATACTGTGTGGAGCACTACGGGGCATTATACTGTGTGGAGCACTATGGGGCATTATACTGTGTGGAGCACTATGGGGCATTATACTGTGTGGAGCACTATGGGGCATTATACTGTGTGGAGCACTATGGGGCATTATACTGTGTGGAGCACTATGGGGCATTATACTGTGTGGGGGCAGTTATGGGGCATTATACTGTGTGGGGGCAGCTATGGGGCATTATACTGTGTGGAGCACTATGGGGCATTATACTGTGTGGAGCACTATGGGGCATTATACTGTGTGGAGCACTATGGGGCATTATACTGTGTGGAGCACTATGGGGCATTATACTGTGTGGAGCACTATGGGGCATTATACTGTGTGGAACACTATGGGGCATTATACTGTGTGGAACACTATGGGGCATTATACTGTGTGGAGCACTATGGGGCATTATACTGTGTGGGGGCAGCTATGGGGCATTATACTGTGTGGAGCACTATGGGGCATTATACTGTGTGGGGGCAGCTATGGGGCATTATACTGTGTGGAGCACTATGGGGCATTATACTGTGTGGGGGCAGCTATGGGGCATTATACTGTGTGGGGGCAGTTATGGGGCATTATACTGTGTGGGGGCAGCTATGGGGCATTATACTGTGTGGGAAGCACTATGTGGGCATTATACTGTGGGCACAGTTTCAGGGGGTATATTATATACAGTAGTATAGAGCAGGCTCAGGGGATAAATATTAATTCAATGGTGTAGCATGCAAATAGGGGGCGTGACATGCAAAAAGGGGTGTGGCCTAAAGAATCGTTCAATAATCGTAATCGAGATTACATGTTCAATTAATCGTGATTTTAATTTAGGTCATAATTGCCCAGCCCTAGTGACGTATAAAATTGCTCATAGGGGGCTCTAACACAGGTGCCCACAGACCTTGAATGACGCAGCTTATGACTTATATAATGTACATCTCCTCACTCCCTCTCCTCTACTGCTCTGTAAGTTTCAGTATTCATTATAGTTCTGTCATTCTTTTCAGGTACCAGGAAGGTTAGGATGAGTATTTCCTTCCAAATTAGGAGTATGTAATTGCATGATGCCTTTTAAATTTAAATGATATGGAATTATTGTAGGGTGCTTGTTTTGATGCAGCCATTATAAGTAATTTAGGGGGGCATCTGTAAGACGTTTTAAAGCCATACAACTCCTTTTCAAATGCCCTAATAGGTCATGCTAAGCTAATGGAGTGTGGTCCCGCGATCGTACCCTATTAACTAGAAACAAGATCAAAGCCTCTTGTCTCTGGGTGACCTCCGCGTCCATTAAAATCTATGGTCGCCCATTGATTTCAGTTGATGCCCTACAGCGGAAAAACTTTTCATTCTGTTGCTTCTGTGGATATCCGCTGACTCTGCAGGAACAAACTGGACCAACCCTTTATTGTTGCAGCATAGGATATTGCGTGCTTTGTGTAATTTCTACCTGGGAAATATCTACTCTTTTCTGAGTTGTACAATGTGTATACAATACTGTGATTTTTGCTCTTATGTATTGTACTACTCTATGTGTTAAATGTTCCCTGTGTGGTCAATTTGCCTCTGAAAACTGTCGTAGCCAATCTCCAGTTGATATAACTGATACACTGTTATTATAATTAGTCATTTCTCTCCTGTGACCTAGAATTAATGATGATTATTGGTTATATTATTATATTTACTAATTGTAAGGCTTCGTTCACATCTGCGTCAGGGAACTTCCCGTCAGAACGGAACCCTGACTGAGAAACTAAAACCATAGGTTTTTCGTTTTCATTACCATTGATTTCAATGGTGACGGATCCGGTGCAAATGGTTTCTGTTTGTCTCCGTTGTGTAAGGGTTCTGTCGTTTTGACGGAATGAATAGCGCAGTCGACTGCACTATTCATTCCGTCAAAACAACGGAACCCTTACACAACTGAGCCACGGAAACCATTGGCACCGGATCCGTCACCATTGAAATCAATGGTCATGCAAACGGAAACCTTTGGTTTCTGTTTGTTTTAGTCAGGGCTCCGTTCCGACGGAAAGCTCAGCGGAACGTCAGAAGAGAGCCCGGACGCATGTGTCAACGAACCTCTGTTTTGTACCTTTTTTAGAGCAGAGGATTTGTACTTGCAGCTCTCAGCTGAGATGAAGTACTACAGATTCCACAGGACTGGATTATAGGAAGGGCAAAATTGACCAGAAATCTCCTTCAGCCATTTACCGCCAGCTCTTTTAGTAAGAAGCTTTTACTAGTATATAATAAAGTGTAACTAAACCTTCAACAAACTTCTCACATGTCATAGTGACATGTCAGAAGTTTTGATCGGTGGGGGTCCGAGCACTGAGACCCCCACCGATCGCTTAAACAAAGTGACAGAAGAGCTTGGGTGAGTGCTGAGCCGCATAGTTTGTGATCGGCTTTTTTCGGAATGCCGGTGTACGGGCCCATAGACTTTCTATTGAGTTCGTACACCGCTACATCGGCTTTCAAAGAAAAGCCAAGCGGCTCAGCGCTCACCCGAGCACTTCTGCCACTTCGTTCTAGCAATCGGTGGGGGTCTCAGTGCTCGGACCCCCACTGATCAAAACTTCTGACATGTCACTATGACGTGTCAGAAGTTTGTTGAAAGTTTAGTTACACTTTAACCCCTTAATGACCGGGCCATTTTGCACGTTAATGACCAAGGATTATTTTTTGTTTTTTGACGGTCGCATTCCAAGAGTCGTAACTCTTTTTTTATTCCGTCGACATAGCCGTATAAGGGCTTGTTTTTTGCGGGACGAGTTGTATTTTGTAATTGTACCATTTTTAGATGCTTATAACATATTGATTAACTTTTATTAACTTTATTTTAGGAGAAAATTGAAAATAAGCAGCTATTCCAGCATTAATTTTCACGTTATAAATTTACGCCGTTTACTATGCAGCGTAAATAACATGTTACATTTATTCTATGGGTCGGCACGAATACAGGGATACCAAATATGTAAAGGTTTTATATGTTTTTTCTACGTTTGCACAATAAAAACCCTTTTAGAAAAAAATTACTTGTTTTTGCATCGCCGCATTTCAAGAGCCGTAACGTTTCTATTTTTCCGTCGATGTGGCCGTACGTGGGCTTGATTTTTACGGGCCAATGTGTAGTTTTCATTAGTACTATTTTGGGGTACATAGGACTTATAGATTAATTTTTATTTTATTTTTTATGGGGGGAATGGGAGAAAAGAGAGAATTTTGACGTTGTGTTTTTTTCGTTTTCTTTGGACGCCGTTCATCTGGCGGTTTAATTAATATGTTCATTTTATTGGTCAAGTTGTTACGATCGCGGGGATACCATGTATGTGTATGTGTGATTTGTTTTGACCGTTTTACTAAATAAAACCACTTTTTGGGCCAAAAAAGTCGTTTTATTTGACTTTGACTGTAATTATTATTATTATTTTTTTTTCACAAACTTTATTTAACTGTTTTACATTTTTTTTTTTAGTCCCACCAGGGGACTTCACTATGCGATGTGCCGATCACATATATAATGCTTTGGTATACTTCGTATACAAAAGCATTATTGCCTGTCAGTGTAAAACTGACAGGCAACCTGTTAGGTCATGCCTCTGGCATCGCCTAACAGGCAGATGCTGAAGGCAGACCTGGGGGTCTTTGTTAGACCCCCGGTTGTCATGGAAACCCGACGGCGACCCGCGATTTGTTTGCGGGGGCGCCGATCGGGTGACAGAGGGAGCTCCCCCCTCTGTCAAACACATTAAATGCCGCTGTCACTATTGACAGCGGCATTTAATGGGTTAAACTGCCGGAATCGGCGCGCGCTTCGATTCCGGCAGTTGCAGCAGGAGCCAGGCTGTGTATAACAGCCGTGCTCCTGCCGCTGATCGCGTGGGTACAGTCTCAGTACCCGCGCCATCACAGGACGGATATATCCGTCCTCCTGCGCGAACTAGCAGCTGCTGAGGACGGATATATCCGTCCTTCGGCGTTAAGGAGTTAAAGAGGCTCTGTTACCAGATTTTGCAACCCCTATCTGCTATTGCAGCAGATAGGCGCTGCAATGTAGATTACAGTAAAGTTTTTATTTTTAAAAAACGAGCATTTTTGGCCAAGTTATGACCATTTTTGTATTTATGCAAATGAGGCTTGCAAAAGTCCAAGTGGGCGTGTTTAAAAGTAAAAGTCCAAGTGGGCGTGTATTATGTGCGTACATCGGGGCGTTTTTACTACTTTTACTAGCTGGACGTTCTGACGAGAAGTATCATCCACTTCTCTTCAGAACACCCAGCTTCTGGCAGATCACGCTGTGACGTCACTCACAGGTCCTGCATCGTGTCAGACGAGCGAGGACACATCGGCACCAGAGGCTACAGTTGATTCTGCAGCAGCATCAGCGTTTGCAGGTAAGTAGCTACATCGACTTACCTGCAAACGCCGATGCTGCTGCAGAATCAACTGTAGCCTCTGGTGCCGATGTGTCCTCGCTCGTCTGACACGATGCAGGACCTGTGAGTGACGACACAGCGTGATCTCTGGAGAACACGGCTGTGTCTGCACTGCCAGAAGCTGGGCGTTCTGAAGAGAAGTGGATGATACTTCTCGTCAGAACGCCCAGCTAGTAAAAGAAGTAAAAACGCCCCGATGTACGCACATAATACACGCCCACTTGGACTTTTACTTTTAAACACGCCCACTTGGACTTTTGCAAGCCTCATTTGCATAAATACAAAAATGGTCATAACTTGGCCAAAAATGCTCGTTTTTTAAAAATAAAAACGTTACTGTAATCTACATTGCAGCGCCTATCTGCTGCAATAGCAGATAGGGGTTGCAAAATCTGGTGACAGAGCCTCTTTAACATTGTTTGGAGCTCCTTGAATACAGCTAAGGGTATGTGCGCACGCAAAATAAAAACCGTCTCAAAATACGGAGCTGTTTTCAAGGGAAAACAGCTCCTGATTTTCAGACGGTTTTTAATCGGTCTAATTTTTCGCGATGTTTTTAACAGCCGTTTTTGGAGCTGTTTTTCTATAGAGTATGAAAAACGGTTTAAAAAAGAATGCGTTGTCATTATTACCATAGGGGCGGGGGGGGGGGGGGTGGGGGTTAGCCGCAGTCAGACACTTTTTGCATTCCCTTACATAACAAGTAGATGCAGAATATATAAGTAATGTGAGGTTTAGTCTTATTGACTCCTCGGAGATCTGCTGAAAATTATCTAATAGTTATGTCCATGTGTTATAGGATAATGTTAATGGGGATGGCAACTAACATTTTTTCCAATCATGCTGGCACTTGTAGTTCCAAAACAGCAGGTAAGCCGCTGACTGTCTGAATACAGCATTACAATACGGTTGCCATCGCCTTCAGGCTCTATTCACACTGCGTTTGAGCCTTCTGTTAAAAGTATACATCGGGAATATTTCCAGACCAAACATGTTTCCAGTCCAGACATGTTTGGCAAATACGTCATGAGCAGTGTGAATAGAGCTTTATAAATCTATTCGCCCCCTATAAGAGGAGATAGATAACCGTACCTCCGTTCATGTCTGTAATATTTCCTCTGCTCTCACTACTCCTATTTTTATTTCCATCCTTCTTTTATGAGAGAGTGAGTTCTGTTGCATCACTTTCATCATTATTGATTTTTTTTTCTTTTAGTAACCGGTGAAAGAGATTTTGAATTATTGCTTGAAGCTGCATTAAACCGCTCCAAAAGCGTAAAGTATGCTCATCACACGCTTCATTTATAACGTGCGCTGTGAGATCAATTGTCCAGCAGAATCCCTCCCTGTACAATTGATGGAGCCATAAGTGCTTCTGAACAGCGGCCGCTGATCATGTAGGGTCTCTCTGTTTTTTATAACCTTCTCTTTTGTCTGTGGACTCTGGAGGTGGCCATATTACGTGGTGTTGTGTCTTTATTTTTATTTTTTTTAAATCTAGATGAAGAGTCTATCGTAAGTAACTCTCTTAACAGGCGGCTTGAGTTTTTCCAGAATAGGTGACTGGTAATGTAGAACTTGCTTTTTCTGTTTATTAGAAAATACTGCAGACATTGGCGTAAGCACCAAAATCTACCACATCTTGTAAGATGTTGGTCAATTGTTCTTGTTACTCAAAGAGTGCTTTTTTAAAGTTTGTGCCCTCTTCTCTGGACTGATTGTGAATGATCCCTTCACATGCGGCAAATTTGTTGCATCTGAAATGGGCTTGCAGAAATCCATGCGTTTACCGCCAAAATAACATCTTTCAGGTGAATGGAACCGATTTTCAGTCGCAGAAATTTTTGCAACAAATCTGAATCCTACTTTACAGGGAACGTCCTCAGCTCACTGCAGCAACCAAGTATGTTTGCTCATTCTCACGGAAAAGCCCCACACAAAGTCCTCATTCACACAGCAGAGCCATGTGCCCGAATCCTAAGGAGGCGGCACACACTGTCTGTATGGCTGGGGCTGCTGTAAGCGCTCCGTTTGCCACTGTATGGTGCTGTATTAGATGTTTCATACCTCCTGTAATATGGCATCTGATTGCTTACAGAAGTACAGCATAGCCCCATAGACAATCAATTTGGAGCTGGCACAGAGCCATAATATTGCCATGTGCATGAGCACAAAGTATAGGAGCCGTTTTAACAACAAACCAGTAGAGATCTTGGGCCTCATGCACACGACCATAATTTTCATCCGGATTTACGGATAAAATTGCGGACCCATTAATTTCTATTGGCCACGGACACCTTTCCGTATATTTATGGATGTGTGCCGGGCCGTAGAAATGATCCGCAAAATATAGAACATGTCCTATTTTTGTCCACAATTGCGGCACAGGCTCACCCATATAAGTCTATTGGCGCTTCCGCAATTGCGGACGGCTACGCATGTGTATCCGTAGCTGTCAGATCCGTATTTGCGGACAGTAAAAACTATTCCGGTCGTGTGCATGAGGCCTTAGACTTATCTAATGTATCTTTGTTGGGAAGATGATCTAGTTGAGCGTGCTACCCCATTAAGTAAATACCCAACATTTTTCATTTGGGAAGAGGTCACCAGAATCGGATAACCTAATTATTAAAGTTATATAGAGTGTAATAATTGGTTACATTTTGTTCATTTAATCGATGATAACAAACAACCCTTTGAGCAGTTATTTTATTTCCTAATTTTGTATCTTTTAAGCAATGTAAGAAATGGACAATCTCCTCTACATATGGTGACGGAAATGATGCATGGAGCTATGTTATAAGAGTAAATTAGGTAGTTAATTTTCCTACTGTATCATCAAGATCGTCATTTTTATTTTTTCAATTCTTTGGCTATGAGTGCCTTAGATTGGGTCTATTTAAAATAAATCTTAATGCATTTCTCAGTAAAATCAAGAATTTATTTTTTGGATAATATTCATTGACTTAAGGAAATGGAGATGGGGAACATTTTGGAGTGTTCTAGGATGTCCATTTTATTTTAAAAAGAAATGTTTTTTGCCAAATATCACTCAGCAAGTAATTGGATGCCATTTAAGGGTTAATTCCATCTTAGACATTTATAATATATCCACATTTCCGTAACTAGAAGTTAAGGGACAGAGCCTATTTGTGCCCACCTTTCCATTTATTCTCTGCCTGTATGCGGTGGCTGGTGGCCCCCTTACCTGGCGGGAGGCGATCGGGTTACCCCCATTCTGGAGGCAAGTGCAGGTATTAGACCTGGGGACCCACATCTACCAGACATTCTATCATCAATCCATGCAATAAATATCTAACATAACCCCTAAACATTCTTTAAGATTTTTAAGGTGAAATTAACCTTTAAAGACCACGTTTTATAACGGTTTGCCGTATAACAGAATAAGTCAGAAAGGGATTATAGCATAGAAGTACATTATAATAAGTGCTGGAATGAATATGTACTTATGTTTACAGAGGAAAAGACTGTAAGGGAGGATGACAAGGAGACTATAAGGACGGCTAGATGCATTGACGTGTTCTTGCTTATACTCCAGAGCTTGAAATTCAATGCAATCCTTTCTCATCTACTGACCCGGCCCAGCATGGTGTTTATCTGTCCTTTTAAATGTTACTTAATTTAAACATAATTGCGGCTAATGAGCATTCTCTGCGCTTCTAGTAAGTGTTCTTCACTTGTACTGCACATTCATACAGAACTCGCATCGCATGCAGGGAGCAGGGCTGGATTTTTTTTCTATAATAAAAGAGTTGGCAGAGGCAGAATTAATTTTACAATTACGAAATGATTTAATAACTTTACAATTGTAATAAGCTCTCTAGTTTTTGCATCTGTCAATGATAATATTTTTAAAAAGCTGGCTTAAAAATCACGGAAATAGAAAGACGGATGAAGTGGTGTGTTTACTGGAGCTAGTAGCCACACAGTTCTTACTGCCATAATCTCCTCAGGGTTCATGCACCCAGCTGCGTAGAAGCTATAAGTTGTACGGAGGTGTAACATGGCGCTCATAGCAGTCGATCGAGCCATACTGTACCTGAGGACGAAAATTCAAAAAATTGTCATTCTCCATCAGACTCCATTTTTTTGGAGCCATAATACGGCCTCATACGGAGGCACCATACAGGACTTTGTCCGTTGCACATGGCAGAACCATAAGTGATATTTGTCTTATCAGTACTCTCACAATGCAGCACACCAACGTAGCAGGCTCCTCAGGAATCATAGGGGTCCTCTGTTTGTAATCAAATCATTACAGGGCTTGTACCAGATTTGTAAAACGGTCATCTTTTCCATGCTTTGTGTTTGACAATTGCGGCAGAGCCCAATTCACTTAAATGTGGCTGAGCTACAATACCAGACACAGCCAATTGGCAAGAGTGGCGCTGTTTCTAAAAAAAAAACAAAACAATTCCTACCTTTTTCTTCCTAATGACATCCATTGACATTATTAGGGTTGTATATGCTTATATGCAAATTAAATACGTTTGTGCCGATCAGAGAAAAATCTATCCTGGCTCGGTCAAAGGAAGATCCCTTAAACTTTGATAGGGTCTGATTTTCTTCTTTTCTCTATGGTGCAGAAAACCCAATTGAGTTTACGGGAGATTTTTGAGTAGGTCCTGAATCCGTTTAGGTTCTGTTTTGACATTAATTCTGCTTTGTGACTGTTCTAATAAGGAGAAATATCAGATGTTGAAGCAGATCCTATCCAAAGTGGTTTCTGCCTTCTGCTGCGGGCCAAGATCCTTTGTTTCATGAACGCTCCATGACTCTACTTGCCTTAATTTTCTGATACAGCTTAGGCTCTGTTCACATCTGCGTTGGGGTCCCGTTCTGACGTTCTGTCTGAGCTTTCCGTCAGAACAGGATCCTGAACTGACACAAACTGAAACCAGAGACTACGCTATTGCTTCTGGCAAAATGACGGATCCGGTGCACAACAGAGACAAACGGAAACCATGGGCACCAGATCTGTCCCCATTGAAATCAATGGTGATGGAAACGGAAACCTCAGGTTTATGTTCGTGTCCGTTTGTCTCTGGTCAGGGTCCCGTTCTGACGGAAAGCTCAGACGGAAGGTCAGAACCGTTTGCATTACTATTGATTTCAATGGTAATTCTTACATTGCTTATGGTTTCCGTTTGTCACCGTTGTGTAAGGGTTCCGTTTTTTGACGGAATCAATATCGCAGTCAACTGCGCTATTGATTCTGTAAAAAAAACGGAACCCTTTCACAACGGTGACAAACGAAAACCCTTAGAAAAGTATCCGGCACCATTGCGATCAATGGTGATACAAAAGGATACTATGGTTTCCGTTTGCATTTCCGTTGAGGGGTTCACCTGACGGAAAGCTCCGACAGAACCCCTCAATGGAAACCAACGCTGATGTGAAAACAGCCGTAGTTGCCAGCAGTCTTGATTTTGTCGGGGCTGTCCCCCGGACTGGACTGCAAAAACGGCTGGGTATAAGCTAATTTTCTTCATAAAGGGTGTTTACAGCTAAGAGTAGGGGGTTAAATATCCTGTGAATTGGGTTGTAAATGTTGGTAATATGATTACATTATGTTAGCGACGGGGCAGCCGGTAACAATCTCTCATTCATTTTCATAGTAGCTGTTACTATACTTGATCTGTGGATCTATGAGCCCAATTGCAGAACTGTAAACCAGTTAAGAAAATCACAAAGTATGCGGAACCCTTTAAATTTTCACTCGTATGTCATTAATTCGAGGACTATGTTCTTTGATAAATACCTGTGCATTATTGCTTTGTTTTTCCAAATTGCTCTTATCTAACGGTTTTGTCTATTTGGGACGCCTGTGTCATTTATTTCAGAGAATTATCCTCTTTAGTTAGTGATTTTCTGGGATAGAGATTTTTCTCTGTGCTCTGACAACTAGATGTTCTCGTGAAGTGGAGCCGTCTCATTACCGGCGTTGTGTGCCACTTGATTAGTAGGTTATAAATGTTTTCAATTTACTGCACTGTGTGGATGGTGTATTAAGTTGTCAACAGCCCGGCATTATCCACTTTTCTGCACGTTCCTGTGTTCACAACCTGCCTGCAAACCAGTGACAGATTATTCAAATGATGCAGCCTGACAGCGTTGGTGTATAAACACTTTCATCATTAAATGAGCGCTGTCCACAGAAAGACAACACATCAATGATACATGGAATCAAGTCTGCCTCGTAAATAAGAATGACCCCTCCACTCAGAGCATGCATATCAGCAGTGGCTTCCATCTTCATTTCCAAAACACATCCATATGACTGGTAAGGCCTTGTCCACATAATGCAGGTTTAATGCAGTTTTAGATCTTTTTTTTTTTTTGCGCCAGTAGGGAACGCTGGGAAATTTCAGTTCTAAACCCGTCAGAATTGTAAATACAGCCTTGGACTATTAGGCCGGGTTAAGACCTGCGTTCGGGTTTCTGTTGCTCTGAATCGTCATAGGAGCAGAACAACGAAAATATCGAAAGCTCCGTGTCCATTGCATAACAAAAAACATTTAAAAAAGTTATGTCGGGTCTTCGACATGGTTTCCGTCATTTTGCCAGCCGTAATATTACACAAACAATTAAATCGGTGACGAAAGCTCCTGACGGAGCCTCCGATACAGTTGTGAACAGAATCGTAGATACAAGATCAGTAATGCAATAAACGTATTTACCGTGTTACTTGACTAATTCTATCTGTAAACTGGTTTTAAGCTATTTTAATCGCATTTGTTAGGCTGGATTCACACGAGCACATTAACGTCCGTAACGGACGGACGTATTTCAGCCGGAAGTCCCGGACCGAACTCAGTGCAGGGAGCCGGGCTCCTAGCATCGTAGTTATGTACGACGCTAGGAGTCCCTGCCTCTCCGTGGAACTACTGTCCCGTACTGAAAACATGATTACAGTACGGGACAGTTGTTCTGCAGAGAGGCAGGGACTCCTAGCATCGTTCATAACTATGATGCTAGGAGCCCGGCTCCCTGCACTGAGTTCGGTCCGGGACTTCCGGCCGAAATACGTCCGTCCATTACGGACGTTAATGTGCTCGTGTGAACCCAGCCTAAGGGTATGTTCACACGACAGCGTCCGTAACGGCTGAAATTACGGAGCTGGTTCCGCCTGAAAACATCCCAGTAATTTCAGCCGTAACGGCACGTCCATTACGGACGTAATTCGCGCTGCTAGTCATTGGAGTCAATGAATAACGGCTCCAATTACGGCCAAAGAAGTGACCGGTCACTTCTTTGACGCGGGCGTCTATTTACGCGCCGTCATTTGACAGCGGCGCGTAAATATACGCCTCGTGTGAACAGACAAACGTCTGCCCATTGCTTTCAATGGGCAGATGTTTGTCAACACTATTGAGGCGCTATTTTCGGACGTAAAAACGCCCGAATTATGTCCGTAATTAGTGCGTGTGAACATACCCTTACATGTATTTAATTTTGTGCGTGCATTTTTCCTGGTGTTTCTTAATTTTGTTTCACCTGTAGTAGCTGTGCAGGCAAAACCCACAGTGTGGAAAAATATATTGCCATTCAGGACATGGGAAAGCACCCTTAATTGGAGTTTCTTGTGGAATAAGTTGTAGCATTAGGGTCGGTAGAAACCACAGACCTTTACAGTGCACTCATCTTGTATAGCCAATTATTTGAGCAATGTAAACTCTTCGAGGTTACCTTACTAAAGTGCAAGGAATAGTTGCACCGCGGATTTTGCGGCGGCACCAGCCAAACAAAATCCACCGTGTGAACAGGGCCTTAGAAGTACAGGAATGCCCACCTATCAGAGACCTATCCTACAGATATCCCATAAGTTTCTTTGGATGGAATACCCCTTTAATTATAGCTTGTCTAAACCAAACTAGTATGATCCTTGTCATTAATCATGTCTAGTCTGTGAACTAAACCCAAAAGATTTTTATTTTTTTACACAATATTTTTGAGTGAAAGTTTTACTGCAACAAAATGATTTATGTCAATGCGCACCCTAACACAAAATAGATTTTTTCTAGTTTTTAGAACAACGAGCAGTTTACCTGCAACTCTCACATGTGGCTCACGGCTCAGCCAGCAATGCGCTAGTACAACCGAGCCAGACATGACTACAGTCCCATACACCACAGCTTAGAATACAACCCCCACTTGTGCTGTGTCCAACAGCATATTACTCCTTCACATCGGCACATCAAAATCCCCTAATAATTCATAGCACATTATCCCCCTGCCCCCTGCAAAGTCCGTCTCCCTCTAAACAGAAAATTTATGCTCAACTACACTTGTCCCCCAAACAGCATATTACTGCCTGCTATGCTTGTATCTCAGAGAATCACATGAACCCCCCTACCTTAAGAGACATTCTCCAAAACAGAAAAATACCTATCACATTGCACCCCCCCCCCCCGCAAAACTAGTCGCCTCACTTTCAGGAGCGTAACTAGGAAAGATTGGGCCCCACAGCAAACTTGTGACTGGGGCCCCCTCCCCTGGGTATCACAACCCCCCTTGTAGATAGTGCCTCCCTATGGATGCCGCCACACAGATAGCACCATACAGCCCTCCCCCTGTAGATAGCGCCATAGAGCCCCCACCTATAGATAACGCCATACAGCTCCCCCCTTTGGATAATGCCATACAACCCTCCCCCTGTAGATAACGCCATACAGCCTCCCCCTGTAGGTAACACCATACAGCCTCCCCCTGTAGGTAACGCCATACAGCCTTCCCCTGTAGGTAACGCCATACAGCCTCCCCCTGTAGGTAACGCCATACAGCCTCCCCCTGTAGGTAACGCCATACAGCCTCCCCCTGTAGGTAACTCCATACAGCCTCCCCCTGTAGGTAACTCCATACAGCCTCCCCCTGTAGGTAACGCCATACAGCCTCCCCCTGTAGGTAACGCCATACAGCCTCCCCCTGTAGGTAACGCCATACAGCCTGCCCCTGTAGGTAATGCCAGTCCCCCGAAGTTCTCCATGAGAAACCTCGGACTTCCGGGGTCTGCGCAGTTCGATAAAAATGAAAGGAGCGCTGGTCACGCATGCGCACAAGCGCGACCGGTGCACAATTCATTTATATGGAGCTGCCGACAGACCCTGGAAGTCCGAGGATTGTCATGGAGAACTTCGGGGGACTTTCGATCCCCCGTTCTCCGTATCGCTGGGCGTCCCAGCGATCCCACATGTATCCCCTATCCTGTGGATAGGGGATGCATGTCTTTTGTAGGAACAACCCCTTCAGTGGCGTCGCGCTGTAGCAGCCATAGCGGCTGCTAGCAGAGCTTCTGGCCATGGGGGGGCACGTGCCCCCTCATGCTGCAGGCCCCGTAGCAGCCGCTACGGCTGCTACAGCGGTAGTTACGCCACTGCCCCCTTTCAAATGGCATATTATCACCCCTTCCTCAAAGCTAATAACCAAATACCATCACCGCTGTGGGACCAGCAAAGAATGGCAACAGCAACTCCCTGCAATACAAGTCCAATGTGGATCTAAACTTGGTGGAATTTCATGAGGTCCTCTAACTTCAGTAAGTATTATCAAAGAAGGGGAGCTAGCGGCTACTCTAGTAAAGGCCTGTGGGGTGTGCGCGGCCAGCAGCAATAGCGTTTATTGGCTGCAGCCCAGTGTTCCCAAAACTGTTCACTTAAGTGGAGAAATATGCATGAGACTGGTTTTAGGCTTAAATGCACACGATGCAGATTGGCTAAGCGGATTTTCCTGCGTCAAATCTGCAGCGTAAGGCCTCATGCACACGAACATAAAAACGCACATAATTACGAGCCGTAATTACGAGCCCATAGACTTCTATTGGCCACGGGTACCTTCCCGTATTCTTACGGGGAGGTGCCCGCGTCGTTGAAAAATATAGAACATGTCCTATTTCAAGCCGTAATAGAAGTATATGGTGCTCCCGTAATTACGGGTGGCTACGTGAGGTAATTACAGGAGCGTTGCTAGGCGACGTCGGGATAGTCACTGTCCAGGGTGCTGAAAGAGTTAACTGATCGGCAGTAACTCTTTCAGCACCCGGGACAGTGACTACCGCTGGAGTTAATAGTATTAAAAGTTAAAGAGGCTCTGTCACCAGATTTTGCAACCCCTATCTGCTATTGCAGCAGATAGGCGCTGCAATGTAGATTACAGTAACGTTTTTATTTTTAAAAAACGAGCATTTTTGGCCAAGTTATGACCATTTTTGTAGTTATGCAAATGAGGCTTGCAAAAGTCCAAGTGGGTGTGTTTAAAAGTAAAAGTCCAAGTGGGCGTGTATTATGTGCGTACATCGGGGCGTTTTTAATACTTTTACTAGCTGGGCGTTCTGATGAGAAGTATCATCCACTTCTTTTCAGAACGCCCAGCTTCTGACAGTGCAGATCTGTGACGTCACTCACAGGTCCTGCATCGTGACGGCCACATCGGCACCAGAGGCTACAGTTGATTCTGCAGCAGCATCAGCGTTTGCAGGTAAGAAGCTGGGCGTTCTGAAGAGAAGAGGATGTTACTTCTCTTCAGAGCGCCCAGCTAGTAAAAGTATTAAAAACGCCCCGATGTACGCACATAATACACGCCCACTTGGACTTTTACTTTTAAACACACCCACTTGGACTTTTGCAAGGCTCATTTGCATAACTACAAAAATGGTCATAACTTGGCCAAAAATGCTCGTTTTTTAAAAATAAAAACGTTACTGTAATCTACATTGCAGCGCCTATCTGCTGCAATAGCAGATAGGGGTTGCAAAATCTGGTGACAGAGCCTCTTTAACTTACCCAGAATTCTTCTTCCTCCTCGGCCTTCCGGGATGACGTTTCAACTCATGTGACCGCTGCAGCCAATCACAGGCTGCAGCGGTCACATGGACTGCCACGTCATCCAGGGAGGTCGGACTGGATGTCAAAAGAGGGACACATCACCAAGACAACGGTACGTATGAACTATTTTTTTTACTTTCAAACGCTGCGGAAACTCTGCCTGAAAGGGCTGCCCCTTCTCTCTATCCTGATAGAGAGAAGGGGCTGCCGATTAGTGAAGAGAAAACGGGTCCGTAAATACTGGTGGAATACGGGTCGAATACGTGTGACAATGAACCCGTATTTACGGGAGGAAAAAAATACGTTTGTGTGCATGGGGCCTTATACAGTATTAGCAAAGTAGCTGAGATATCATGTAATCTCATTACACGTTGCAGGAATCTTCCACATGTAAATTGACCTGCGGTGCATATCTTAAAGTCTGCAGTATGTCAATTTATCTTGCGCTTCCGTCTCATAATCGTGAAATTTGTTAAGTTTATGGGGGAAAAAAACACCAAAATCCGCACCTGTTTCCGCATCAAATTATTATTTTTTTTTACCATTTTTGTGAATTACAAACAGATTTATATTCTGCAATAAAGGATTTATAAAGAAGTGAAAAAGAAAAAACATTCAGCAAGATCTGCGTTTGTTGTTCTCCCTTTTAAAATGAATGTTACTATGAAAACCCAGGGTGATAAACGTGCCTTCCCGAGACGTCAGAGAAAAGAGAGGGTACGGCTGGTTTCGCACTCGCTGTTTACAGACTGGTAAAAAGCCTGTTTGCTTTGTGCAGATTAAGACCACCCCCCGTTTACCATGATTAAATGTCACTGCTGCAATAAAGTGTTTGACATTTCTTGAAGTGTAGAAGAAATAAGCAAGCAGAATGTTGTGATTTTGCTGCAGTTTACTATATAAATAATATAATATGATGCTCTTAACTGTTTATGTATTCAAATTCAACAGTAATTGTTAGAGGGTGTCCCTACCATATAGAAAGGCCATGCCACCTCTATGTAACTTGAATGTTGGGAGTCAAGGACAAACTGCATCAACAGTACCACCCGCCCCCCTCTCACTCCACCATTGCAAATCCCGCATTAAAAAAAAATATATCAGGCTTGGTTAACCCCTTCCCCCTGCTTGCATTCTGGGCCCTAATGTCCAAGCCATTTTTTACATTTTTCCATTGTCACATTCGAAGAGCTCTAACTTTTTTATTTTTGCGTCGGCATAGCTGTATAAGGTCTTGTTTTTTGCGGGACGACTTGCAGTTTTTATTGGTACCATTTGAGAGTAGATGCGACTTTTTGATCACTTTTTATCACATTTTTTTAAAGTCAGGATTAACAGAAAACAGCAATTTTTCCATTGTTTTTTATTTTATTTTTTTTTCTTATTCAAAATTTTTATTAAGTTTCAGAACACAAAAGTTACAAAACATAGTGGAGGGGAGACCTCCACACCTTAAATAAAAAACAAACAAGGTCAGTGGACCAAAGCAAAAACAAACAAAACACCAAAGGGAAAATCAATAATGTGCATCACATCTCAACATGCAAAAGAATGGTCGGTGTCCAACAGTAGCATGAGTAATCCTTGAGGCATAACAACAGGAGGTACAGCAAGACCACTTAATTCAAACAGAGAAGAAGAGGCACATTACCCTAGACAGGGGAAGAGAAAGTATAGAGAAAGGCCCCAAGAGAGGGAGGGATAGGAGGGAGGGAGGGGAGAGGACAAGGGGATCCTGGACTCCAGTTCCGGCGTATTATGAATGAAAATCAGCAACGAGCAAAAGCCATAGTACATTTCACAGGGGCATAGGCCGACTCAGGTGACAGCCGTGAGGTAGGAAGGAGAAGAAAGAAACACTATCCAGGGAGACCATGTAGACGTGTATTTTACCACAGCTGCCGGGGAGTGAGCCACCAAGTGTTCCATTCGCTGTATCAAGGCAACGTCCCGAAACCACTCATCTAATGTTGGGGGTATGGCCGTTTTCCACCTGCGCGGGATCACTGATTTTGCCGCCTGAAGGAGATGTCTAGTTAGGAAGCTTTTATAAACTTGTATTGGCATCGGGAACATGAATAAAAGAGCTGCTTCCGGGGAGTTGGGGACAGAGACTCCAGTAACCTCCAATATCAATTTAAGTACCGCATCCCAAAAACTCCTCAACAAGAGACAACTCCACCAGACATGTGACATGGAGCCTCCCGCAGCACCACAGCGCCAACATTTGTCAGGCACAGACGGATACCATTTATGAAGCGCAGCCGGGACCCTATACCATCTAGAGACAATTTTGTAGCTAGTTTCCTGGGCCCTAATGGCTATAGAGGCTTTTTGTGAGAGGGAGAAACACCTCTTCCATTGTGCGTCAGTAAATGTAGTATGTAATTTTCTCTCCCAGGCCCCACAGAAGAATGGGAGTTGTTGGGAACGCTGTGAAAGGAGTAATTTATATATTGTGGATATGGTATGGGTAGGTGGCTGGGAGGGGACACATAGGCGCTCAAAGTCCATCAACCCCCTGTGAAGATGTGCGCGCCGGTTAACTGTTCCATTAAAATGTTTTAACTGGGCATACTCATATATATGGCGAGTTAGGGGCACGGCATCGGGGTAGATGGAGGTTAGAGGGAGAAGAGAGGAAGCGGAGAGGACCTGGGCAAAATACATCGGGCCGGTGGACGACCTGCCTAGGAAGGAGCGACCAGCTTTACCAGCAGGAAAGTCTGGATTATCTGTGATAGGAGTTAAAGGACCCAGAGGGTCTACAAGCGTACTTCCAGGCCCTAGGGACCTCAACGCCATGAGGGTATGGTAAACAACAAAGGAGGCTTGAGTCGGTCTATTCCCGGGCAGGATCCACGGCAGGGATGATAGGGTACTGGGACATAGTTGTTGAGCCAAACGGACCCATAATTTTGATTCACGGTTATGAAAAAAATCTAAAACCCGTGCGTGAGTTGCCGCCAGATAGTAGAGCCGACAATCCGGCAGACCAACCCCACCCGTACCCCTGGAACGAGTCAGCAGAGCCCGGCTCAAACGTGCACGACCAGTTGGCCAAATGAAGGAGCCGAAGCATCTCTGAAGCCGCAACCAATAGGAGGATGGGATAGAGATGGGGATCGTCTGCAGGAGATAAAGTAAGCGGGGGAGGAGAGACATCTTAATAATATTGATACGACCAAACCAGGAAAACTCAGTCTTATGCCAGGAATTAAGATCAGTGCGAAACTTGGCCAGTAGGGGGATAAAATTATTTGCAAACAATTGTGTAAGATCCCCGCTTATACGGGCACCCAAATATGTAATACCTCTGGAGGGCCATGAAAAGGGGAAATTACTTTGGAGAAGCGATACTAACGGCCCTGGGAGAGAAACATTTAACGCCTCTGACTTGGAGAAATTGATTTTGAAATTAGACCATGTTCCAAAACGAGACAACTCGGACATCAGTGAAGGCAGAGAGACATGAGGGTCTGTTAGATAGACCAATAGGTCATCAGCAAATGCTGAGCACTTGTATTCCTTCCCTCCAATATTAATACCCTTAATATCCGTGTTGCTCCGAATGGAGGCCATGAGGTGTTCCATAACCAGGACATACAACAGGGGGGATAGGGGACAGCCCTGTCGTGTGCCATTGTAGATAGGGAAAGGTGCCGAGAGGGAGCCATTTATTTTTATTTGGGCCGAAGGCGTGCGATACAATGCCATAATTTTTGCCAAAAGAGAGGGCCCTATTCCCACATGCCGAAGGGTTTGGTAAAGGGCAGGCCACGATATTCTGTCAAACGCCTTTTCAGCATCTAGGGACAGGATCATGAGCGGGATTCGGTTAGTCTGGGCGTGGTGAATGATATCGAAAGTTTTAAGGGTGTTGTCACGGGCCTCCCGACCAGGCACAAACCCCACCTGGTCCGGGTGGATTAGGTCAGGCAGGTATTTATTCAATCTATTGGCGAGCAATTTAGCGTAAATTTTTAGGTCTACATTGAGCAAGGAGATGGGACGATAACTGGAGCATAGTTGAGGGTCCTTACCCGGCTTAGGGATAACCACGACATGAGCCAAGGTGGAGCTAGGAGGAAACAGGACCTCCGGGGAAATAGAGTTAAAAGCTAACAACAAAAGCGGTAGCAACCGGTCCGCCAACACCTTGTAAAACTTGGCAGTGTAGCCATCCGGGCCAGGACTCTTTCCCCCAGGAAGCTCGGTTATAACCCTGAGGAGCTCCGAGGAAGTGAAATCCATATCAAGTTCCTCAGCTATCTCCCCCGACAACTGTGTGAAGGGAGATGGGAAAGAATCCCGGTCCGGCGGGTGGGAGGGGACGGAGGTGGGAGGGTCAAGGTTGTAAAGATCAGAGAAAAAGCTATGGAAGCACTCCGCTATCTCTGGGGTCGTGTGAACAACTTGGCCAGAAGGAGCCTTAGTATTTGGGATGTGTGACTGGGCGATTCTATTTTTTAAAGCTCTGGCCAACATACGTCCGCTCTTATTGCCAAACTCGTAGAATTTACTGCGACAGACTTGGAGAGCGCGCTGCTGGGCAGAGTCCAACAGCTGTCTAGCGTCCTGTCGGGCAACCTGTAACTCCCTTAAAATCGGAAGAGACAGCGCACGCTTGTGAGCCAGTTCAAGAGCGCTAATTTTTTGGAGAACAATTTTAAGGGAGTGGGCCCTTTCTCTTTTAAGGCGCGCCCCGTGTTTTATGAGGACTCCCCTGAGAACGCATTTAAGGGCTTCCCACCGAACCAATGGGGACGTGTCATCCTGGGCATGATCAAGTGTGAAATGTTCCACCGTTTGAAGCAAATCAGCCTGGCACACGCCATCCAGGAGCAGGGACTCATTCAGTCTCCAAGTCCAGGGGCCTTTAGTGATGAAGGGGAGATGTAAGGTGCAATATACCGGGGCATGGTCAGACCACAGGATACTGCCAATGGACGTAGAGGCTACCCAGGGGAGAGCATGTTGCTGAAGGAAAATGTAATCCAAGCGACTGTAGGTGCCATGCGGATGGGAGTAAAAACTATAATCCTTATCCGTGGGATGTTGAATACGCCATGCATCACACAGTTGCAGTTGTAGGAGAGCACGCTTCACCCGCCTAATAGCACCGTATGCAACACTAGAGCGACCAGTAGAATTATCCACCGTCGGATCCAGGGTAAGGTTAAAGTCTCCGCACAGCACCACAGTCCCCCGGACCACCGGAAGGGCGGTTTCTATAAGTTGGAGAATGAAGGGCACCTGACCCTGGTTAGGAACATAAGCGTTAATCACCGTGAATTCCCTCCCACCAATATTAAGCACTAAGATGAGGTATCTCGCATCGGGATCCACAACAAGATTGACAACCTGATGGGGGAGAGACTTGTGAAGGGCTATGGCAACTCCACACGATCTGGAAAGGGGATTATTACTGAAATGCCACGTAGTGTAATGTTTGTGCTTGATAGTAGGGGTATGTCCCTCCTTAAAATGTGTTTCCTGGAAGCATGCGATGTGTACCTTACGCTTGTGTAGATGGTGTAAAATTTGCGCCCGCTTTTCAGGAACATTCAGCCCCTTCACGTTGAAGGAGGCAATAGTAAGGTCAGCCATGGATGCAGACTAAACGGCTCGCTGAGGTATGCCGGGTAGCGCACAAAGGATCGGAGTCCAGGATCGCCAGGAGGGAAGCAGAGGAGGGAAACAAGCTAGGAGTAAAGAACAAAGCATTAGAGAAAAACACAAACATAAAATCAAACCAAAAAGGCAGTAAGAAAACCACTGCCGCACAAGCGAAGCGCACAATTACGGAGGACCAAAAATTCGGTCCAAAACCTACAGGGGGAAGGTGACAACTACGCATAAGAGTTATCCGCACTCCTTAGCGTATAATAATATAAGTATTAACAGCTTAACATCATTTGCACATTTTAAATAACGAGAGAGGAAGACATTGGAAGGCATCTGAAGGAAATACTCATAGCAACAAGTAATCTTGAAATCAGACAGCAAGTAAGTAAAAGGAGGAATTCCAGGAGCGGCAGTCCGGGTCATCACGCCGAACGGGCTGATTCCATGGGTGGAGTAGGGTCCCGTTCTTGTCGGCGCCTAGATCGTCTGCGAGGTCCACGCGGAGGGCGACCCTCCACCCCAGCCAGGGGCCCAGAGAACGGGCGTCTCCCCCGCGATCCCCCGCCAGCAGAGGATAACAACGAGGGCCACTCGGGTAGTGCAACATGAGGAAGGTTCAAGTCCCGCAAGAAACCAGGCAGGTCGGCCGGGGATCGCACAGTGTAGGTACGGCCCTCCTGTCGGACCATCAGGGCAAATGGGAAGCCCCACCTGTAGATGATGTCCCGATTCCGAAGCTCCTCCAGCAGGGGTTTGAGAGCAGCTCTTTGCGCCAGCGTATGTCGAGATAAATCCGGCAAAATATGTAACTGCGTGCCTTGGTGGAGAATGATGGGCTGCCGTCGGATTTTTTGGAGGATAGAGTCCTTGATTGCATAAAAATGGATTCGGCAGATGACATCCCTCGGCCGAGGATCGTCAACACTTACAGGGCGGAGAGCTCTATGCGCCCGGTCGATCTCTATATGGGTATTCGGCGGACGGCCGAGTAAAGTATTGAAGATGGTGGAGAGAGTCGAAAACAGATCAGACGCAGGAACAGATTCGGGCAATCCTCGAACACGTAGGTTGTTCCTCCTATTGCGGTTTTCAATATCATCAAGGTGCTGCTGCTGCAAAGTGAACAACTGAGCTGAGTGCTGCTGGATAGTGGATTGGATATCTGCAATAGTGGCATTATCAGCAACCCGGTCCTGCGTAAGATTGTCCACCCTCGTAGAAAGTGAGGAAAGTTCAGCACGAAACTGTGTAAACTCCATCTTGCATTCTTCAACGATCTGTCTGGCAAAGGAAGTCATATCAGCCCTAGTAGGCAATAATTGAACAAGCTGGCGGATATCTGAGAGAGTCGCCGGCCGATTTTCACACATAGATCCAGACGACGGGTCGGTAAAACTTAATCCACTACTGGCTGGCGTGTCCACTTCAGGGGACGGGAGTGGGTGTACTTGAGGACCTTGGCCACTTGCACGTAATGCAGGCATATTCCCAGGGTGCTGGGGAGACCCCACAGGTAGGGTCAAGGCTGCGGTTGTTGGGGCATTGGGGAAGCTGTGCCATGCGGAGCCAGAGGACCACGAGGGAGAGGCCACCACCAGCCCAGGGTCCCTGGGCGGGAGGGGAAGCACTGGAGCTATCGGTCCCATAGGGTGTGAGGTGGGCTGGGTGATGGGAGGCTCAGGGCCTAGGTACTCACTGTGCCTCCTATCTAGCTCCTCCAATTGCAGAACTGCAGGCTGGGCAGGTGTGGTGTCTCTCATTCCCGGGGATGGAAGTAGGCCGCTGTCGGGTCTCGGCAGGAGAGGGCCCGCAGGCCATGAGCGCAGTGACGGGGGAGGATGTCGTCCCGGGATGCGCAGGCTCTCCAGAGAGCCATTTTGAGAGGCCTCATGGTCTTGCGGCAGGGGAACGGCATCCGCCGCTGCAGGGGCCCCCAATGCCTCCCAGCTAGACCGGGGATCTGGTGCCTCTGGGTCCGGTACCTTCTGTGCTGGTCCTCTCTCTTCCGGATCAGCTGAAAGAAGGGCCGTGCTCTCCAGAGCAGGCCCGTATCCGCTCGCCTCATGGTCCCGGCGGCCATCTTGGAAATCGGCAGGCGTTGTCGGCCGTGCCGCAGGAACTATCACCGCCCGGGAAGGAGACAGAGGACCGGGAACCATCAAGGGCTGCACCTCAGAAGGTGAGTGAACTTGCCCTGCTGTCGTCTCCGTCGCCCCTGAGCACTGGGCCGTTGAAGCTGAAGAGGTCGGGCGGCCATCTTGACCACCGGCTTCGGCCCGCGTCGCAGCCCGCAGCTGCATCTGGGGCTGTCGCCCAAAATAATCCCCGATATCGCGCTGGGGCGATGAGGGGCATGAAGGGGCTGCTGGCTTTGTTTTTTTTTAGTTCTTCCCCATATCTGGGAGTGGATGTCAGCCGATTTTGGACACGCTGTTAGAGGTGCTGGAGAGAGCACGTCTTCACTCTCCCATAGCTGGCCACGCCCCCCTTTATTTTATTTTTTACGGCGTTCACAGTGCGGGTTAAATAATGTAACAGCTTTATAGTCGGTCGTTACGGACGCGGCGATACCAAATATGTGTAACTTTTTTGCTTTATTGTAGTTTTTTTTAATAGTAAAGCATTTTGTAAGGGGAAAAAGTGGGTTTTTCATTTTTATTTTTTTTCACTTTTTTTTAAAATTAACTTTATTAAACTTTTTTTACTTTTATACTAGTCCCACTAGGGGACTTCACTATCCTCCGATCGCTATTGTAATACACTGCAATACTTTTGTATTGCAGTGTATTACTGCCTGTCCGTTTAAAACGGACAGGCATCTGCTAGGTCATGCCTGCGGCATGATCTAGCAGGCATTCACTCCAGGCAGCCTGGGGGCCTTTATTAGACCCCCGGCTGCCATAGAAGACACTGACACTCGGCGATTTTATCGCCGGGTGTCGGTGGGAGAGAGAGGGAGCTCCCTCCCTCTCTCCAAAACCATTCATCTGAAGGGTTAAACGGGTGAGATTGATACGAATATCGATCTCACCCCGACGCCCCCAGCCCTCAGCTGCCTCTGGCAGCTGAGAGCAGGGAGATTTGACAGCTCCCTGCTCTGTTTACTTTATTCTACAGCAGCGCCGTAGAATGGCGGCGCTGTAGAATAAAGCCAATTAATGACCGCCGTGAAAAGGCTTATCGGCGGTCATTAAGGGGTTAAGGGACTTTTCAACACTATTGCAGCCTGTATTATAGTCAAGAGCTGAATTCACAGTTCTGTTGGAAACCATCAACAAGTTTGCAGACTGGCACATCCTTTCAGGACTTTTCCCAAAATCATAAATTCGCTCGACTCACTCGTCCCAGCCATGGGGACCCCAGCCATCAGAAAATGATGACCTATCCTGTGGTAGGTGATAATTTATGATTTTGGAAATACCCCTTTAACAGCTTCTGTCCTATAATGAACTGGTAGTTTGTTTTTCCTGTATTACTTTACAGTCCTTGGTGTAAAAATAACACTTCCAAGAATGCAAATCTTTAGAGCAAAGTGCTGTTTTGACATTGAACCAGCAAGGAATATTTAGAGAATTCAGCTCTAAAGCCTGCAGAATTGTAATTGCAGCTCTAGAGTATAAGGCTTTGTTCACATCTGTGTCAGAGACTCCGTTAGGAGCCCTTTGTCGCAGATCCAGTCCAAAATGCTAGAAGAAATATTGCAGCATGCTGGGCTATTGTTTTCCGGTAAAACAACAGACACCCTGGCGGAAATCCCACAGAACCAACTAAAGTCATTGGGCTCCGTTGAGCGCCATTGGTGCCTGTCATGCGACATATCAAGCACCTCCCGTTTTCTCGTTGTTTTTCTCATATGACAGAACAGAACAACGTAAATCCCGAACGCAGGTGTGAACCCAGCCTAATACAAGCTGCAACTCGAGATCAGTATATAATATCAGAATATAAACTCTAAAATGGCGTTCAAAGGTGAATAGATATAATACGAAATAAAAGAATACATCTGGCAAATCAAGCTTACTAAACATGATTACTAAAACATGATTACAGTACGGGACAGTAGTTCCACGGAGAGGCAGGGACTCCTAGCGTCGTATATAACTATGATGCTTGGAGCCCGGCTCCCTGCACTGAGTTCGGTCCGGGACTTCCGGCCGAAATACGTCCGTCCATTACGGACGTTAATGTGCTCGTGTGAACCCAGCCTTATTGTTATCTGATAGATCTTCCCGGTCACCTGTAAGTGCTATTATTATCTGATAGATCTGCCCCACTCACCTGTAAAAGATATTACCTAATAGATCTGACTTGATCACATGTAAGTGCTATTATCCGGTAGATCTGCCCTGGTCACCTGTAAGTGCTATTATTTTTAAGTGGAAGCATTTAGGAGTAAAAGCTCAGCCAGTAAGCGGTTAACCATGCAAACTCAGAGGGGTCGCCAAGTGCTGAAGCACATAGTGTTGTATCGCTCAATACAGAGTTCCAAATTGCCTCTATAGGTGACATCAACTCAAGAACTGTGCGTCCGGAGCTTCATGCAATGGGTTTCCAATTGAGAAGCGGCAGACAAGCCTAACATCACCATGCACAATCCCATTTGTTGGCTGTAATGGTGTAAATCACACAGCAACTGGACTCTGGAGTAGTGAATTAAGTATTTTTTCAGAGTTTGGCTCCTACAGCATTCATAGACCTGTTTCACAATCGTATCTTCCAACTTTCCGGTAACAGTTTAAGGAAAGGCCCTGCAATGTTCCCTCATGACTGTGGTCTTCCCAGAAGTGTGCAGGCTGTTATAACCGCTTAAGAGGGCCCAGCTCCATATTAACACCCATATTTTTGGAATACAGTGTTCAACAAGCATTTATCAGTGTGATGGTCCGGTGTCCACATACTTTTGGCCACGTGTATGTACTGTGCACACGCATGCATAATTGATGCTGGAACCTGTAGACATCGCACTGAGAAATGTGTTGCTATCAATCCGTAGCTTCAAGTGTATAAGTATTGTTTACAATGGAGCATGAGACGCAGCTGCTTTGATGTGCTTCTTGTCATGGATAAAGTATTTATAAAATGGAACACTAAATTTCTAATCTTGGAAGAAAAAATGATCCCTTTTTTTGCTCTATTGTAATAAGTTTTAAATTAAAAACTGTCTATGTGAATCAACACAGCTGACTTGATGAGGATGGCAGCGAAAGCACAATTTTCTATATTATTTTACGTTATCCATGTAATAAAATGGTTTGTTGATAATGGTTATTCCATGCAAAATTTAAAAATTGTGTTTTTGTTTTTTTTGTTTTTGTACCCATAAATTTTGTGCTCAACCCAACCTCTTTATTTAGCTTAGATCTCTTGGACCGTCTGTTTTTCGAGATCCAATAAACTACTCGGCATGACAAAAATCTTGTGTTTGAGCCTTTTTACTTAGTGTGGTGAGAAGCATTGAGTCAGGACAGTAAAAGTCCTTTAGGCCTTTTGCATATGATAGAGCCTGTATGGTGGTAGATGGAGTCCCTCTCTACGGCTCCATATTACTAAGCCATAGGCACTTTGTGTGCTGCTGTATGCCCCCACACGCACCATATTACCCTCTAGAATGTTTCATGGGTGAATACCTCTGTAATACGGCATCTGTTAATGCTTGCCACAATTTTTTTCTTTTAGATTTATGTAGGGATCCAATAGGGAAAACCTCCATATGAAGTCGGAGGCATACGGATGTAAGGTAGGGTCTTATGTAATTTTTTGGGGTGCCTTATTATGGCTCCATACTACTCAGAGGTTAACGTGAGCTTTTAACCCCTTAGTGACCACTAATACGTGTTTTAACGTGATTCACTACTGGGCTTTAGGCTAGGCTGACGCCTTTTCACGTCAGCCTAGTCTAAGTCCTGCACGGGTCTCCCGTGCAGGCAGGAGCCGGGGCTCTGCTGTCTGATGACAGCTGAGCTCCTGCTCCAACGACCGCGATCGAAGTTTACTTCGATCGCGGCCGTTTAACCCGTTAAATGCCGCCGTCAATAGCGACCGCGGCATTTAACTTTGTTTACAGAGGGAGTGCGCTCCCTCTGTCACCCATCGGCGGCCCGCGAATGAAATCGCGGGTCTCCGATGGGGTGTCATGGCAGCCGGGGGACTGATAAAAGCCCCCAGGTCTGCCCTGGACATATGCCTGTTAGGACGCGCCGGAGGCACGTCCTAACAGATTGCCTGTCAGATTTACACTGACAGGCAATAATGCTCTGGTATACGAAGTATACCAGAGCATTATAGCAGCGATCGGAATATCGCACAGTAAAGTCCCCGAGTGGGACTAATAAAATCAGTCATCAAAGTGAAATAAAGATTATTAATAAAAAGTACAGTAAAAAAATAAAACCATTTTTTTCCATAAAAAGTGGTTTTATTTAGTAAAAGTGTAAAAAAAAAAAAAAAGTACACATATATGGTATCGCCGCGACCGTAATGACTCCATTAATAAAGTTAATATGTAATTTAAACCGCAAAGTGAACACCGTAAAAAAAAAACGCCAAAAACTATGGCGAAATTGCAATTTTTTTCCATTGCCCCCCAAAAAAGTCATAATAAAAATGAATCAATAAGTCGCATGTACCCCAAAACAGTACCATTCAAAACTACGTCTTGTCCCGCAGAAAACAAGCCCAAAAAATCACTACATTGATGGAAAAATAAAAAAATTACGGCTCTTGGAAAGCGACGATGCAAAAGCAAATAATTTTAGTTCAAAAGTGTTTTTATTGTGCAAAAGTCGTAAAACATAAAAAAAACTCCACATATGTGGTATCGCCGTAATCGTACCGACCCATAGAATAAAGGTCACATGTTAATTACGTCGCACAGTGAACGGCGTCAATTTAAAAACGCATAGAACAATGGCGGAATTTCAGTTTTTTTTTATAATCCCCCCCAAAAAGGTTAATAAAAGTTAATATAAAAATTATATGTACCCAAAAATGGTGCCATTAAAAAGCACAACTAATCCCGCAAAAAACAAGTCCTCATACAGCTATGTAGACGAAAAAATAAGAACGTTATAGCTCTTTGAATGCGACTATAGAAAAACGAATAAAATAGCTTGGTCATTAAGGCCTAAAATGGGCTGGTCACTAAGGGGTTAAAGGGGTTCTTCGGGCATTTTATATTGATTGCTCATCCTTGGGATAGGTCATCAATATCAGATGGGTGGGGGTCCAACTCCTGGCACCCCAGTTGATCAACTGACTGAAGAGGCTGCTGTGATGGACACCGCAGCCTCTTCATAGCTTACTAGGCAGAGTGCCGTAGACATTCTTAGCGGCTGTGCCCAGGATTGCAGTTCCGGTCCCATTCAATATTGCTTCTAATGCTACAGTAACATTCAGTTAATTCAGCATCCTACTAAAGTGTAGGAATGGCAGATATTCCAAACCATTGGACACCCATATACACTGAATAATTACTTTATCTTGGACCTCCTTTGGCCTTCAGAACAGCAGCAATTCGTTGTGGCATAAATTCCTTTATGTATTGAAACAATTCTGCAGGAATATTGGCCCATGCGGACAGGATAGTTTCTTGCAGTTCCTGCTAAAGTGTCCTGCCATGGGGTAAACCGCTGCCATGAAGGGATAAACTTAGTCGGTGACGATGCTTGGGTAAGCCCAAGTGTTCAAACATACATCCACATGTATCAGAGGAGCCAGGGTGTGCCAAGAAAATATTCCCCACACCATTACTTCACCTCCACCAGCCTGAACTGTTCACACCTGACCGAGAAAGGGTTCATCGGTTCATGCTGCTTGTGCCAAATACTGACCCTTCCATCATCATGGTGCCACAGGAACCTGTTCTAAGGAACAATGAGTTTTGCATTCGGAGATAGTTGGATCACCAGCATTTTATCCGGCTGCAACTTGCTTGACTGTGCACTGGCTGTTCATCAGATGATTCTTGACATCCTTCCCTCACCCTTTATGTCGACGAGTTGTTTACGTCCCTTTCGGTAGATTTTTTTTCCTCAACCACCGAATTCTCTGTATACCCTCGATACAACTGCAACCTCACAAGGTTAGCTGTCTTTGAAATACTGGCCCCAGCTAGTCTACCACCGATGACCATGCCTCGTTCGCAGTCATGCCGCTAGATTTTCCCCTTCTAATGCGGATTTGCACTGATACTGATCCGCGGAAAACTTGCTTACTTGATTTTATGCTGCACGGGGTCACATTTCTAATTTCCATACAAGTCTAAGCGCCAATTTTCTCTAATAAAGTGGCGATTCAGTCTACATATATACACATATCTCCTAACCAGACCTTGTGCAAATATGACCCAAAGTGGGTGTTTGTAGGAGAGTTTGTTGGCATTCCTAGGTGGATGGGGCTTAAGTTGTCCGTGAATGGGGATTCAAAAGTTGGAAGGTATTCATACATTGTAGGTTACATTTACAGTAGTAGTATATGTTTTTACTTCCAAACAGATCATGATGAAGTCTCCGACAAAGGAGCTGACACTCTAGCACCAGAGAGCATATATTTCAGAGCGACTTTTATTTAATTTGGCCTCTCTTTTGCCGACTTTCAACAGATGATTCTGTTCCTAATCTTACATTTTATACATTGTTTGGATGACCGGGGACGTCTGGCTTTGATTTATAATTATGCTATAATTAAGATTTAATTTACTGCCGTCTGTTTCTGTTTCTCATGGTTTCATCTTTTCATCAAAGAGCTAAGGAATTATAATGGCTCTTATTTCTATGTCATTAGGCTTGGGTCCCGTGGTTTGCGGTTTATGTACCTGTGAAGTAATCACAGATTATAATAAAGAATACACCATTCTCTCAAATCAGGCAATTTAGGATCGTTGTGGCATTACAATAATTACAGGCATTGAGGGTACAGAATTGTCAACCTGTCACTGATCACGTTAATATGCTCTCAAAACTTTGGTAAGAAGAAAAGAAGAACAAAATAAAGATAACTTCTGTTTCTTTGTTTTACTTTGCCTGGGGGGAATTGCTTCGAAAGAGAAAAAAAAAAAAAAGTTTGCCAAGTTTCACCATAAATGAACTTTTGTGTTATCAAGATAAATCATAAGTTCAAGTCAAATCCTGTGGCTGGAAACTTTATAATGATGCACTGTTGTGTGTGTAAAGGCACAAGACCTGGCAAGCCCAAGTAGTTCCCTAATATATACGTGTGTCGTTAAATCACTGCTTTAAAGGTGTTTTCCCAATTTTGACATTTATGTCTTATAGATGCGGGTCCCAGCTCTGGGGACCGCACCTATATTAAAACCGCCTGCTGCTGAATTTCACCTGGTTCGGCCACCACTGCTCGGCTGTTCCGTAACCCCCATGTAACAGAATGGAGAGTCTTGCGTGCATGCTGGCAGCTTGTGGCCTCCGTACAAGGAGAAACGGGGTCCGGTGACCCCCTATCTCGATAAAGGTGCAGGTCCCAGTTCTGCATCTCAGACATTTATGGCATATTCTGTGTATATGCCATAAATGTCTAAGTTGGCAATAACCCTTTAAGGAATGGGAATGATTTAGGTGAGAAGAGCATTCATGGGTAAAGTAAGGGCTCATTCAGGCGAGCGTATTCCTCGTCCGTGTGTTGTCCGTTGAAATAACGGACAGCACACGGACCCATTAATTTCAATGGGGCTATTCAGACATGCTGGAGTTTTCAGGCAGCGAGTGTCCGTTGCGTGAAACTCACTGCATGTCATATATTGGTGCGTTTTTGCGCACCTTTACGCCCATTGAAGTCTATGGGTGTGTGAAAACCACACACCGCACACGGACGATATCCATGTGCTGTCCGTGTTTCACGCATCAGTTGGTAAGGAAATGCTTGCACGGACGTAAAAAATGCATGCCACACGCGAAACACACTGGTGCCATACACAACGCACACTGATCACACACGGACATGAAATGCACGAAATACGCTGCGTTTTTTACGCCCGTAAATTGGACACGCTCGTGTGAATGTAGCCTAAGAGTTATAGTGTCCTATTACTCTTTGGGGGTTATTTATCAAGGATATGCAGCAGTTTTGTGGCAAAAAAGCTAGCCCCGATGGCTTGGGTATCCCTTATCCCAGACTTGGTTCTTGAACCTATAAAAAGGCAGCTACAGAGGATGTTATTTAGGCAGCATTCTAGTAGTGTTATTTGGGCACGTTGTAGCAATATTGGGCACTGTGTGGTATGGTTATTTGTACAATATATGCTTGTATTATTTGGGCACTATATGGTACACCATAAGTAGGAGGCGACAGTAAAAGGTACTGCACAGGGTAGCATTGAATTTGTGGCTGTCCTCAAACTAATCATGTCCATGGTCAACCTTCGACCTTGTTCACACGTTTCCTAGAACTTTTTATTTAAAGAGCTTTTCCCCACCAGAGACATACGGTAGATGGTATATCCACGATGTGATTGGAAGTTGTTTGAACACTGGGAGCATCAATGATCGTAAGAATGAAGGGGCCACAACGCAAGGTAAAGTTCAGTAGCCCCATTTAACTTTTTTTCCCTAAAAGAGGCTCTGTCACCAGATTTTGCAACCCCTATCTCCTATTGCAGCAGATAGGCGCTGCAATGTAGATTACAGTAACGTTTTTACTTTTAAAAAACGAGCATTTTTGGCCACGTTATGGCCATTTTTGTATTTATGGAAATGAGGCTTGCTAAAGTCCAACTGGGCGTGTATTATGTGCGTACATCGGGGCGTGTTTACTACTTTTACTAGCTGGGCGTTCTGACGAGAAGTATCATCCACTTCTCTTCAGAACGCCCAGCTTCTGGCAGTGCAGACGCAGCGTGTTCTCGAGAGATCACGCTGTGTCGTCACTCACTTCCTGCCCCAGGTCCTGCATCGTGTCGGACGAGCGAGGGCACATCGGCACCAGAGGCTACAGTTGATTCTGCAGCAGCATCGGCGTTTGCAGGTAAGTCGATGTAGCTACTTACCTGCAAACGCTGATGCTGCTGCAGAATCAACTGTAGCCTCTGGTGCCGATGTGGCCGACACGATGCAGGACCTGGGGCAGGAAGTGAGTGACGTCACAGCGTGATCTCTCGAGAACACGCTGTGTCTCTGCACTGCCAGAAGCTGGGTGGTAACGAACAGAAGTGGATGATGCTGATTCGTCAGCATCATACACTCCCATTCCTAAAGCCCAGCTAGTAAAAGAAGTAAAAACGCCCCGATGTACGCACATAATACACGCCCAGTTGTACTTTTACTGTAAACACGCCCAGTTGGACTTTTGCAAGCCTCATTTGCATAAATACAAAAATGGTCATAACTTGGCCAAAAATGCTCTTTTTTTAAAAATAAAAACGTTACTGTAATCTACATTGCAGCGCCGATCTGCTGCAATAGCAGATAGGGGTTGCAAAATCTGGTGACAGAGCCTCTTTAAACCACACTGCTCCACACACACCCTTAATTTAAAAGCCAAAGGGGCATTAGGACTTGTGGTGTCCACTGATTTGACATTGACAACCTATCCTTTGGATATGCCATCAATATGAGAAAACCCCTTTATGAAAAATTTATAAAAACTGTGTATTAACTCACACTTAATATTCGGACATCTATTGTGAATCTGTTGCTTTTGGGTTAGACAGAGCGTTATCTGATTTTTAATGAGATAAACACGCTTGAGATGTTTCTGCTGTGATGTAGGATGAGGTCAGGAGCCGCTGCAATCTGTCCTGTTCCAGCTGCTTGACTGTGTTGGCAGGCATAAAATAACAGTCATGGCGTGTCAGTGTGTCGGGGATTCCTGTAAAATGTTCTCTAGATCTTTGGCACTGCAGGGGTTAATGCATTCACTTATCTCAGGCTACTCTATTTTCATATGTGTGAGAGATGGAAATGAATTTGTGATGGTAATAGGTTCAGTTTCTGTTGCTTGATGCTTCGTCCCTCTTGTCATGTGTCATTATGCAGTAGCCCCTTGTATCACCTCATTATGTAAGGCACGGATGATTTTGTTAGGTTTTTGTTTTTTTTGAGTAAATTTTTATTTCTTTTTTTACGCCGTTTTGAAACCAGTCTTGCAGTATGATCCGATGAGGAAGAAAGCCAAAATGTATTGTCAAGGGTGAATCTAATAAATTGAAACATGTGAAAATGATATTAAAGGGGATGAGCGTGCCTGTTCGGTATCAGAAAAAAGGATTTCACTTCTTTAATCTAAGGCTGCATTCACATACCGCGTTTTTTTGCAAGGGATTTTCCCCCAAAACACACTGCAGCCTTACGTTATTTCAAAGTCCATTCTAATGTAAGAGTAGGTCCACATAAACAGCATTTCATTTTGGTTTGTGGTATTTTTGGGGTCATTGCTGTTTTTGTTTAAGATGCAGCAGGCTTTAGGCATGGCTTTGATGGGGGAGAGGGGTTTCCCGTAGGTTACTTTATAGGACTTTAAAGACCTCCGTAAAAATGTATGTGTACAAATGACACTACAAAAAACATGTTACATTTAAAAAGTGCTGGTGCTTTTTTACTTGTATTTTTTCATGCAGTTTGAAACGCCAGATAAAATCCCTGCGTGTAGGAGGCCTTAAAATGATGCTGCACCCATTTACCATTAGAGGGGTTGTCCCACAAAACATATATGTCCCCTATTAACAGGATAGGGGATACATGTGTGATCGCTGGGGGTATGACCGCTGGGACCCCCAGCGATAAGGAGAACGGGGGACCCAGGGGCGTAACTAGGAAAGACTGGACCCCATAGCAAACTTTTGACTGGGGCCCCCCCTCCACTGGGTATCACACAACCCCCCCCCCCTTGTAGATAGTGCCTCCCTAAAGATTCCACCACACAGCGCCCCCTATAGATAGCACCATACACAGCCCCCTGTAGATAACGCCATACAGACCCCCCTGTAGATAACACCATACAGCAGCCCCCCTGTGGATAACACCATACAGACCCCCCCCCCCCAAAAAAAACGGCCTATAGTTTGTCCTACAAAAGAGATGTATCCCCTATCCACAGGATAGGGGGTACATGTGTGATCGCTGGCAGCGATAAGGAGAACGGGGGACCGAAAGTCTCCTGAAGTTCCGGCGTCTGCGCAGTTCAATAAAAATGAAAGGTGCGCTGGTCACGCATGCGCACAAGCACGACCAGTGCACAATTCATTTCTATGGCGCTGCAGACAGACCCCGGAAGTACATGTACCAGTAGAATTTTGAGGATATCTCCAAAATAGGATATCGTTAGTCCACAATGATTTTTTTTTCTCTAGATATGTGGCGTTCTAACAGAAAATTCCATCCAAAAACCTGAAAACTCTGCTTTGGGTAGCGTTTTTATCCTGTGGATCCAGCACTGTTGAAATTGTGGGAGTCGCTTTTTTTCTTTGTCTCCCCAAAACCATAGAGAACAGTTAGGCCCCATACACATTGACCAAAATTTACGAAGACTGACTTATCTTAAAGTAGATACTATAGTTGGAGTAATTTGTGTCAAATTTATTTAAAAGTTACACACCTCTTAATAAACTTAGCGCATTTTTCCCTGTCTGATACCCAGAGGAACAAATTTTTGTAGATTTGCTCCACAATTTGCACCGTTTTCAGGCTTTCCACTGAATAAAGCTGACTAAAACTATGTCTTCTTGAAGACCACGTCCACTTTTGTCTTCGCTTCCCAAATGTGGCGAGTGAAGAGAGACGAGAGAAGTAAATTTTACCAAAAATCTGTTGCAATTTGGAACTTTTACGACAAAACTTGGCATAAATTACATATTAAATGTGGGCCATTATGTATTTGTCAAATCAAACGTCCCTTTTATAGAGAGATTCACAAATGTTCTCGAGTGTACCGGGTGCTATGGAATATGTTCTATAATTTTCCTAAAGCATATATTTTTAGGACGGATCCTCTGTGTGACAGACATGAGCCCCATTACAGATAATATGGCTCACTGGTTGCTGTCGGTCGGCTACTTCCTTTACCAAAAACTGAAAGCAGAAGTACTGAGCAAAAATAATTTGCAAGAGGCACATTACCCTAGACAGGGGAAGAGAAAGAATAGAAGAAAGCCCCAAGAGAGGGAGGAATAGGAGGGAGGGGAGAAGACATGGGGATCCTGGACTCCAGTTCCGGGGTATTATGAGTGAAAACAGCAGCAAGCAAGAACGCAGTACACTTCACAGGGGCATAGGCTGACTCAAGTTACAGCCATGAGGTAAGAAGAGGAAGAAAGGAACGCTATTCATGGAGACCACGTAGACGTGTATTTTACAACAGCTGCCGGGCAATGAGCCACCAGGTGTTCCATTCGCTGTATCAAGGCAACCACCCAAAACCATTAAAAAATCTAATGTTGGGAGTATTGCCGTTTTCCACCTGCGCGGGATCACTGATTTTGCCGCCTGAAGGAGATGTCTAGTTAGGGAACTTTTATAAACGTGTATTGGCATCGGGAACATAAATAAAAGAGCTGCTTCCGGAGAATTGGGAACAGAGACTCCAGTAACCTCCAATATTAATTTAACTACAGCATCCCAAAAACTCCTCAACGATGGGCAACTCCACCAAACATGAGACATGGAACCTCCCACAGCACCACAACGCCAACAATTGTCAGGCACAGACGGATATCATTTATGAAGAGCAGCCGGAACCCGGTACCATCTAGAGACAATTTTGTAACTAGTTTCCTGGGCCCTAATGGCTATAGAGGCTTTCTGAGAAAGGGAGAAACACCGCTTCCATTGTGCATCAGTAAATGTAGTATGTAATTCTCTCTCCCAGGCCCCGCAGAAGGAAGGGAGTTGGTGGGATCGCTGTGAAAGGAGTAATTTATATAATGTGGAAATGGCATGGGTAGGGGGCTGGGTGGAGACACATAAGCGCTCAAAGTCAGTCAACAACCGGTGAAGATGGGCGTGTCGATTAACAACTCCATAAAAATGCTTTAACTGAGCGTATTCATACATACGGCGAGTAGAGGGCACAGCATCGGGGCAGATGGAGGTTAAATTGAGAAGAGAAGAAGCAGAGAGGACGTGGGCAAAATACATGGGGTCGGTGGATGACCTACCTAGGAAGGAGCGACCAGCCCTACCAGCAGGAAAGGCTGCGTTATCCGTAATAGGAGTTAAAGGACCCAGGGGGTCTATAAGCGTACTTCCAGGCCCCAAGGACCGCAACGCCAAGAGTGTATGGTAAACAACAAAGGAGGCTTGAGTCGGTCTATTCCCAGACCGGGTCCACTGCAGGGTAGATCGGGCACTGGGACAGAGTTGTTGAGCCAAACGGACCCACAGTTTTGATTCGCGATTATGAAAAAAATCTAAAACACGCGCATGAGTTGATGTCCGATAATAGAGCCGACAGTCTGGCAGACCAACCCCACCCACATCCCTGGAACCAGTCAGAAGAGCTCGAATCAAACGCGGACGACCAGTCGGCCAAATGAAGGAGCCAAAGCACCGCTGAAGCCGCAACCAATAAGAAGATGGGATAGAGATGGGGATCGTCTGCAGGAGATAAAGTAATCGGGGAAGGAGAGACATTTTAATAATATTAATACGGCCAAACCAGGAAAATTCAGTCTTATGCCAGGAATTAATATCAGTACGAAACTCGGCCAGTAGGGGAATGAAATTATTTGTAAACAGTTGTATGAGGTCACTACTTATACGGGCACCCAAATATGTAATGCCTCTGTAGGGCCAAGAGAAAGGGAAATTACTTTGGAGAAGCGACACTAACAGGACCGGGAGAGAAACATTCAACGCTTCAGATTTAGAGAAGTTGATCTTGAAATTAGACCATGTTCCAAAACGGGACAACTCGGACATCAATGAAGGGAGAGAGACATGAGGGTCTGTGAGATAAACCAATGGTTCATCAGCAAATGCAGAGCACTTGTATTCGATCCCTCCAATGGTAATACCCTTAATATCCGTGTTGTTCCGAATGGAGGCCATGAGATGTTCCATGACCAGGACATACAACAGGGGGGATAGGGGGCAGTCCTGTCGTGTGCCATTGTGAATAGGGAAAGGTGCCGAGAGGGAGCCATTTTTATTTGGGCCGAAGGCGAGCGATACAGTGCCATAATTAGGAGAGAGGGTCCTATGCCTACATGTTGAAGGGTTTGGCAAAGGGCAGGCCACGATATTCTGTCAAACGCCTTTTCGGCGTCTAGGGATTGGATCATGAGCGGGATGTGGTTAGTCTGGGCGTGATGAATGATATCAAAAGTTTTAAGGGTGTTGTCACGGGCCTCCCGACCAGGCACAAACCCCACCTGGTCCGGATGGCTTAGACTAGGCAGGTATTTATTCAATCTATTGGCGAGCAATTTGGCGTAAATTTTTAGGTCTACGTTGAGTAAAGAGATGGGACGATAACTGGAACAGAGTTGAGGATCTTTACCCGGCTTAGGGATAACCGCGACATAGGCCAAAGTGGAGCTAGGAGGAAACAGGACCTCCGGGGAAATAGAATTAAAAGCTCGTAGCAAACGGTCAGCCAACGCTTTGTAAAACTTGGCAGTATAGCCATTCGGGCCAGGACTCTTTCCCCCAGGAAGGCCAGTTATAACCGCAAGGAGCTCCGGGGAGGTGAAGTCCATATCAAGTTCCTCAGATATCTCCCTAGACAACGGTGTGAAGGGAGAGGAGAAAGAATCCCGACCCGGCGGATGGGAGGGGGCGGGGACGGGAGGGTCAAGGTTGTACAGATCAGAGAAAAAGCTATGGAAGCAATCCGCTATCTCTGGGGTCGTGTGAAGAACCTGGCCAGAAGGAGATTTAGTGTTTGGTATGTGTGACTGGGCAATCCTAGCCTTTAAAGCTCTGGCCAACATGCGTCCACTCTTATTGCAAAACTCATAGAACTTACTACGACAGACTTGAAGAGCACGCTGCTGGGTTGAGTCCAACAGCCGTCTGGCATCCTGTCAGGCAACCTGTAACTCCCGCAAAATCGGAAGAGACAGCGCACGCTTGTGAGCCAGTTCAAGGGAGCTAATTTTTTTGGAGAGTAGTTTTAAGAGAGTGAGCCCTTTCTTTTTTAAGACGCGCCCCGTGCTTTATAAGGACCCCCCTGAGGACACGTTTAAGGGCTTCCCAACGAACCAAGGGGGATGTGTCATCCTGGGTGTGATCAAGTGTGAAATGCTCCACTGTTTGAAGCAAATCAGCATGGCACACCCCATCCAGGAGCAGGGACTCGTTAAGTCTCCAAGTCCAGGGGCCCTTAGTGATGAAGGGGAAATGTAAGGTACAATATACCGGGGCATGGTCAGACCAAAGGATACTGCCAATGGACGTAGAGGCGACCCAGGGGAGAGCATGTTGCTGAAGAAAAATTTTAATCCAAGCGACTGTAGGTGCCATGCGGATGGGAGTAAAAACTAATCCTTATCAGTGGGATGTTGAAGGTGCCATGCATCACAAAGTTGAAGCTGTAAGAGAGCACGTCTCGCCCGCCTAATAGCACCATATGTAACACTAGAGCAACGCTGGGGAATTTTAGGCTATGTCCACACAGAGTTTTTTGCAGGTGGAATTTCTGCCTCAAAATTCCATTTGGAAGTTTGAGGCAGATTTTCCTCTCCCTGCACGCCGATTTTCGGTCCGGTTTCCGCGTCAAAAAACTAGTAAAAAAACTCTGTGTGAACATAGCCTTAGAGTGAGGAAAAATAGTGAAATTGTATTTGACACTCATGGGGAAACACAAAGGATAGAGGTAAATGCAAAGTTTACTCTGCACGGAGTTCTATTAAATATCTATGGGTCCAGTTCAAAAAACCTAAAGCGCGCCCATTATAAGAGGGTGTATGGAGTTTTATTACCAAAAGTCCATTGACTGATAATGAGTAATGATTGTACATTCGGTTGGTTTTTCAGAATGGAGATTAGGATTTTAGGACAAGTCATGACCTCCATTCCAGTGATAGGACTGAAATCATTCACTGTCCTTTTCATTAATGGTTTACCTGTGGTTACTGATTGTCCTGCTTGGGTCACTAGTCCAAATACCAAGGTAGGTTTTCCCACAGAGCAAAGATAAAATATTTTCTAGCAATAATTTTGCCAGTGTCCATTCCAATGTGACTCACTCATCCGGTATACTTACACATTTTCTAAAGCATTTACCTTGGCTTAAATTCACAAGTCAAAAACATCTATAGGTATAGCTTGGAGACAAAGTCCCACTTGAGCCTGACTCTCAGTCCCTCTCTAATACCGTGAGTTTTTACCAGTTTCCTTTTAATTTACCAAGCATCTTTGCAAGACATTATAAGAGCAGAAGATAAGCGATATGAGGTTTAGGCCTTATTCACTTAAGCATGTCTGATTTGCATCTGCAAAAAATGTTAGTATAAGACAGCACATAAGGATCTAGCAGGATCCCTATGCGCTAAGTAAATGAATGGAGAGGAGTGCATATGACTTTTTGTGTGGTTTGCGTGAGGCATCTGTTTTTCTCGTCCGTGATTCTCCTCTGCAAGCACTTCCGTTTTTGTTTTTTTTTCTCATTTCTTTAGCAACTGATGCGTGAGACACGGACAGCACACAGATGTCGTCTGTGTGCTGTCCGTTGTTTGTTTTCACTCTCCCTTTGACTTCAATTGGTGACGTGGTCCACAAAAACAGACCAGAGTAGGACATGCGATGAGTTTCACGCAACGAAAACGGACTAGAAATACGTTTGTGTGAGTAAGGCCTTAACCTCTTCGGGACTAAGCCGTTTTTTGATTTTTGATTTTCGTTTTTCACTCACCGCATTCCAAGTGCCATAACTTTTTTATTTTTCTGTCAATAGAGTGGTGTGCGGGCTTATTTTTTGTGGGAGGAGTTTTAGTTTGTTTTGGTACAATTTCCAGTTCCATATAATGTACTGGGAAACTGAAAAATAATTATTTGCGGGCTGAAGTTGGAAAAAACTGCGATTCCTCAATTGTTTTTTTGGGTTTCGTTTTTACAGCTTTCACCGTGCGGTAAAAACGACAACTTATCTTTATTCTGTGGCTCAATATGATTACAGTGATACCAAATCTATAGTGTGTTTTTTTAAAATTTTACTACTTTTATTGATAATAAACTTTTTGTTAAAAAAAAAAAATATTTTGTGTTGCCACATTCTGAGAGCCATACATTTTGTAACACTTTTTTCACCGATTGAGCGGTGTGAGGGCTTATTTTTGTGGGACGAGCTGTAGTTTTTATCAGTATCATTTTTTTCAGTACGTAGAACGTTTTGATGACTTTCTATTACATTTTCTTTTATGTTTCCGCGTCAAAAAAACTGTGTGAACAGGGCCTTAAAGTCTGACTGACCTCCATCCCTTGGCTGCTTCTAAACTGTTACAATTTAGTGGATGAACAAGACAAACAACGTTACTACAATATACTGGTGTCTTAAAGGCTATGTACACTTTTTTTTTTTTTTTTTTTTTGCCTGTTCGCTGGATTTTATGTTTCTTTTTTATGCTTTTTTAATCTTTTGTATTTTATTTACTATCTGTTGGTATAAAATAAAAATTCTTGAATTTTGGTAAAAAAATATTTTTGGGCTTTTTGAGATACAGCTGCTTTGTATGCCGTTTCTATCGCTGAAACCTGTATAGGATCGAGCTGTTATCAATCATATCTGAGTTCATAATTTTTAATAAAAAGTATTTAGAAAGTTGCACCAAACACACTGATAGCCATTTTTATAAAAAAAAAAGTTAAATTAAATTTCAATGGTGTACATAGCCTTTAAAGCCTTTTGACATTGTTACAGTGGATACTTGTATAAATAGGCATAAAACTTCTTAAATCTGTATTTCTATAGGCAAGGATCACCTGTTAAAAGGGGTTGTCTGGCTCCCGATCCTCCTGTCAAACAGATGAGTTTTCCAGGTGATGTTGCAGTCAACTGCTTATTTTTCCTGCAATGGTCAGTACAGTAATACATGGACGCCCTGAGTCCACCAGAGCGAAAGCCTAAGATTCCTAGGACAGGGTGTCCCTTTGTGACGTCCATATGCCCTAAAAGGGCATATGTACTGGGGTTGTCCTAATAATACAATAATACAAGCTCTCTAATGTAGTGGTGCGGTATGAAACTGCACTACCACTGTATCTTGGATACCATTTATTTTTCAAGGAACTGCTACACCCCTCCATTCATGTGAATGTGGCTGTGTTGCATATCCCTGCAAAGTAGGTGGCCGGAAGAGTCGATGTACAGGGTAAGGGTATGTTCACACGTCTTAACAAAATACGCCTGAAATTACGGAGCGGTTTTCAGGCAACAACAGCTCCTGACGTTTTTGCAAGTACTCGCGTTTTTCGCGGCGTCCATTATTGGAGTCAATGAAAAACGGCTCCAATTACGTCCCAAGAAGTGACATGCACTTCTTTGAGGCGGGCGTCTTTTTGCGTGCCGTCTTTTGACAGCGACGCGTAAAATGACACCTTGTCTGAACAGAACATCGTAAGACCCATTGCAAGAGCAATGGGCAGATGTTTGCAGACGTATTGGAGCCGTCTTTTCAGGCATAATTCGAGGCGTAAAACATCCGAATTATGTCTGAAAATAGGCCGTGTGAACATACCCTAAAACTATGGACCGGTGGAGTTCATGGCAGTCGGAACCCCAAGATCAGCAGGTAATGGCATATCCTAGCGATATGCTATCACTTCTTGTGGTTGGAAAACCCCCTTGAAGGGGTCCTGTCATCCGTCGGTGGCACTTTAAATAAAGGGCAGCTATGAGATGCCAATAAAGTGCTCGGAAACAATGATTGAAGAAGAGCTGACTATGAAAAGTATTCTACTGAAGTGCCACTATATGTACTTTTAAGAAGACTGAGGCCGTCAGCCATAGAAATTAATGCAATTACGGATAAAATCTACGGTCGTGTGCATGAGGCCTGAGTAAACAGCATTTAGGTTTCCTGTTTGAGGATTTATAATAATATCTATAGAAAGTCCAGACTTTAAAGGGTAAGTAAACTTTTAGAAAACGGCTAACATATCAGAAGTTTTGATCGGTTGTGGTCCGAGCACTGAGCCCCCTACTGATCGCTAAAACGAAGTGTTAGAAGCGCTCGGGTGAGTGCTGAGCCGCTTGGTTTGTGATCGACTTTTCTCGGAAACCTGATGTAACAGTGATTATCTATTGAGTCTGTACAGCTCAGCGCTCTGCCACCTTGTTTTAATAATCGGTGGGGGTTTCAGTTCTCGGACCCCAACCGATCAAAACTTCTGACATGTCACTATGACCTGTCAGAAGTTATCTGAAAGTTTAGTTACCCTTTAAGCAGCACTGTCTAATAACATGGACTCTTCAAAGAGCCATCCTAGGAGCCCAACTAAAGATACAACATTGCGTAAGACGGTAATAAGCTGAGTGACAACCACGATAGAATTTTATATTTTCTTCTATCTGCAGCCGAAGAAAGGAAATGCTCTTCAAGCCATCAGAGAGACTGGTGGATGTAACATGTATTTATAAGAAATATTCATATAGAGATATTAAAGTGTGGTGGAATACGAGAATCTCTGACTCACACCTGAAACATTCTTGCCCTCATTTTGTAGACCTATTTTCATAATGTGTTGATTTTGTGTTTGCTTAGGTTGATACTTTTTATACATTTTTATTATCATGATTTGTAGATTGTCCACATAATTTGCAGTGTTGCAGACTGTGACTAATTCCCTATTCATTAGTTTTATTATGGAGCAGTGTGAAAATACGATGATACGAGTCAGGGAAAACCCCAGCTATTGTATGGAGAAATTCTCCTCTTATGACACATGGTTGTCCTAGTTTCGTAGACCAGTTCTGCTGGATACAGTTAAATAGCAAAATAGATTAACTGAAGGTCTTGCATTTATAGCAATGAACTTGAGAGCTCCTAATAAACAGAACGTCCTTAATTATTTTTGATCGTAAAATGTATCTGTCATTTTGGCCCTGGCTGCTGCTTCATGATCAGGACGAGACTTGCTAAAATACATTGCATTGCTTGTAGGAGAAAATATGGTGCATCATGGAGAACATACAGTGGCACATAGAATGACTACAGTATGAATTTGTAGTGCCGACCCTATGGACTCTGTATGCTGCTGGACAGAATCTGACAGAAGCTTCATTTTGAAGTTGCTTTTCATAAACGTATCGAATTATAAAAAAAATAAATATATATATATATAATATTCTATATTGGTATTGAGAGATATACTGTGTTTTGTAAAGCCCTCAGGAGTCAGTCTTCTTAAGATAAAATTTCTTGTGACCACTTCTGTACATGTTACTGTTTGTGTCCAAATGGTCACCCAGACAGGAATTCAAGTAGTTGCTAAGAAACCTGGCGTATTACATCCTGCAAAATATACTAAGGGGGGCCCTAAAAACGAAAAAATAAAATATATCGATTCTGTGCAGGTATGAAATTCTAAATAATACATTAACTATGTGCAGTTACTAAAATCGAGTTTGGCTTTAAGCGGTTCTCTAATATTTTCTGCAAAGTACCTCTTAGGGTATGTGCACACGACCATTTTTCAGGCGTAATGGAGGCGTTTTACGCCTCCATTACGCCTGAAAAGACGGCTACAATACGTCGGCAAACCTCTGCCCATTGATTGCAATGGGTCTTACGATGTTCTGTGCAGACGAGCTGTCATTTTATGCGTGACTGTCAAAAGACGGCATGTAAAATTACGGCCGCGTCAAAGAAGTGCAGGACACTTCTTGGGACGTAATTTGAGCCGTTTTTCATTGACTCCAATGAGGAACAGCTCCAATTACGTCAGTAAAAGACGCTGCGAAAAACGCGAGTACATGCAATTACGTCTTAAATTCAGGAGCTGTTTTCTCCTGAAAGCAGCTCTGTAATTTCAGACGTAATTGGCATTGTCGTGTGCACATACCCTTATATGAAGCTATGGTAGTTACCGCACAACTAGTCTGGGGAGGGATCGTTCAGGCCAAATTGGGACACATGAGAAGAAAATGAAAACACTTGAAGAGAAAGTTTTGCAGGACCCGTGACAACAATGACTGAGTCTTGTTTGACTGCTCCCTTAGGGTATGTTCACACGCTGAGCCAAAAACGTCTGAAAATACGGAGCTGTTTTCAAGGGAAAACAGCACCTGATTTTCAGACGTTTTTTGAGCAACTCACGTTTTTTGCGGCGTTTTCGCGCCGTTTTTTTGGCCGTTTTTGGAGCTGTTTTCAATAGAGTCTATGAGAAAACCGCTCCAAAAATGTCCCAAGAAGTGTCCTGCACTTCTTTTGACGAGGCTGTAATTTTACGCGTCGTCTTTTGACAGCTGTCAAACGACGACGCGTAAATTACAGGTCGTCGGCACAGTACGTCGGCAAACCCATTCAAATGAATGGGCAGATGTTTGCCGACGTATTGGAGCCGTATTTTCAGGCGTAAATCGAGGCATAATACGCCTCGTTTACGCCTGAAAATAGGTCGTGTGAACCCAGCCTTAGGCCCCATGCACACGACCGTGTTTTTGCGGCCGCAATTCCCCGAAAATCCACGGGAGAATTTCGGCCACATTCTTTTCTATGGGGCCATGCACACGATCGTAGTTTTTGCGGTCCTTGCACAGCCCGGGAGCCCGGACCGCAGAAAGAACGGGCATGTCCTATTACGGCCCGGTTCTGCGGTCCGGGCTCATTGAAAACAATGGCGGCGGCCATGTGCATGTCCCGCGATTTGCGGGCGGCCTGAGGCTGACAGTCCGCTGACAGTCCGCATCCGGCCGACCCGAAAATCACGGCCGTGCACACGGCTACGGTCGTGTGCATGAGGCCTTAGTCTACATGCATACGTTGTGTAGTTTGCTGCGGAAAAACCACAGCGATACGCAGGAAATTCTGAAGTAAAAACCGCACCTAATATTGCGGTTTTTCATGGTTTTCAATGCGGTTTTGATACGTTTTTTGGCGCATTTTCATGCTGCGGATTTTGGTACGATTTTTCCATAGCACTAGGCTGATATAATTCGCAAGCGAAAAGGCAAGATAAATTGACATGCTGCGGATTTTAAAATACGCAACACAGGTCAATGTCTGTCCCGAAAAATACCACAGTGTGTACATGAGGTTTCCTTGAATCTCCGTGACTATGCTGGTGCTGTATTACACTGCGAATTCCATTTGGAATTTTGAGGCGGATTTTGCTCTGCCTGCACGCCGATTTTTGCTGCGTTTTTTGGCCCACGGCCAAAAAATGCAGCGAAATACGCTTCATCTGCCTCCCATTGATGTCAATGGGAGGTCAGAAGCGTAAACACCCGAAGATAGGACATGTCCCTTCTTTTTCCTGCGAGCCGGTTTTTCCACTCGCGGGAAAAAAACGCTTCCGCCTCCCATTGAAATTAATGGGAGGCATTTTCGGCCGTTTTTTGGCTCGTTTTCCGACACAGTTTCCGCATCAAAAAACGTGTCAAAAAGCTCAGTGTGAACTGTCCCTGAGTCACATCGAGCACAGTATGACTATACAGACAGTCTGCATAATATTAGCCATTTTTTTTAAATTTATTTTTTTAAACAAAAACGCTTTAATTGTTTTTAGGTATTCTCTGTCTAATTGCATTTGCACATGGCAGTAAATCCGTTTTTTTTTTTCTTAGGGAATTTTGAGTTTGGGAATGTGTCGGTAGAAATTATTATTAATTTTTTTCAGTTAAACAGTTAGTATATAAATGATTACACATTGTTTTAATTTTTTTAATTTTTTTCATAAGTCAGGAAATATTAGAAATTAGATTCTAATTTATAACATTTCCATATGCTGGCCAGAGGGAGCAATTCCCAAAATTGCAGCATTGGCAATGTGGTAAAGCAACCTCATTGCTTTATGCTGCAAATTTGGAGTAGACACACTCGCTCTAGTGTCCTCACACAATCCCCTCTCCTTTATCCTGGCTAGTTCCAGGCGAAAGGAGGGGGTTGAATGTTCAAACCTCCTACACTGTGTGCTGCCATTTTCTGAGCGAATGCACAGTGTAGGAGGATTAGATACAGTGGTAATCAGACAGTATAACACGACCATACACGAACATAATACACACATCACATACACAAACATAACTTACCTGCTCCTGCCGCCGCTGCCGCCTCCGCTCCTAGTCCTTGCGCCTGCGCTGCCTTGACCATATGGCCGGAAGCCGCGACCGGAAGTCGTCATCTTACTGTCCGGCCGCGGCTTCTGGTCCACATGAAAATGGCGCCGGATGTCACTCTACCAAGGAACTTTCTTTTGGTCTGTGTGGGAGCGGCGCATGCGCCGGTTCCACACAGACGGCGTACGCTATAGTGAATGGAACTGCTCCCGTTCGCATTCTCTATGGGGATGTATGTGCCGTATTCCATCTCTGTATGTGTCGTTAATCTACACATACAGAGATGAAAAAAGAAGTGGCAGCCCCCATAGAGAAGTAAAAGAAAGAAAAAAATTAAAAGTACAACACAACAACACAAATAAATAAAATGTATTTTGATGACATACTAAAAGCAATATTATATAAAAAAAACTATTTTCGTGACACCTTCCCTTTTAAGTACTCTCCTATATTAGCGAGAAAGGAAAGCAGCTAAAAAGTGTTTCTTGCTCTGGAGGACACAAGTTTTTGTATTACACAGGCAGCCCATTGTTTCTCGGGGAGAATACATTATGTATGGAGGCACCATGCGGCGGTATGCAAAGTGCCAATGGTGGGACGTATTATGGAACTGTAGGACCACCGTGTACAGGCACTTTGCATATTAGGGTATGTGCACACGTAAACTGCATTTATGTCTGAAATTACGGAGCTGTTTTCAGGAGAAAACAGCTCCGTAATTTCAGACATAATTGCTCGTCCTCGCATTTTGCGAGGCGTCATTGACGGCCGTAATTTAGAGCTGTTCTTCATTGAATTCAATGAAAAACGGCTCAAATTACGTCCAAAGAAGTGTCCTGCATATAATGTATATAAGTGTCCTGCACTTCTTTGACGAGGCAGTCATTTTACGTGTCGTCGTTTGACAGCTGTCAAACGACGACGCGTAAATTACAGGTCGTCGGCACAGTATGTCGGCAAACCCATTCAAATGAATGGGCAGATGTTTGCCGACGTATTGGAGCCGTATTTTCAGGCGTAAATCGAGGCATAATACGCCTCGTTTACGCCTGAAAATAGGTCGTGTGAACCCAGCCTTAGGGTATGTTCACACGAGGGCGTCCGTTACGGCTGAAATTACGGGGATGTTTCAGCCTGAAAACATCCCCGTAATTTCAGCCGTACCGGCATGTGCCGCGTCAATTACGGCCGTAATTAGCGCTGCTATTCATTGGAGTCAATGAATAGCGGCTCCAATTACGGCCAAAGAAGTGACAGGTCACTTCTTCTACGCGGGCGTCTATTTCCGCGCCGTCATTTGACAGCGGCGCGTAAATATACGCCTCGTGTGAACAGACAAACGTCTGCCCATTGCTTTCAATAGGCAGATGTTTGTCAGCGCTATTGAGGCGCTATTTTCAGACGTAATTCGGGGCAAAAACGCCCGAATTACGTCCGTAAATAGGCCGTGTGAACATACCCTCAGTCTGTCTCCACATGTAGCTTTATAGGGTATTCATATGAAAATTAAAGGGGTTGTCCCACCACAGATCCTGAGAGTGAAGAAGCCGCAGCGGTGCTTCTATCCACCTGAAAAAAAACACGAAGCAGACACAGCGCTAATATAGTCTACGGCCCCTTTAGGCCCCATTCACATTGCATTTGTGCTATCCGCTGGGCATATACGTTTTTAAACACTAAAAAAGTATTGAAATGTATAGCTCGGCGTATACATAGACTATAATGGATCAAACGTAGACCAAAATAGCATCCGTTTGGTCTATGTTTGTCATGGTTTATGTAGGGGGACTGTTTTTTGAAAGTACTGAAAAGCGTAGTCTGCTACGCTATTCTGTACTTCAAAAAAAAGGTATACGCGCTGTAACGTTTTTTTATGGCATTGATCTCAATGGACGATGTATGCAAACTTAATTCTATACGTATGTATCTGTTTACATACAGTAAATCTATCCATTTTTTTCTCTGTTTTTTTCTATCCGTATTCACTTTTAAAAAAGAAGTATACTTTTTTTAGGTAAAAAACAGACAAACGTATACCGACGTATGAATATACGCTGAACGTACACGCTATAAAAAACACGGACGTAAACAGAAAATGGTCCACGTTTGTATATGATTTCAATGATCCACGTTTTTATAAAAAAAACATACGCCCGGCGGATAGCACAAACCCGATGTGAATGGGGCCTTATTGTCAAGATTGGTGGGATCACGGTAGTCAGACACTCATCCATCAGAAAGTGATGACATATCTTAGTCAATTGACAAGGTATGGTACAGTGAACAAACAATTCCTTCTTGATTTTACTTCTATCTGTCTGTGTCGATTGCTGGTAAATCACCTTTAGTTTTTCACAGCGAATAAACACAAGCTTCTGTCTGTTCCCATCTGTGGTGACCCTTGTTTATATGTAGTGTGTAATGATTGCCTGGTGACCTTCTTCCTCGCTGCACAACAGAAAAAAGCAGTATAAATTCTTTCCGTCAGTGATGATCCGACAGCGCGTTACTTGGTAACATTAACGTGGAATAAGTCCAGATATCTACCCAGCAGAATCAATGTCCTGGCGTACCATCCGCTATCACACCCTGTGTTGAGCCTGCCGTGGTTTAGGATGAGTCTTTGATTTGTGTGGGTTTCCTGGTGACAAGACGAGTTACATCTATTATGAAGATGTAATGTTACATTGGCATGCTGCTTTCTATTACTGTCGTTTTGTGGAATCTTGATGGATAGATCGATTGTATAAAAGACCACAGAACATTGAAGTCTGTTACATTAGTAAAGCTAAAAAATATCATTTACACCCAAAATGTAAAAGAATCACCTGTGAATTTCTTATTCATATTTTTACTGAGGGGCATGGATTTTTTCAGAGCATTAAAGGAACACTGTGGTTAATTGTTTCATAATGACCCCTCTTTGAAAATTACCCTCGGCAAAAGGTAGAGCAGGTCAGTCTTTTTTTATAAATTCTTTTATTTTGTTTTTAAAGCATAAAGAAAAACCGACAATATACTCAGTACGTACACACCAAGTCGGTATTGACATCGGCCTCAGGCCAGTAACTTGCATAACAAAAGTGCATAACATTACAATGGAAGGCAGTATACCGCTCAGAATATTATTGGAAGAAAGGCAGGTATACACCCTGAACCCGCAGCGATGCATAATACTCCGTAGTCGAGTAGAGATAACAGTAAGAGAAAGAAGGAAAGAACGGGGACAGAGGGGGGGAGAGAGAGGGAGAGGAACGCACCTGACATAATTGGGCCTATAGAAGAGGTCAAGAGGCCATGATGGCCTTGTATTCCACAGAGGATTGAAAACTGATCCATTCACGCAAAATTCTGAGGAAGGCTGCATGGGACCCTTTCATTGATGCCGTGAGGTCCTCCATTCTCATAATCTCCTGGATCTTGCCACACCACATGCCCACGGATGGGGGATAGGTTTGTCTCCACAACGCGGGAATACATGCTCTAGCCGCATTCACCAAGTGACGAACAACTGAGCGTCTATACATGGACAACGGCATCTCACACAGATGGAGCAGGAAAAGGTCTGGCGATCTCGGGAGGGGGAAATCCGTGAATTTCGAGGAAATGCGCCACACCTCAGACCAGAAATCAGCCAGGAGGGGGCAATCCCAAAAAATATGCAGGATTGTACCCACTTGGTCTCCACATCTCCAGCACAGAGGTGAAACCGCCGGAATCATTGCATGCAATCTGGAAGGCACCCTATACCAACGAGACAGAATCTTGAACCCTGCCTCCTGATATCTACTGGCCATTGAGGACTTATGTGTCATGGTAAACAAACGCTCTCGTTGTTCGGGGGTGAATGATAGACCCAAATCCCTTTCCCAACTGAGCAGATAAAATGGGGAGGGCAGATTGGAGGGAGAGATCAGAAGAGCGTAGAGTTTAGACAGTGAATGGCGCCCCGTGCCTGTGCAGAGCAGGTCAGTCTTACCGGGCTCTTCAAAACGATCTCCCCCGATCCTGGACGCTGTTATGTCATGTTACCACAAAGTACAGATGTTTAATTCCTGCGGCACGCCGATCGCAAGTGCCACTAAGGCGGGACTTGATGTGCAAGTTCTCCTGCACTGCACGCTGCAAGCCCTACCCCTCTGCTCTGAGTGACGGCTCTAGCGGTCTCCTGATTAGTTGCTATTGACGTCACTCTGCAGATGGTGGATCTTTCGACCGCCGCATCAAACGTTGGGAAAAAAAAGTATGTTTAATATGCCCTCCCCTATATCGCTTTTCGAGGCATCAAACCTCTGACAGGTTCCATTTAAGAAGCAGCTACCCTTATAATACTACATGTTATGTCTATACTCATTTATACTCCCAACTTCTAAAAGAGCTGTAGGAAAAATGCACTAAAAAGCAATCCTTAAAGACAATGTATATCTTTGTGAAAACTTTTTTTTTTTTTAAATAAAAATGTGTATCTGTGTGTTTTGTGCAACTTTCAATTTACTTTTTTATTAAAAAATGTTTTTATTTTTTGAGATACAGCTACTTTGTATCCTGTATAAAGAATAGCTGTATCTAGGATTGAGCTGTTACCGATCACATCTAAGTTCATAACTCAGATGCGATTGATAACCGGTGCATCACGCAGGACCCGCTGACCAGATGGATATAGGTTTCAGCACTAGATACAGCTGTTCTGTATACAGAATACAAAGCTGCTGTATCTCAAAAAGTAAAAATAATTTTTAATAAAAAGTACGGTAATTAGTTGCACCAAACACACTGATAACTTTTTTTAAATAAAAATGGCCTGTACATAGCCCTAACGCTCCAGTTCAAAAGTATTTTGGTGCTCAGCGACTTGTGGCTTAACCTGCACCTTTTCGGCAATATGGAGCCTAGCCCGGCTATTTATCATCAAGGACTTTACAAACTTCTGGACAGCCTAATTACAGTGATCATTCTCAAAGCCCACCCTGATCCCCCTCAAATTTTTCCAACAGCCTGGTGTTAGTTACATGCCATCTTGGGGCAGCTGTATTGGAGACACACACTTTCTTCCTGTACTTTTTGTGTGGCAGCTGAAATAAATAGGAGTCAATTGACAGAGAAATCGTATAAATTTTTATAGTTTTTAGGAAGTGATGGAGTACATTCCTGATCTTTCACCTACCAGGTTGCCCCACCGCTAGGACTAAAGTAGGCATACAATGTTGTGTAGCCCTGATTCCATAATGTAAGTGACACCTCTGGTTGGTGACATGTTGTCATCATGTTCCACTTTCAATTATCTTCGTATTCTTACAGCCAAAAATGAATGATTCGCACAACATTGTAATTTCACCATGTGTGACAATGCAAAATGTTATAAAAATAATTCTCATGTGTCGGATTAACAGAACATTCATCACCATAATTTATTCAGTTGACCTTCTTTAACCCCTTAACGCTCCATGACCTACTATTAGGTCATGCTAACTGTAGCGTTCGCGCTCAGTGACCTAATAGTAGGTCATGGAGTAAAAACGGCGCCGTTCGCGCGGGGCGCGTTCATGAGCTGTGATAGCTGCTGTTTCCGACAGCAGACTATCACTGCTCAATGTGCCGGGACCGATCGCGGAGCTCCCACGTCGATTAACCCCTCAGAAGCCGCGTTCAATAGCGATCGCGGCTTCTTAGGGGTTAATCCGCCATCGCCGGCCTGCTACGCGATAGCGGCCGGCGATGGTGACTATGGCAACCGGACACCAAACAATGGCGTCCGGCTATGCCATAGACGGAAGCCTAGTGGGTCCTGACAACGTCAGGACCCACTATGCTTGCTGTCAGTGAGTAGCTGACAGTTCTAATACACTGCACTACGCATGTAGTGCAGTGTATTAGAATAGCGATCAGGGCCTCCTGCCCTCAAGTCCCCTAGTGGGACAAAGTAATAAAGTAAAAAAAAAGTTAAAAAAAGATGTGTAAAAATAAGAAAATAAAAGTTTTAAAAGTAATAAAAGTAAAAGTCCCACTTTTTCCCTTATCAGTCCTTTATTATTAATAAAAATATATAAACAAACAAATAAACTGTACATAATTGGTATCGCTGCGTCCATAACGGCCTGAACTACAAAATTATTTCATTATTTATCCCGCACGGTGAACGCCGTAAAAAAAAATATTAATAAACCGAACCAGAATCACAATTGTTTGGTCACTTCACCTCCCAAAAAATTGAATAAAAAGAGATCAAAAAGTCGCATGTACCGAAAAATGGTACTGATTGAAACTACAGTTCGTTACGCAAAAAATAAGTCCTCGCACGGCTTTATTGATTGAAAAATAAAAACGTTCTGGCTCTTAGAATAAGGGAACACAAAAAGTAAATGATTGTTTACAAAACGTATTTTATTGTGCAAACGCCATAAGACATAAAAAAAACCTATAAACATCTGGTATCGCCGTAATCGTATCGCCCCGCAGAATAAAGTGAATATGTCATTTATAGCGCACCGTGAACGCTGTAAAAAAAAAAGTATACAAAAACAATAGTAGAATTGCTGTTTATTAGTCACCACGCCACCTAAAAATGGAATAAAAACTGATCAAAAAGCCGCATGCACCCCATGAAAACTACAATGGATTCCTCAAGGGGTCTAGTTTCCAAATTGGGGTAACTTTTGGGCGGTTTCCAATGTTTTGGCACCACAAGACCTCTTCAAACCGGACATGGTGCCTAATAAAAAAGAGGCCTCAAAATCCGCTAGGTGCTCCTTTGCTTCGGAGGCCGGGGCTTCAGTAAATTACCGCACTAGGGCCACATGTGGGATATTTCTCAAACTGCAGAATATGGGCAATACGTATTAAGTTGCGTTTCTCTGATAAATCCTTTTGTGTTATAAAAAAAATGGTATAAAAAGAGTAAATTTCAACTCTACTTTGCTCTAAATTTCTGTGAAACACCTAAAGGGTTCATAAACTTTCTAAATGCTGTTGTGAATACTTTGAGGGGTCTAGTTTCTAAAATGGGGTGTTTGATAGGGGTTTCTAATATATGGGCCCCTCAAAGCAACTTCAGAAATGAACTGGAACCTAAAAAAATAAATAAATGAGGCAATACTTCGCTTCTTACATTATACTGATAATGAGCCGTGCCCACCCCCAGATGACCCCATTTTGACTGTTTGTATAAACGGAGACCCCTATTAGACCGTTTCAGTGCCCGGTTTTCCCAAGCATACACCCCCGAGAAGTGTTTTTCTATTGATGAGTCCCTGGTACATTTTAAAGGGAGGGTTCAATTCCGCCAGTACCTGCCAGGTAAGAGGGCAAGGTATGGCGTGAAGATGTATAAGCTGTGCGAGAGTGCATCAGGGTATACCTACAGGTTTAGGATATATGAAGGAAAGGCCACCCCCAAACCAGACTGCATCCTGGACTACAATAGGTACATGGGAGGGATGGACTTGTCAAATCAAGTCCTGAAGCCCTACAGCGCCATGCGGTGTGGTATAAGAAGCTGGCCGGGCACATCATACAGATGGCTTTGTACAATGCGTACCTGCTACGTCGATGTGCAGGCCAGAGGGGAACTTTCCTGGAATTTCAAGATCTAATCTTTAGGGACCAGGAAGGGGGGGCACCCAGTACTTCTGGAAGCGAGGCCACACGCATCGTACCAGGGCAACACTTTCCAGGAGAAGTTCCCCAAACCGGTGGAAAGGGAAAGAGTCAAAAGAGGTGCAGAGTCTGCTATAAGAGGGGGATAAGGAAGAACACAATATATCAATGTGACACGTGTCCCGAAAAACCAGGGCTCTGTATAAAAGATTGTTTTAAAATGTATCATACATCCCTTGATTTTTAATTTACCCTGATGCACTCCGCACAGCTTACCCCCCTCATCTTTCCCTTCTGAGCCCTGCCGTATGCCCAGGCAGCTAATAACAGCCACATGTAGGGTATTGTCGTACCCAGGAGAACCCACATTACAATTTAAGGGGTGTATATCTCCGGTGGCGCATGCTGGGCACACTATATTGGACACTGAAATGGCATATATATATATAAAATTGCAAATCTCACACTGCACCATCTGCTGCGCATTATCTTTTACACAGTACCTGTGGGGTCAAAATGCTCACTACACCTCTAGATGAATGTCTTAAGGGGTGTAGTTTTTAAAATGGGGTCACTTCTCGGGGGTTTCAACTGTACTGGTACCTCAGGGGCTTCTGCATACATGACTTAGCACCAGAAAAGCTCCAGTAGGCCAAATGGTGGTCCTTTTCTTCTGAGCCCTCCCATGGGCCCAAACGGCAGTTTATCACCACAAATGGGGTATTGCCGCACTAAGGACAAATTGGGCAACAAAATGGGGTATGTTGTTCCTTGTGAAAATAAGAAATTTTGATCAAAAATGACATCTTATTGGAAAAAATATCATTTTTTTCATTTCACAGCCCAATTCAAATAGGTGCTGTGAAAAAACTGTGCGGTCAAAATGATAACAAAAACCATAAATGAATTCCTTGAGGGGTGTAGTTTCCAAAATGGGGTCACTTCTGGTGGGTTTCCATTGCTTTGATATCTCTGGGCCTCTGCAAATGCGACATGGCACCCGAAAACCAATCCAGCAAAATCTGGACTCCAACAAACACATAGCGCTCCTTTCCGTCTGAGCCCTCCCATGGGCCCAAACGGCAGTTTATCACCACAAATGGGGTATTGCCGCACTAAGGACAAATTGGGCAACAAAATGTGGTATGTTGTTCCCTGTGAAAATAAGAAATTTTGATCAAAAATGACATCTTATTGGAAAAAATATCATTTTTTTCATTTCACAGCCCAATTCAAATAGGTGCTGTGAAAAAACTGTGCGGTCAAAATGATAACAAAAACCATAAATGAATTCCTTGAGGGGTGTAGTTTCCAAAATGGGGTCACTTCTGGTGGGTTTCCATTGCTTTGATACCTCTGGGCCTCTGCAAATGCGACATGGCACCCGAAAACCAATCCAGCAAAATCTGGACTAACAAACACACAGCGCTCCTTTCCGTCTGAGCCCTCCCATAGGCCCAAACGGCAGTTTATCACCACAAATGGGGTATTGCCGCACTAAGGACAAATTGGGCAACAAAATGGGGTATGTTGTTGCCTGTGAAAATAAGAAATTTTGATCAAAAATGACATCTTATTGGAAAAAATATCATTTTTTTCATTTCACAGCCCAATTCAAATAGGTGCTGTGAAAAAACTGTGCGGTCAAAATGATAACAAAAACCATAAATGAATTCCTTGAGGGGTGTAATTTCCAAAATGGGGTCACTTCTGGTGGGTTTCCATTGTTTTGATACCTCAACACCTCTTCAAACCTGGCATGCTGCCTAAAATATATTCTAATAAAAAAGAGGCCTCAAAATGCACTAGGTGTTTCTTTGCTTCTAGGGCTTGTGTTTTAGTCCACGAGCGCACTAGAGCCACATGTGGGACATTTCTAAAAACTGCAGAATCTGGCAATACATATTTAGTAGTATTTCTCTGGTAAAACCTTCTCTGTTACTAAAAATAAATTGAATAAAATTGAAATTCAGCAGAAAAAATGAAATTTGCAAATTTCATTTCCACTTTGCTTTAATTCCTGTGAAATGCCTGAAGGGTTAAAAAACTTTCTATATGCTGTTTTGAATACTTTGAGGGGTCTAGTTTTTAAAATGGGGTGTTTTATGGGGGTTTCTAATACATAGGCCCCTCAAATCCACTTCAGAACTGAACTGGCACCTTCAAAAAAAGGCTTTTGAAATTTTCTTAAGAATTTGAGAAATTGCTGTTTATGTTCTAAGCCTTGTAACGTCCAAGAAAAATAAAATAATGTTCAAAAAACGATGCCAATCTAAAGTAGACATATGGGAAATGTGAACTAGTAACTATTTTGGGTGGTATAACCGTCTGTTTTTCAAGCAGATGCATTTAAATTCTGAAAAATGCTATTTTTTGTAAATTTTCTCTAAATTTTGCAATTTTTCACAAATAAAGACTGAATATATCGACCAAATTTTACCACGAACATGAAGCCCAAAGTGTCACGAGAAAACAATCTCAGAATAGCTTGGATAGGTTTAAGCATTCCGACGTTATTACCACATAAAGTGAAATATGTCAGATTTGAAAAATGGGCTCTGAGCCTTAAGGCCCAAACTAGGCTGCGTCCTTAAGGGGTTAAGATTAACATATTGGAAATTGAATTAATCTAATGAAGAATTAAAAACGAACCCCATAATGTTTGAAGTGTGTTATTTCCACCTGGAAAAGCCGGTTCTTTGCAGTCTGTGACGGCTCCTTTCATGTTCATGCTCCGTCACATTCTGTCCTGGTTATGTGAACCTTGTGCTCTGTGCTTGGTCACATTTTGATTGGCAGCAGGTGGCGGGTAAGCGGATACATTTTCTCTTCTCCCACAGGATACTCCTCACATTATCTGACTAATCTATCCAACGCTCGCCAGCTGAGCTCCACACATCCCGAATGTGGCCCCGAAAATGAGTCTTCTGCTGGGGCTTGGCCACAACTTTGCTACATTAAGCATTTGCAATATTTACAATCCTCTTTTTTTCATCCTTTCGTTTAAGGCCTCATGCACACGAACGTGCTTTTGCGGCCGCAATACCCCCATTCATTTCTATGGGGCCATGCACACGACCGTAGATTTTACGGCCCGCACCGCAGAAAGAACGGACATGTTTTATTACGGCCGTGTTCTGCGGTCCGGCCTCATTGAAAATAATGGCAGCGGTTATGTGCATGGCCCGAGATATGCGGGCGGCTCGCGGCTGACAGTCCGCCGCCGGCCGACCTGAAAATCACGGCCGTGCACATTCCTACGGTCGTGTGCATGAGGCCTTAGGGTGTGACCATTGTATCAATAGCAAGAAGCAGACTGGGAAAGACACCGCAGTACACTGACAAATTCTTGGAATTTTACAGTGGTAGTCCACCATTAGAATGAGATTTTTTTTCCAGTAAAAACTGCCCCACTCTTATCCATGGACTGTATCTGGTATTGCAGCTTGGCCCTGTGAAAGAGGTTGTCTCATAAAGACAGCCAGTTTCTAAATGGAAGGCGGCCCAGGGATCAGCTGATCAGTGCCGATCTAGCTTCTCTAACCGCCAGCGATCATCTGTTATCACTGAGGGACGCTGCTGCAACCCGTTCAAAGGAATGGCTGTCCATTAAATGCAAGGATAGGCCAGGTCCGCTAGAGTAGGAGCGCTCTTAGGCTAGGCTCAAACACGCAGTTTTTGGCTCAGTTTTTACAATGTAATTTATTCGCATACAAGTAAAAAATAGTTACAAATACAGTTATCCCTTAATGGGATTTAAAAAAAAGTAACAAAAAAAAAATAATAATATCGCCACAGAAGTTATTTTACATAAAATATATTTTATTGCCCCTACATTACATAAAATCAAAAAACCTACACATATTAGGTATCTAAAGGACCGTAAAATAACTTGAAGAATAAACAGATTATTTTGCGTAAAACATGAACGGGATAAAAAATAAACCAGAAAAACGAGGCAGAGAATGTTTTTTTTCTATATTCACGGCGTAAAAATTTTTTTTACCCCCAAACTACGAAGAAAAAATAATACAATTTCTCCCGCATAAAACAAGGCCTCATACGGCCACGTCAATGAAAAAATAAAAAAAGTAATGGCAGCGGAAATGCAGAGAGGTAAAAATGGAAAAATTTTGCTGGTCATTAAAGGGAACCTGTCACCAGCTTTTCACCTATTAAACCAGCAATACCAGGTGGTAGTGGGTGAAAAATAATTTCTATATAACCTATAATTGTCTTCTTAGTCGGCTCTGTAGCTTTAGTATTCAGTTTTTTAGTGTTCCCGCACCGTATGCTAATGAGCATAAGCGTCAAATCTTCGTTTGAAAAGAGTCAAATCTTCATTCCTCAAGTCTTTCCGAGTTAACCCCGCCCCCATACTTTTGATTGACAACTCCTCACCTTCCCCCAGCACACAAAATCTCGCGTTTGTGCACTGATGCCCTCTTCTGGTGTGTGCGCATCAAGGGATACCGGATTATTACGATAAATGGCGCGAAATGTTTGCAGACCGTTATTTACAGTCGGAGGAGGAGTTTAGGAGAAGAGATAACGGCAATTAACTTTTTATAGCAGCGGCCAGAGAGAGATCAGTAAAGTTCAATAGGTGAAATGCTGGTGATGGGTTCCCTTTAAGGCCTTTTCAGGCCCAGTCATTAAGGGGTTAAAGAGGCTCTGTCACCAATTTATATTGTACATGATGTGATCGGCGCTGTAATGTAGAGTACAGCAGTGTTTTTTTATTTAGAAAAAAGATCATTTTTGACGGAGTTATGACCTATATTAGCTTTATGCTAATGAGTTTCTCAATGGACAACTGGGCGTGTTTTACTTTATGGTCAAGTGGGCGTTGTACAGAGGAGTGTATGACGCTGACCAATCAGTGACCAATCAGCGTCATACACTTCTCTCCATTCATTTATACAGTATACAGCACATAGCGATATAGCTATATCGCTATGTGCAGACACATAAACACACTATAATATTACTGCAGTGTCCGGACAATGAATATACATTACCTCCAGCCAGGACGTGACGTGTATTCAGAATTCTGACCATTTCTCTGCACTTCTCTGTGATTTACAGCACAGCAGGCGTAGTCTCGCAAGATTACGCTGTAAGCTGTCATTTACAGCGAGATCTCGCTGTGCTGAGCTGTAAATGACAGACGCTACAGAAGTGGTCAGGATTCTGAATACACATCACGTCCTGGCTGTAGGTAATGTATATTCATTGTCATGACCCTGCAGTAACGTTACAGTGTGTTTATGTGGCTGCACATAGCGATATAGCTATGTGCTGTATAAATGAATGGAGAGAAGTATAGGATGCTGATTGGTCAGCATCACACACTTCTCTCCACAACGCCCACTTGGCCATATAGTAAAACACGCCCAGTTGTCCATTGAGGAGCTCATTAGCATAAAGCTAATATAAGTCAAAAATTATCGTTTTTCTAAATAAAAAACACTGCTGTTATCTACATTACAGCGCCGATCATATTATGTACAATATATGCCACGTACAATGTGGTGACAAAGCCTCTTTAAGAAACAAGAGTGCTACAATATATCCAAAACAGCTGGTCACCATAGATGCAGTTATTTGCACTACTTACTGGATAATACCTTTTAGCATCCAAGAAGTCTTTCATGTATCTGAATAAATACTCCCTCATTGTATGGCCTTTATATAGATTATGTGCATTCATATAGCACAAGCCTTTTATTTGAGCCGTCACTTACAATGAGCAATAGACAAACCAGAATCTGGCTCTTTGTGTTATATACAGTTGCTCCCATAATTAACAGTGTGGCAATACAATAATACCATAGGCATCCGCACAATGCATGGCATTGAGGTTTAGTGGTTTGCATTCTTCTGTATTTGGTAATATGTAGACGTTACTTCACAGTGCATTATACTATGTAACGACGGTCTTGTTTTCCCACGGGGATATCGATTACATTGAGTGTACCTGAAATATTTCATACCATATTTTTTAAGTTTCCAAAAGTGGCTTAAGTTTGAGAAAAAAATATAAAAAAAATGACAATTAGGTAACATGTCCTGTGATTTGGGATTCAAATTTAGGTTAGTATGCAGTAATACATCCCTGACTCTGGAGTCCTGCCCGAATTGGCATTGGGAAATCTGAAAAGATGAGTGACCACTTGGGTTGAATAAATCTACTTGCCAGATTCGACTTTCTAGGATTTGTATAAATCAATTCACCTGCCATTAGAATTGGGTGATCAATTTGATGCTTTGAGCTTTGCTTTTGAGGATCAAATTATTCCACGTGTTTTAGTCTATGAGCAGGCTGATCTTTCAGAAGGATTGATTCACTTTGATGGTGGTCATATTGGTTGTAATTCTTAGAAACCTATTTAATGGAATAAATAGTAACTTGACGGAAGAAGATAAAATCAAGAATTTTTATTTTTAATCGAGAAATGTTCTTTAAACCTAGGGTTACACGGCAGTTTTGGCATAGGTTGGGTGTCCAAAGATTTCTGTGTCCGGTGAATGTAACCGCGTTGCGACCCGCAAGTTGCCACAACAGACTTTCAAGTTGTGGCAGGTTGTGGGTCACTAAGTGGCCAGATTCACTGCAGTAAGTGTTCAATTTCCCTGCAGCACCACCACAGGGGAAATGAAGCATTACACAGCGCCCATTCATATCAATGAGTTGTCTGGGCAGGACCGTTCAGGTCTTTCAAAGAGAGAGACGCTCTTTGTAACCGTTCCCCACTGGCAAATAGATGGGGATCCTGAACAGAGGACCCCCCCTCTATTAACTCCAGTTCTCCAATGTATAAAAATATGTTTTCTACACTGGACAACCCCTTTAAGAGACTCTGGATTACAATCTGTTCTATGCTAAATGATTACAGTTACTGGCCATTCCTTAAAACTCCTGTGCGTTCAAAGATATAGCAATTCTCTCTTTGACTTGCAAAAAAGACAGCCGGAGGCAGGAGGAGAATGTGACACAATACAGCCAGGAAACATGGAGTATATGTGAAGACTCTCTGACCCATATTTGAAAGTAGAAGCCTTTTTTATCTGAAATGGCATGCTAACCCCATTCCAAGCACTCCAAAATATCCATCTTTTGTGTTGTTTTTTTTGTTTGTTGTTTTTTTTTTTATAATGGACCAGTTTGGAATTAAGCAGAAAGAGACATCCTATAATTCCGAATATCCCATACAGCTCCAGTGTTTGTCGTATAACTGCCCCGAGGCGCCTTAATTCTTCAGCAGTGAACACAGCAGTTTGTTGGTGTCTGACAGTGACCATGGGGGGGGGGGGGGCTCAAGTGATGCAATGATCAGGATAATTCTGTAATGTGTTGTGTCCTTTATCTACAGCTGTCACTATTTAACAGTCATTTTCCTAAATTTTCATTGTTTATGAGCACGGTGAAGGTCAAGCAGATATATAGTTTCTTTGCAAAGTTGCAATTTATCACGTCTGTGTTTAGAATCTATTCTTCTTGTGACGATAAGGCTCTTTAATATGCCAAAGCAAATCACTTTGTTTTAGCTTTCTGCCTTTAGTTCCAAAGTCTCAGGAGGACCTGGAGTATTGTGCATTTTATGGACAGCCCATCGGATTCAATTGTAATTGTGTAATACTTAATTTTCCATTTGGTGGCGCTGCAGAGGAATTGAACGATTGCTACAAGGGTCCTTCACAGACTACAGCTGATCTCTATGGGTCTCAGCAGCAGGACACCCTTTGATCAGCTTATTTTATAGGTACACTTCTAATAAAAAGGGATTGTCCAAAGTGTACAACCCTTTTAAAGGTTTTATTAAAAAAAATCAACCTTATTCATTGTATAATGAAAACGTATGCAACTTTCTAATATATGTTTGGGGAAATTTATCAAACATGGTGCAAAGTAAAAGTGGAGTAGTTGCCTATTGCAACCAATCAGGCTTCTGCTTTCATTTTTCAAAGGGCCTCTGAAAAATGAGAAGTGGAATCTGATTGGTTGCATGGCCAATACTCCACTTTTCCTTTGCACTAGTTTTGATATATTTCCCTTAGTTAGACCCCCACCGATCTTATATTGATTACCAATCCTAAGGATAGGTCAAAAATATCATTTCCAGAAAACCCGCTTAAAACTTTTGACCATCTACAAACTGACATTCATCTTCCCCTTAGAAGGTTCTATAGACCAAACCTGCATTTTAGACATGCATATGAAATTCAAAGTAGGACTAAAAGTATACACATCCAGACAAACAAGGTTTTGGACACTTTGGCATCCTCAGGTGGGACAAGGGGTGCGATCTCTTGTGTATAAAGACATTTATTATCTGCTTTCCTTACAAAACAACCCATTAGGCAAAAATCTGAATTAGATGTTGTAATAGATTAATGAACCAAGGAAATTCGCTATTCCCGTCTGTCATGTGCAGTCAGCAAATTAATTGCTATGCACTGGCTCTCTGAAAACCCACCGTGGCACGGATTCATTTCAATATAAGGGGAAAAAGGGTGTACAGTAAGATCTCTTGCACACGACCGTTGTGCCACTCGGGCCGTTTTTTACGGCATCCGAGTGGCATTCGATAATCTTCACGGACCCATTCACTTTGACGGGTGAATCTGGTCCGTGAAAAACGGTCAGAGTCTCCGATCTAAGGAAGGATAGAACATGTCCTATCTTTCCTCGGATCACTGACAGGACTCGGACGGCACACTTGGTCGTGTGCATGAGTCGTAAATGAGACAAGCCACACCAGTAAGAAAAAATGTCTCCCTGGTTGGAGGCACCAGGGTTGGGATTGCCTATCCTGCTCAGTGAAAAAATGTTTTCTCTTGGTCACCACTAAATCGATTGCGTTGAAGTGCTTTGAACTGCATAAATATCTTCATGTAATCTTCAAGATGTACGTGTTTTTATGTATATTCCGAACCAAAACCAATGTTTAATCTTCTGATCAGTGTAAATTTCACTCTTGAAATGCTATGTTTGGCATAATTTCCATCCGATTGAATGACTACTTGGCAGCAAAATTCAGTGTGTGAGGTGGGGGGGGGGGGTGGATTGCTGGGCTTCTTTTTTGTTTGTGTAATATTTTAAAAAAATAAAAATAAATAACATTTTGCTGATTAAAAAGAAAAATGCATGTAAAAAGCGCCATTAAAAATTCTTGAAACACATGGGGGAAATTTATTAAGACTTAATAAATAACAAGTTATGTCTCATAGGCTTCGTTCAGATCTGCGTCAGGGATCCTTTCATGGGTTCCATCAGACCTTTCTGTTAGGGTATGTTCACACGAGGGCGTCCGTAACGGCTGAAATTACGGGGATGTTTCAGCCTGAAAACATCCCCGTAATTTCAGCCGTAACGGCATGTGCAGGCGCTTGAACGCCGCGTCCATTACGGACGTAATTGGCGCTGCTATTCATTGGAGTCAATGAATAACGGCTCCAATTACGGCCAAAGAAGTGACAGGTCACTGTTGTGTGAACAGACAAACGTCTGCCCATTGCTTTCAATGGGCAGATGTTTGTCAGCGCTATTGAGGCGCTATTTTCGGACGTAATTCGGGGCAAAAACGCCCGAATTACGTCCGTAATTAGTGAGTGTGAACATACCCTTAGGGGAACCCATGAACGGAAACCAAAATGAAACAAACAAAAACCATAGGTTTCCGTTTGCATCACCATTCATTTCAATGGTGACGGATCCGTTGCAAATGGTTTCCATCCCCGAAGTGTAAGGGTTACGTTGTTTTGATGGAATTAATACCTTAGTTGACTGCGCTATTCATTCCGTCAAAACAACGGAACCCTTACACAACCGGGACAAACGGAAACCATTTGCTTCGGATCCGTCACCATTGAAATCAATGGTGATGCAAACGGAAACCTAATGGTTTCCGTTTGGTTTCCCTTCATGTGTTCCTCTGACAGGATCCATGAACGGAGTCCCGACGCTGATGTGAACGAAGCCTTAATAACTTTGTCACATCTCCGGCCATTCGTGTGCCACTGAATAAAATCTATACCAGCGCCTTCAGTTTATGGTGTAAATTATAGCCATTTTTGGGCCATGTGTATCTTTTCTACACTAGATTACTGGCTTAGAAACATTGTTAAATCCCCCCACGGTGTTTTTTTTTTAAATGTGTTTTAAAACTAAAAAAAAGTGTGTTAAATCCTAAGGGTAAGGCAAGATGTGGCGGATAATTTCCACTTCAGACTTTGCTTATGACCGGTTTTATATTGGATTTCTACTGCGATGTGCAGTTTGATTTGCGGTGGATCCACCCATAGATTGTGCCAATTTACCATCTTTTCCACATGGAATCTACGTCCATAAGTAAAAGGTCACTTTTTATTTATTTTTAAATCGGTGCCCAAAATTTCCACCACGTCTGCACAGAGATGTGGAATTTTGTATTAAAGTCAATGGAAAGCGAATTTCGGCGTAGAATTCACGTGAAAACTGTAACGAGGCCCAACTGTCAGTCACTCTTCTGACCTTGTACAAATTTTCATAAATATACACATTATATGCGTGAAACCAATAGACTGTGACATTTGATTATTGATCCTCATAGATCATTTTCATCTTTACCTCATTAGGATGCAGTGCGGTCATTAATCAATTCCTGTCAGCTCAGCGCCACAATTATACCGCTATTATATCTTCTGCACAAGGAGGGAAGAGTAGCACTGAGGATATTTAGAAAAGGCTCATTAGCTGCAAAGTGTAGTGTGCCATGCTGGTGCTTGTAGTGCCACAACTGATCAGACCTGTTATTAGATGTAGTCACACTTGGCTGCAGTGACCAAATCTATGGGAATTTATAACCTACCTATTTTTTTTTTTCTTTTTTGTCACGTCTTTAGACCATGGTGCCTTTATTTTTTAATTTCTCATTGTCCACAATGGAAAAAGATGTAAGATAAAAAACTACATGTTTTAGGGGTTGCACTTGTGATTCTCTATACAAACCGGAACATGTTCTAGAACTTTTTCTGCAGAAAGATGCACAATATCCAGTGTCATTCATGTGGTATTCTTTTATCTCTTACGAGAGATCACAGTCTTGTACTTGTCAGCCGAACTGGCGAGGGGGCGTGTCACTGCTACGGACAGTGTAAGAGCCGGAGGGAGGCGAGCGCGCATGCACTATGCGTAGCAGAGGCACACCCCCCGGTCAGTTCGGCAGACAAGTACGAGACTGTGTGATCTCTCTCGCAAGAGATCCGTCTTGTCCTTGTCTGCCGAGAGCTGAAGAGTGAGAGCGTGCGCGCGCACACGCTCTCCTCTCTCCAGCTCTTGCTGTGATACTGTCCGTAGCTGATTCGACCGTGTCACAGCCATGTAACATGCCTCCTTGCCATTACACACCCCATTGGCTGTTCAGGGGGTTATTTAAATAACGGGCGCCAAATATAACGGCACCGATACCTAAATAACGTAGAAGGGTAGAAAAAAATGTAAAGTGCCCCACGCTTTGTGCAGCCCTCCCCATTACATATGGCACTCAGCTGCGCATGTATGGGCAGGTGAAAGGTTCTCTTTAAATGATGTTTAAAATGGTGTGAAGGGGAAACACCATGCGCTTCCGTCCTAGGTACAAAATCGGGCACCATAATGGGGGGCCTACTTTCATCTATGTACACCACAGTAGTGTGGTACTTTTTATTTACAAACTTTTCATATTTTGTCGTTGAAGTGAGTCTGAACGTTCACACAGCTGATTTTCAAACGTTTCTCTGCACTTTTTTCAGACCGAAATACGTGTAAAAACCGCTTGCAAACAGTGTCCCATTTATTTTAATGGGAATATTCAGCTCGTGGAAAAAAATATGAATTGACATGTCACTTATATATGCGGTTTAGGCACGAAAACCGAGTCTGATAGTCACCTGTGGATAATCTCTTTTAAATGGGGCTAGTTTGCGTACAGATCCGCAGCAGTTGAAGCTGCAAATCAGTGGCAGAAATCAGAGGATCAGCATCAGATTTCTGCAACGGATTTTCTGCCAAATCCACGTAAAAACAAAATCTGTCATTTCTACATGGCCTTATACTGCAGGGGGGACATTATATGACTTTATTGTACCAAAGACGACTTTATTTATGATACACACCATTACCCCTCACTTTATTTATTTTTTAGGTAGTGGGGGGAAGTGCTCAGGGTAATTGCTTTTCAGCCTTGGTCAGTGCCATGGAAACACGTTAAGTGATGTTCATCGACTAATATTTATATACAGTTTCAAACTCTGAGAAATACATTCATTATCCGGCTAATTAAAATGTGAACATAATCTCGTCTGCAAAACATTTCAAGAGCAGTCCTGCACAGAACGACTGTTCATGAGTAATTGTAGAAATAAAGAAAATGAATGTCAATATTATTTATTAGAAAATATTATGCAGTAAAGGTAGTGTCATGAATTGTAGTACATAAGAGATATAGAATGTATCATATATATATGTGTGTGTGTACATATATATATATGTGTGTGTGTGTATTAGGGATGTATCGAAACTTCGATACGGTTTCGTTACTGTGCATCCCCAAACGGTTCGATACCGCTATTTCATGTATTTCGATACTTAGCTGCACAGCCGCACAGCTAAGTATAGTAACACATGGATGTATGAGAGCGGGGCTGCGGCTGTGTTATACAGCCATTACCCCGCTCCTGACAAGTGCGCGCCATCAGGATGATGCGATGCAGCCAGTGCTGCACTAATGAGCAGCGGCACTGAAGACAGAGCATGGCGGGCGCACTACAAAACACCCCCATGTTCTGTCTTCAGTGCCTGAACTGCCGCTCATTACTGCAGCGCCGGCCGCATCACCTCATGCTGACCGCGCGCGCACTAATGTCGGGAGCGGGGCAATGACTGTATTACACAGCCGCAGCCCCGCTCTAGAACGGCGGAAATCAGAGAAACCTCCTCTCTGCCGCTATTCCCCTGAATGCTGCCATCAAAGCTGACTGCAGCATTCAGGAGAAAATGAGAAGGGGGATGCCCCTTGGATCACATCACAGGAATCCCTGTGATGCACCATATATGGGCAGACAGCCCAGGGTCCATTGAAGGACCCCAGGGCTGTTTTACCATATTTCTATACTTAGGTATGTCCTAACAACTGCCTGTGTACTATACGTATACAGGCTAATGTACTGGCACATATCTGATATATGTCAGTACATTCACGTTTAACAATAAAGTAAAAACAAAGGAATGTTAAATTTAAAAAAAATACACATACACCTTTTTTAGAATAAACATTAAAATAAATCTCAATACATAACATATACACATATTCAGTATTGGCGCGGCCGTAATAACCTGTACAACAATTTTTTTTGCATCATTTATGATGTGTGCGCTGTAAAAAAATAAAATAAACCCTGCTTTCTATCACTTATTAATGTGAGGCGCGAGGTGCGATGAATTTAACCTCCATGTTCCTCACATTAATAGTAATTAACCCCATCATGTACCGTACACATTAACCCATTATGACTGAGAAACATGATGGGATTAATTACTATTAATGTGAGGCACATTCAAAATTCATCATCGCACCTCGCGCCTCACATCAGAAAACGAAAGAACTTTTTTTTATTATTACTGTTGGCAAAGTATCGAATTGGTATCGAAATCGCAATACTAAACGAAGTATCGGTATCGAAGTCCAAATTCTGGTATCATGACATCCCTAGTGCGTACGTATGTATGTATGTATGTATGTATGTGTGTCTGTCTATATATATATATATATATGTATGTATATATAATATATGCGTGTGTGTGTGTATGTATAGATATATAGATATATATATATATATGAGACATTTTCTTATGTATCCATATTTCTTTATTGAATTATTTGCAGCGTGTCCGTTACATTCATGGATCCCTATTTTACCAAGTTCGATATTTTAGTGGCATGGCTGATAAGAAGCAAGCAAACCTCAATGGCATTTTTTGCTCGCATTGGGATCACTGACCTCACTGTCCCCATGATATTGATCCATTACAGACCCTAGATTGGCGAACTTCTGCTTCAGGCACTTTGACTTCCAGCAATTATAAATGTCTTACGGCTCCATAATAGGGCAAGAGTCTGGCCATACTGTACCTCTCGATGCCTCTCATTTTATTCTCAGTCCTCACTGGCAGTGCTAATCCTTAGACTTTGTTTTTGAATAGTGATTCTGATGGAACACCTAGTGTTGTTTGAAACTCAACCAAACGAGGTTAACAAACCATATTTCTTCCAATCCCTTAAAGTCACCCAGCCGTACTACACTATGTGCGCCATCTCCCGTTTCGCTTCTCATTTTTTGATACTCAAGGAAAGCATACAGGGGTTTGGAACGAACAGAAAAGAATTGTGGCATGCTTCATCACGGAGGCACCATGTAGTGGCACAGAGTACAGACGGTAGGGTCTCCATGTGCAGCCATATAAGCTCAGCATGCATGAATCCTTAGGATCTTTACACATGACTTTGCTGCATGCATGGACCTTGTACAGCAGCAAATAAAGTCCCTTAAAGTCCATATTATGGACCAGTAGGCATACCATGTGCCGCTGTATGGTGTCTCCATGACGCACCATATTCTTCCCTAGAAGCAATGATTCTAGTGGAGAATACATCAGAAATACAACATCTCTAATACAGAATACCCATCCCTGCTATTGGTATAGAATTAGCTGGCTATGGGCGCCGTATTACAGTTTCGTACAATAAGAATCCGTAACACGACTTTGTGCATCAGGCCTAAACGTGTATCCACATTTTCGTATAGTTTTGGAAACTTGAAAACTTCAAGGTGATGACTTGACCTCCAAATTTCTCAGATCTCAATCCGATCGATCATCTGTGGGATGTGCTAGAAAGTCCGATCCATGGAGGCCACACCTCACAACTTATAGGACTTAAAGGATGTGCTGCTAACGTCTTGCTGCCAGATATTCATAGACCCTTTCAGAGGTCTTGTGGAGTCCATGCCTCAACCGGTCTGAGCTATTTTGGTGGCATGAGGGCGACCTACACAATATCAGGCAGGTGGTTTTCATGGTACGGCTGAACGGAAGTACGCACACGCACACACACACACACACACACACACACACACACACACACACGCACGCACCTACACCTTAAAGGGGTGGTACGGGACATTTTGTCATACTGATCTATCCACAGGATAGGTCATCAGTATGTGATCGACACTCGCACCGATGAGCTGCTCTGGCTGCTTCCGTGCACCAGATGTTACATGTTGTACAGTGCTGGCAGCCGGAGCAGCTGATCGGTGCAGGCTCCGGGTGTTGAACTCCCACCGATCACATACTGATGACCTATCCTGTGGATAGGTCATCAGTATGAAAAAAAAAAGTCCTGTACCCGGACAACCCCTTCAAGGTGAAACCCTGAACTTCTGCTTTAAATGTGATCTTGCCGGCTTGTTAAACTAGTTACATTCCTGAAGTGAAATATATGGACATTCCCAGTAGATTCATTACTGTGCAGCAATTCTCTGAGGTTTTATTGAGTTTCTGCAGTATCTTGACAGCCATATTTAAGAATTCTGCATTGTTTATCAGTAGAATGCTTGCTCTTTCACATGAGTACAGGTTAGTGCAGATATACCTCGGAGGTAGTTAATAATTACACGGTAGGGTGATGGGCGGCGAGCCAACGGTAACACAAAAGTTCCTCTTATGTGTACACATATTCTCTAAATGTCTCACACTATTACAGGAGGAGGGATTGTGTCCTATAGTATTTTTATTTATGGCTGGTAATTTGTTGCAGCTTTCTAGATTCTGTGGAAGTAGACGCCCCGACCTAGATGACAGATTTCACAAATTTCCAAGCTTGATCTCTAAATACTTGTCCTTGTTTTCCTAGTATTGAACTGTAGAAATACATCCCATTCTGGCAGATTCAGTAGTTGTTATTAATTCATGGTCCCTCCGTTCATGTTATGTCAATATTTATTGATTAAGACTATGGAAAAATTCAAAAACTTGTCTCTATTGAATGATGAGGGGTGTAGTGCATAGTGCACGCTTGATAAATATCCCTGTTTATTTATATTAATAATATACTATTATAAAACAAAAAACACCTTGTGCAATGTAACTCCAGGGAAAAACTGCAAGGAAAACTTTTTTACATTACGCTATAGCTTGACTTGCCTATGAGGTGGTTAATTCCCGAGGCCCTTCTGTCATATTAGAGGACACCAGTTCTAGAGTGAATATTGATGAGGCGCAACAAAGGCATCATTTTTGGGACACACTTTAGCCCCTGTCTTGAAGTGGACAGTGAGTATGTCTAGAATGGTCCGGGAAGTTTTGACTGTGCCTGTGGTCTGTTAATCAAGCGTTTATCACTCAATGACTCCCATGGCAGAAAATGGAAATGCACCAAAAATGCACATTATCAGTTTTTTGAGAGAGGGGAAAAAAACAGGTGGAGGAATGAACGGGAGAAAAATCACATTTAAATGCTACGGAAATGATAAACATAAAAATGTAATTATTGCAATGCATGTAAACTTCTAAAATGTGTGTGTTTTTTTTTCTTTTGTAGTTTTATTTGTGGCTTTATGTTTTTTTTAGCCATTACAAAATCACTGCATATGAACGTTCGTTTCAATGGTGGCTGTTAAGTAAGACGTAGAGCCCTACCCTATAGATGTGATGGGAACTTTACAACCATGTTCATCTCGTCTAGTCATAGAAAAGATTGAGCAGCCATCATGGTCCCGTGACATTTTTGTTGACCGGCAGCAACCAAGTCCATCACTACGATGGCAGCGTCATTGCGGCCAATCACAGCAATTGGCTGCCAAGATCCTTATGGACCATTCATCATTGCATCAGAATCTAAACGCTAGGCGCTGCTGCTGGTTAGTGTCTCTCTGCTCTAACTGGGGACCCCCCTCTATGATGTCCATATGGCCCAGTAGTGCATATGGATAGAGGTTGTCCCATCCATTTGATCCTAAAAGCAGACTTAAATATATACTCGTGATCCTCATATTACACTGACAAGATGAGCTACCAGACCTGCTGTACATGCAGAGATAATATCTAGGAGAACAATTTTGTACAATAAGCGGCTTGAATTTACGAGTTAGAAAAATGGCGCGAGCTGTAGGATAAACTTGGCACAACTCACTAGGCGTATTTGACACATTTCCTTTCTCCATCACATGGCTGCCGTACATATATACCAATATTTTGCTCTCAAGTCTCAACCAATGTCAAGGTAAATTGTGTCTAAAACATGGCATACATTTGGGCGCACGACATGCACTCCACTCTTTTTGAGCAATTTGTGACAGAATTCGTCACCCCATCCCCATATCCATTATATTACTATGCATTAATGTTGGTGCTCAGAGCTCTGTGGCTGTGGAGAGGTTAATAGGGAGGAGAGTACTAGTGAAAAGGCCGATGCGGTTACAGACTGCATTCATGTCACCCGCGGCAGCAGACACATCTAAGAAGTGGGAGAGGCTTTTTTTTTTTTTTTTTGGCAGGGAACATAATTGGCTTTGTGAGTTGTTTTGTACTCATGTGCCCCGGCAGGACTCAGGTGATAAGTTCTGATCATCTCCGGTAAGTGCGGCTCACGTTACACGAATGCAAATATCGCCGTCCAGCTGTTGTGGAACCACAGGCATCAGCATGCTGGGCATTGTAGTACCTCTGCATCTGTACGGGCATTTTTTCCCCGCTTTCGGTGGAGCATATGTTTCACTTGTCTTGAACTATTCCATACACTCGTTTTATCAAGTTTACAGCAGGTGGAACATATTTTTTTTTTTTTTTCCTTTTCTATTCTTCTTCTTTACTAGTGGACCCCTTGTGCAGTAGGTGTTTGGGATGGCCGGCATTCATTCTGTAAACATTTCTTTAATTCAGCATTTGATAATCCAGAAAGTCTGATAATCTGGCACAGAACTGTGACATTTTTATAAATCAAGTAGCAGAAAATTAAGCAGAGAACCAATTAGGAAACGCATTAGAAAACCAAGTAGCTTACTCAGACTAACGTAAATATCGTCTGTGTGACGGCCGTTGTTTTAAGGGCCGTCACGTGGCTGCATGTAGTTCAATGGGGCTGTTCACACGGCCGCTGTTTTAATGAACGGTGTGAAGGGCCCGTGAAAAGTCTATGAGGGATGCGTGAAAACGGGTCCTGCCCGGGTGCGACTCGGGCATGAAAAACTGTCGTTTTTCACATCTGAATTTACACTCGTTCTCCTGAATAAGCCCTTATACCGTAGTAAGATATTTTATATGATCAATAATATTTTGAAGGTTCTTTACCCTTACAAATTGGGGGGACTTTATTACTAGTTCTATTCTAGTTTTCTGGTATAGAAAAGGCGCAAACAGCACAAAAGTTGCAATTTGTGTAAAAAAAAAATGCAACTTTTGTGCCGCTCACAGCAATTTTCTAAAAAGTGGGCGGAGCATAGAGTAAGTGGGCTAAACCACCTACGATCCAACAGATTCATTATTATTTTACGACATAAACTCCAGTATTACTAAATTTCGTTGGGTTGTATATACTTTTCTACAAATATTTAGTAATCCGGAATATTTTATAATCTGGCAACTATCAGGCACGATTTATACCAGATTAAGGGAATTTCACATAATTCATTCGTCATTCAGTATTAAAAAGTTACATAGTAATTCAGAACTATTTGTCCCATTTACCTGGTTTCCCTCGTTGTGGCCACTGGGGACAGATGTTGTTACAGGATTGTAAGAGGTTTTTAAAGGAATCTCCACTTGTGATCATTTTATAGTTGAGTGACTTTGTAATTATTTTGCTTTACATATACTACATGGTTTTTAACTAGATGATTATTTATTCTCTGATCCGACAAAGATAAATTCTGAATTCTTTTGGGTTCCTGTGACCAGAGAGCAGTGCATTATGGGAGCTCAGATCACAGTTACAGAAAACTCTGCTGTTAGGTCACATGACTTGATGCAAGGCGGAGCTTAATTTCTTGGCACCCGAGCAGAATTTTGAAGAAATGTTGAATGGCGCTATGGATGTGGATGGGGAAAAAACTCAGAAAAGAAACAGAAAAGCAGCGTATTTGTGAAGTTTCTCGACTCTTTATATAGATTTTTACTGTAATATCCTGTTAAAAGCGAAATTACTCTTTAAGAATCTTCAAAAAATCCTGTAGCATGGAGCCTTTTGTTTTCTAGGTCACAAGTTCAATGGCAAAAAATTACCACAATACAAAATCTTTGATTGTTACGTTGTACCACGACCATGGTTTCTTATAGAAGTAATATACGGCAAGTATTCATCACATACAGAGAAGCGATTGAGACCCTTCATTTTACCAAATTGGTTGCCATAAGGTTGCGATAACTGAAAATGGCCTAAATGGGTTTTTGACAGGTCATAAAAGGCAGATTTGTGGTGTTTTGTCAGCTGGGCCACCACTGATCTTCAGAACTATTGGTCCCATTCATCATTTTTAGTGTGGTCACTAGTAAGTTAATGTGCCTCATTCATCGTTTTTTTGGGCAGCCACATCTGTGTTGAATGTTGGGAATTGATCTTCTTTTTTCTCAAGATGGGTGGGGGTCTTGTAGCTGGGATTAGCATGTCCTTCAAGGATAACAACTTTCAAAAAACTTCTGACATGTCATAGTGAGGGTGAGCGATGCAGCAGAAGTGCTCGGCTGAGCCGCTTAGTATCTGATGGGCTTTTCTTGGAAAGCTGAGCAGTTGGTGTATGGGTTTAATAGAAAGTCTATGAGTCAGTACACCGCTACATCGGCTTTCCGAGAAAAGCCGATCGGAAACAAAGCGGCGCAGCGCTCACCAGAACGCTTCTGCCGCTTTGTTTTAGCAATCGGTGAGGGGTTTCAGTGCTCAGATGCCAACCAATCAAGCCTTTGACGTGTCACTGACATGTCAGAAATTTTTTGGAACGTTTAGTTACCTTTTGTTACCTGTGTTTTGTAGAAAAGTAGACTGTGTTAAAGGGTTGTCCAGCAGGGCGCGGATTATCCGCAGGATAGGTCATCAGTATATGATCTGTGGGCGTCCGACACCTGGATCCCACACCAATCAGCTGTTCCAGGCGCCAGAAGCTATGCAGGGTCGTTGCCAGAAGCAGATGGCTCCAGTCACTGTATAGCGGCCGTGCTGGGTTACTGCAGCTCTGCTCCTATTCACTTGAATTGGAGCAGAGCTGCATTACTACAGCACGTCCAGTATTCAGTGGTCGGAGCCTTCTGCTTCCAGCGCCAACCCTGCATAGCTTTGGGTGCCCGGAGGCAGACTGCACAGCTGACCGTTGCGGGGTCCGGATGTCAGACCCCCATGAATCATTTCCTGTGGATAGGTCATCAGTATGAAAAACCGCCCCCTGCCTGGACAACTACTTTAATATGTAGTCACTAATAGCTGACCTTGAGGACATGAGGCAGCAGGTTGGGTCAGGCGTTTGCACTGTTGCCTTGTAGAATGGGGTCCTGGGCTTAAATCCGACCATGGGCAATATCTGCATGGAGTTTGTATGTTCTTCCTGTGGTGGGTTTCCTGTGTGTGAGAGGGGAAATTAGATTGTGAGACGGAGACCGATGTGAGCGATGACCATTTCTGTACAGCGCTGCAGAATGTTATATAACCAACAGGAAATTAATAAATACCTTGGCCACCAAAATACGATAAATCAATGTACATATTCCATCCCTGTAGACAACACTGGTAGGTATGTAAAATATATCATCACTATCTCTGCATCCGCGATGATCAGTCATGCTGGTAATAGATACACCCATATTTTGTCGAGTACAACTTTAAATTAGGGCTTGATCTAGTAATCGGTGTTCTGTCGCCTTCTAATATACTTTGGCCCTTACAACAATACTTCTTATTCATTTGACTGCATGCTTATGAATATTACCCCACAAAATGGCCTCCTCCGCTTTTTGCACAATAAAGAATTTGTTAGTGTATTAATATGTCTTTATAATCTAATATTTCGAGGTTGTTTGCGTTCCCACACTCTAAACATATTGTTTTATATTTATACAGGGAGTGTCCGCCACCCAGTGCCATGTGCAGAGCTTTAGATGTGGCTCTTCTGTTACATTTATTGTGTGTTTGGCTGTGTATAGTCTGGTGGTTGTGACATTCTTTGTACAGGACTTATGTGTATCGCAATTCATGCACTCTTAATCTAATAGAACATTAGGGGGGTATATTTTATACTGACCCTCTCTAAAATACCCTACTAAGCATGCCCACACCACAACGTGACCCCATGTGACCTAGGGGATATATTTTATACTGTTGCTTTTTAAATTTGCCCATATAAACATGCCTACTGCGTGACGTGGCATTATGTGACATAGGGAGGATTTTTTTTATACTACCCTGGTAAACATGCCCACACCGAAACATGACACCATGTGACATAGGGGGTATATTTTTTACTCCTTTTCTAGAATGCACTAATGCATACGCCTGCTGTGTGACGTGGCTTCATGTGACCTAGGGAGGGATATTCTATACTACCCTGGTTTAATATACTGTACCTACTGCGTGACATGGCACCATGTGACCTAGGGGGGGATATTTTATACTACCCTGGTAAATATACTGTACCTACTGCGTGACATGGCACCATTTGACCTAGGGGGGGATATTCTATACTACCCTGGTTTAATATACTATACCTACTGCGTGACATCGCACCATGTGACCTAGGGGGGGATATTCTATACTACCCTGGTAAATATACTGTACCTACTGCATGACATGGCACCATGTGACCTAGGGGGGGATATTTTATACTACCCTGGTAAATCTACTGTACCTACTGCGTGACGTGGCGCCATGTGACATATGGGGTATTTTTTATGCTGTTCTTTTGTAGTATGCCCTAGTTATTAAACCTGCCAACTGCATAGTGTGACGTGACATAGGGGGTGTATATTATACTGACCCTTTGTAGATTGCCCTGGTAAATCTGCTAACTTTGTGAATTGAAACCATGTGACATGGAGGGGTACATTTTATACTGCCCTGTTAAACATGCCCTCTGCGTAACATCACACCATGTGACCTAAAGGGGTTTATTTTATACTGCCCCAACAAATGTACCCACTTTGTGACATGGCATATGGCATATTTTCTGCTGTTGTTTTTTAGAATGCCATAGTACAGATGCCCACTGCGTGACATGGCACCATATGATGACCCAGGTTTGTTTGATATGCCTCACCTGATTATCTAATCCATTTTGCTGAAAACGTAAGACGAGTCTTTGTTTGCTCTGGGATACATTGATTTATACTATAAGACGCTGTAATGCCAGCCGTCACCTAATACAGCTCGCAGCTTTTGTTCTTTTTGAGGGGGTTGGATGCTTATCTGCTAAGTTCTGCCTTTGTTTATCTGCATTGGACTGAGTATTTGATGCAGGAACATATTCTCCTGTATTCTGCCGTATTTGGAGTCAGAGGAGGAATGTTTTTCCCTTTTTTTTTGTTAGCGCAGATGGGCATTTACCTTATTATTGTTTTGTTGTTTTTGTGCCTTCTTCTGGATACACGCAGTCTAAAATGACAGGTCAAACTTATCACCGAACATATCACGTATATGTGGGAAAACATTGACATAAATCCGAAGAGCAAACCATTCATTAGGTCGCTTTTGCATGGCAGTATTATTGCCCATATTACAGCTGCAACACCCAGACCCACCTGTGGTTACTGCTCTGAACTTAAAAGGGTTTTCCAAGAATCCAAAATTATCACCTATTCACAGGATAGGTGATAATTTTCAGATTACTAGGGCCCCACCGCTAGGACCCCCACCAATCGTGGGAACAGGGTTCCCGAACTCCAGATCCTCCTTACTGTGCCCCCCGCCGCGAGGAGGAGCTTGAATTGAGCGGCGATCGAGCATGCGTGCTGCCGCTTCATTCAATGTCTATGAAAATGATAGAAGCAGCCGAGCGATGTACTTGTTTCCGTCATTCCTTTAGACTTTCGATGGTGCGGCAGCACGCATGCTCGACTGCTGCTCCATTCATCGTCCTCTTTACAGCAGGGGGCACAGTGAGGAGGATCTGGGGGTCATTGAGGTGCGTGAGGCCCCTACTGCACCTCCACATGCCTCTCATTTCATATAGAGGCACACAGGTTTTTTTTTTGGCAAGAATATCTCCCTGAGTCTGATGAAGGCAGTGACCAGAGTTTGTACCGCGGATTTCATTCATTGCAAAACATTCACTCTTATTTTATTGCAGATTTTGGTATGGATTTTTAGACCGGTTCCACAGCGTAATATTTTCGCGATGTGTGAACATGGCCTATAAGGTATGTCACTGTATTGAGAATTTCTGACAGTCCTGCATCTGACTTTGTGGCAGAGTAGTGACTTTGTGTAGTTACAGTATATAAATATTTCTGTGTTCTGTTTGATTTCTCCTTTTTGTCTCTGGCAGCTGTGGATGTCCAAGGAAGAAATTTCACAGTTCTACAAAATTACTAGTTATGCTTTTTTTTTTTTTTTGGACTTCTCTAAATTGGGTATTTTGTGTGACAGGCACAGCAGGGCATTAGCCACATTTAACAGAGCTATATTCGCTACTTCAATATTGAATTACTTTCACATCCGCTGAGACAATATTGTCACTGACCATTCTATAAAGTGTGGATTTAAAAGTCGAAGTGTTGAAACGTGAAGGTTTGTAAGGTAATGGCCAGGGTTTTGCAGAGATTATCCTGAGATTTAGTAGGAGAAGCTTTCTGCTGAGTCTAAATCAGTATGATACTTGTAGCACAGGTTTTATAACATGTGAATTAGTGGTTCTCGGATACAGTAAGGTTGAGGATGACTGCATCTGCGTGGCATGTGGCCCAAAACCACGCCAACGAGCAATGGGCATGGATGACCGTTTTAATGTTAATGGTTGTGCAGGTTAAATTGCTGTATTACCTGCAAAATCGTGCACCTGTTAACGAACCATCTGAAATCCGCTCCCTCTTTCAAGCTCCTTAGTTACTGCAGATGCTAATGGCCGCAGCATCTAAGGGGTTAAACAGCATGCATTAGAGCTTTCTCCGATGCCAGCTCTTCGGGAGCGTGGCTGTCAATTACAGCCATTCTCCCGACTATGAACCCACGGGCGACTTAGCCGTGCCCGCAGGAGCATTTGTACGTCCAAACGCCTCACGGTGCGTTTGGAAGTACGTCATGGTTCATGTAATTTACACCAATATTTTGTGCAAAAATGTAATAAATCTGGTGCGTTTTACAGCTCCTCTGTGTCACGCCCCTTTTTTGTAGACATTTTTCAAAACTGACGAGTGAGGTAAAAAAAAGTGTCGTTTTTGGCGTACAGCATGTGCTGTGTTTTTTGTTTGTTTTTTAATGCAATTTAAGCCATAATTCTGGTGCATTTGGCTTTGTAAATCTCCCCCACTTGTGTCTGTTTGGTCTAATGATCTCAAGTGTACTACTGTTTCCTAACTTCTAATGTCCCTCTGGAAAATGTAAAATTTGGAAACCGTCTTCATTAAAGACATCCTATGATTTTATGCAGACCTATGTGTCGCCATGGTTACAGACTACAAACCTCATGTGTAGTCTGCTTTTGCAGTCACGTGTTAAGGACCTTTTACACCGACCGATAAGCGGCCGATGCAGCGAGCGCCGATCAACAAGACAACGTTAATCGGCGCTCGTTTGCTCCTGTCACATGGAGCTATGGATGGGGATGAGCAGTCGTTACTCCGATCGCTCGTCCCCATACATTATCATGTCGGCAGCGAGTCTCCCCGTTTACACAGCGGGATGTGCTGCCGACAACGATAATATTTCACGTTTTTAAAACGATACGATAAGAAGATGATCGTTTGCTCGTTCATCTGCTGATCTTTCCCCTGTTTACACAGTGCAATTATTGGCAACGAGCGTCCTATGGACGCTCGTCTGCCTGATAATCGTTCTGTGTAAAACCCCCTTTACTCTCTTCAATTTCCCCCCTTCTCTTGCTAACAAAGTAAGGATCAAACCATAAGGGTATGTGCACACACAAACTCCGTCTGAAAATACGGAGCGGTTTTGTAGGGAATACAGCTCCTGATTTTCAGACGTTTTTTGAGCAACTCGCGTTTTTCACGGCCGTTTTTGGAGCTGTTTTTCTATGGATTCAATGAAAAAACGCTCCAAAAACGGCTCAAGAAGTGACATTCACTTCTTTTTCGCGGCCGTTTTTTTACGCGGCTGTTTTTCAAACCACAGCAATTTAGGTTAAAGATGCATATGACACACTGCTGTTTAGTTGTAAACACACCCTGAGGTCTCATGCACACTACCGTATTCGCAAATTCGGACCGTAAATATGGTTCCGTATTGCTTTGTAGTCATCAGCAAATCATCAGCAACGTACCCATTTCTGCTGAATAGTATCCGCAAATACGGTTCGTAGTGCATTCGTATTGCATCCGTATATACGGATCCGCAAAAAAAAGATGCCTGGTTGATGGGAAATCCCCTTTGTGTTGCTTAGCAACACTTCTGTATTTGCAGATGGCAATCCGTACTTGCGGACGCACCTCCGTAGCTATTCGCAAATTTGGATTCCAACATAAACTTCTATGGAGGAGTCCGTGCCGCAATTGCGGACCAAGAACGGACATGCTCCATAATTCCCGTCACAGTTCTGCGGCACGGACACTCATCCATGGCGATACGGAAAGGTATCCGCGTTCAATGAAAGTGAATGGGTCAGTTTTTGCGGTCCGCAAAAACAGAGTTTTTTTTTTACGGTCGCGTGCATGGGGCCTAAGCCATGTTCACACAGTGGATTTTTCAAGTGGAATAATCTGATGTAGATTTGGCCAACATTTACGCAGAGTATCCTCTTCCATGGGTTTTTAGATTTAGCATGCGGAATATTCTGCCCGTATTAGAACAACGTGTCCGTTTCCTATTAAAATTATTTGGATTTTTTTTAAAGCAGTTTTCCTGCGTATTTAACCCGTTAGTGACCGCCAATACACCTTTTCACGGTGGTCACTAGCTAGCTTTATTCTCAATCATGTGTTTTTTTACGGCACTGCATCAGAATAAATCTGAGCCCTCGGGAGCAGTTCAATCTCCCTGCTCTCAGCTACCTGCGGTAGCAGGGAGCAGACCAGCTCGAGTGTGCGGGATCGAAATCCGCATCGATCCAGCCCGTTTAACTCCTCACATGCGGCGGTCATTAGCGACCGCCGCATCTGAGTGGTTTTAGAGGGAGGGAGCTCCCTCTCTCACCCCATCAACACACCCACGATGCGATCGCGATGGTTTCTATGGCAGCCAGGGGCCAAACAATGGCCCCCAGGTCTGCCTCTACTTAACGACAGTTAGGCTAACAGATGCCTGTCACTTTAAGTCCCCATGCACACGACCGTAAAAACTCCCGTAATTACGGGCCGTGATTACGGGCCCATAGACTTCTAATGGCCACGGGTACCTCCCCGTATGCTTACGGGAAGGTGCCCATGCCGTTGAAAAAGATAGAACATGTCCTATTTCAGGCCGTAATTACGGCACGGGCAGCCCATAGAAGTGTGTGCACCCGTAATTACGGGAGCGTTGCTAGGCGACGTCCGTAAATAGTCACTGTCCAGGGTGCTGAAAGAGTGAAACGATCGGCAGTAACTGTTTCAGCACCCTGGACAGTGGCTACCGATCACAATATAGATAAAGCTGTAAAAAAAAAAAAAAAAGACGTTCATACTTACCCAGAACTCCCTGCTTCTTCCTCTAGTCTGGCCTCCTGGGATGACGTTACAGCCCATGTGACCGCTGCAGCCAATCACAGGCCAATCACTGGCTGCAGCGGTCACATGGACTGCCGCGTCATCCAGGGAGGTCGGACTGGATGTCGAGAGGGACGCGTCACCAAGACAACGGCCGGGTAAGTAAGAATTTATTTTACTTTTATTACGGAAAGTGCTGCCCCTTCTCTCTATCCTGCACTGATAGAGAGAAGAGCTGCCGATACTGCAATACGGGTCGAATACGTGTGACCAAGGACCCGTATTTACGCCAGTATTTACGGGTGTGCATGAGGCCTTACACTGACAGGCAGTAAATACACTGCAATACAGAAGTATTGCAGTGTACTATAAAAGCGATCAAATGATCGTATAGTAGAGTCCCCAGTGGGACTAAAAAAAGTTTTCATAAAGTTAATAATAAATAAATAAAAATCCCAAGTAAAAAATTATTTAAAAAACACTTTTTCCCCCTTACAAAACGCTTCTATTATGCAAAAAAGTAAACACACTTACACATATTTGGTATTGCCGCGTCCGTAACGACCCCACCTATAAAGCTATTACGTTATTTAACCCACAAACACTGTAAAAAATAAAATAAGCAATGCCAGAATTGCTGTTTTCTGTTCATCCTGCCTTCAAATAAAATTGATAAAAAGTGATAAAAAAAATCGCAAGTACTCCAAAATGGTACCAATAAAAACTACAAGTTGTCCCGCAAAAAAAACCCCTCATACAGCTGCATCTGCTCTTAATATACACAAAAACAAATAATTTTGAAAAAAGTGTTTTTACTGTGTAAAAGTAGTAAACCATAAGAATACTATATAAATTTGGTATCGTTCCAATCGTAACGACCCGCTGAATGAGGCTATGTTATTTATACCACACCGTAAACGGCGTAAATTTAGGACGCAAAAAAGTGGCGAAATAGCTTTTTTTTTTTCTATCCCCCCAACAAAAAGTTAATAAAAGTTCATCGATAAATTATATGGCCCTTTGGGGACTTTGCAAATATGACATGGTGCCGCACAACATTCCAGCAAACTTGAGCTTCAGAGTCGTATGATGCTCCTTCCTTTCTAAGCTCTGCCGTGTGTCCAAACTGCAATTTATTACCACATATGAGGTATTGCCGTACTCGGGAGAAATTGCTTTATAAATGTTGGGGTGCTTATTCTCCTCTATTGTGAAAATGAATAAATCTGAGCTAAAACTAGGTTTAATTAGAAAAAAAATTAGATTTTCAATTTCATGGCCTAAGGGTATGTTCACACGAGGGCGTCCGTAACGGCTGAAATTACGGGGATGTTTCAGCCTGAAAACATCCCCGTAATTTCAGCCGTAACGGCATGTGCAGGCGCTTGAACGCCGCGTCCATTACGGACGTAATTGGCGCTGCTATTCATTGAAGTCAATGAATAACGGCTCCAATTACGGCCAAAGAAGTGACAGGTCACTTCTTTGACGGGGGCGTCTATTTACGCGCCGTCATTTGACAGCGGCGCGTAAATTACGCCTCGTGTGAGCAGACAAACGTCTGCCCATTGCTTTCAATGGGCAGATGTTTGTCATCGCTATTGAGGCGCTATTTTCAGACGTAATACGGGGCAAAAGCGCCCGAATTACGTCCGTAAATAGGCCGTGTGAACATACCCTAATGCCAATAAATTCTGCAAAAAACCTGTGGGGTCAAAATGCTAAGTATACCCCTGGAAAAATTCCTTGGGGTGTAGTTTCCAAAATGGGGTCACATTTGGAGGTTTGCACTGTTTTGGTCCCTACAGGGCGTTGCAAACACGACATGGCACTGAAAACCATTCCAGCAAATTCTGCGCTCCAAAATCCAAATGGCGCTCTTTCCCTTCTGAGTCCTGCTGTGGGTCCAATCAGAAGTTTATTACCACATATTGGGTATTGCCGTAATCGGGAGAAATTGCTTTACAAATGTTGGTGTGCTTTTTCTCCTTTTATTCCTTGTAAAAATTAATAAAAATGTCTACGTTTTTTCAGAAAAAAAAGTAGATTTTCATTTTTACAGACTAATTCCAATAAGTTTAGCAAAAAAAACGTGTGGAGTCAAAATGCTCACTATACCCCTAGATACATTTCTTGAGGAGTGCAGTTTACAAAATTGGGGTCACTTTTGAGGGATTTCCACTGTTTTTGGCGCCACAAGACCTCTTCAAACCTGACATGGTGACTAAAATATATTATATAATAAAAAAGGAGGCCCCAAAATCCACTAGGCGCTTCTTTGCTTCTGAGGACGGTTCTTCTGTCCATTACCACACTAGGGCCACATGTGGGACATTTCTAAAAACTGCAGAATCTGGGCAATAAATATTGAGTTGCGTTTCTCTGGTAAAACCTTCTGTTTTACAGAAAAAAATGTGTTACAAATGAATTTTGGCAAAAAAAAATAAAATTGTAAATTCTACCTATAATTTGCTTTAATTCCTGTGAAACGCCTAAGGGGTTAAGAAACTTTCTGAATGCTGTTTAGAATACTTTGACAGGTGCAGTTTTTAAAATGGGGTGAGTTATGGGGACTTTCTAACATATAGGCCCCTCAAAGCCACCTCAGACCTGAGCTGTCCCTGAAAATATAGGCTTTTGAAATTGTGAGAAATTGCTGCTAAAGTTCTAAGTCTTGTAACGTCCTAGAAAAATAAAAAGGACGTTCAAAAAATGATGCCAACATAAAGTAGACAAATGGGGGATGTAAACTAGTAAGTATTTTGCGTGGTATTACTATCTGTTTTACAAGCAGAAATGTTTACATTTACTAAAATGCTATTTTTTTTAACATTTTCTCTAAATTTTGTTGTTTTTCACAAATAAATACTGAATTTATCGGCCAAATTTTTTCAGTAACACAAAGTACAACGTGTCACAAGAAAACAATCTCAGAATCACTTGGATAGTTAAAAGCATTCCCAAGTTATTACCACATAAATTAACAAATGTCAGAAGTTTGGATTGGTGACGGTCCGAGCACTTAGACTCCCACCAATCGCTAGAACGAAGCAGCTGAAGCATTCGTGTGAGCGCTCAGCTGCTTTGTTTCTGTTCTGCTTTTGCCGGAAAGCCGATGTATCGGAGTAGGGCTCATTCTATTGAGTCCGTACACCGATACATTTATTTCCGGAAATGGTCGAACAGACCGGAAGCGGCTGAGCGCTCACACGAACGCTTCAGCTGCTTCGTTCTAGCGATTGGTGGGGGTCTCCGTGCTCGGACCTCCACCAATACAAATTTCTGACATGTCACTATGACATGTCAGAAGGTTGTCGAACGTTTCGCTACACTTTAAGGGGTTAATTCAATGGGATTATTGACAGGAAGTGCAGGAGAATACCTGCCCCCCCCCCCCCATGACCACTACTTTATCCTTCATATATCCAGCTCGGAGTATCTCCAGAAACATTTGTACATATTGTGTATATATATTGTGACTGATCTCATCGGCTGTTCTTATATAAGATGGCGACTTTAAAGTTGAGCTCTCCTTCAATAAAAAAAGACAATTATTAATCCCCAGCCCAAGTATGTTGATGAGACATCACTGCGCGAGGGATCCATCTGAGCTCCTCTTAGATATAAACTGCTCATAGTGCAGGTTGTACATGAAATGAGTGTCTAATGGCTGATTGTGTCACGGACCATAGAGAATATCGATGGGAACGTGAATCATTGCTTAGTTGTCTTTCAAGTACGGAAGAAGTGATCAAATGGTCTCACAAAGACCAATCATTGTCTATGTCATTAAATAGGTTTTCACTTACTCAGCAATCAGGTAGCAATTCATGTACCTGTCTCCCCACCAGCCTCCGCTCTTACCATGTGCCGAAAGGATCTATACACTTGGTCACAAAAGAAAAATAAATAGGAATTTACTGCTCTCGCTCCTGCATTCACCAGCAGAACAGCCTTTCATAATCCAACCTATTGGAAAAAGCTGGATGATGTGGTGATTATGATATTATGGAACTTATTTTGAAAAATAACATGTTACAGGTGCCACTTGAATCTTCCCGGATGATTTCTAAGCAGCAAGATCAGCATTTTTAGTTTCAATTAAAGAAATATCCAGCTGTCTCCCCTCAGGCCTTTCCCGAATTTAAATGGGTTTTCCTGGAAATAACCGCTCTGTCGCCCTCATTTATAAGCAAAATGGATCAGCAGCAGTGCTTGTTGTAAGTCCACTGCAGGGCCCAACACAGTGCCACTATTATCCATGAGGCTGTGGTTGGTACTGCAGCTCAGCCCCATTCACTAGAATTGGTCTGAACTGCCATACCAGACACAGGACGAACCAGAATTCAGGACTTGGATCGGGTTTGGACGGGACCGCAGCACTACAGCATTGATAAAAAAAAAAAGTTACATTAAAACCCATTGTCATACACCCTATTAGGGATTTCTGAGTTAGAGGGGGGGGGGGGGGCCCTCTGTTCAGGATCCTCATATTTTTGTCAGAATAGAGAGTGGCTACTAAGAACATCTCTTGCTCTGGAGGACCTGTCCTGTATTACACAGACAACACATTGATATGAATGAACACTGTGTAATGCTTGATTTAATCTGTGGTGGCGCTGCAGGGAAGTTGAACACTTGCCACTTGCTGCTAGGTTTACCCAACAGATTACAACTGATCGCTGGGGGTCCCAGCAGGTGGACTTTTTGTGATTTGCTTATGGACCCTTCTAACAAGTAGGCATTGTCTAAAGCGGAGAACCCTTTTAAGTCTAACAGCCTTTATAATAAATAATTACTATTGAAATGCTGTGGTTTTTTTTGCAGGAGTTTCTATTTGAAATAATTTTTTCCCTTACCCTAATTACCTTACAGTACCTGATTCTACCACTCGCTCTGACTAGTGGGTGGGAATTGGCATGTGTAGGAAGGGAATCAACTTTTCTAATGGTGTGGAGTGACCTGTGTCTGTGAGGTATATTCCTGCCTATTGTTTCCCTCTCATGTGACATACGTACCACTTAGGCCTTATTCACACGAACGTGTTTTACGTCCGTGATACGTGCGGGAAAATCACGCGCGTCGCACGGACCTATGTTAGTCAATGGGGCCGTTCAGACATTCCGTGATTTTTCACACAGCATGTCCGCTGCGTAAAACTCACGACATCTTATACTTGGCCATTTTTCGCGCATCACGCACCCATTGAAGTCAATGGGTGCGTGAAAATCACCCGCAGCACACGGGTGCTTCCGTGTGTCGCGTGTGATTCGCGCAACAGTAGATAAAGAAATGAAGGAAAAAATAAAAGCACTTCATTAATTTCTTTTTCTAAACATCAAAACCGCGTGTCATAAGTAGGGCATATGCGTGAAAATCACGCAGCAAACACTTCTGAAACACGGAACTGCAACGTGCAAAAAACGCAGCATTTTACTGAGGCCTAGTGCAACAGGAGCACAATTTCTAGTGCTAAGTATATGGGAATTATTATTTCCTATTCTTTACAGATTTCTATTTGGAGAAATGTGTGACTAAGGCCTAGCTCACTTAGAGCTTTTTGGCGCTGTTTTTGATGCAGAAACAGCCTCCCATTGATTTCAATGTGTCCCTGCTTCGCTGCGGGAAAACAGTCCCGTACTGTAAAAAAAATTTCAGTGTGGAACAGTAGTTCCGCAGTGAGGCAGGGACACCTAGTGTCATAGATAGCTATGATGCTAGGAGCCCGGCTCCCTGCAGTGTGTTCGGTCCGAGAAATGCTGCCGACATACGGTCCGTATATCATGGACGACCAAACACGCCCGTGTGAATCCAACCTTAGGCCTCATGCCCACTTCAGTATTTTTCGTCAGGGTGCTATCCGTTTTTTTTTAACTTATAGCACCCTGACACATTCATTTCTATCGGGCCATGCGCACTTCCATTGTTTTAACGGAACCGTGTGGCCGTTCCGACAAAAATAGTACAGGTCCTACTCCTGTCTGTTTTTGACCGAACAGTCTCGTCCTTTTAATTGATTTTGTCCGTGAAACAACGGACTGCACACAGAAGCCATCCCTGTGCGGTCCGTGTTTCACGGATCCGTCATTAACGGCTGTACGACGGCCAACGGGAGTGTGCATTAGGATTAGGCCTTGGATGTATACACCTAATATGAATTGGGTTTACAAATTGCAATTATTCTTTGCCACATGAACCATGACTATTATTGTGTGAAAGTTTTATTGTAATAAACACAGAATTACTATTAAAGACCTTGTTCTGCTCTCTGTGTATCGAACACATTTGTTTTCCAAATTGTTAGAACCTAAGTATTACACAAGGGATATATGCGCTGTGCATGAGGTGCTGGATGCAATCATTGCTTGAGGATCTGGGTCTGGAATATGTATTTTGACTTACATTAAATGTACGGTATTAAGGCCTCATTCACACGACAGGGTTTCCCGGCCGGGTGCCGGCCGTTCATAAATCGGCCGGCACCCGGCTGCATTAGGAATAATAGACCCCTAATGGGGCTATTCACACGACCGATTTTTTGACGGCCGGGAAAACCGGCCGTCAAAAAATAGGACATGCTCTATTTTCGGCCAGGTACCCGGCCGCCCGGCTCCCATAGAAGTCTATGGGGCCGGGTAATACACGGCCATCACCGGAATGTGTCCCGAGTGATGGCCGGGTTTTCCGTCGCTTGCGCTCTGTCTCCTCCTCCTCACAGCGCAGAGTGCATGTGAGGAGGAGGAGTTTATGCCATTCGGACGAATGGCTGTGCGCTGTACACGGTGTGGCAGGGCCGGGGTGTACAGCAGGTGGAGGGAGCGCTGCGCTGGCTCCCTTCCCCTGCTTGTTTTAAAAGCGCCCTGGCCCGGCGACACCTTCCATGGCGCCGCTAGCAGCTGCTGCTGCTGCGGCTGCTACTACTGTAGCGACGCCACTATAGCAGAGCAGGGAGGTATCTCCCCGCTCTGCTATGTGCTAGCTCCATTTTAGCTCCCTGAAGGAGCGGAATCCCCATGTGTTCGGGGATTCCGCTCCTGGACAGAGCGCTTGATGTCTCTGTCCATATCTGGGCAGTGACATCAGGGGAAACTCCTGAAGCGGAATCCCCGAACACATGGGGATTCCCCTTCAGGAGTTGCCGCTGATGTCTCTGTCCAGATCTGCCCGGCCCGGAACGGATGCAAAAATAATGCAAACCGGCCGGGAAAAATGGCTGATTTTACCGGCCGATACTCGGGCGGGACCTGGTCGTGTGAATCCCGCCTTAGTGATGAATACTATTCACACGACGGTCCGAGTGTTGGCCGATAAAAACTGCAGTTTTTCCCGGCCGTTTTGCATCCGTTCTGGGCCGTTTTTTCCGTTTTTAACAGCCGATTTTGACCCGTTTTGCATTTGTTTTTTTCCCTGTCCGTTTTAAAATCGGATGAATTTCACTTTGTACATCTCTTCCACACACTTCCCTCTGTAGATGCCACACACTGCCCTCTGTAGATACTGCCACAGCTCCCCTCTAGGTAGTGCCGCACAGCCTCCCTCTAGGTAGTGCCGCACAGCCCCCCTCTAGGTAGTGCCGCACAGCCCCCCTCTAGGTAGTGCCGCACAGCCCCCCTCTAGGTAGCGCCGCACAGCCCCCCTTGTAGGTAGCGCCGCACAGCCCCCCTTGTAGGTAGCGCCACACAGCCCCCCTGTAGGTAGCGCCACACAGCCCCCCTGTAGGTAGCATCACACAGCCCCCTGTAGGTAGCGCCACACAGCCCCCCTGTAGGTAATGCCACACAGCCCCCCCGTAGGTAGTGCCACACAGCCCCCCCTGTAAGTAGTGCTACACAGCCCCCCTGTACATATATGGATAGTGATGTGAGGGACTTCTCCTGGATCGGAATCTCCGGCCACAGTGGTGGGGATTCTGCTTCAGAAGTCCCTGACGTCACTGTGTCCATATATGGACAGTGAAGGCAGGGACTTCTCCTGGAGCGGAAACACCGGCCACATCGCCGGGGATTCCGTTTCAGAAGTACCTGATGTCACTGTGTCCATATATGGACAGTGAAGTCAGGGACTTCTCCTGTAGCGGAATCCCCAATCCCCGGCCTCAGCGTTGCCGAAGTTGTGGCCGGGGATTGGGGATTCCGCTCCTACAGGGAGCAAAAAAATACCCTTCTCCTCCTCACATGCACTTCGCACTGTGAGGAGGAGGAGAAGGAGAGAGCGAGCGACGGAATACACGGCTGTCAGTCGGAACACATTCAAGTGATGACCTTGTATTGCCCGGCCCCATAGACTTCTATTTGGGCCGGGAGAATGGCCGAAAATAGGGCATGTCCCAATTTTTTCACGCCCCAGTTTCCCGGGCCGTCAAAAAAATCGGTCGTGTGAATAGCCCCATTTACTATACTACTTTTATATTTTACTACAATACTACTAAAATGCTCTACAGAAGCAATATGATGTTCTCTGTGTGTGGTGAAGGAGTGCTCGGGTCCCTATCCTTATTATTTGCTTTGCCTGTTATCAAGATTTTGTGGTTTGGACTACACCAGGGATGTTTCTATATCCACCCATGTGACTCTCTGAGTTTTTAGCCATTTGTTTTTTCTCTACATGCTTCGTATTCCACGTACACCATGTTCATACTGTTTAATTTGATCTCGTTCCTTTAAATAATATACTGCTGTATATCGTTTATTTGACTTCCTGCGTGAAGCCTCTACTTATTATCTGCGTATGTAAACCGCCTATTGTATATCCGAATTCTGTTGTAATTCAATAAATTACCTTGAAACATAAAATGTTCTACAGAGAACCAGCCCTTTAAAAGAAAGCCCAACACAAGGATTGGACTATTTTTGGCTTTCAGGACAAAGCACTTTTTTTTTTTTTCCTTTTGTATTTTTATTGCCACATTCCAGGCCCCATATTTTCTTTTCTTTTCTTTCTGTGAACGTAGATGTATTATGGTTTGTTTTTTTGCATGACGTGCTAGTTTTTCTAGGCACCGTTTTTGGGTACATAAAAAATTATTTTTTTTCAGGGTCATGACGGAAGAAGAAATGCAATTTCTTCAAGGTCTTTTTACATTTCTTTTTACTCTGACCATGTGTTCACTGATCAGTTCAGTTTATTGTAAGAGTTGTTGCGATTATGGTGACGCCATCATTTTTTTTTTTTTTATGGTATGGAGTTTTATTTATGTTTTATTAAATTTTATCAAACTTTATAGTATTCCTAATCATTACTGCCTGGCAGTGTATTACTGGAAGGCAATCTAATAGATCATGCCGGAGGCCCATTAGCCTTTACTAGACCCTTGGCTGCGATGGTAACCCATCGGGACCACATGGTTGCGTTGGAGGGAGCCAATGTGCTAACAGAGGGAGCTCCCTGTGATTTTTAAACTTCTAAGATACCGCAGTCGGTATATTGAGTTATCACCAATCCCTGCAGGTGCAGCATTAGTCAAGAGTAGAAAAAAGGTTGTTTTCTTGATCACAGAAATAACGCCACTCTTTTCCGTGGGCTGGGTCTGGTAGTGCAGCTCTGCCCTATTCAAGATAATAATGCTGAGCTGCAATACAATTCATAGCCCAAAGACAAATAAGGTGCTGTTTCTAAGGGGAAAAAATCAGACCCCTTTTCCAATCAATTACAGTGCTTTGAAATTGAAATAATAACATGTCAATCAAACAGACTGATTTTTGGAAAAGGGGGAGAAGGGGTCCCTCATGCCAGAACACCATTGATTTGACTTCAATGACGTGTCTCGTTGATGTGTCATAAAATACTTTTTCTTGAAAAACCGTTCTCCCTCTTTTTGAAAACTTTAATATTAGTGATCACGCAATCCCTGAAATCACAGAACTTGAACGCTGTTTCTACTCCATATATTTGCAGCTTTTTTTAAATCTGTGATATTTTAAGCCTATTGGTATTTCATATAAACAAACCTTTACAAAGGGCAATACACTGTTATCTGTGTGTGAACATAGCCATGTGGCATTCAAGTGCGACCAAGACGTCTTCTGCTGCAACAGTGATTCCACATTAGCTTCATGGTGTGTGGTTTGTAGTGGCTCGTGGCAGTAGCTGATATTCTGTGCAGTTTTGTTAAACCAATACATAAGATTTTTTTCAGGTAATCTCAATTGAAGAGCGTATAGGTTAAACCTGGAACCATTATTTGCCAGTGTGCATAAGTATATAAAGGTCCTTTTCACACTTCGTTCTGAGCATTCCGTCAAAGGTACAGGTCGGGAGGGCTCCCAATGTATGCCCCTGACATAAGACTGCAACATATTTCCGTGTAAGGCATAGAGTGGGATATGTTGCCTGGACAGCCCCGACCCACCTTCCCCACCCTCACCCACGGCTCTTGTTGCCAGCCTGTAAAGGTGCTGGGGCTCCCCTCATCTCTCACCCGCAGCATTCATCCCACTAGTAGTCTGAGTCCCCGGGGGAGAGCGCTTCCCCCTCTGATTCCTGATGCTCCATCCTGTACGTATATGCAGAGTTATGTCTAGAGTTCCACCAAAAAGTTAATCGAAATTGCACAGTACGAACATGGCCATAGGGATTTTTCATATAGAAATAGAGATTTCTATATATTTGATGGACCAAGTCCTTACCACGTAGCAACACCATTTACTGGAGACTCGACCATAATTACGATTACTGATTCTTTCACATCTCTAGGGGCTAGTTTATGCAAAGTATTTTGACGCAGAAACCGCGTCAGAAACCTTGCCAAAAAAACACCCAAAATCGTCCTTCCATTGATTTCAATGGGAGGCAGAGGCGTTTTTTCCCGCAAGTCCAAAAGCCGTAAAAACAGCTCGCAGGAGAAAGAAGCGACATGCCCTTTCTTCTGGAGTTTTTGTCTCTGACCTCCCATTGACATCAATGGGAGGCAGAGAAGGCGGTTTTCGCTGCTTTTTTTGCCCGCAGCGCCTAACGGCCACGACCAAAAAACGCGGCAAAGAGAGTGTAGGCAGGTGAAAATATGCCTCAAAATTCCTGAAGGAATCTTAAGGCAGATTTTCCGCCTGCAAAAAGCTGTGTGAACAGGGCCTAATGAATAAACTTTTTTTTATTGCAGGAGTTTCCCTTTAGGCCTTATTCACACTAGCGTGTCCGTTTTGCGCGCGTGAAAAACGCAATGTTTCGCGTGCGTTGCAGTTCCGCGTGACATCCGTGTACGGTGCGTATCTATGGTTTTTACGCGCGTATGTCATCCATATGTCACGCGTGTTTTTCTATTTTTCATCATTTCTTTAGCATCTGTTGCGTGAATCATGGACAGCACACGGATGACGTCTGTGTCCTGTCCGTGATTTTCACGCACCCATTGATTTCAATGGGTGCGTGATGCGCAAAAAACGCACAAGTATAGGACATGCAGTGAGTTCCACGCAGCGGACACGCGCTGCGTGGAAAACACTGAATGGCCCCATTGAATTGCATAGGTCCGTGTGACGTCCGTTGTTTTAACTCGCATAGCACTGACGTGAAATACGCTCGTGTGAATAAGGTTGACACACACAGTTTTGATGCTGTTTTTGGATACGTTTTTTGAGCCAAAAGGAAGGAAAGTTATAAAGAAAAGTCTGATGCATCTCCTTTCTTTTGTATCCTCTCCTGTGTTTGGTATAATAAACTGCACAAAAACTGCAACAGAATTGCATGTGTGATCTTGGCCTAACATATAGAATACAAGTACCAATGTGTGGATGTCAGGTGCACTTTAACAAGTTAAAAGTAGGTAATATTAACTTCCATTATTAGCATTTTCACACATTTCTCTTTTAGCTCACATTTCAATGTTAATCTTTCCAAAAATGTTAATCCTAACATATGCTGTATCTCAAGCAGAATAGTGTGCAGGAGTCCCGCTGCGAATGCAGAAATAAAAATAACTCAGATTTTAGGCATACATTTCTAAAGTTTTACTTTTTTTACTTGGATGAAAAGCCAAGAATTGTACTTGCTATAAGGCATTGATTCTCAGCAGTAAATACTTGTTTATCAGTAACCACAGTCTGCCTCAGGCCCCTGGGGGACCACCCCAAATCTCTGCAGACCCTCAATTCTAATATTTTCAAAGATTGGGGTTACAAAGGGTTATCTCTTTAAAATTCATAACAACTGATGCCGGAGTTGTCGCCTCTTTAATTCACAGTTTCTGATTGATAGCGGATTGAAGGCGCTGATGTGCAGAGTTAAGTTAAACCGTATACCTTTTGATTTGGGATCCTCTGGGAGCTTAAACATGATTCAGATTTAGGAAGACGTTAAAGGAAGGCAGAACCACAGAAAAGGGCACCTCATAGTCTCCACTTCAAAGGTTTATTACTTTTTACACACAATGTTATTAAAAGTAAAATTAGCGGAGTACATTTTGCACTTAGACCGTTCCCCAGGAACACGTCTATATTCATTTATGCTTACCAGATGCTCATCTCAAAGTTCAGCCAGTGCAAAAGCTACATATATATATATATATATATATATGTGTATGTATGTGTGTATATATATGAAAAATTATATGTTTGTACACTTTTCATTGATTATTAATCCTTCTGTATCCATTATGTTAAAGATAACTCACTGTGAGGTTTTTGGCTGATTAATGTATGGGAGCGATTGCAGTGAATGGGAAAGGCCGGATTCACACACAGAGTCTTCGTATCTTTTTGGTGGTGGCGTTTCTCCTGCGTCCCCCCCCCCATTTTTATTTTTGGCCAAAAATGCTGCGGCAGGATGTTACTTTAAAGTCTATGGTCAAATATGAGCGAGCGTACATACACCGTGTTTTTGTTTGTGTTTTTGGTGTCAGTGGCAGATTTTAAAAACGCAGCATGTTCTAGGTATGTTTTTTGTTTTTTTTAATAGGCTTCTCTATTGGACTTCAAAAACGCCAAGGAGAACGCCTGTGGGGAAAGAATAATGAACTGTAACTGTAATGCCCAACCTATTCAACCTAAAACAAAGCAGAGTTTTTACTGAGAAAGGAGCGAACCCATACTGGAACGTCACACTTTTAGCACCCTAAACAACGCTCTACTGACATACTACACATAAAAAATGATGTTGTATGTATGTGTCGTGATAACACCATGTACAACAAACAATTGTGTACCCTGAATGTCCCATGTTTTGGTTAATAGAACTGTTTGTTGTACATTGTGTTATCACGTTGGAGGTAGACGACTGGTGGCTTTCCTCTGAAAGATGCCTCTGTATGGAATAGCATAGTCAACTACATTATTCCATACACTTAAAAAAAAAAAAAGAACAAAATAAACCGGCGTATACCACTGATGCCAAAAGGACAACAATTTTGCAATAACCGCGGCAAAAAGAAAAACCCACAAAGCCTACGTGTGTGAATATATTTATACAAACTTCATGACTGTCTGGGTGTATTCACACGGTGCAGTTTTGCAGCGTAGCAGTAAGCCGCACTGCAATTACGCATGCGTTTTTTTAACGTGATTTGCTGCGGTTTTACATCTACGTTTATAATGCCCGTTTTTAGTATATGTCAGGAGAGCTTCCGACATACACGCTAATCGTGTCCTTTGGGTTTCGTTAGCCCAATGGAGGCTTAAAGAGTGTCCTTTTTTGCCTCAGTCGGTCTGATATACGTACTTTTTTTGAATGGCAGAATGGCGTAGTAGACTGGGTGAAGTATGCCACTGTTTGGCATACATTACAGGCATCTACGCATACGTCGTGGGCTTTCCAATAGCTTTTCATTACGTATCTGTGACACGGATACCATTGAAGGCTATGGTGACAGATGCCAATGTAAGCCATCTGTCACAGCTTAGGTTCAACATATAAGTCAAGCACTTTCTCCCAATGTATACGTTAAAGGTAGGTAAAGATCGTGATCTGAACATAGCCTAACATCCGACTCCGATTTCTTCCAGTTTCGGGTTAGTGAAAATGGCTCAAGACTTGTCAAAATAAAATGTTATTTTACCGTTTACCCTACCCATCTGCTATTTTGATTACAGTATATACTTTAATCTTATTTTTGTCTTGAATTAAATATTATTTTTTTTATAGCGTTTCACGGTGAATGACGCTGAATATGCCACGCAGTCCCACTTCAAGTGAAGATGAGATGGCGCAGAGCTTTTCAGACTATTCAATGGAGTCCGAGTCAGACAGCTCAAAAGAGGAGACCATCTATGACACAATCCGGGCCACGGCCGAGCGTCCAACCAGCAGGCTGGAGGATATTCAGACCAACACGATGGTCATCAGGATTTTAATCCCTGATCTGCAGCAAACTGTGAGTCAACATTTGGAAGGGAGGGTGATTTTTTTCTTTTTACTTTTTGGACTTTGGAAATGAATTGAAGTGGAACTGTTCGTATAAGCTGCATATGTGCAGGGCTGTCTTTTGTACTCTACAGTAGTTGTTTTTAATGGCTTTGAGAGTACTTTCAAATAAGATCAAATAACCAATTCATTCTCTAAACTGTATTCATGTGGACACATAGTTAAGAGGAGAAGCTGGGTTAAGGAGACCTGCTAGAGCAAAGCATTGTTAATAGCAGTACAGTGGATTTCTGTAGATTTTAACCACTCCTTGTCCCTTTTGTGAGCTAGTTTGACATGGGACTAAAACAACTTATAGCCATTATCTTCACCCGAAAGTTTTTGTCTGGTTTAGACAGCCATCTAGCTATTGGAAATTCCCTGTAAGGCTGTGTTCACAAGTCACAATCAAAACGCATGTTTTTGCCACGCAAATCAGTGCCATTTTGAATCGAATTTTCAAAAATTGCCCAGTTTTGACACAGTTCATGGCAAAAAAAAATGCATTTTGAAGGAGACGTGTGATCCCAGCCTTATTTTGTTATACCCTATTAGTACATTCTGAGTTAAAACAGGTGGGTCCCTTGTTTGGGGAGTGGAGAACGGCTTAAAAAGACGCTTTCTCGCTCTCTCGTTCTCTCGCTCTCTCGTTCTCGCGTCCTTCTCTCTCTCCCAGGACGTCCATGCATTACATTGAGTTTAGTGGCGCTGCAGGGGAATTGAAGACTTGCTGCCGTATTCACCCACAGATTATTGCTGATTGCTGAGGATCTCCGGAGTAGGAGACCCTGTGATCAGCTTCTTTACTGGGAGACCCTTCTAACATAAAGGGATTATCCAAAGTAACCAACCCTTTTAAACTACTCACTGATATAGTCTGCAAAGTAAATCCGACTTCAGTCTACACAGCTATTAGTCCGTATTAAATTACTTTCCTTGTTTTCAGCATCTCCATTTCGGCACAATCTCAACAATACTCAACCCACGGGTGATACAGAGAATGTGTTTAGACAGATTTCCAGTTCTTAAGTCTAATAATACAAATTAGGTAACTTAGGGGAGTGTAGGACAAGCTACATCCAAGTACATATTTTTTTAATGAAGGCGGGTATTAATTTGCTGTCGAGACATTGTAAGAGAAGCATGAACTCGCAGGCAGCTTTATAAATATAGACTCTGTAGCTGCAGTTACTGCAATGATCCGATCATCTCTGCGATCAGGCCGATTCCCTGTGCAAGACAATGAATGGATTCCCAAACTATTCTCACGGATACAATGTTACAATAGTCTGGATACTATCTGGGTACAAAGCAATTCGGTTATAACCCTGTAACTGCCTCTGACTGACTGACAGAGCTATTTCTGTACTGCAGAGAATTGACGGAGTTGTAAACATTTTCAAACTGGATACGCCGGGGGAGATTTACAAAGCAAAATGTGCCAGAATTCTTGTTTTAAAGGGGTTTTTCCACAAAACACATGTATCCCCTATCCACTTCGGTCCCCTGTTCTCCTCATCACTGGGGGTTCCAGCAGGAGAATGGGGGATCGAAGGTCCCCTGAAGTGCTCCATGAGAATGGAACACTGGTGCGCATGCTCGGCCAGCACTCCATTAATTTCTATGGGAGTTCCGGGATGGCTGTGGATAGGGGATACGGGATACATGTGATTGTGGGAAAACCCCTTTAAATTGCAGCAAAAATAATTAATGCATGCCGTACACTGCAATTATTGTGTATTGTAGACTTTTTACATCTGGCTAGTTTCGGTGTCTAGAAAAGAGGGTATGGCTAAGGAGTGTGAAATGCTCCAGATGTATTGAGCGCACCATTCATTTGGCACAAAATATTTATGTAAAGTTTGCCAGACATGAGGTGGTGAAGTTTTTAACATGTCTTGCAAAATGTGTCAAATTTATCATACATCGTGTGCCACTGATAAATTTGGTACAGTGTCTGTCTGCCCAGTTTTTTAATAAATCTGCCCCCAATGAGCAAGGTTAACTGAGGCCTCATGCACATGGCTGTGTTATAGCTTTGAATATACGAGTTATACGGAGCCATAATATGGCGACCATAGTCATCTATAGAAATATACTCTTTACTGTCGGATTCATACTGAATTAATCCAATAAGGGAGACTGAAAAAGCTGGACCGCACATCCACTTGTTATACATTGATCTATTGCGACCAAACAAAATGTATTAATATGAACATGAGGTTCTTAGTAAACATTTTGATGAAATTGTATAAGCCCACTTGCTACCTCTTTTTTTGAGTCGGTCCCTACTTTTTTAGGTGCAGCATCGCATGGCAACACAGCACTTACAGGGGGAGCCACCCAGGTGCCCAACAGCACCCAAACTGTCAGAAAAGCCACCTTGGCTCTGGGCCACGTCCCTCCATACTGAATTGCATGGCTTCTAGGGCAGAATATAGTATTTCTGTAGTATGGCGCTGTATGTAGGCACCATGCTGAGGCACATGTACCTTTTGGCTTCTTAGTAGACTCATACAGACCCATCAAGACCTCCTAAGTCCTTAAGATATTAAACCACAAAAAGGTCCTGGCAGGACCGAAAGGGCAGATTTAATGTACTGTGATATTACAATGATACAAAGTTTATGCACAATATGCTGGAAAACCTCCTACATGAAGTTTACTCACCAATAACAATTTTTTACGTTCATTGAAAAACAAGTGCCGTGGTTTCCCTATTTTTATACAATTGATGGACTGAGTTCCTACCTCGCAGCACCACTACTTATCGGAGTACCGACCAATGTTGTTATTATTGAAGCTGCTAATCGTCACATATAGGTTTGTAAGACTCCGTCCACATCTGCATCGTGGTTTCCATTTATACCACCGATGTTAAACGGACCCCACTGACATATAATGGGTTCCTTTGCTATGTCTGTTGTTCTAACGTGAATAATAGGGCTGCATGCAGTGCTATTCTTCCCATCAAATCTGACGGAAACTGTGACAGAGGCTCCAATGCAGATTTGAACGTTCCCAGCACTGTAAATATTGATGATAAAGTATTAGGAAGGAGGGCAGTCATTGCATTGAAGAACACTACGGTAAGCCTCCCCCCAGCTTAAAATGTCTGATTACTGGGGACAATAGATTGCATTAAACAGTAAGGCCCCAGATTTCACACGGATTTCAGCTTCAAAATTCACCTAAAAAAAACCCTGTGAAATCCACCGCTCATTGACTTCAATGGGGAATCCGCTTCTGTGTACACAAATTTCCGCCACGGTTCCGGCAGTAAATATGCCTATGGAAAATCTGACCCTTCAGAACATAGCCTAAATGGAGAGATGATGGACTTTAGGCATAGTGACCTCTTAGTACAACATAAATACTTTCAGAGGGCACTTTTGAAACATTTTTATATTGCGTTAAGGTCTGATGCTCCCTGGCGAAAGCTATTTATATAGTTGATCAGTTCGTGTAGTGCTATTGATTCAATAAAACTACTATCAAAGGATGCTTAGCCTCCGAGCTACAGAAATGGGATAAACATGCTTGTAAAGTCTCTAAGGAATGACAGGAAAATGTGAAGATTGACAAGATTATTGGTATTGTACTGTATGTTTGAACTGAGAATAATAGAGGCCTGATCCCGATATCATTAGATGGAGAGGATAACTACGCAAGATTAGTTCCTGCAATGATTGCAGGAAATTAGGTCCAAGGCTCCTCAAGCATTAGACCTACCCTATTATTTTAGACAGTATACGCTACCTCTAGACCGTTCCTTGGATGCTGTACTCTTATTCAATTCTATGAAACTAGTTTCTGTGTCTCAAATGAATTAAAGGGGTTGTACAGGATTAGAAAAACATGGCTGCTTCTTTCTATTTTTTCTAATACAAAAAGCCACATCTGTCCACGGGTTGTGTGTAGTATTGCTGATCAGTCCCATTCACTTCAACAGAATATAGCTACAATACCAGACACCATCCATGAACAAGCGTGGCGCTGTTCTTAGAAGAAAGCAGCCGGGGGCGTGGCTTAGCTATGGAGCCGTGAGCACGCGTTCTGGGGGAGCTCCGCACTAGCAGCCGAATAACAGCCATCTTTCCCGGGTAAACCCGGCAGGCGATGCCAGGAAAACGAAGGGGAACCTGCCCTGGAACTTCCCGGTCCTTACCTCGCTCCTCTGGCCGTTGTAAGAGCATGGCGCGCTTCCTTTCCTCCTCGCAAGCGGCCGCGGACCAGCGAGCAGCAATGGCGGACGCATTGCCGCCACATCCGGCCACAGACACCCTGGCTCCTTCTCCTCCTGCTCCTCTGTTACAGTCAGCACATGCGGCCACGACTGCCGATACGAGTCCTCCCTGCTGCAGCACTCAGGATGCGGTAAGCTGTGTCTCTCCCCTCAACATGTCCTCAGTGATAGATTTGCCCGCCATTATACCACACACATATGCCCCTGAAGTTCAGGCTGGGCCATCGGGCTTACATGCTGACCTACAACTATTGAGGGAGATGATACAAGCCCTCCCCACCCGACAGGATCTTGACTCTTTGGTGTCCAGGGTTGAGCAGGCACATCAGCAAGATATAGCTGACCTGCGTCAGGATGTGATCAGAATAGACTCTAGACCGCTCACATCTGAGAATACTGTGTCTGCCATTGACTCTAGAGTAACTGCGTTGGAAAGAGCTGCCACGGATACTAGAACACATTTACAATCCTTGGCGCTTCAGTTAGATGATCAGGAGAACAGAGGATGCAGAAACAATGTACGCCTGAAGGGCCTTCCAGATCTCGGCCCACGAGATGAGCTGGTGTCTAGAGTACCTATTATATTCAACAAGCTCACTAGCCGACCATCAGAATCGACTTTTCTCCTAGACCGAATTCACAGAGTTTCGCGCCCAGGCCCGCTCGATTTGTCTTCTCCTCGCGACGTGTTATGTCGCCTTCACTATTATACCGACAAAGACGCAATTATCCGGGGGGCATGGTCTCATGGGCCGGTCTCAGTTGAAGGAAGTACGGTCACTATATACCCTGTTGTCTCCCCACGGACACTCTATATGAGACGGCTCCTACATCCTCTGCTTGAAAAAATCAAGTTCGCAGGCGCCACTTATAGATGGGGTCACCCGTTCCATGTTGTCGTGAAGAACAACTCTGGCTTCTACCTCCTGCGCCACTCCTCGGATCTTGAGGGCCTATTTCGTTTTCTTCAGATCGAGCCGTTCCCAGTCCCGGATTGGCTTGCCCTGGACAGAATTGAACAACCTCAACGTCGTCGCCTCAACAGGACTAGCCAGCCCATACGAAGCAGATCCACCACATCTGCCGTTAATCGACCTCTCCCGCCGGGTCCTGCCTGAGGCTTAAAGAGGACATTCCCGCTAATATCCTTTTATTTGTTAATGGTTTGCTAGGCCGCTGGCAGCATGGCTGCGCAAGGGACTTAAGGTCGTCAAATGTTATTTTGCTCATATAATGTTTTGCTGGGTACCTAGCAAGGTTCTTTTGCAACTAAATGTTTTGCCCAGTTTTTTCATAGGATACTCAGGTTTTCATAGGATACTCAGGTTTCGTGTATAGATACAATGGCTGCAAGGGGCCTTCACTTAGCCCTCAGGAAATACGTGCTGATTATACCGTATTAGTCTAAGTGTCAATTATAGACCGTCATATAAGGTGTGTTGTTCCGAAGTTGTTTAGAGGATGAGCTATCACCTGCAGTGCTGGAGGCACTTAGCCTACTGGTACCTCCCCCACCCACAATCTTTTGCTGGTTATATATATTAGACAAAGGTTTGTGATGCGGGCTATGAGGAGTTTCATATGACTCTGTTAGTCGGTATCTCTGATAATTTTAAAATGCGATGTTTGCCGGGCTTACATCAGTTGCGTGTTAGCTTTCAAATCCTCTTAGCAGCTAAGAGGTCGAATTTCTGGTTGATATACGGTTATAGCAGCCTTGTATACTTAAATAGAAGGGTGTGGCGTCGTTATAGGTCGTTCATCAGAGGTCATGGCTATTAGCACGGGTTTTGGGTTAACCTCCCTTGGCTACTAGAAACTGAGAGATGCACGTCGGTTCTATCATTGCTTGTGCCTCCATCGCCTCCCCACTGGTAGGCGATGGAAGAAATGGTTTACTGTTTGATGATTATGTATGCGGTACGGGGCTCCCCCCCCCCCCGTGGTTTTCCAGGTCCCCACAAATTTTACAACCTTCCTTTACAGGTTTTTTTTTGTACCGTATAAGAGTCGGCCTTCGGGCCTCTTTCTTGTGTGTCGTCTTATTCTCTTTCTTTCTTATCTTTATCTGTCCTCCTTTTGCCCTTTACTTTGCCTTCCCCTCCATCGCAGCCCAGGACAGATATGTCGCAGCACACACAAACGGACCTGATTATTGGCTCAATAAATGTCAAGGGGTTACACAGCCCTGGAAAAAGATCCATACTTTTCAATTTGCTGAAAGGCAAAAATATACAGGTGGCGTTCCTCCAAGAGACGCACCTATGTCAGCAAAAACCTTTTAAACTCTCTAGCGCATGGTTCCCCAATGCATATCATAGTCTTTCTCCGGACACGAAATCCAGGGGGACAAGCATTTTGATCTCTAGATCTCTTCCTTGGGAGTTCAGGGGGTCTCGCAGTGATGAATTGGGACGGATGCTCTTCATCAAAGGAGTTATTGACTCTCAAGTATACACTTTTGCCTCTTTTTACCTACCCAACTCTGGTCAATGCACAGCCCTTGTTGGCTTTTTGAATGCCCTGGAGGAGTTTGGGGAGGGTACCATTGTTCTGGGAGAGGATTTCAATGTTGCGCTAGATCCCACACTAGACACTTCCGTAGGTTCTTCTTCATTCTCGAGGGCACATCTGCGCCGCATTATGAAATCATTTCACGAACACCAATTAGTGGACACATGGCGTCTCCTACACCCAGCAGATAGGGACTTTTCCTTTTACTCCGCAGTACACGACAAATATTCCAGAATTGATCTTTTTTTCGTCAAACATCATTCGCTGCATTCTATACGCTCGGCCGACATTGACTCGATTTCCTTTTCAGACCATGCATTAGTCACCTTGACCCTCTCTCTACATTCCCCTCTATACCGCCAATCTCAGTGGAAACTGAACCCAACGCTTCTCTCGGATTCAGTGGTTACTGCTGATATCCAAAGTAATATAGCTGACTACTTCGCAACTAATGCCACAGAGACCATCAACCCTCGCATTATCTGGGAGGCGCATAAATGCGTGATCAGGGGTATATTTATTAAACATGGTGCCCGCCGGAAGAAAGAACGGGTGGTGGCCACGGTCCGTTTGCTGTCTGAAATTGAGGTATTTGAGATCTCACATAAACGTTCCCATGACCCGGAGTGTAGGAGTGCCCTCCTCCGTAAAAGAGAGGAACTGCGAACCTTATTAATGGCTCGAGCCAAGGCTACGCTTTCTAGATGTAAACGTCATTACTACGAATATGGCAACAAAAGTAGTAGGTCTCTGGCTAGAGCCTTGCGGACCCAACAAACCCAGAATTACATACCCTCTATAGTATCCCCCTCACAAACACGGCTTCGGCTGCCGTTGGACGTAGCTTCCGCATTCCGGGATTTCTACGCTGCCCTATATAATACTGACTCTACCAATCCGTCTGTGGCATCCAGTGAATTCAGATCTCACATTTCTAAATATATCGCGGATTCTGGTCTACCCACCCTATCGGAAGACCACATTACTAGCCTGGAAGAACCACTTACCACACAAGAACTCTCATACGCTTTAAAGCACTCCCGAACAGGGAAGGCACCTGGCCCAGACGGATTTACAATTCAATATTATAAAAAGTTTATGACGTCCCTAGGCCCACATTTTCTAGCCTCCTTTAATTCTTACTCGGCCTCCTCCTCCATCCCTCCTGACGCCCTTAGGGCGCATATCGCGGTGATCCCCAAACCTGGGAAAGACCCTACACAATGTGCCAGCTACAGACCCATATCCCTCTTCAATACAGATATCAAATTGCTTGCTAAAATTCTAGCGGATCGTCTCGCACCATTGATTGGAGGAATCGTACATATGGACCAGGCAGGGTTCATGGCAGGTAGAGAGGCACGAGACAACACAACTAGAGCCATCAATCTGATCCACAAGGCCAAAATCTCCAATATACCTCTTATGCTTTTATCTACAGATGCAGAAAAAGCGTTTGATAGAGTTAACTGGACCTTTATGGAAAAAACCCTCTCACGTCTGGGCCTTGGATCACATATGCTGGGCTGGATAATGTCGCTATATACATGCCCATCCGCCCGAGTTCGAGTAAATGGCCTTCTCTCAGATGAATTTGCTATACACAACGGCACCAGACAGGGTTGCCCCCTCTCACCCTTGATATTTATACTGACACTAGAACCCCTTTTACGCCATATACGTGCAAACCCGGATGTGAAGGGACTAGAAACGAATACCTCAGCTAACAAGGTGGCGGCCTATGCAGACGATCTGCTTTTTTTCCTCACCAATCCAACTGTCTCCCTTCCCAATCTCATGCGGGAATTCCAACGGTTTTCAAGTTTATCCAACTTTAAAATTAATTTCTCTAAGTCCGAGGCCCTGAACATCTCTCTTTCACCTCATCTTTCCGCAACCCTGAAACAATCTTTCAGTTTTAAATGGAATCCAACAGCTTTGAAATACCTTGGGGTTCGCTTAACAGCAGACCTGAGAGATCTCTTCCAACTAAATTTTCCCCCACTCCTTGCTGAACTTAAGGCAGATTGTGCCAGATGGGCCAAAGGTGCCTTTACCTGGATGGGCCGTTGTAACATCTTCAAAATGAATGCTCTCCCTAGGCTACTATATTTATTCCAAACCCTTCCCATAGCCATCCCAACGCAGTTCTTTAAAACGGTCAATTCTCTTCAGATTACGTTTTGTATGGAATGGTAAGACTCAACGTCTTTCCCGCACGTTATTGTGCCGAGCTAGGGCATCGGGAGGCCTATCATTACCTGACGTCCGCACCTACTACATTGCATCTCATCTTGCTCGGATAGTCGATTGGTGCAGACATGCGACCGTTAAGTCTTGGGTGTCTTTGTAGCAGAGTTTTTACTCTATCCCAATATCGGCCCTTCCATGGCTGCACCGTAGCCAACTCAGGCATCTCCATCATCACCCTACTATAGGCCCAACACTAGTATGCTGCTCCCTCCCCTCGGTAAGGGCATCTTGCTTGCCAGTCCCTTCCTCTATGTTTCCGATACTGGGCAATCCATCCTTTTCCACTGGCTTGACGGACCCAATTTTCCGTGTATGGCAGTCCTTAGGATGGTATCGTGCAGATCGGTTCTTAAAGGACGGTGAATGGCTTTCTGCTGCAGATCTGGCCCAGATTGCTGATCTCCCTCCGTTGGGACACTGGCGTTCGCTGCAGCTGCGACACTTTTTGACGTCTATCCCAGCCCCTATGGCCTACCAGGAGGAAAAGACTCCACTAGAGACCCTCTGTACAGGCTCTGACTTGATTAGACATACATTGTCCGCTATCTACAAAATTCTCATGGACCCCCCAGATATGCCCACTCCTACATACATGTCAAAATGGGAAGAAGATCTGGGGATATCCTTCTCCCCCGCACAAGGGCAGCGTATACTCCTTATGGTTCAAAAAACCTCCATCTGTTCAAGATACCAAGAGGCAAGCTTCAAATTACTCTCACGTTGGTATAGGACCCCAGCCCGCCTACATAACATCTTCCCCACAGTGTCTCCTATGTGCTGGAGATGTGGGCAAGACATTGGTACTCTCCTCCATACCTTCTGGTCATGTCCTCTCCTTACCTCATTTTGGGAAGGTATAAAAAGGGTGATAATGGAAGTTACAAATACAAATGTAACTATGGATGCGGCCCTATTCCTTCTTCATCATTGCGACATTCCAGCGAACAAGTATAAGCGTTCCCTGCTTCACTTCCTAGTGATGGCAGCTCGTCATTGCATCCCACTAAGATGGAAGGATCCATCTCCCCCAACATTGTCCCTCTGGGTTTCACAGGTTAACGACATCATGCATATGGAGGATTTGACATCCGTTATCCACGATTCAAGCTCCAGGTTCTGCCAAACTTGGGCCCAATGGATAGTTTTTCAGGATTCGGACTCCTATAAAGACATCATCTGAGAGCCGCATCCCTTTAATCAGCCGTAATAACACCCTGGTCTATGGGATGCTGTGGAGGGTCCCCCCCCCCTCTCCTCCTTCTCTCCGCTTTCCCCTTCTTTCCTCATTCTCTAGATTGGGAGTCTAGCTCCATCCACACTTTAGAGATTCTTGTTCCCTTGTCGTTATTCTCTCTTTTTCATTCAGTATGCTATTATATAACAATGTACTTATTGTTTTTTCTGTACAGTTGTCTTTGGCTTATGTATCCTAAATGTACATTACCTTGTTGTATGTTCCATTTGTGTTATAAAATGGACCTCTTGGGTCAACAAAATAAAGAATAAAAAAAAAAAAGAAGAAAGCAGCCGTGCTTTTCTAATCCAGTTCAACCTCTTTAAGTTATTAGCAAAACACTAAAAGAATAGTAGGTTCCCACAACAGAACATCATACACATAAGTATAGAGCAGTGCTTCTCACACTGTGATGCGCCCCTCGAGATGCGGCTAGGTACGCAGGTTTGACAGAAATGGATATATGCTGCAAAGGGCTTGCAATGGACGCACCAATTTCTGGTTTAGTTGTGACTCACTGCTTTTGTGCCTATTTTAATGTTCTACTGGGTTCAGGGGGACACATTTTAAGATAAATTAAGGCATTTATTTATTTATTTTTTGCCATGGACTAATACCAATCGTAAGGCCCAGGCATCACCAAGTTCTGGCTGGTGAAGCCCCAGAAGAGAAAGATTGAGATGCCGTGGTATATAGAATATTAGATGTGCAGAGTTAATGCCAAGGAGCAATAAAGGCGGCTGCTTAAAAGGCTGGTCCGCTTCTGACAATCCCTACTTGTTAGAAAGGTTTCCCAATGCCGGATCCTCCAGTGAGACGCTTCATGTAACCACTAGGGCTAATAGAGAAGAGCCTTTTCTCTCTTTTCTCTAAAATAATATTTTAAAATGAGTTTGCTAAACCAGACAGCCAAGTCCTTCCTTAAGCCGACCATACACATACGAGAATGACTCGCCGCAATGTGGCTGATTAAATTGCCCGTGTGATGATTCGTACGAAGGATCCTTCCTCAATAGTAGAGACTAAGGCCCCATGCACACGACCGTAATTTTGGTCCGCATTTACGGACCGTAATTGCAGATCAAAATACGGTTACTTTAATTTCTATGACCCACGGACGCCTTCCTGTATATTTACGGGAAGGTGTTTGGGCCGTAGAAAGCTTTGGTAAAAATAGGACATGTCCTATTTTTTGATTTTTACGGACCGTGCTCCCATACTTTATAATGGGAGCACGGCCCGCAAATGCGGGAGATTGTCCGGCCGCGGAATTTCATATATACCTTGCAATAAAGTTGTAGACCAGAATTCTTATTTAGAGGGCAGTCACAAAAGTTGTATTCCCCGCAGCCCTTTAGATTAAAATGGGAATTATCCCGCAGCTAGAGGGAGTGATTCCAATAATTGCCCTATGCTAGGGAATGGCTTTTTGGGCAGTTCACTAAAGTATTCCCTATATTGCTCTTCCACTTGGTTTTCTGCCATTAAGACAATTTCCCAATCTCGTTTACACACAATAAACAGAATCCATATTATCCTTTTATCGTTTTGGGAATGTGAAGGATGTGTAATGCTAAGGGCATGTTCACACGGCATATATGGGAAGCCGTAAAATACGAGGCTGACTTCAAGAGAAAACAGCCCCTCAATCCAGGCATTTTTGGAGCTGATATTTGAAGAGGCGTATCTTGAAGTGTATTTTCAAAGAGGTTTTTTTTTGTCAATGGAAAATCAGCTTGCGTTTCAAGAATTGACATGTCACTTTTTTATACGAAGCGTAAATGTACAAGCCATTTTTTAATTCAGCAGCGAAAATATACACTTTGTATAAACGACACAGTATTTTTCATATGGAAATCAATGATAAGTTATTTGCAATCATATTTCAACTGCATTTCGAAGTGTAATACAAAACTTTTTACGGTTTGAAATCCGCCTGAAAATAAACAGTATGAACATGCCCTATGTCCAGACATTGTGTAAGTAATCTCCCATGCATACGTTGTAAGGGTGAAATCCACGGTAAGAATCGCTGTGATTTTCGCAGAAGAATGAGCATGCTGCAGATTTTGAAGATCTGCACATGCTAATATTTGCGGGCAGAATTTTTGAAAACCTCATCTACATGTATGTTACTTTATGTATTGATTCGCTGCGTGGAATTTGCACCACAAATCTGCAACAATTCGGTCACGTCTGAACATGACCCAAGATTAAGTGTTTTTGTTTTTTTTTTTGCTACTTTGTAGTAAATATTCTGGAAACACAAAAAACAACAACAACGATATCCCTAATGCTGATGATAAACTTTCACTTTTCATTGTTTACAGAAATGTATCCGGTTCAACCCCAATGCCACGGTTTGGGTAGCAAAGCAAAGGATCTTATGCACCCTCAATCAGAGCCTGAAGGATGTTCTTAACTACGGCCTTTACCAACCTTTTAGCAATGGGAGAGATGGAAAATTTCTCGATGAAGAACGATTACTCCGGGAATATCCCCAACCCATGAGCAGAGGCGTGCCTTCCTTGGAGGTCAGTGAACTGGATTTTATTTTCCAAAAAGTTATTCACTTGTTGTCCACTCCCTATTAAGGTTTTTTTTGTTCCAAAGGGAAAAAGCTCAGTATAAGCTGCATTTTGATAAAAAAAAACAAATCGGAAAATGCTCACCTTTCCAATCCACCACCACGCTTTATTTACTAGACCGCAGTGGTGACAATGACCACAGCTGCCAATCAATGGCCCTCACGTGATGTGTCAATACGGCACATAATTTGCTGCATCCTAGTAAACAAAGACCGGCGGAGGACCATCGAACCTTCAGTGCAGAAGCAACCGTAGATTTGAAAGGTATTTGCCTGTTTGTTTTTTTTATACATATACAGCCTCTAATGGACTTTTTAAAATTTTTATAAAATCTTTAACGTTATGATTCAAGACCACGGGCGTTTATTAGAAACAACAGACTACTGTTGATTTCAGTGGACACCCTGTAATGTTTTTTTATATTTTCTTCCAAATAAACAATTAACCAGCGGTTCGGTTCCTCCTGTAATATTAATAACTGATCCTGGGGGTCTCCCAGCAACAGAACCCCCTGCAATCAGCAGCTGTCTAAATCGGACATTTCCTTTAAAGACTATACACCGGCTTGCACAAAATCCATTAATTGTCTACTTTAATGAAACACTTGCTTTTTCTTTGCAGTTTCGTTATAAGAAAAGATTGTACAAACAGTCCAGTATTGACGAGAAGCAGATCGCCAAGCTGCATACCAAGGTACGTAAAAGGTATTTTCTCCTTTATTTAAACAGTGTCGATTATAATCAGCGTATTATATAATAGTATAACATGTCATTATGGACATAAGTGATGGCAAAGATCATATTATTCTGGTATGGGATAATAACTCTGGGTCATTGTTCTAAGATCATGAGTCAGTGTAACATTGTTATAATATACAAAGTGTCAGTGTGTTATTATTCTTTAATCACAGGTATCAGCGTATCATTATCCTGAAGTCACGTGTTCTGTTATACTTGCTCTAGATCTAGTGTCTGTGTTCTGCTGTTCTAGAATTATTATTAGTATTGGGGCACATTTATAGAAACTGGCACAGACTGTGATCCTATTCAAAACTGCTGACTGCCACTTAAAGGGAGAGCAGTGGTAGGTAGGTGTAATTGTATCCACTAATACAACTATAAGGCTATGTTCACACAGTTTTTTTGACGTGGAAACCGCGCCAAAAAACTCGTCAAAAACGGCCCGAAAATGCCTCCCATTGATTGGGAAAGAGAAGCGACATGCCCTATCTTCGGGCGTTTACGCTCTGACCTCCCATTGACTTCAATGGGAGGCAGAGAAAGCGTATTTCGTGGCGTTTTATCCCTGCTACGCTCAATGGCCGCGAGCGAAAAATGCAGCGAAAATCGGTGTGCAGGGAGAGGAAAATCTCCCTCAAACTTCCAAACGGAATTTTGAGGCAGAAATTCCTCCTGCAAAACTCTGTGTGAACATAGCCTAAGAGTATCAAACGTATCTATTTTTTTTTTTATAGGCCTGTCAATCACAGGTTCTCTAAGAATTTTCCTAATAATTTCAAAACAGTAGCTGCAGCTTCACATTATAGGGGTGGTGGTATCTTTAGGACCCCTGCTCTAAATGAGAACCCACTGGTGATAGGTAATCGACATGGGTCCAGAAGCTGCAACCCCTGGTCGATCAGCTGTGATCAATATAGGCAGTCGCTGCAGGAGTGATGAGGTATTACATCTAGCTGATTCATTTGACTATGTAATTCATAGTTGCCATGAGTCGTCCGAAATGGGAACCGCTTTTTGCAGCGGCTCTCTACTCTGGCTAATAGAGCAGGGGGGCCCTCATCTATGACCTCTTAGGATATATGGACAGGGGTTGTTCTAATGGTATAATGCCTTTAAGTTTTGATTCAACCCAGATAGTTATCTGCAGAACTAAATAATGTGAAATGTGAATATATTTTTCTTGAACTAAAATTTCATCTGTTTCCATGAAACTTGCATAGTAATAGTCACTTCCAAACAGGCCTTGTGAATGTTATTTTATGTAAAGTTTCTTTATAATTCCAGGCGAATTTGCGGAAATTTATGGATTACATTCAGCACTGTTCAGCGGAGAAAGTTTGCAAAATGTTAGATCGGGGATTGGACCCAAATTACCATGATCCAGAAACTGGTGGTAAGTATACCATGCATTCACCTGAGCTTTTTCAATAGGTACAAATATTTAGTGGCTATGTATAGATAGACTTATAATATCAGGTTAGATGATATATAAAAAAAAAATTGTGCTATTTTCAAGCATTAATGCAATTGACTAATCACAGTTCTTGCAATTTTTTTGTGTTCTCAACTAAGGTGAACAGTGAGTCATTAGGGCTCCGCTGCCGCAGGAAAATCATGAGTTACCGCATCCTCAATGGTTTCCTATGCGGGGGAAAAAGTCATGCAATAATTTTAAGAATTACGACATGTACTGAATTCTAATCGTTGCCTGCAATCCCCCCCCCCCCCCATATGAAAACATTGAATGTGACGTTGCAGTGATTTGTAATTCTACCCGAACCAGAAGTTGATGTGAAGCACTGGCCTAAACTTTTGGACCCTTGAAAAAGTCCCCGGGAAAAGAACTATAAGGAGAATTATAATAATGAAGACAAATATCAATGGTGTCAACCAACAAATCATTGGTAGAGACAAAATTCCTGATTGAATTTATGGTTGCATAAAAGCATTAAATGTTTGTGGTTTGGGGGAAGGAGGGTGGGGATGGAGACTTTGGCAATTTCCCACCCTGTACATTGAACCTCACAACTGCTGTGAAAACGGTCCGTGTGCTTTCCGCTGGGAGCCCTCTTCTACAGAATCCTATGTATCACTCCTCTCTTGTGAATGTGCCCTATTTATCTGGATACAAGGGCCCATGTGGCCAAAGTCCACGAGATCTGCTTTCCCGGGCTGAATCGCTGCTTGTAGTAGAACAGTATATTGTAAAGTGAAGCCACACAGTTTTCTTACTTCAGAGATACTGTGCTTGTACTGGAGAAACCCTTCAGTGATACACGGCTTTGAGGATATTGCAAGATTAATTTATTTTGATGCAAAGGGGCAACATGGCGTCTGCTCTTAGGAAAACCGCATAGCTTGTTGTCTTCACAATAGAAACATATGTGCCTTGAGCTGTCCTGTCACTACAATCTAAATGTCTCCCTTCTTCTTGCAGACACCCCGCTTTCTCTCGCTGCACAACTGGACAATTCTGTTGAAGTGATAAAAGCTCTCCGTAACGGTGGCGCTCATCTTGACTTCCGGAGCAAGGATGGAATGACGCCACTGCACAAAGCTGCCCGAGCAAAAACACAAACAGCCCTTGTGGTAGGTCCTCTGCTCTATTGCTCTATTCAATCCGGAGATTCTTATAGTATATCTATAGGCTTAAATGTAAATTTTTATATTCAGAATTCCGCTGCCTTCCTTCTAGCTCTCAGGTTGCAGTAGTTCACATTTGATTGCATCCCCTTCCTATTTCAATGTCTGTAAAGAGCATGCTCTGCTGATCTGCATTGCGAGAGATGTAGTGTTTATACCTGGCGCTGCCCAGTAATAACATGAGAGAAAAAAATCTTGCAGTAATTTGCACTTCACCTGTGTACATTGTGTAATAGAATTTCAGCCTATAAGTAGCACCCATCCATTTCCACGATATGTGTTTGAAAACGCTCCCATGTGCTCAGTATTCATTGAAATTTAAGTAAACCCAAGCTCTCCTAATGTAAATGTGGAAGGTTCAGAAGAAAATGTATTTGTGCTCATTCACATATGTCTGTGGGTAAGGCTCAGTCTTCACTGGCTTTTAATTTAAAGCTTGGAGGGAAACTGATGGCACAACTGTTAGGGCCTGTTCACATCACCGTTCATTTCCGTTCCGGGGTTCCGTCGGAGGGTTCCGTCGGGTGAACCCCGCAACGGAAAGTGAAAGTGACAGCTTCCGTTTCAGTCACCATTGATCTCAATGGTGACGGAAACATCGCTAATTCTTTCCGTTCGTCACCATTCCGTCTGGTTTCCGGTTTTCCGACGGAATCAATAACGCAGTCGACTACGCTATTGATTCCGGCGGAAAAGCGGAAACCAGCCGGAATGGTGACGAACGGAAAGCATTAGTGATGTTTCCGTCACCATTGAGATCAATGGTGACTGAAACGGAAGCTGTCACTTTCACTTTCCGTTGCGGAGTTCACCTGACGGAACCCTCCGACGGAACCCCGACACGGAAATGAACGGTGATGTGAACAGGCCCTTACCATTGTTTTCAGTGGGAATCAGTTGTGCTATTTTTACTGCCAAATTTTCTAGGATAAGGCATCAATGTCCAATCAGCGGGGTCCATTTGCTGTGACTTGTGTCAATCTCTAGAATGAAGTGACAGCAGTGCTAAAAGTCCTGTGCTACTTTGTCTCCTGTCAACTTTGCTTGACATTCTCTCTAGGCCACATGGTAAGCCCATTATAGTCAATGGGCGACGACACAGCCTCGAAGAAAGGGGCGAGCAGAGGCTGCAGACCGCTTTCCTAATGCTGCTGATACAGCAGTCAAACCACAGCCAATCCGACATTGGTGGCATATCCTAAGACTATGGTATACTGTCTGATGAGGCAACCGCTTTAACATTATGTCCCTTCATTTAGGACCACAAGGCCAATATCCTGCTGGGGGAGGGAACTGATCCTCACGCCTGATACATGAATGAGCCCTTATAGGTATCACCACATCAGTTAAGCTAATTAGTGCTATTGCCCTGGGTCACAGACGTTGGTATATTTTGAGCTGTCTCAATAGCTTATAATAAGCTGTTTACTTTATTTTTGAAAACTTGACATTTGCGTTACAGGCACTTTGGAAAACTTATTTCTAAAGGTCTCTATAAATATTTCAGTTAACATTTCACAACTACAGTAACTTTTCTTCAGGATATCACCACTCTTACCTATGACGGAGGATATGTGATTAGGAGGCGGGGTGGTGGGGTGTCTTATGTTTCTACTAAAGAGGTGAGAGGATAGAAGTGACTGGACGTCTTGAACTCTTATTTTTAGGAGCTGTTGTGCATTATAGGCTCTGCTTGGGTCAGAGTTTTATCCACAAACATGAATTTATTTATTTTTTTTACAAAATGTTACGCTTTGATACAAAATTGCATGAAGGTGTAAAGGGAAGTGTCCCTTTTAATATAGAAAGATATATACGTGTCCCATGAGCCAGAGCTGTAGAAACAGCCCTGATCATGGAGAATTGCTTTAGGCAAAACCGGACAGGACAATTAGACATCGTCTTGTCCAGGAAGACAGGAGAGTTTGCCTTTGACTCTCCTGCCTCCCTACTCAGCGGGGGCCTGGAGACACGCTGTCTCCCCCACCCTCCACGCGCTCATGACCCGGCCGGTGACGTCATATCATCACGCCGACCCATGTGAGCCGGGCGTAAGCTGTACTATTGTGCCTGCGCCTGGCTTAGGAACGAGCCCACCGGCGGGTTTTTAATAGCCCTGCGCCGGTGCGTTCGCTCTATCTGTTCCTGCTCGCCCACACCAACGGACCTCCTCTCTTGCTCCCTCCTGATCCATCACCGCTCCACCAACGCCTTAGCATCACCCCCATCTCCACGTGTAGCAGCAGCTACACTAAACCCTTTCCCCCTATACAACGACCATTTTTCCCCTGATTAACCCTCACCTCCGCTAGACAACGAGCTAGCTTATTTACCCCATCCCGTATACAGCAAGCACCATCCCCTGGTTAACCCTTTCCTGCACTCCCCTGGTTAACCCTTTACACTACATACACATCCCCTGGTAACACTTTCCTTCACTACAACCTGCATATTCCCCTGGTATTTAACCCTTTACGTCCCTTGTCTCTATTTACCCCAACCGTACAAAAGTTAACCATATAGTTACAGGGACAGTTAGAGCTAGGTGAGAATGGGACATACATAGTGTGTGCGCATTGTAACCTGTATATGTATGTTTGGATAAGTGGGCGGTGTTAGTATAGTACGGTTGATATCTTATTAATAATACTGTGCCGCGTGTAGTGTCAGTATATTCAATACATATTAAGTTATTATGTGTATTGAGGTGTACTGATACTATACAGTGAATATATTTACTGTGTTGTGTATTTTGTGTTTTATATCTTAGTGTGATTTGTATTCGTAATAAACCTTTTGTTTACTATGCAATTGTGTCGTGAATCACCGAAGCACTTAGATAAGTATTAAACAAGAGAAAAGGTAGGGAAACTAGGCATAACCCTAGTGACCCTAATAAAGGAAGGTAGTAATAGTGGGTGACACTAGCCAGTGAACCCCACATTAATTATCAGCCCTTTTACAGAAGGCGCCCATGAGTGTAAAGTGTTGGGTGGCGTTTTCACAATGTGCCTAGGTGTCTACTTTCTGAAAATATATGGGTAAGGGGGAAGGTATATGTTGTTTATGTATGTTAAAAGTATGAAAATTGTCCTGGCAGCAAAGGGTTAAATGTTATGTACGGTTTTTCAATACAAAAATAAAAACAAATCACTCATTTTATGTCTTTGGCCACTATTAGAAAATATAGGCCGATGTACTGCAGGAGAGCGTGAGCAAGGAGAGACGTTACATGTGAACCATTTTTTCATTTTATGCAGTTTGTATAAACCACCAGATTATTGCCCAGTTTAGAAAATTAATTTCCATACACGCTAATAGGAAATTCTTAGTTATTGGAAGAAGGTCATCTGATCGGGATCCTCATCTCTTGGTAAGATTGAAGAGCAGTTACAAAGAGCATTTCTCGCTCTGGAGGACCTGTCCTGCATTACACAGATAGATGTTGATTTGAATAGGCACTGTGTAATGCTTCATTTCTCCTGTGGTGGCGCTGCAGGGAAATTGAATGCTTACAGACCAGTTCCACTCACGGATTACAGCTGATCACTGGAGGTCCCAGCAGGGGGACTCTTTTTGTCAAGGGGTTTTTCTAACAAGTAGGCATTGTCCAAATTGGTGAAACTTTTAACGACCTAGTGCAATGGCACAGATGTTAATTAAACAAATGTATACAGTGAAATGCTCACATGTTCCTAAACCTATTTTATCTGAACTAAGAGAAACAATACCCCTCCTCATTAATGTCACATTGTGTAAATGTCAGGAAAGCATAAGAACCCACAATCTACATAATTAAAGAGATGCATAATTGCACATTATTACATAAGGGTATGTTCGCATCAACCATAGCTTCCGTTGCAGTTGTTTCGTTCCGTAAAGTTTTGTTTTTTTCACGGAAACAATAGCGTTTTCGACTACGCTATTGTTTCCGCTAAAAAAACGGAAACTTTACGGAATGGAAACCAACTGCAATGGAAAAATTACCATTGAAGTTAATTGCAATGCAAACGGAAGCTATGGTTTCCGTTCATCGGTTCCTCCGACGGAAAGGTCAACTTGAACGGAAACCGACGCTGATGTGAACGTAGCCTAAGCGATTACTTGGGATTAGACTGTTGTGTCTTTAATTCAGGGACTTTATAAAATCCTATAAATATTTTCTAAGCATTACACAAGTAAAACAAACCCTATTCTAATGATTCACTGACACAGGAGACACATTTAGCAAAGAGAATCTAGTACACACACCGCAATAATCAACTTCTATTAATTGTCTGTTATTATGCTAGTGCATAAAGGAATAATCAAAATATCTATTTAATTGTCAGCTCTTGAAAGCCGTGAATTGCTGCGTTCAATAAATATGCATTTAATGCTTGAAACATACACGAGTCACCCCCCCCCATATTCCCAGAGCAGGAAAACATCACCGGAAAAAAGAAGATATGGTAGTCTATAAAACTTCTGCTCCGGGAGGATTGGTAGTCTAAAATTGAAGTGTCAACAATGGGACAGATTTACGTAGCCATACACGCCAGAACTCTGGCACAAGTTGCGTCAAGAAATTGGAGTACATGGTGTGTGCCAAATTTAATATGTGCTTTAGACAACTTTTGCACCATCCTCGAAAGTTTTGAAGTGTCTAGAAATGGGTCTTGGCTAAGCAAAGTCATAAGAGCCAGATTTATTAACGTTTGCGCCATATTTTTTTTAGTGCAAAATATTGATGTCAAGTTTACCAGCCAAGAGGCAGTGTAAGGAAGAGAAAAGCGTCTAACATTTCTAGAAAGATACCTAAAGTTAATTATACATCGTGCGTCGGAGTTATATATTTAAAGCAGAAAATTACCACAGCACTGGACCACAAGTGGGTGCACGCCTCAATAGGACCGGATCCGTGGTCCCCAATATCAGATAGACAAAATAGACGAGGAGACAGCACTTCCAAAATATGTCAGCTTTATAATCACCCGTGCGACGTTTCAGTCCAGCAGGACTTTTCTCAAGCATCGTAGAACGTAGAACGTAGCCTAAGCGATTACTTGGGATTAGACTGTTGTGTCTTTAATTCAGGGACTTTATAAAATCCTATAAATATTTTCTAAGCATTACACAAGTAAAACAAACCCTATTCTAATGATTCACTGACACAGGAGACACATTTAGCAAAGAGAATCTAGTACACACACCGCAATAATCAACTTCTATTAATTGTCTGTTATTATGCTAGTGCATAAAGGAATAATCAAAATATCTATTTAATTGTCAGCTCTTGAAAGCCGTGAATTGCTGCGTTCAATAAATATGCATTTAATGCTTGAAACATACACGAGTCACCCCCCCCCATATTCCCAGAGCAGGAAAACATCACCGGAAAAAAGAAGATATGGTAGTCTATAAAACTTCTGCTCCGGGAGGATTGGTAGTCTAAAATTGAAGTGTCAACAATGGGACAGATTTACGTAGCCATACACGCCAGAACTCTGGCACAAGTTGCGTCAAGAAATTGGAGTACATGGTGTGTGCCAAATTTAATATGTGCTTTAGACAACTTTTGCACCATCCTCGAAAGTTTTGAAGTGTCTAGAAATGGGTCTTGGCTAAGCAAAGTCATAAGAGCCAGATTTATTAACGTTTGCGCCATATTTTTTTTAGTGCAAAATATTGATGTCAAGTTTACCAGCCAAGAGGCAGTGTAAGGAAGAGAAAAGCGTCTAACATTTCTAGAAAGATACCTAAAGTTAATTATACATCGTGCGTCGGAGTTATATATTTGGCGAAGTTTCTGCACCTCTGGTCTAGTATTAAAATGGCACGTGTGACAGTGATCACTCTTTTTATTCCTAAGTTTGTGCTTGCTTTCAATAAATGGAAATATCCTTGTTTCTATTCAGAGGTTAAAACCTCTAGTACTGCTTATATTTTTATAAAGTTTCTTTGTAGATATCCGTTAAGCCTTGCTGCTCCGTACTATGGAGATTTAGGGATCACATCTGCCGCCATGTGGTGCTCCGTTCAGCACCGTAAGTTTAAAAATATTCACACCTACAACAAGCAAATATTCACACCTACAACAAGCAAATATTCACACCTACAACAAGCAAATATTCACACCTACAACAAGCAAAGCGTCTGAAAGAAAGGCATTCAATGGATTATGCTTTATATTTTGTTTTCTTTCGGATACGTATGGAATCCAAACTGCATTCACCTCCATATGAAATCAGGGGAATATAGACGTACACTTTGAGGTTGTATGGAGCCGTAATACACCCATATGCTTTAGTCCTAAACTGACTGCAATCAAAGATCTTAAAAATGGCAAGAAATTAAAACATATCTTAGCCATGGTGGTTACACCCCTGATGTAGCCATGGTGGTTATACCCCTGGTGTTGCCATGATGTTTACACCCCTGGTGTTGTCATGATAGTTACACCCCTGATGATGCCATGATAGTTACACCCCTGATGATGCCATGGTAGTTACACCCCTGATGATGCCATGGTAGTTACACCCCTGATGATGCCATGGTAGTTACACCCCTGATGTTGCCATGGTAGTTACACCCCTGATGTTGCCATGGTAGTTACACCCCTGATGTTGCCATGGTAGTTACACCCCTGATGTTGCCATTGTAGTTACACCCCTGATGTTGCCATGGTAGTTACACCCCTGATGTTGCCATGGTAGTTACACCCCTGATGTTACCATGGTAGTTACACCACTGATGTTACCATGGTAGTTACACCCCTGATGTTGCCATGGTAGTTACATCCATGATGTTGCCATGGTAGTTACACCCCTGATGTTGCCATGGTAGTTACACCCCTGATGTTACCATGGTAGTTACACCCCTGATGTTACCATGGTAGTTACACCCCTGATGTTGCCATGGTAGTTACATCCATGATGTTGCCATGGTAGTTACACCCCTGATGTTGCCATGGTAGTTACACCCCTGATGTTGCCATGGTAGTTACATCCATGATGTTGCCATGATGTTGCCATGGTAGTTACACCCCTGATGTTGCCATGGTAGTTACACCCCTTATGTTGCCATGGTAGTTAAAATCCTGACGTTACCATGGTAGTTAGACCCCTGATGTTATCATGGTAGTTTCACCCATGCTGTTAGTTTGCCAGAGCTGCATAATATTCCAGTGGGCACCTCTTCCAGATTTAGAAAAGGAAAACTTTCAGTACTCTACCCCTGACTTTGTTCTTCAGAAATCCCACCATTATCTTTCTTCGTTCTAAACTTTAGACGCTGTCTGGAACCTTACCTCTGCAGGGAGGTCTCTCCGCTCGTCTCCGGTCTTCCTTCTAAATCGTTGCATGCCGCATCCTTCTATCTCTACCTATTTACATCTCAGATTAAGATGCATTTCCCTGCTCAAGGGGAAAAACGCCAAATAAATCATTAATATCCCTAAGTAGACTAATTACATTTAACCAAGGAGTTTAAAAAAAAATAAACAAAATGTTTTAAATATATGTTGTGAGTTCTTACTCCGTTGGGGGATCGGACTGGGCCAAGGTTGGAACTTTTGGGTACAGCTACCTTTGTGCTATCAAGCAGACCACGTAGGCTTTTTGTTCAATGTGCTTGTTAGGGTAGCAGACTTTTTCTGCTGCGGATTTGATCGCAAATTTTTGGAGAATGTGTTATAATTATGCTTGGATATGTTTGGATGAGGGGATATCCCAGACAGAGACAGTAGCTAGGTTCTCCTACAATGTGGACCTTAATAACAATCAATACAGCTGTGAGCTCAGGATATAACTGCAGAAACAGGTGTGACATGGGATATTAAACTAATAAATGTAGAAGATTTATTGTACACTCTAAGACACATGGACTGAATAGTTTATATCAGAAATGTTGAGAAATACTTTAAATTGTATTTTTACTGCTTACGTATTGGCATCTAACCAATGTGCTGTCTCCATGGGTCCTCCGCCTTCAATAGTGGTCTGACTTCCAAGCAGGTTTGTTGAGGTATTTGTCAGCTGATCTGGAAGAAAACACTTTCAAGTTTATACAGAGCACAATCGCTCAGATGAACTAAGAACAATAGAAACCACCAAATGTGTCTTGATAAGTAATCACAGTGTTAACCATTGTTTTAGTTATTTTGTGCTGCAATGGGTGCAAAAAAAGGTGCTTCGCGGTCTATGGGTCCTATTACAGGCCCGATATTGACCATAAAAATGAGCGCTGATCAATGAGCAATCTCGTTGATCGATGCTCGTTTGCGTCTTTCACAAGTAGCATTGATTTGTTATGTACAAATGTACATACATTTCCATCATATCGGCAGCACATCTATCTGTTTACACAGCGAGATGTGCTGCCAACAACGATAATATTTCTTGCTGCATAAACGAGCTGATCAGCCAATGTATGAGCGTTTGCTTGTTCATCGGCTGATCGTTTCCCTGTTTACACAGGGCAGTGATCGGGAACAAACGTTCATATGAACGCTCGTTTGACCAATCATTGGCCCGAATAAAAGAGCCTTATGTCATGACTTTGTCTAATCTATCCATCCATCCATCAATTTCTCTCTCATAACATCATAGCCCTCTCATTTTTCATCCATCCATGTATAATATAGTTAGCATTAGACTGCGAGCATTAGCCATCTCTGTGCCTCTCATGTTATCTTTGGCCTGTAATGAGGCTAGTTTTCCATTTCTGACCCTCAGGTTACTTGCTGTGTCACTGAACATTCTCAAACTGTTTCTCATCTCTGAGAATCAGGTGCCCCTCCAGGGTTTCTCATGGCCTGAATTTAATTCCATATATTTGCGCTCTTTACTGGGTCACCTGTCTTGAAATCTTCCATTAGCTTCAATGTTACGGGCAATATTCTGCATTTCAATGTTCTCTTCTCTGAATGCACCTGGTAAAAAGAACTGCAAATTGCAAATTACTTGGGCTCTGTGCTCTTATCAAGCACATTATATGGCAGATCAGAATGTCTATGTTGAACTGATTAGGGTCACTAAATGGATTTACTGTTTCGATGCAATTAGATCCTACGGTTAAGAAACTGCAACTCAGAGCTGAATAATTCCGAATTTATCTCCTAACTGAAATAGACCACTCTTCTGTACTGACATTTCTGTTCGTATTATTCAGTCATGTTGTCGACATCTGCGTAAATATAAAATTATATATATATATATATATATATATATATAAAATCATATAGTATAGAAGATCAAGGGAGCCTTGTATAAATGTTTGCTATGCTGATGTAATAATTTTTTTATGTGTTTTCGTTCCTGTGGTCTGAGTGCATGTAATTGAATACTCTGCACAATTAGACCTCAACCATGGCCGAATTATGGATATGTATTGCATAAACTACTATGGGCCCATATTGTGCCACCAGTTTCAAATGGAGGCACACCAAGTTTTTGGGTTTTTGCTTCTAGTGGAGAAAAGGGTGCCTTACTTAGGCACCATACGACGGAGCACAGATTGTCTACGGCTCTATACCCAAAAACGTAGGGACTCTGTGTGCCACTATATTAATACTGTTTTAGCCAATATCTATCTATAGTGCTGATTCGTGGTTAGTTCATCATTTATTATATCCCATCGTTTGCAGACTCTGTTGGAGTTGGGAGCTTCCTCAGACTACAAGGACAGCCGTGGACTAACCCCCCTATACCACACCGCGATGGTGGGTGGAGACCCCTACTGCTGTGAACTCTTGCTGCACGAGCATGCCGCAGTTGGATGCAAAGATGAGAATGGCTGGCATGAGATCCACCAGGTGAGGAACTATGTTCTCTTTTGTATTTCTTTTTTTATAAATAGCAGCAAAGTATTCTTTAAGTTACTGTTAAAGACTTAGTCATGTATTATTAATACAGACCTCCTAAACACACTATTTTTTTATAAGATTCTCCTGCAAAAGGGACCTTGTATGTTGTGGGGCTTATGCAAATGAGCCCCAAAATGGGCGCTTCTGAGAGGTTTTGCGTTCCCATGCGGATCGGGGGCGGGGCCTAAAATGTTCTACAAATGGGTGTTCATATTTTGGGAGGTATGTTAATGGTGGCAAAGCTCCAACTTTTTCTAACACCAGCCACAACACCTTTATACTACATAGAAAATTATTAAAGAGGATCTCTGGGATACACCCCTATTGAGGCTTCTTTGTCTCAGTATATGTGTAGTATACATGTACGAGTTACCTAATGATCTTTAATTGACCCTAGTGTGTATGCAGTGGCGAATTAAGTAGACCATAGGACCTGGGCTGTCACCCAAACTTGGGCCCCCCTTCGCCGCCGCCCAGCTACGCCCTAACTATTGTTAACACTACTTTTTTATGCAAGCATTAACAAATAGTTGTTACAATTCTCCTTGTCAAAGGGCTGTGTCCCTACAGACTGACAGTCTCCAACCATCGCTGACCGTATCACACTGTGCAGGGAGACATCCTCCTGACAAGGGGAATGGTAACACGCATTTGTCTATCAGTCCTGGACTGCACAAAGACTTGTTGTGAAATACAAGCATTTCCTATAATAAACATGTCAGGAGAGGAGACAGATCCTCTATAAATCCAGTGACTCACAGGTGACGTTTTCTCACATTCTAGTCGTTTTTTCTTCTTTTCTTCTCCATCCGGTCCAGACTTCATGACGACGTCTCCCGGCCATGACCCATTTCTGCAGAATTTGCCGCTCCGATGTCTTCGGCTCCTCACTTTTCCAACATTTCCACACCTATAAACGAAGATAAAATTCTCATGGTGCCACACACTGTGCCCCTAAATATAATCATACCAAACACTGTGCCCCTGAATATAATTGTGTCAAACTCTGTAAAGCACCACACACAGTGGCCCCTGTAGATAGCGCCACACACAGGCCCCTGTAGATAGCGCCACACACCGGCCCCTGTAGATAGCGCCACACACCGGCCCCTGTAGATAGCGCCACACACGCCCCCTGTAGATAGCATCACACACAGCCCCCTGTAGATAGCGTCACACACAGCCCCCTGTAGATAGCGTCACACACAGCCCCCTGTAGATAGCGTCACACACAGTCCCCTGTAGATAGCGTCACACACAGTCCCCTGTAGATAGCGTCACACACAGCCCCCTGTAGATAGCGTCACACACAGCCCCCTGTAAATAGCGCCACGCAGACCCCCTGTAGAAATTGACACACACAGCCATCCTGTAGATGCGCCACCCCTCTGTAGTTAGTGCCATACTTACCTGTCCCCATTCCAGCACTGTCCTATTCTCCGATGATGCAGGCCTGGTCTCTTCTGACCAGTTAGCATCCAGTGGAACGAAGCAAGCGGCACGATGACGTCATCGCGTCACCTGCATAAAAAAATAAATCCGGATGGTGGGCAAGGGAACCGACAATCTCTGTACTTCGCTATAGAAAAAGTTGATGCTTTATAAGCGGCAGGAAATAAAGTGACACTATCAAAAACTACTAGTCACATCTCCCACTGAAATTTGCAATAGGCTCTGCAGGAGTGGCTTTGGGTGTTGTAAATTCGCAGCGGCATCCAGTCCCAGTTTTTGAAATACGTAAAGGGCTTGTCATTTCACCCTTGACTAGACCGTGGTAGCGCTATATAGCAAGAGACCCTTTTTAACGTCTGGTGCATACAGATGAGGCTAAAGACTGATACTTTTTCCATTTTGCATTTGTTGTCAGAAATGCATTGTGTGCAGTACTGGATCTATCTTTGTTATTCTCTAGTGGCAAATGGATATCTATATGTTTTCCCATTCTTTCTGCCATTACTATTGGAGAAAATAAAACAGACTTGTGCCTGCATATCCCGGCCCATAAATCTGCATGCTGGGCTTTTACTATGGCAGATATATATGAGTATTATCAGCTGATATTATTTGTTTTGTGGTAGACATGACATTACTATTGATGTAGGGGCTTTTAATATGCCAATGTTATGTATATGGCACAAGATTTATTTCTAAACTCATCTATTTATGGATTCATCTACATAGCATATCATGGTTTGCACCAGGATTTATGTTCAGGCTGCAGAGACTATTACATATTGGCTATTACTGTCAGTTCCAGCGAGGAGGCATAGGCGAGCAAGTTAAGTCACTTTAATGGACATGGCGATAATTTCTCTTGCGTTATAACATAATTTATTCTTAATTAAATACTTCGGCTTCTCAGCCCTGGCCCTGTAAAGAAGGAATACACTGCTAATGGGATCATTTTCTCTCCATGTCCTGCCAAGTCCTCCGCCTGCTCTCGCCATCCACGTCCATTAACGCAGATACTCCATGTGAAACTAATAGTGCTCAATATACCCACAGCTACAATGTGCCGACTGCCATTTTACATGCTGGCACGTTATCACAACCGGAGTAATGAGGGAAAGACAATTTCTAACAGAATTGTACTGAATGGCGGGAATAGTGTATCCCGCTCTAGATTGCTGAACTGGAAGACACAACAATCTGCTGCTGTTATAAATTCACCCATTAAAATGCATCTGTATATAAATGTCATAAATGAATGAGTTAATTAAAAATAAAATGTATATATATTAGGTCAAATAGACCTGCTAGGGTCTCCTCTCTATTAACGAGAGCGGAGAGACACCACGAGGAGGGGCTCCCGCTTTGTATCGGACTAGGTGCGACCATGTATTACGTGCCCACCAATTCTGATCACCGAGGCGCCTGAAAAGGGAAATCCAGGTGTGACAACACTTATGTAAATGTTCAACCTTCTATTTTGCTTCGTGTTTCAATTCCTCACATTTTCAAGATCTCTGCTTGCTGTCAGCGAATGGGAATGTTCTTACATCCAGACGCATAAATTCGGTATAGAAAAAAGGTTGCGAAATGTGGTTGTGTTTTCTTTTCTTTTTCTTCCGTTGCTTTTTTTCAATCCGTGAAAGAGTCTGCAAGTGGATTTCAATAAAAATGAATGGGTATGCATAAACCTATATTCCAAAGATGCGTTCACCTTGCATTGGTTTCTGCAACCTTCCTAATATTATTTTTATGACCTATGCTGCACCACTAGTTTAACCGCATGTTGGAAAAAGGAGGGTCAGCCCACTAGCACCCGGCTTATTGAAAGGAAGCACGTCAGAAAAGTCTCAAAGTTAAAATATCCGCATTCATGACCGCTGCAAAACAACTGCACTAAATTACCGTAATAAAAAAAAAATGCACTGCAAAACCGCACATATTTTAGACAAACTTACTAGCAGTTTTCCGAAGCTTTTATAAATGGGGAAGAAAGGCGTTCGTGATTATGGCTGCGGTTGGCCACGGGCAGTCATCCGCATTTGCGGGCCGTGCTCCCATTATAAAGTATGGGAGCACGTCCGTAAAATCAAAAAATTGGACATGTCCTATTTTTTGCAGAGCATTTCTACGGCCCGGATACTTTCCCGTAAATATACGGGAAGGTGTCCGTGGGCAATAGAAATGAATGGGTCCGTACTTTGATCAGCAATTACGGTCCATAATTGCAGATCAAAATTACAGCTGTGTGCATGGGGCCTAAGACTCTGTTCACATCTGGGTCATGATTTCCGTTTATAACAGAAAACAAGATACAGTACTGGATCTGCCATACAGTGGATACCACCTACGTCCAAAAGACCCTGTTGACTTATAATGGGATCTGCCGGGTTCCGTTGTGGAGTGGGTAGTTTTTAAAGGAGGAATAGCACTGCATACAGCGCTATTCTTCCTATAAAATCTGAAGACATTTGCAATGGAGTTTCCAGCGCAAATGTTAACACAACGTAAGCCCTTGGCACTCGTGCGGTCAGGGATATCTCCAGTTGTCCAATAACATGGAGGTGTATATAGATGCCCTTATTCTGAACTTATTTCACGGTTGTTCTGTTTTTCATTTTGCTAATTGGTTAGGGTTGAACATAAATAATAGAATATTTGGATAATGCATCAGGAAACTCACTACAATGTGCAGTAAGAGGCAAGGCTCAAGTGTTTCTGAAGCCTCCTTATGTTAGTCTATGAATGAAGAGCGCTCCGTCCCTGCTGTTCAGTGCATTCGGCATCTATGGTTGGGCATTTAAAGCCGTCTGTACCGTTCTGCATCTGCATGAAACATTCATACTGCTGTGCAACTTGTCTTACCACGCTGAGCTTGTGATAGAGACAGTGATCACACTGACTGACTTTCTCCTCGTAAATAATGAACTAGGAGCCAGTTCGATGAATATCCACGGCTCCTTACATTGGGGCTGTGGCAGCCTCTACTGGTGCAGATGTCTCACAGCAACACGTCCATAAACTCTCTAGACATCTATAAATATTATTCACTTCAAAGCAAAATCAATGACAAACAATTTTGTGACCGTCGTCAAGGACCACCATAGCAAAAACCAATCGGGTTAAAATACTGAAAGCCAAATACCCATAAATGCATTGATCGTGACAATTAACATGTGAACAGTTAATAAAGGACAATAACCAGTGACCGGTTAATATGCACTCGCCGCCTTCACCGATTCATCAGGATTGAATGTAGTCTTGATAGTGGGAATCATTTAAAAGGACAGTTATGGTTTCCATGTCCTGTATCCAAGTGTATGGGTAATAAAATCACTACTATGTCCATACAACTAGTGGTGAGGCTAACATATGAACTATCCCTATCGCACATCCCTAATCTCTCCCCTATGGTTTTTATACTAATCAGACCCTACCCTGTTCCTTACGTTAGTCTACCTTTTCTAGTCTATTTTGCAGGTGAAGAGTCTATTCATCTTGTGATTGTTAGGGTAGCATTTTTATAGGGGGCAGTATTGTGATTAAAGGAAAGTTTTATAAAGAGGGGTTTCCCCACCATTAAATGTCATACTCATTGTATAGATTATAAAAAATGAACAATGGTTGTCATTTACATGTTTGTTTTTTTTAAAACTATCCAGTGAACAGTTATGACATTTATTTACATAGTATGGTGCTACCTGCTGTTAAAAGTGTATAGCAATGTGCATGTCGTCCTTCAAACCAGGCCTCTGCATTGTGGTCCTCTGTTCACTGCAGGGCATCAAATAGAAAAAGCGTTCTTCCCTGCTTGTCAGGGAAGGAGCAGATCCTCTGCAGTAGCAGGGCAGCATAGCTGAGGAGACTCCCTCTTCTCAACTTGTAAAACTCTGTATCTTGATAGCAGATATGAACCCTGCACATGCCCAGTTGTATCCTGACTGCAGATATTAACCCTGCACATGCCCATTCAGTCTTTATAGTTTTATTTTATTGTACTTTAACCCCTTCCCTCTTTAGCCACTTTTGACCTTCCTGACCGAGCCTCATTTTTCAAATCTGACATGTGTCACTTTATGTGGTAATAACTCCGGAATGCTTTCACCTATCCAAGCGATTCTGAGATTGTTTTCTCGTGACACATTGGACTTTATGTTACTGGCAAAATTTGCTCGATATGTTCAGTATTTAATTGTGAAAAACACCAAAATGTAGCGAAAAATTGCAAAAATTAGCATTTTTCTCAATTTAAATGTATCTGCTTGTAAGACAGGCAGTTATACCACCCAAAATTGTTTCTAATTAACATCACACATATGTCTACTTTAGATTGGCATCGTTTTTTGAACATCCTTTTATTTTTCTATGACCTCACAAGGCTTAGAACTTTAGCAGCAATTTCTCACATTTTCAAGAAAATTTCAAAAGGCCATTTTTACAGGGGCCAGTTCAGTTGTGAAGTGGCTTTGAGGGCCTTATATATTAGAAACCCCCAAAAAGTCACCCCATTTTAAAAACTTCACCCCTCAAAGTATTCAAAACAGCATTTAGAAAATGTCTTAACCCTTTACACATGTCACAGGAATTAAAGCAATGTAGAGGTGAATTTTACAAATTTCATATTTTTTTGCAGAAATAAATTTTTAGTACAATTTTTTTTATAACACAGAAGGTTTTACCAGAGAAATGCAACTCAATATTTGTTGCCCAGTTTCTGCAGTTTTAGGAAATATCCCACATGTGGCCGTAGCGTGCTACTGGAATGAAGCACCGGCCTCAGAAGCAAAGGAGCACCTGGTGGATTTTGGGGCCTTATTTTTGTTAGAATAAATTTTAGGCACCATGTCAGGTTTGAAGGGCTCTTGCGGTGCCAAAACAGTCAAAATCCCCCAAAAGTGACCCCATCTGGGAAACTACACACCTCAAGGAAATTATCTAGGGGTACAGTGAGCATTTTGACCGCACAGCTTTTTTACAGAAATTATTAGAAGTAGGCCGTGAAAATTAAAATCAACATTTCTTCAAAGAAAATGTAGGTTTAGCGATTTTTTTTCTCATTTTCACAAAGACTAAAGGAGAAAAAGCACCGTAAAATTTGTAAAGCAATTTCTCCCAAGTAAAACAATACCCCACATGTGGTAATAACCGGTTGTTTGGAGACACGGCGAGGCTGAGAAGGGAAAGAGCGCTATTTGGCTTTTGGAGCTCAAGTTTAGCAGGAATGGTTTGTGGAGGCCATGTCACATTTACAAAGCCCCTGAGGGGACAAAACAGTGGAAACCCCCCACAAGTGACCCCATTTCGGAAACTACGCCCATTGAGGAAATTATCTAGGGGTATAGTGAGCGTTTTGACCCAACAGGTTTTTTGCATAAATTATTGGAAATAGTCCCTGAAAATTACAATCTAAATTTTTTCAAAGAAAATGTAGGTTTAGCTAATTTTTTCTCATTTCCACAAGGACTGAAGGAGAAAAAGCACCGTAAAAGTTGTAAACCAATCTCTCCCGAGTAAAACAATGCCCCACATGTGGTAATAAACGGTTGTTTGGAGACACGGCAGGGCTGAGAAGGGAAAGAGCGATATTTGGCTTTTGGAGCTCAAGTTTAGCAGGAATGGTTTGCGGAGGCCAGGTCACATTTACGAAGTCCCTGAGGAGACAAAACAGTGGAAACCCCCCACAAGTGACCCCATTTTGGAGACTACACCCATTGAGGAAATTATCTAGGGGTATAGTGAGCTCTTTGACCCCACAGGTTTTTTGCAGAAATTATTGGAAGTAGGCCCTGAAAATAAAAATCAACATTTTTTCAAAGAAAATGTAGGTTTAGCTTATTTTTACTCATTTCCACAAGGACTGAAGGAGAAAAAGCACCACAAAATTTGTAAAGCAATTTCTCCCGAGTAAAACAATGCCCCACATGTGGTAATAAACGGCTGTTTGGAGACACGGCTTGGCTTAGAAGGGAAAGAGCGCTATTTGGCTTTTGGAGATCACATTGAGCAGGAATGGTTTGCGGCGGCCATGTCACATTTGCAAAGCCCCTGAGGGGAAAAAACAATGAAAACGCCCAAAAAGGGACTCCATTTAGGAAACTACACCTCTTGAGGAATTCATCTAGGGGCGTAGTGAGCATTTTGACCCCACAGATGTTTCATAGAATTTATTAGAATTGGGCAGTGAAAATAAAAACAATCCTTTTTCTTCAATAAGACGTAGCTTTAGCGCAAATTTTTTCATTTTCGCAACAAATAAAGGAAAAAAAGAACCCAATATTTGTAAAGCAATTTCTACCGAGTACGGCAATACCCCATATGTGGTCATAAACTGCTGTTTGGGCACACGGCAGGGCTCAGAAGGGAAGGACCGCCATTTGGAGTGCAGATGTTTCTGGATTGGTTTCTGGGCGCCTGTGGGCCCAAAACAGTGGAAACCCCCCAGAAGTGACCCCATTTTGGAAACTACACCCCTCAATGCTTTTACCTACGGGTGTAGTGAGCATGTTAACCCTGCAGGTGTTTTGTAGAAATTAGTGTGAACTCGATGTTGCAGAGTGAAAATGGGATTTTTTCCACAGATATGTGGACAATATGTGGTGCCCAGCTTGTGCCACCATAACGAGACAGCTCTCTAATTATTATGCTGGGTTTCCTGGTTTTAGAAACACCCTACTTGTGGCCCTAATCTCTTGCCTGGACAGTCGACCAGGCTCAGGAGTGAAAGCGTACCATGTAAAATTGAGGCCTAATTTGGCGATTTACAAAGTATTGGTTCACAACTGCAGAGGCTCAGATGTGAAATAATAAAAATAAACCCCTGGAAAGTGACCCCACTATGGAAACTGCACCCCTCAAGGCATTTATTAAGGGGTGTAGTGAGCATTTTCACCCCACAGATCTTTTCCATAAATGAATGCGCTGTGGATGGTGCAAATTAAACATTTATATTTTTCCCTAGATATGCCATTCAGTGGCAAATATGTCGTGCCCAGCTTATGCCACTGGAGACACACACCCCAAAAATTGCTAAAAGGGTTCTCCCGGGTATGACGATGCCATATATGTGGAAGGAAACTGCTGTTTGGGCACGCTGTAGGGTTCAGATGGGAGGAAACGCCATTTGGCTTTTGGAGCGTGGATTTTGCTTGGTAGTAGTTTTGTTTGGAGTCTTACTGGTGTTTCCGTTTATAATGTAGGGCATATGTAAGCCGGGCGGAGTATATAAGGGGCATAGTCAGGTGGTATAATAACGGGGTAAAAAAAAACAATAAAATAATCCATAGATGTGTGTTACGCTGTGAAGCAATCCTTTCCGCACAGGCCGGTGTCGCACTGATAAATGGTGTCATTTCTTATCCCCCTTTTGGTCCACATTCCGCGCCTTTGTAGTTTGGGAAATTTTGCTGTGAAGTGTTGTCCTGGTATAATACGGGCACCGTCGCTTCCAGCGGATATGTTTGGGCCCTCCCTTTCCTGGTTCCCTAATTTTAGGTCCTTGAAAAATCGCCTCTTCAAACAGAAGAAATGTTCCCCTCGGGCACAACTGCATATTTTTTTATTTCCTGACTTATTGGAGCCATAACTAATTTTATTTTTCATAGACGTAGCGGTATGAGGGCTGGTTTGTTGCGGGACGAGCTGTAGTCATTATTGGTACCATTTTGGGGTACATGCGACTTTTTGATCACCTTTTATCCTATTTTTTGGGATGCCAGGTAAACAAAAAAATGCAATTCTGGCACAGCTTTTTTTCGTTTTTTTTATACAGCGTTCACCATGCGTTATAAATTACATGTTAACTTTATTCTGCGGGTCCGTACGATTCCGGCGATACCTAATTTATAGAACTTTTTATGTTTTACAACTTTTTGCACAATAAAATTACTTTTGTAAAAAGAATGTATTTTTTCTGTCGCCAAGTTGTGAGAACCATAACTTTTTAATTTTTTTGTCGACGGAGGTGTATGAGGGCTTGTTTTTTGCGGGACGAGCTATAGTTTTTATAGGTACCATTTTTGGATACGTGCGACTTTTTGATCACTTTTTATTCTAATATTTGTAGGGCAAAGTGACCAAAAAACAGAAACTCTGGTAACGTTTTTTACGGTTTTTTTTACGCTGTTCACCGCGTGCAATAAATAATATAATATTTTGATACCTCCGGTCGTTACGGTCGTGGCGATACCAAATACATATGGTTTATTATTATTTTTCAATAATAAAGGACTTGATAAGAGTAAAAGGGGGATTGTGTTTTATTTGATACTTGAAACTTTTACTGTTTTCAAACTTTTATTTTGTGCACTTTTTTTTACACTTTTTTATACTTTTTTTACACTTTTTCTCAAGTCCCACTAGGGGACTTGAAGTTCCAACGGTCAGATTTTTTTTTTTCTAATACATTGCACTACCTATGTAGTGCAATGTATTAGATCTGTCAGTCATTCACTGACAGCAAGCCGATTAGGCTTCGCCTCCCGGCGGGGCCTAAATCGGCTTCCGTAATGGCAGAGCAGGAGACCATTGTGTCTCCTGTTGCCATAACAGCAGTCGCCAGTCCCGATTGCCTGTCAGGGCTGGCGATCTGCTAGTAACCGCTACGATGCAGCAATCGCTTTCGATTGCTGCATCGAAGGGGTTAATGGCAGGGATCGGAGCTAGCTCCGGTTCCTGCCGTTACAGGTGGATGTCAGCTGTACAGTACAGCTGACCTCCACCGCTGATGACGCCGGATCAGCTCCTGACCCGGCGCCATCTTGCCGACAGCTACGGAAGCCGATCAGGCTCCGCCGCCGGGCGGATCTTGACCGGCTTCGGTGCTAGGCAGACCGGGAGGCCAGTATTAGGCCTCCCGTTGCCATTGCAGCCACCGGAACCCCGGCAATTTCATTACTGGGGTTCCGATGAGCTGCAAACACCTTAAGTGCAGCGATCGCGTTTGAGCGCTGCACTTAAGGGGTTAATGGCGGGGATCGAAGCTAATTTCGGTCCCCGCCGTTACAGCCGGATGTCAGCTGTAAGATACAGCTGAGATCCGGTGATGATGGGACCGGCTCAGCTTCTGAGCCGGTCCCAAACATTTGGCGTACATGTACGGCAAGATGCGGGAAGTCACTACTTTCCATGACGTACATGTACGGCAAATGTCGGGAAGGGGTTAATTGGTTTCTATGGGAGTGCATACTGGGAATGTTACACAGCATATACCTTCACTAGTCTGGATCCCATGTTACCTATCTGCAGGTAAAGTAAGAAGGGACTATATTGTCAGCTGCCAGAGAGGAAAGGAGACTTATTCTGCTCAGTGCCCCTGCCCCAGCAGCACAGATTAACAGCAGCACCAAGGGGGACACAGGGGAGAAAACAAAAGGTGAGATATGTATTTTATATGCTCGAAACACTACAATTTAGTTTAAGCCCTTAATGCATTGTCATGTACATGACAAGCGTTAAGGAGAAGTATGGAGCGTGCTCCATACTCAGCAGGTGTCGGCTGTGTAATATAACCGGCACCTCACTGCAATGGGCAGAATCAAAGATCACTTTCATTCCGCCCTTTTAACACCTTAGATGCCGCAGTCAATAGCGACCGCAGCATCTAAGCGGTGGAAAGGGCGGTTGAGCCCCTCCGACAGCGTACCGCCCCCACAGTGACATGACCTCGGGGTGCCGAGCTGATGGTGGTCATGACAGCCTGGGAGCCTAATGAATGCCCCCAGGTCTGCCATATTTGTACTCCTATTAAGCGCTTAATAGGAGCCTGTCAAAATAGCGATATACTTTAAAACATTAGTATTGCAGTATATAGTGCAAGCAATTGAACCAGTGATCGCTGGTTCAAGTCCCCTAGGAGGACTAAAAAAAAGTAAAAAACAGTTCGTTTTTTTCAATGTCCAAAAAAACTTAATTCTAAAAGTTAGAAAAAAACAAAAACCCTTTTCCCATTTTATTTCTCTTAAAAAAGAATAATAAAAAAAATTACATAATTGATATCACCGTGTCTGTAAAAGTCCCAACTATCACACTATAATGACATTTAACCAGGACTGTGAACAGTGTAAAAAAAAAAATCTTTTTATTTTTTAAAAGACCAGAATTGCTGTTTTTTGGTCGCCTTCACTATCCCCAAAAAATCACATGTACTCCAAAATCGTACTAATAAAAAGAGAAGAAAAAGAGTCAGTTCACACATTGCATACATATGGCGTATACCTGTGTTATAATACCTGTATTATACTGCGGAAAATCCGCAGCATAATACAGTAGCAGCAAAGTGGATGAAATAAACAAGTCTCATCCACACGCTGCGTAAATACTGAGCGGAAAAAACGCTCAAATTGACCTGCAGTGTAGAATTTTATTCCGCAGCATGCCAGTTGTATTTGCGTAAACGCTGCTTATTTGTTGCGGGTTTTCCCCATTGAATTCAATGGGAGGTAAAATCCTCAACAAATAGCAGCAGGGGCGTAGCTAAAGGCTCATGGGCCCTGGTGCAAGAATTCAGCTTGGGCCGCCCTACCCCTCCCCAACACCACCAGACTCCTGTCTGCGCCTATGCCCAGCTGCCTTGCCCAACAGTTCCCATGGATGCCCCCGCAGTATAATGCCACTATAGCCGCCTCCACTGTATAGTGCCCTCATAGTATAATGCTCCCCATAGCTGCCCCCACACAGTATAATGCCCCCACACAGTATAATGTTCCCCATAGCTGCCCCATAAAATATACTGCTCCCCATAGCTGCCCCACAGTATAATGCCCCCATACAGTATAAGGCCCCCCTTAGCTGCCCCATACATTAAAATGCTCCCTTAGCTACCACCATATCAGTCCCCCTCCCATACCCAGTATAATGCCCCCATATGTGCCTAATAAAAAATAACATAATTACTTACCTATCCCCGTTCCCATGATGGGTGGAGGATCATTCACCTCCGGTCTGTGCTATGAGTGACTCGGCGCAGGCAGGCGCAATGACGTTACAACAGCGAGCCTGCCTGCGCCGAGCCGCTCACGGCAGAGTGAATGCTGGGGCAAGGAGCCGTCACTCTTGCTTCAGCATTCAATTCAACTGTATCTGCATCCTGAGGATGCAGATGCAGTTGGAATTGGGACCAGCGGCGGTCACATGGGATGAAACATCCCAGGAGGCTGACCTAGATGACGTTAGAGGGCCGGCCTCCTGGGATGACGTTTCATCCCATGTGACCGCCACTGCAGCCAATCACAGGCTGCAGCGGTCTCCTGGGATGAAACATCATCCCAGGAGACCTGCTCATCAGTTTTTCGCAGCGGACATTCCAGCCGAAAAACTGCACCACAGTTTGGTGCGATTTTTCGCCCGAAATTCCCTAAGGCCACCGGGGCGGATACCAGATACCGTGGCCGAATACCAAATGAACCGCGGCCCGGTGGTTGGGGATCACTGCCCTAGGGGAACTTATAAAAAATAAGTTAAAAAAAACAAAAAACTGTGAAAGAGTACTTTTAATGTTCAAAACTAAATATTAAAAATTATTTAACAAAAAAACCTTTTCACATTTTTCTCCTAACGTAATGTAAAAAATAAAACTACAATTTACATTACTAGTTTTGCCGCGTTTTTAGTTTGAACTATTCTAATATAATGTTATTTAACCCACCCGGTGATCGCTTTAAAAAAATATATAAATAAAGTGTCATCAAAAAGTCAGATGTATTCCTAAATGGTATTCCTAAAAACTACAGCTTTCTACGCAAAAAATAAGCCATCACACCGCTTAATCAACGGAAAAATAAAAAAGTTATGGCTCTCTGAATATGGCGACACAAATCATATATTTATTTTTTTTACAAAAAGTTTTCTCAGTTTTTTTTCCCACCCCACAAAGATATATATTGGTTTTTTAGTTTGTGAGTAAATTATATAATTCATTAAATAATGCCATTAAAAAAAAAAAAACAAGCCCTCACTATCTCAATGGAAGACTGAATGCAGGCCATCAAAGGCTCAAAACAAGCCTCGCATAGTTCATCGCATTGGGAAACCGCTTTAAAAATTATGATGAGATGGTATAAAACCCCTGCACAAATTTCCAGGTTTAACCCATCCTATTCTCCACTATGTTGGCGTGAAAGGTGGTGAGAGGGGTGATTTCCTTAATACTTGATGGAAGTGCCCGCTGGTATATGATTTTTGGAAGGTGACTTTTTCCTTAATATCTAACGTTACTCTTTGCACAATCCTCCCGTGCCCGGCACTGGCTCTATGCTTCATAGGCATTATGGACATCCCGCAATCCATAAGGACGATTGTGGGACATATATAATAATGGCTGCTAGGATTATAATAGCTAGATCCTGGAAGTCCCCGTCACCTTTGGTTCTTCAAGAACTTACTAATCAGGTGCGCTTGGATTGGCTAATGGAAAAAATTCTGTCAATACGAACCTACCGGTACTCTGCCTTTGCCTCACGTTGGTCTCTATGGTCAGACTTTGTAGACCAACTTCCTGATAATGTTTGCTCATTCTGTTAGTCAGACTATGGCTGGGTTCACACGACCATGTTACGTCCGTAATGTACGGAACGTATTTCGGCCGGAAGACCCGGACCGAAAACACTGCAGGGAGCCGGGCTCCTAGCATCATAGTGATGTACGACGCTAGGAGTCCCTGCCTCTCCGTGGAAATACTGTCCCGTACTGTAATCATGATTACAGTACGGGACAGTTGTCCTGCAGCGAGGCAGGGACTCCTAGCATCGTACATCACGATGATGCTAGGAGCCCGGCTCCCTGCAGTGTGTTCGGTCCGGGTCTTCCGGCCGAATTACGTTCCGTACATTACGGACGTAACATGGTCGTGTGAACCCAGCCTATCTGTTTTGCCATTCAATAGACATGTATAACTTCAACACTCCTTATCTCTTCCGCAGTCACAGTTTATTTTACTGTCTGTTTGTTTGTGTTTTTCCGCTGTAGTTTTGTACTGATGATGTACCTCATAAGGTGTGCACGTGCTAAACCCTTAGTAACAACTTTAAACATTAAAAACACATCATTCTTAAATTGACAAGTAAATTGTGGCATGCGCCACGATTTATTAAAAACACATTAACCATAGGCAATACAGCGCAAGAGGAGCCTGACTTCAATCGCGACACGGCACTCCCTGAGCTGGGGCCCGCCTGCCCCCAGCTCGCATCCTGTAAACAAGGACAGCCGTGCCCCCTGCCACGGCTGTCCCCCCAGGCAGCCGTCGGACCGTCGTCCGGCTTTCGTGACTGCCCAGGCCCAAAACATCCTGGGGACCTGCCGTATAACTAGTGTCCCCCCACGTGCGAGTTCACCCCGCCGTATAACTAGTGGTAACTCGCCGTGGTCCACCACCGAAACCGCTCTTAGGAGGAGTGCAGTGCCACGATCCGCCCTGGCTTTACATCACATCGCATTACATAGCATAACATAACATAGCATAACATAACATTATTTCTAACAAGGGAGGATTGGGTGGGTCTTTTCTTCTCCTGGTAAGTAATGTCTTACCGCTCTGCTTTCTGGACTTATAAACCCTTATCCTGCTCCCCCTCCCCTATCCTCATTACTTATGCGCTCCTATAGTTCTTTCCACTATCACTCCCCTTTCTCCACTTATCTCACAGTGAACAATGAGTTCACCCTCCCCCTCCAGCCATGCTGGTGCCATTGGCCATGTGGCCAGCACCATTTTATATCCCTTGCTTCCTATAACCACCCTCATCAGGGACGCCCTGGCCCACCTTATGCTTCCTCGGGCCTAGTCGTCCCTCGTCCTAAATTTTCCTTTTGGACTAAGGATGCCAGGATTGCTGTAAACTCAAGTTCTTACCTAAAGGGAATGTGTTGCCAGAAAAACATGTATTTTTTTTTTTAAATTAAACATTTAGTGTGTGGGTGATTAAACATTGTTCAAATTTTTTTTATTTTTTTCACGAGTCAGGAAATATTATAAATTAATTCTAATTTATAATATTTCCCATTTCTGGTCACTAGATGGAGCTATTCCCAAAATTGCAGCATTGCAAAATTGGGTAAAAAGCCCTCGCTCTAGTGAGCTCTCAGCATCCCCCCCCTCCTTTATCCTGGCTAGTGCCGGGATAAACGAGGGGTTTGAACGGTGTAACCTCCTACACTGTGTGTCGCCATTTTTTGAGCTAACACACAGTGTAGTAGGTTTACATACAGTAGTAAACACACACAAACACGAACATACATTGAAATCTCTTACCTGCTCCTGCCGCCGCGGCTCCCTCCGGCCCGTCCGCTCCGTCTGCTGCCGCTGGTCCAAGTGCACAAGTCCGGAAGCCGCGACCGGAAGTAGTAATATTACTGTCCGGCCGCGACTTCCGGTCCACAGGAAAATGGCGCCGGACGGCGCCAATTTCAAATTGGACTGTGTGGGAGCGGCGCATGCGCAGTTCCCACACAGACGCCGTACACACAAGTGAATGGGACGGGAGCCGTTCGCAGTCCCTATGGGACTGTGGCTGCCGTATTCCATGTCTGTATGTGTCGTTAATCGACACATACAGAAATGGAACAAAAAATGGCAGCCCCCATAGGGAAGAAAAAGTGTAAAAATAAGAAAAAGTAAAACACAAACACACAAATAAATATAAACGTTTTTAATAAAGCACTAACATCTTTAACATATAAAAAAATAATTTGTGATGACACTGTTCCTTTAAAAATAAAACATTTTATTTAAAAAAACAAAACAAGCCCTCATACGGCTATATCAACGGAAAAATATGGCTTTTGGAAGGCGGGGAGTAAAAAATTAAAATTTAAAAAAAAAAATGTCTTCAGCGCCAAGGGGTTAAGCTTGATATGGAAAATGCATAGACCCTGGAGGAGTAATATAGGGTTTAAATCAGAATCGTATAAAATAAATCCATTATGTCAATGCTCTGTTATATGAAAGAAATGATGAGGTTGTATTTGCATTGCATAGTTTATTTAGTGCCTTTGTTGTCCCACAGGCGTGTCGATATGGCCATTACCAACATCTGGAACACTTACTGTTCTATGGAGCGAACACGGGGGCTCAGAACGCTTCCGGAAACACTGCGCTTCACGTCTGTGCACTCTACAATCAGGTACGTAACCGATATATACTGAATATTCTACTAATGTATGCCGTCATATAACACTAACCTTGATCAAATGCATATGGACTTCTATCATTGACGTGTATACAAGTAACACCTGTACAGTCAGCAATGTGACAAGCATACCAAACAATACTTACCTCAGCTGCTGCAGAACCTCTTTTTGAAGAGGAAAAGAGGAGTTCCCTGTAAGTCGTTGACTAATGTGAAATTCCCCCTTATAAAAAAATCAAAAAGGCCCTGCTGAAGCTTGGGTGTGTGTGTGTAGAAATAATGCCACTTGCTGTCGATTTTTTTTTTGGCGTATACAAAGTATACTGATATAGATTTAGGCCACATTCACAGCATGATGCTACCCCACAGTCACACAGGGGAAAATAGAGCAAAGCCTAGATCTACTACTTTGGTAAACCACATTGCAGTACAGCATGTAGATAGCAGGATTTATGTGCCCCCCATCATTAACATGACTGACATGCAAAATTATATTGGTTTTTTTATGTTCACATTAGGTAAAAGTTGTCCAAACCTGCTAATTTGTGGGAGGTTGTCAGACGATTTAATGTGTATGGGGGCCTTCCGACTGTCCCCTGATGGCAGATGTCGGGGGGGGGGGGGGGGATCGGTCATGTTACTGCAGGAGAGAAGTCCTTCTCGAGAGGTCTGGCATTGGCTTATTGCCCTCTCCACACCAGAATAAACGTACATACTGGGTCAAGCTGAGTGTGTATTGCGGGGTTAGCAGAGCTGTCGACCAAATGGGCGTTCGGTCAACAGCTTTTTCATTTGTATGGCCAGCTTAACCTCTGACCACTATGGTTGTTTTCTGTTGGAGAAAAACATGGCGGATAAACCATAGAAAGTGTCCACTTGGCCATGCTTGACCTTCCTCCTCATGCTTTTTAAATGGCCACTGAAGTCCTATTTAGTTTCTTATATTCAGGTAATTTACAGTAATACCTACACATTCCCAACCTTACATTTGCCAGCTCTCACGGGTTGTCTCATTGGTGTTCCAGCTGTTAACGTCTGAGCAATGCCTAGATTGCCTAAAGAAATGTCCTGATTGGATAAGCCTTTGAAAAACAAGTATCCTAGTGTTATATTGGATTAGATCACATTTATTTATTTATTGCTGTCTAATTGGAACGTGGAAAGTTTACCTGCACCAGTAGATGATCCCATTGCTACAATAGATCAATTATAAATTCCTCTACTGGTTGTAAAGTCAGGTTCCATCATAGGTGCCGCGTCTAAACCCAGTGGACACGCTTTAGTGCCATAAAAGGACTTTTCTAATTAAAGGTATAGGCCGTTTAATTAAAGGTCTAAATTTGTAAGCTTAGAGACTGACGCAGTCCCCTCGGTGCTGAACGCTGAGGTAAAATCTGCATAATAAAATAAAACGGCTAAGAGGGATATTTACTGAGAAACAATGGTAGCAAATAGTATCAGTTCAATGATAGAAGAGCAGGGAGAGCCAAACAAGAGAATAGCAAAAAACAAACTAAGGCTCTATTCACATCTGCGTTGGGCTGACGTTCCGTCAGTGGTTTCCGTCAGAACGGGGCACTGTAGTCGACTACGCTATTGCTTCCGGCAAAACGACGGATCCAGTGCACAAAAGAGACAAACGGAGACCACGGGCACAGGCTCCGTCACCATTGAAATCAATGTGGATGGAAACGGAAACCTCTGGTTTCCGTCCGTGTCAGTTTGCGTCTGCTCAGGGTCCCGTTCTGACGGAAACCTCCGATGGAACGTCAGAACGGGACCCCAACGCAGATGTGAACAGAACCTTAGGTGGTGAGGGAAAGTTAGTCCATCCATTAGCCATTGCTTTTATATTCGTAGAACAGGTTATAATACTGTAGTACAAAAATACAAACTCCCAGAAACCTAAAACCAAAGTTATACATTGGTTACACTTAAAAGAATATATCAGATGATTGCTTCCATAACATTGCCCCAATTGTGAGCATTTTGCATTTTCAGAGATTATAAATCCCAGTTTTTATTAATAAGATATCTTGTCTCTTTTTTTTTTATACAGGACAGCTGTGCCCGGGTCCTTCTGTTCAGAGGCGCTAACAAGGAGATAAAGAATTACAACAGTCAGTCCCCTTTCCAGGTATGAGCAGGAGTTTTTCATGAAAGCAACAATTCTTGCATGTCCATGTGTGTGTGTGTATGTATATATATATATATATATATATATATATATATATATATATATATATATATATATATATATATATACTGCAGACAAATGACTGGAACCGGCAGATTTTACAGTAATCCCTGTGAAAGAGTTTTGAATGCAGGACCATAGGCGGGAAGATTTGCCCCCAAAAGTCAGGATGATATTTGGAACCTCAGGATTGATTTTGCATGTAACGCTCCTGCAGTATTATATTATGTATATTACATCACACCAGAACCGTGTGCACAGAACCTGTACTGTGCTGTGCCTGTGACTCCTTAATCCATGCCTCCGAGGTATTCTCCCCTAGAAGTAATCCCACAGGAAAACTCGCTTCAGTATGGCCCCATCGACTTTGATGGGTGCCGTACAACTCTGAACTTGTATGTAGTTGTAATACGGTTGTGTGCGTGGGGCCTTACAGGTTTTTTAAGATCTCTGCTTTCTGTCATTGAATGGGAAGATTGTTCTACAGGCTGTAAACCTGTACATAGCGATAACTTCTCACAGTTGAGGGCTTGCTACAATTGTATCCAGTCTAGGCCATTAATCCACTGTGAGCTAAAACAACCTGGACTCCAGCTTCTGGATGTGAACAAGAATGTTCTCATTCACTGACTGCAAGCAAGAGAATTTATACAAAAAGTTTCAGAACTTTGTTATATAACGATTAAAGAGTAACTGTACTTTTAATAAACTTTTCATGTCATAGAGACATATCAGGAGTTTTGATTGGTGGAGGTCCGGGTGCTGAGAGCCCTAACATCGCTGAGATGAAGGTGCGCAAGCGCTCAGCTGAGCGCCCTGCATCTTCGGCTGTGATGGGCTAAAATCCTTGTTAGGCTAAAAGACGGCTCCTATAGAAGGCTTATCCTAACACATTCGAAGGTGCAGAGCGCTCCGCTGAACGGTACTCTTTAAGCTCATGGTTGCCCACCATCTGTAAATTCAGGTTGTCTGCATTTCGCAGTGTTGATGCGTTGTCCATAGTGACGTCAGGGCTGCAGCCAGTAACAGTCTCATATCCATGGGTAAAACATGACAAGATCTGGTAGAATACCCGGATGAGCTGGAATTTTTTAAACTGTGGAGCATTTAATCCCTATTTTTAGATGTTACGAAAATCAAATCCTGGGTTTGTAAGCCTAAATACTTTTTCATTGACATAAAAACCTTTTTGATTATTATTTTCCACGTCTATAGCCACCTTATTAACAAAATATAAAATAGAACAATTAAGGCTACTTCATACTTAGGAATAAATCTTCCAGCCAAGAAAAAAAAAATGCTTGCCTGTGTTCATGTCCTTTGGAGCCTTCAGTACTCTTCTCTGCACTAAACTTTCTGCCTCGCTGCTAACATGTCTCCGCTCTGTCCACATGTGGAGTCACTCAAGTGGAAAAAGAAACAAACTGCTTCTTGTATTTCTGGGCATCAATTTATGATCCCTGAGACAGTGCACATAATCTTCACATGTGCAACAATTGAGTGCATCACCTACAAAGCAGGAGGCCGCCATTTTTACAGGAGAACTAGTGTTCATTACAATTCTGACTGCTAAATCATTCATGCTCCGTTGCACCGCAGCGCCCACATTGGGGTTTTCCCACCAGACTCATTTATGCCTTTTAATAGGATATGGCATAATTGTCTGATTGTGAGTTCCTTAGCAGTAGGCCCCCACCAATCTCCAAGCCCTGTGTCTCTTCGACTCCTGCTGGCCACACTCACATTGACTTTAATGGGCTTGTGTCTCCCGAGTGAAGCCGAGCCTGGGTGATGGAAGCTGAAGGAGCCATAATGTTTGGATTAGCACTACTACTCGTCAGAGGCCCACAGCACCGCTCACACATTATATCATATCCTATACTTTCCTATTATCTTGTTATTAGTATTATTAGAAGTTGCACCATTTCTAGCCCTTACTTAAAGGGGGTTATCAGAGTAGAAAGAGGGTCTGCTTTTTTTTTTTTCTAGAAACAGCACCACTCTTGTTCTGTGTCAGGCATGCGACTGGTCTACAATACTGGACACAGCCTACGGAGAATAGTGGCGCTGGTTCTGGAAAAAAGAAAAAAAAAATATTTTTTTCTTCTAATCCCATACAAACTTTTCAAGTTCTTGATGGCTTTAATTGTCTTCTTGTGTGAAGTTATTTAAAAAATATATATATATATTCTTTCTATGTCTGTTTCTGGGAATGCTGGGCGGCGACCACAATGGCCAGTTATACATTTCCCTCAGGGGTTGTCACTCAACTTCTCTAGAGACCGGATGGCCAAATTTGTTTGATATGAGAGAGGAGTGTATCCCTGCGTTCCAGGGCTGTTTTTGGCATTTTATAGAAGGGTCATTGTACGGAATGACAGGTCTCACTGACTACTAATGACATGGTACTCTGCACCTGCACCATAAATGTGGGTTTAGCCTACAGGATGTATCTCACTGGTGTGCTCAGCGCTCTTTATTGACAGCAGCTGAGTAAGTACTGAGAAATATATATTTTTTAGGCATTTGTAGTCTTTACCTCCTGTAAGGAGCACCTTTATGGTCCTTGTACGTGGCCACATTACCATGGCTGATACTGACCATATCTGGAAAAACCGCAGCACACATTCTTGAAATAGTAAAGTAAACATGGCCTTTTGTTTCACTATAACACAGCGACATTTCGACCCAAGCGTTGGTCTTTCTCCATTCTTAGGTTGAAACGTCGCTATGTTATGGTGAAATAAACGGCTTTTTTTGCTTTACTATTTCAGGAACGTGTGCTGCGTTTTCCCCAGGTTTTGTAAATATACTGGAGTTGGAATGGCTACAGCTTGACACCGCCTGCACCAAGTTTGTACACGGTGAAACTTCTTTCCCTATGGCAATTGACGATAATAACATGTTGATGGGGCAAGGATGGTGAGTATGGGGGCAAACAATCATTAATGCAATCGTTTGTCTCCATACAGTTTGCATCTTGTTAGCTGCACATCCCGCCGAAAAAATGATCATTTTGTGGCCGCATTAAACATCCGATCAGCCGATGAGCGTTTTCTTATTTGTTGGCTAATCACTGGCCATGTTACACGGACTGATGTTTGGGAACGAGCGTTGGAAAGTGCGCTTCTTTGCCAGATCATCGGCCCGTGTAAAAGCGCCTTAAGTCTGATCATTGTTTAAGTGTGATTCTCAAAACTCTGCCTGCACTGCCTCCTTTGGATGACCAGTTCTGAATTTAGTTTAAAAAAAAAAAGCCATATAGTAAGTGAATAAGAAATGGCTACTGAAATGTTGAGAATTACACTGTGGAACGGATCATGGCTGCTTCATGTAGAACAAACGCAGATTGTTTAATGATCTTTAGACACCATTCACATGGCGGTGCGCACTGTACATGGCACACAGGGTCCCTATGGCACTATAGTATGGAGCCGTAGGCACTCTGTGTGCTGTCTTTTTGGTGCCTCGTGCACAGCACCACATTACGGTGATATTCTCTAGAATAAATGCTTCTCGGGAGAATGCCTCCGTAATACGGTGTCCATGAAGCAAGCCAAGATTTTTTTCCTTAAATAAAATCCGACAGAGAAAACCTCCGTATAAAATCGCCCTCCTACAGCTTGTCTTGTTATACAATGACCACTGACTACCCTGTGCAGGTAATAAGCATTCAACTGGTCATAGACCTAACAATCATGATTTTCTGATTGTATCTGGGAGGTTGCAGATCTTTAAGTGTAGGGCCAGCTTTAGGTTGTATGGAGCCATTATACAGCACCTCCTCGACGTCTATAAGGTCTAACTTGACTATATGTGATTAAAAGGATAGGGGATCGCAGTGGCAGATATGGTCTGATATATTCATGTCATCAGATTTCTCTTCATCTCTGTGCATTTACCCTTCTACCTTTGCAAGATTCTGCGTCATCAGACAAATCTGGATGTAAATGGACTAGACTAGAAATAAATTAATAGGTTTTTACTATTTACAGTATAGAGCGAGAAATTAGAACGAGTAAAAATTGAAAAAAGAAATGATGGCTTCTGCTCTGTCCATGGACTATAGATGAGTCTTACCATCTCCCAAGCAATTCAGTGCAAATATACTACAGGTAGTTACATCGTTACAGCCCTGGTATTTCCAGCATTGCCATATACTGAGCTGACACCTTAGGTCAGATAAACATGCATTCCTCGTCCACTACCGAAAATATCCTGCACATTGTGGAGCCGAGCTGCATCGTCTGCCCTGATATTACATACAATGCTGACCATACCTGATATATAAGAACTATTTTAAGACTATTGTCAAAGCACAGATGGAATAATGATTCATATTTGGAGGAGCTACACATTAAGATCTAAGAAATGGTTGCTAAGAGACTTTTTTTTTTTTTTTTAATAAGTAACCAGGCCATTATTGGCAGATCACTCAATTGCAGCACAGAAGCATAGCATCTAGCATATATTTCGGAGGAGGATACCGGAGGCAGGGAATATAGTGTGAGAAGAGATGAGCACTCTCAGCCAGGACGGGGAGAAGAGCTGAAGGTAATTACCTGAGAACTGCATTTGTCAATGTATCATTCTTGCCGAAAGATCTCGCTTACCTACAGAACTATTTCTATACCACACACAGTCATCTGGTGACAGGGGGATCGTCTGCTCCCTTAACCCTTGTTGTGCCATCAAGTAAAACCGTGACAGCATAACATCACTGCAGACCCCCCCCCCAATACATTCGTTCACAACAGATGGACCGCTAAAGAGACAACTTTAACTCCTAGCAGGCTGCCAGGGTATGCTGGGGTTGTAGTTCTATAACAGCTGGATCGCAATAGGTTGCAGGAGATTTTATTAATTTGCAAAGCTGCTGGGGAGTTTGTTACGTGTCCACAGTGTTGGGTTTAATGTATTAGCTGCGAATGTTTTAACGGCTTTAAATTTATTTTAAATGGATTTTGTCCGTGATGCATTTAACAAATTAAGTGGCAATTAAATGAAAGCTTGTTACAGAAGATATTAACAAGTGACATAATTGCATTAGGGGGTTCTGTAGTGATTTTTAGTATTCTTGCCGTTGTTTTCCATCATTTATGGTTCTGCTTCATGTATGCTGGGAGTTACGCAATGTGTGGGCTGCAAGTTTTTTTTTTTTTTTTACAGTTTGCTGCATGTAGGGTGGAGGAATTCTGAGCAGAACTGCAGGCTTTACTGTAAAAATATACTGTGCATGTACATTGTCATTTTAAAATTGTGTCCAGATGTGATGTATATAATGTATCTGATTAGGTGATACCTAATTCATCATTGCAACTAATAAGCAAAATCATCAGGAGGTTTAGATCATGCAGGATAAATGACACCAGATCTGCAGTTTCTTATATTTACACTGGTGCCCCCCATCCACGGAATAATATCCAGGGGGGACTGAAAGAAGTAAATATTAGTGATCTACATGCCAAGTATGTTCAAAGTGATTGTCACCTCCCTACCTCCACAGGAAAGTGAGCTGTAACAATGTCCCCCTTAGGCTGGAAATCAAACTTAACCCCCTCCTCCTGTACATTGTATACATGCATTTGCATTGCTTTTACTAGAAACATCTTATTCACACTGCAAAGTGACGTGCAGACCCTATGACATACAGATTCCCTACCGCTCCATATTACTAAGACATGGGTACTCTGTGTGATGCCGTATATTGTCTTAGTGTATTTCCTAGTGAAAAATATCTCCGTATTTTACTGTCGTGGAAGTCAATGGCTCAAAATATATTAGACTGAAATTTAGACGAGTGTTCCAACAGACACTCACGCCAGGAACTTTATCCAGCATCCTAATCAGGAGATTTCATACCGATATATATCGAGAGAGGAGAAGAAAACACACAGACGCTGCTGGTATGCACAAAAGACTCCTCTGGGGGTTTATTGCTAAACTCAATTACAATAATATAATTCAAAAGGGGTGTAGGCTTGAGGTTAACCAATCAGAGACAATGTGACAATATTTCTTATTCAGCCAATAGCAGACCATGAGAATATTTCAAGTACATAATTATAATTCTTCATTAAAATGCTGACATCAGGTTACACCTGGAGACAAACATACAATGGGATGTTGTTAACTGTTCTTTCCCATGAGGGAGATTACGGCAAATAGTTGCATTTTATGTCTGGGCGTTCAGCTAACCCGCTACCTTTGAATCTATGAAGGCCATATTATGAACACATAAAGATAATACATTTCTTTGAGACTCGAGCAACTATTTAGAGGAAAGGTCATTAAAATAATGGAGAATACATATTTTAGTAATTCGGTATCCTGCTTGATGATTCATAATATAATTTAATACAGAGAATATAATCAAATAAACCATCCTTCACAATAACATACCACAATTTTTATTCTCACAAGTTGTGTATGAATTCGATAAACAAACCCCTCTGCGTGCCTCGGTATAATATAGGTGGCATATGAAGATACAGTATGGGCCCAGAGCATGCCCAAAGATGTTTACTACATAGATCCGTACTATGGTAATGTGTTTGATGCCTTAGCCAACTTAGGTACATTGTTGCCAACGAGGCCGAGACTAAACCAGTCAAACCAGAACCCCCATCAAAGGTTTCAATGAAAATGCTTCCCCTTCTGTTAGGCTACTGCAAACACACAGCCAATAAAAGGTCCCGAGGGCGTCCTGGAACAAAAATGGAATGTGCGAGCGATTTAGAGGCCTCAAAACTGCTGATAGAGCAATATAGGGGAGCGGGAGGGTATTGTAATGATGCCTTTTGTCTCAGTCATGCAAGTTACATGACCGTTCAACTAACGTTTCATTCCACCGCTGCAGTGGTTGCAAGTGCCACTCTCTGCGCTGAGTGACTGCTCTAGCGTCCAATTAGGAGACTGTTAGAGCTGTCACTCAGAAGAAGGGGCTGATAGCAATTTATGAGGTCAGCCAAGGAGCACTTGCACATCAAGTGCCTGCCTCAGTGGCAGTTGCGGCACTGGGGGAATTAAGCATCGATTTCCTGGTCCTGCAACTTGCAAGACCGAGACAAATGGTATAGTTACAATGCTCTTCCCCTCCTCTATCACGCTGTCAACCTTTCTGAGGCCTCAAAACAGCTGACACGTTCCCTTTAATGCCTTATGCACATGACCGTATTGGTTTTGCGGTCCAGTATCGGTGAATCTTCAAATCCGGACCATAAAATGACTTGTCCTGAGTTTTTGCGTTCCAGATTTGCGGCCCCCGCACAGATCCGTGTCAATCCCTGTCGTGTATGTGGGGCCATAAATGTGGATAAATTGCTGCCACAAAAATATGGACGTGTGCATAAGGTCTTAAAGTGGCTTTGTCACCACATTATAAGTGCCTTATCTCTTACATAAGGAGATCGGCGCTGTAATGTAGGTGACCGTAATGCTTTTCATTAAAAAAAAACGATCTATTTTTACCACTTTATTAGCGATTTTAGATTTATGCTAATGGGTGGCTTAATGCCCAAGTGGGCGTATTTTTACTTTCGACCAAGTGGGCGTTGTACAGGGGAGTGTATGACGCTGACCAATCAGTGACCAATCAGCCTCATGCACTCCTCTCCATTCATTTACTCAGCGCATAGGGATCCTGCTAGATCCTTATGTGCTGTCTTATACTAACACATTAACAATACTGAAGTGTTTAGACAGTGAATAGACATTCCACGGGATGTCTATTCACAATCTCTGCACTTCGTTACTCTATGGTAGTTACAGCAGAGGAAACGTGATCTCGCGAGATCTCGCTGTAAATGACAGGTTACAACGAGATCACGCTTCCTCTGCTGTAACTACCATAGAAACAGTAACGAAGTGCAGAGATTGTGAATAGACATCCCGTGGAATATCTATTCACTGTCTAAACACTTCAGTATTGTTAATGTGTTAGTATAAGACAGCACATAAGGATCTACCAGAATCCCTATGCGCTGAGTAAATGAATGGTTAGGACTCGGAGTGCATGATGCTGATTGGTCACTCATTGGTCAGCGTCATACACTCCTCTGTACAACGCCCACTTGGTCTAAAGTAAAAATACGCCCACTTGGGCATTAAGCAACTCTAAATCTAAAATCGCGAATAAAGTGGTGAAAATAGATAGTTTTTTTTTTATAAAAAGCATTACTGTCACCTACATTATAGCGCCGATCTCCTTATGTAGGAGACAGGGCACTTATAATGTTGTGACAGTCTCTTTAAGCTCTTTAACAGAGACTCATTGATTACCTCTGCATCTGCCCCAGTGTCCTTAAGAAAATTGAAGGCTGCATTTGCACCTCATAGCGCAAACCTGAATAGATACAATGGAAATCATATTGGTTGCCGATGACAACTATTGTATCTTTCATAAATAAGCTCTACTTTACCAAATTAGTCCCTCCCCAGTGGGACTCCCAATCTAACATATCAAGCTCTGAAACACACACACTAGGGCCAAAAATATAACAGGCCAATACATTGGCATGTTTTTGAAGGATAGGAACTCTTGGAAGGTACTGATTCTTCTTGTGAAGATCCAACTGATAGAGAGTCCTAAGGGCACTATAGAGACTATTTTCTTCCTACTAGGGGAGAGCTACTTTGCGTGCTTTTTCCCAGCTGGATCTCTGCTCAGAGAATTTGTGCCCTACTAAGAATTGCTACAAAGGCATCTCACCAGAAACCTGCTCTGTACTGATGAGGAGCAACAACTCCAAAACAGTGCTGTACACACACTGGTGTCTCTGGTTTGGCCGATAACTTGAGTCATGTTTCAAGGCTCTGTAAAGGTTTGGTAGTTGGTAATTACATATTGGTCTGGCAGGAACCCAGGATCTTGTGGCTTCTAGCCTGCAGTGCTGTCCTATAAGCGACCATAAGCTCCTATTTTTTTTTTACAGTGTGATTATATAGAAGTTGCTGTGAGCACATGTCTAATTAGCCTTTAGGTTGGGTTCTATGATGTACTGTTTTCTCCCCCAAGAACTTTGCCGCAAGACATTTTAGAGTTCTTTTTAATTAAATACTTTTACCTCTTTAATGTCAGAAAAATATTCTGACATTGAGAACTTTCTAGATTTGACTAATTCATGCAATTACCTCTACCCTTTGACCAAAAGGAATGGTAAATGGAGGTTCCTATTTAATGAATAAAAGGCCTTATCTTAAAATTACTTTAGTGCCTTGGGTTATACATGTACCTATCTACAGGTGCATTGACCATAAAGGATTAACTTTATGGTGACCGAGAACACTTTGAACCTTCGTTTATTTGCTCTATGTTGCTTCTCCCTACCTTTAGTATGAGTGTAGGGCCGGCCTTAGGTTGCTTGGTGCCCTGTGCAATACCTTCTATGGAGGCCCCCCATTTCATGATGTACCATCTAGTGCCTAAGTAATATAATAAGGCAGTGCCAAAATAATATCGCACGGTCAATAAACTAGTCAATGTATCTTTATTCTGTGCTGCTGCCTTTCCAAGGGTTTGGGCACCAAGTGCTGGATTGAGGGTGTTAATGCTCATGTCATCAAGGTTGGTGGTGCCCCCTTCAGTATTAAACAGCAATGCCCACCCCTGCGACCACACAGGTCGCACATCCCTAAGGTTGGTCTGCATGGGTGAATGGTGAAGTGAAAGCGGAGCTTTCAGTCGCTGAGAGCTCCCAGTTATGGTGGTTGACTGAGAACCGGTGATGAAAAAGGCCTCCCCATGGATTATGTTAGTACAATGCAAACCTGGGCAGAATGAGAGCCCACCGGCCTGGTAACATGTCCTATATTTGTCAACCTGAGGGTGAGGCAGAGAAGGGACTCATCGAGCCTCTAAACCCCAAGGGTACACATATGCCTGGCTACGACTCTGGCCATCCCTCAGATAACACAGCCGGTCAAAACAATGCAACTAGAATCTGACATAGAAAAACCGAGGAAAAAAATAAATCTGGTCTTTCCTTTCATTTTCTAATATTTATTAAAAATTATTTGCCAAAAACAATAATACAACTATTTATTTAGTTATATATTCTTTTTTGTGTGGTTTTCTTTTACACACATGATCTTTTACTTGCACAGGAACAGGAACAAATCAGGAGATTATTTAAATAATTGGACGATTTTTATATATTAATATTGTGAGTCTTCTGTAGCTCGGTGTAATTGAATTTCTAGTGAAGTAATGGCATGCATCTGCTAAATCATTATTTGTAATGACCCCTGTACATAGGATAAATCACGAGAGTATCGCTCCCGCTTTATAGGCAGCATATTTAGTGGCTCTAATCTAAACTGGTTATTCTGATAGTGGGATAAATGGTCCTTGTGATTTATTTGCTTTTTTATATTATAGGCATTAGTCCAGTATTGGCAGGGATATAATATGCTCTGTGCCCGTGAGTGAGTGGAGTTTTCCTGCAGGTGGTATTTCCCAATCATTGAAATAGTTTGATTACCCCCTACGCTTTTATAGATCCACGACACATTGGGACCAATTTTTTAATTTTGACCTGAAGTTAGACAGGATAAAGGGTAGGACTACAGGGTGACTTTGGTCGCGGGACATGAAGATCGCGACATTGCATTGTGACATAGCAAGTAATGCTTGTGACTGTACTTGCGTTACTACATGCGATGTGATGATTCCACGATGTAACAGTCTTGAAAAATCCAGCAAATTTGATGCATTTTTGTTTGCAGATTGCAAATCACAAGCAACTTTTCCAGCACTTCAATGTGAGTCTCGTGCGAATAAGTCAACAATTTTTTTTTTTCTTAGGTGTGTTTAGGATGTCACAAATTCTAAATAGCTTGCGACTCGCAAACAAATCTCACTAAACTAGTCGTGCGGTAGCCAGTCAAGGTCAAATCACACAATTTTTCAGGTCACCCGACTAAGGCTTAGTTTACATCTGCGTTGAGGTCCCGTTCTGACGTTCCGTCGGAGCTTTCCATCAGAACGGGACCCTGAACAGACACAAACTGACACTAACGGAAACCAGAGGTTTCCGTTTCCATCACCATTGATTTCAATGGTGACGGATCCGGTTCCCATGGTTTCCTTTTGTCTCTGTTGTGCATCGGAGTTGACTACGCTATTGCTTCCGGCAAAACGACGGGTCCGGTGCACAACAGAGACAAACTGAAACCAATGGTGATGGAAACGAAAATCTGGTTTCCGTTTATGTCTGTTCAGGGTCCCGTTCTGACGGAAAGCTCCGACAGACCGTCCGAACGGGACCCTGGCGCAGATGTGAACGAAGCCTTAGGTTGCCGTATAGTTGAAGGATAAATCTCCCCCATTGTATGCTGATTTGTTCAATTATTTATTATAATAGGAGTCAGAGCTCCATTTCTTTGCTGCTGAGCATCATTTTCTCACCGCATCTCTGCATACAGTACTCCGTTAAATATTTCGATTTTAGGAACGCACCAAGGATGCAGGCACTTTGAATGGGCCACATTTACCAAATATCAGTAAAACTAGCCTTGTTATCCATAGCAACCAATCAGAAATTATTTGGGCGCTACCTAGCTAGCTCTGCGCTTGCAGAATATATTCATTAGGAAACATGAAGGACTCTAATGAATAATTACAATGCGAAACTCGAGTTTTCCTTTAATTATTCATTATAGCCTAAGTATCTCATAAACAGCGGGAGTTGCAGCCTGTAGTCTTCCATTTTTTTGAGAAAATATCAGGGACCAGTAGGACCATAAAACTGGGTGGAATTCTATAATCTGCCACAAATCTTTGGAGAAGTCCTGAAAATCATCATATGTGGCCATAACTTTTTGTGATGCAAGATGGATTATGGAGTTTCCACTTCCCATTTCCTATCTGTGATACTTTTTTTTTTTTGGCATAGGGAATAGATCTTGGTAAACCACTGGGAGAGAATAGTAGCTCAGCGATCAGTTTGTAAATGGTTTCTAGCAGCTGTTTATTTTCTAATGTTTTAGTATTTAGCATCGTCAGGCCATTCCATTCTGCGGCACCAGACGTTGTTTCACGGAGACGTCTCATTATCCCTTGATTCAGTGCGTTCATCCAGTGTCGCTGCTCCTTGATTAGCACTTGTGGGACGTTACAATGGAAAGATGTCATGTGAATATCAAACCATATTACAGGGCTGAAAGAGAACCGACAACCATTCACCATCAAGTTGACAAAACATGGTTAATCACTGCTCTGAAATGTGTATTGAAGGAACCTTACAATTATAAATAAAAAAATATCGCTGGTAATTAGAGACTTTGAGTTGATACGATTTCCATTCATTGTTGTCACTCATAGCTGCGTCTAGGAAAGATGAGTAACTACCAATATGGCACAATATTACGGCTCGGCGTACATACCATAAAAGCAGAGCATCCGACTGCTATGGGGCCCTTGTAGAAAGTGGGCCCAACCCTGGTTAGTCCAATCCCCTTTGCTATTGGGTTAGGCTATGCTTACGCGGTCACCAGCATAGCATCTTCCCATATAAACAATGGAAACCACAGCGGAACCCAACATACCCCATTGTACGTCAAAGGGGTTAGTCTAGCGTCAGTGGTATCCGTTATATGACGTGTTGTGGCTTCTGTTATGAATGGAAGCCACAACACAAGTGTGAACATAGCTTTAGAGAGTGAGGGTAGGTAACTGGCCCACGGGTCATAGAAACGCTGTAGAGGGGGAAATAAACACCAAGCCCTTCTGTCCCACCACCATAATTAATGGCATATTTTGATCTTTACTATTTATGCCACTTCCCACAAAAGTTGCCACCTAACTTGCCCAGACTGACGAACCTGCTTAGTTAAATAGCCATCTATTGTGGCATATTTAGAGTCTAGGAAATCTGGTACACCTAATCTATGGGAGCTGTAAGGGTATGTTCACACGTAGATACTGCAGATTTTCTGCAACGTATTTCATTGTGGAAAATCCGCTGCATAATACAGTAGTAGCAGAGTGGATGAGATTTGAACAAACCTCCTCCACACGCTGCATAAAAAAATCAGTAGACAAAAACATTCATAAATTGACCCGCAGCATGTCCATTTATGCTGCAAAATTGCTACTTTTCTGTTGCGGGTTTTCCCAATTGAGTTCAACGGGAAGGTAAAACACGCAACAAATCACAAATGTTGCCATTTTGCGGCAGAGAAGCTGGGATTCCACCGCAAAAAACACAACTCAGAAAAAAAAAAAAAGCTTGTACTTACCCAGATCACTATACTTCTCCCTCCAGCTCAGCCCCGGGGATGACGTTTCATCCCATGTGACTGCTGCAGCCAATCCCAGGCTGCAGTGGTCACATGGGCGGCAGCATCATTCCAGCAGGCTGGACTGCATGAAGGGACATGTCGCCATGACTACAGCCAGGGGTAGGCATAAGGTTTTTCTTGGGGCCTTTTTTTTTTTACCACTGTTTTCCACAACGGACATTCCGACCAAAAAACTGCACCACAATTTGGTGCGGTTTTTCGGCCGCAATTCCTTGTGGGTTCCAGTGCGGATAACCTGTGTACTTTTAGGCCCTATTCACATAGTTTTTTGTAGGCCAAAAAAATTTGGAGGCAGATTTTAAAATGCCCACGTTTTTTTCACTGTGTTTTTTTGCCCGAAGCCGTTAAATCTAATGCAAGGACCGCCGGCTAAAAATGCTGCAAACAAACGGTTAGAAATGATCACCGCGGGTATTTTCTGTCTTCAATTGACTTCAATTGGAGGTCAGAGGCGGAAACCACGGCAAGAAAGTACATGCCGCTGTATGTTCCTGCGAACAGCCAAAAGGCGCCTGGGAAAAAACACCTCTGTCTCCTATTGAAATGGGGGGGGGGGGATGATATCGGCAGTTTTTTTGGCGCTGATTCCAACGCAGTTTCCTGCATCAAAATCCACACAAAGATACTCTGTGAACTGACCCTTACGCAGTGTATTCGCCCTGTGTGAACATACCCTAAAGATGACTCTATTGGTTGTCGCCCAGCTTTTCTTGACTGAAAAAGAGGAAATGCTCTTTCTGTATCACGGCAGATAAACCAAGTCTTCTGTGGAGCTTGTCTGTGTTTGTGTGTGCGTGGACTTACTGCGATGATTTACAATTATAATTATCTTAAGCCCAAGGGTTACTTAGCTCATTTTAGCAATAACTCATACTCGGCACCTTTCGCAATGGTTTATTTAATAAAAAAGTGATCGAGCGGAGGGGAGCAGTTCATTGGGAGCCAGGCTGCGGCAGATGCTATTACAATCTGCAATCCCAAATACTCAAACGGAGCACAGCTGCCCGACTGCTGCAGGTACAGCTGCTGAGTGCACGGTCTGCTTCTCATTCCTGAACTTTTCACATTCGTTTTCAGTGCGATAAAAGAGCCGTTGTATCTGTCATCAATGAATGACATTCTATTTTCTCTATTGCAGGTTGCTATAATAGCTGGGAATTTCGAGCTTGCTGAGTTTATTAAAAATCACAAAGAAACTGATATTGGTAAGTAATCACATGTGGAAACTGCTGCTTTTCGGATACATTATACAATGTGGTCAGATACTGGAGCCAGCTTGGCCTCTGTGCGCCAGTTTCTTTAGTAGTGCACTGCAAGAGTCTAGTGCACAGAGCTCCTGTTCGTGACAGAATTCTAGCAGTGGGTCTCGGAGCTTGACCGTAAAGGAGAACTCAGCTGAAAATTCATTTCTGGGGTGGAGTTTCCAGTGAACTGCCCTTAGTTGCTGGGAGCCTTATTAGGCAGAAGAAAAATCTATGGATATTGCTCGAAACTCCACCCAGAGCTTTTCCATGGAGTCCTTCTTTAAACTCCCTCCCCCAATTACCCATTTATAGCAAATATAGCATCTAATGTATTTGTAGCATATCTTTATCACTGAAGCATTTTTCCTCTATAGTAAGTTATGGCATATCGCTAGGATAGGCCATCACTTACTGATCGATTGTGGTCCCATAGCAGGGAGCTCCCACAAGCCGGGACCCTCTGCTCCTTCGCAGTGTTTTCCTGCACATCAGGTGACTGGGAGCTCCGCTGTGCAGGGAAACACAATGACAGAGCAGTAAAATATGATTAAAGGGGTTGTCTTAACAAAGATATCCCCTTTTAGAACGAAGCAGATTATTTTGTTGGGGGGAAGCCGCGGCCAGCCATTTATCATTACATGGCAGCCATTCATGATAATAATGTAATATATGGCCAGGTCAAGTCTGCCAGAAGGGGAGCTGCTCTTGCAGAGTGTCTCTCCGTTCTGGCTTATATTGAGGCTTCTAGGATGTCCATATGCCCTAGTAGGCATGGGGTTGTGCCTTGATCCTTCAGGGAAAGCTGAACTATGTACAAATGTCATGTTTTCAATGTACAATAATTTAAATTCTCTATGAAAACATATGAGAAAATAAGAGGGACATACAGAAGCATCCATATTGAGAGGTTAGGGGCCTGACTGGCAGCAGAGAATATGGCTTTTTTGTGTTAGAACGATGTGCTCAGCCAATCTATTTCCCTTGTCCAAATACACTCACCGGCAAATGGTAAGTGCCAGGCTACCCATCCATGCAGATGTACGTATTGTCCCACATAGCCCCATATAATAGCAATTTATTACACACTATTATATCCCAGGCTGCACTGTTTCATTACAGACATCTCTTCTAACAGCGAGCTCTTATATGAAACCCATACTATTGATTTTTGCTTACATTGCCATTACTTATATAACATTAACATATTCTACAGCGCTGTACACCGATCATGATCAGTCTCTGTCCGGTGTGGTGCTCACAATCTCGCACACATATTAGGGCTAGTATCCTGAGACAAGGCAAGCAAAGGGAGAACATACAAATGCAGATATTGCGCCTGGTTGGAATTGGGCCCAGGACCCCAGTACTGAGACAGCAATGCTATTATTGATTAGGTTGGGACTACACAGTTGTGCTTGGTTGCAAAAAATCCAACTGTGCTCGGGTTGTAAAGTGACCTGCAGCCTTGTTTGCCACAGGAAAAGTTAAAATCTTGTTGCAGTTCTCCTGCACTTACCGCCGTGGAGCTCAGGTCTAAATGCAAGTGCGTCTACACTATTTTTAAATTGGTAGGTGTCAGGATTCAAGCCCATAAACTCCTGTGTTCCAAGTAGTGGCTCTTTGCATTGAGCCGTCTGAAATGGTGGGCAGCTCCACCGCTGAATCTCGTGATTCCTAGTTTCTTGTGATTTCTGCCTCTCTGGTTTCATTACCTTGATTGATCTGAAGATTCAGCTGCATACTGTAACTCCAAAATGGCTGAACAATCCTGCCCCCAGTTACAGTAGGAAGAGCAGCTCTGGAGAACAAACTTCTGCTCTAAAATGTGAAATTCAGTTCAGGCGAAAGAATAAAAGAATTTTGATGAATGTCTACTTAGATGATTTAACTATTTGTGTATAGACATGCTGTAAGGCCGAATTCAGACTAACGGAGAGTACGTTCGTGTGACGGCCGTTAAAGCAATGGCCGTCACATGGATGCATGTATTTCAATGGGGCCGTTCACACAGCCGTTGTTTCAACGTGCCGTGTGAAGGGTCCGTTGAAAAATAAACCATGTCCTATTATGTTCCGCTTTCACGGATCCCTCCATAGCCTCAATTCTATAAGGGATCCGTGAAAACAGAACCCGCACGGAGGCAGCTCGGACATGAAAGACTTCACGTTTTTTCACGTCTGAGTTTCCCCTCGTTCGTGTGAATCTGGCCTAAGAGGGATTATTCCAACAGCGAGAGGGTGTCAGATTTTTGTTTGTAACAGAGGCATAGGATTGGTTATCTATTAACCCGTTAGTGACCGCCAATACGCCTTTAAACGGCGGCCACTAACGGGCTTTATTCTGATGCATATGCCTTTTTACGGCACTGCATCAGGATAAGTAAATAGAGCCAGGGAGCCGTTAGTATCGATCTCACCCATTTAACTCCTTAGATGCGGTGCACAATAGCGTGCACCACATCTGAGTGGTTTTGGAGAGAGCGAGGGAGCTCCCTCTCTCTCCCACTGACACCCGGCGATGAGATCGCCGAGTGTCTGTGTCTCCAATGGCAGCTGGGGGCCTAATAAAGGCCCCCAGGTCTGCCTGTAGCGAATGCCTGCTAGATCATGCCGGAGGCATGACCTAGGAGATCCTTGTCCGTTTTAAACGGACAGGGAGTAATACACTGCAATACAAAAGTATTGCAGTGTATTATAATAGCGATCGGAGAATCGCATATTAAAGTCCCCTAGTGGGACTAGTAAAAAAGTTTAATAAAGTTAATAAAAAAAAAAAAATTAAAAACCCACTTTTTCCCCTTACAAAATGCTTTACTATTAAAAAAACAAACTAAAGTAAAAAAGTTACGCATATCTTGTATCGCCACGTCCGTAACGACCCAGACTATAAATCTATTACATTATTTAACCCGCACGGTCAACGCCGTAAAAAATGTAATAAAAAACTATGGAAAAATTAGCTGTTTTCTGTGAATCCTGACTTTAAAAAAATGTGATAAAAAGTGATCAAAAAGTCGCATCTACTCTAAAATGGTACCAATAAAAACTACAAGTCTTCCCGCAAAAAAAAAGCCCTCATACAACTGCATCGGTAGAACAATAAAAAAGTTATGGCTCTTCAAACATGGAGACACAAAAACAAATAATTTTGCTAAAAAAGCGTTTTTACTGTGTAAAAGTAGTAAAACATACAAAAACTATACAAATTTGGTATCGTTGCAATCGTAACAACCCGATGAATAAAGTTATTGTGTTATTTATATCACACGGTAAACTGCGTAGATTTAAGACATGAAAAAGAGAGGCGAAATTTCAGGTTTTTTTCTATTCCCACCCAAAAAAAAGTCAATAAAAGTTAATCAATAAATAATATGTACCTCAAAATGGTGCTAATAAAAAATACAACTTGTCCCGCAAAAAATAAGACCTTATACAGCTATGTCGACGCAAAAATAAAAACGTTATAGCTCTTGGAATGCGACGATGGAAAAACGTAAAAAATGGCTTGGTCATGAAGGTCTAAAATAGGCTGGTCATTAAGGGGTTAAATTGTCCTTTGATCAGTAGTTAGCGCATCTTTCCTTCTATCTTCACTGTATCTGCGTTCTTGCGCTCCTTACCCTGGATATTTTGGAAGGTTCCTATTGATTGCAGTCTCATGACTGAGCCTTATTTCATGTGCTCTGTGCCAGTGGTTTACGTTTAATTGCTCTTGTTGTTCCTTTCCAATTCTCTGTGGAGCTCAGATTTTATGAGAGAATGCCAAGCATGGAAAATGTTTATTTGGCATTTTGATAATGAACACACTGTATTAAAAATATTTGCTGGATCATCAGATTACTAGATGGCAGCAGATTACTGCAGGAGGCAAACTTGCCTGAAATCTTTGGTGAATTGGTCTTGAGGACGCAAGAGGCCAGAGCTTGTTAACTGAGAGAACCCGTCACCACTTTTTCCCTTATAAAATAAACACAGGGGAGTTGATAGAATCGATAAACAATAGACTCTGTCACCACATTATAAGTGCCCTGTCTCCTACATAAGGAGATGGGCGCTGTAATGTAGGTGACAGTAATGCTTTTTATTTAAAAAATCGATCTTTTTTCACAACATTAGGAGCGATTTTGGTTTATGCTAATGAGTTTCTTAATGCCCAAGTGGGCGTACTTTTACTTTCGACCAAGTGGGCGTTGTACAGAGGAGTGCATGACGCTGACCAATCAGCATCATGCACTCCACTCCATTCATTTACACTGCACTAGCGATATAGATATATCGCTATGTGCAGCCTCATACACAAGCCCTAACATTACTACAGTGTCCTGATAATGAATACACATGAAATCCAGCCTGGACGTCATGTGTACTCAGAATCCTGACACTTCTGACTCTTTTTTTGTGAGATTCCGGCAAGTGAAACCAAATCTCGTTTAGCTCCGTGATCTCGCGTGATCTCACAGAAAAGAGTCAGAAGTGTCAGGATTCTGAATACACATGACGTCCAGGCTGGATTTCACGTGTATTCATTATCAGGACACTAGTAATGTTAGGGCTTGTGTATGAGGCTGCACATAGTGATATAACTATATCGCTAGTGCAGTGTAAATGAATGGAGAGGAGTGCATGATGCTGATTGGTCAGCGTCATGCACTCCTCTGTACAACGCCCACTTGGTCGAAAGTAAAAGTACGCCCACTTGGGCATTAAGAAAGCACATTAGCATAAACCAAGATCGTTTTTTTAAATAAAAAGCATTACTGTCACCTACATTACAGCGCCGATCTCCTTATGTAGGAGACAGGGCACTTATAATGTGGTGACAGAGCCTCTTTAAGGTTATTCTTCTGTATTTTATAAATTGCTAGTAACCGGGAATTTCCCCTTCCGATGTTGCTTGGCACTGGAAATGCACAGAGTTAAAGCATCCCTCCATTTTCACTGAAAAATGATTATATTGCAGGAGTGTGCACAATAATCATTTTTCTAAATCACTTGTATAACCAATTCTGCCTCTAAAAGCAGCACGGACTGTCTAGAAGACCATTCTGCTGAGAGCTCATAACTCTTCAGTGGGAGACGGAGCGTCCTGCTCGTCTCCATGGCTCCCTTATGCAGAACGGCTGCCAGCGCTATAGGAATCTAGCGGCCATCTGACTTAGGTCGCGGGCAGCCATTGCTATAGAATCCTATAGCGCTGGCAGCCGTTCTGCATACGGGAGCCATGGAGATGAGCAGGACGCTCCGTCTCCCACTGAAGAGTTATGAGACATCGGCAGCACGGACTATAGACAGTCAGTGCTACTGTTAGAACCAGAATCGGTTATTGTAATTGTTTTTCAGTGAATGTGGAGGTACGCTTTATATGATTATTTCTGTCTACAGCTTCCACTAGGGGGAGCTCCTTACATAAAGAGTTATATGGCTTGTTCACCTAGTTGAGTTCAATGGGTGCAGTATAAATCTGTATACAGTGAGCTCCTCCTAGTAGAAGATGCAGGCAGACACAATTTTATCATTTACCTCCATCGCTGTATGAAGGGAAGTAGAGGATTTGGAGCTCTGTAACTGAAACAGAGACATCCAACTCCTATAACAATATATTATGTAATTAATCCACACAACATTTTTTACCTAATTTGATTAAAAAATGAATTTATAGGTACACTTTAGAGAACCTTCGGGAGGAAACCCAAAAATATGTTAAAACAAAATATTTGATCAATTTACTATCTAATCAAAGGAGTTTACTAATTAGTTCTCAGTTTCCACACGGCAAAAGCAAAGGTACAATCTGTACCATACAGATCCGTAATAGTTGTGTGACGTGAGGTCTTATAAAAGTCTATATTATATTGCAGTTCTGTGCTTGAAACAAGTGCTAAATTATCTATCTATCTATCTATCTATCTATCTATCTATCTATCTATCTATCTATCTATCTATCTATCTATCTATCTATCTATCTATCTATCTATCTATCTATCTATCTCATATCTATCTATCTATCTCATATCTATCTATCTCATATCTATCTATCTATCTCATATCTATCTATCTCATATCTATCTATCTATCTATCTCATATCTATCTATCTATCTCATATCTATCTATCTATCTATCTATCTATCTATCTATCTATCTATCTATCTATCTATCTATCTATCTATCTATCTATCTATCTATCTATCTCATATCTATCTATCTCATATCTATCTCATATCTATCTATCTATCTATCTCATATCTATCTATCTCATATCTATCTATCTCATAATCTATCTCCTATCTATCTATCTCCTATCTATCTATCTATCTATCTATCTATCTATCTATCTATCTATCTATCTATCTATCTATCTATCTATCTATCTATCTATCTATCTATCTATCTCTGACCCATTTAGACCCGTAACACTAAATCTCTAGACACATTGACCAGCATGTACCCCCCACCCCTTCCTTATATAATTAGTTGCCGTTCTCTTCAATGTATTTTATCGTTTTAGGGTAAGTAACGGATTAAAATCCAATGGGAAAAAAAAAAAGTTAATCCCTTACCGCAACCATCCAGCTGTCTGCGAGTAAATGAGCACAGAAGGTTTAGAAAGCATGTGCTAAGCCTTGCATTTCTACTATGGCTGCTAAAAGATGGAGTTACAAAACCAGGGTGCCAGCGGGCTTTACCAAGGCCCTGCTACCATGCTCCAAAGCTAACGCGGAAAACATTACAAGATGATACCCCATCTATCCAAAGGACCCTATTCGGGTGGCTTTATTTTGGTGCGGGGGTTCCTGTGAAGCAACGTTTTACCGCATGGATTAGGTGACATGGGCTGTTCTTCCTCGTGTAAGAAAGGTTTGTCTCCTCGTTGTTCCCCCTCTGAATAAGAGCGAGAAGCTTTTGTTTCACTGCGTGAGCTGCTGTGTGTGCGCGAGTTTGTGTCGTTCATTAACAGACTCACAAATTCTTGGATACTGTTGCTAGGTTTCTAGTCAGGAAGCCTCTTTGCCTGTATACATGGACGAGTGTGCTGCTCTGGGTGTCTCTTCAAAACATGTTCTCGCGCTCTCGTTTTTTTTTTGTTTTTTTTTCCTTTTTAATGTAATAATTAAAAAAAAAAAAAAAAATGTTTCTATAATTATAATGCCTGCAGTAATTTGTTCAATCTGGCAGGGAGGAGCAGACGGATCTGCTGTAGGATGCAGATTACAGGAGTAGGATATTGTGTGTCAGTAGATATGGCTTGTGTTTTTCTACAGTTCTAGGCAGCTCGTGAACAGAAGATTTTCATTCACTAAATTTGCCCTGAATAAAGCATGAACTAATAATCTTCATAATGAAATGATCTATTTTATGTCTTATTCACACTTGCTTGTATTGGCTTCATATTATGTCTGTATGGAGAAGTTGCAGAATAGAGAACCGATGCTCTTCTAGGAAGGGGTTCACATCCCAAACGGATTTCCTTGTGCATTGTGTATTTTTCAATGCGAAAATTTTTACTTTGGATGCTGTATATCTTATATGTATGTGTATATATATATATATATATATATATATATATATATAAAACTTCCCTCATAGAAGCTGTGTATTCAGTGCTACTAATAGGGAATACAGAACATTACTGACTGCAATATGGCCTGTAATGTGGTACCATATTGCATACCAAGATTCATACGCAAGTGTAAATGAGGCCTAATGCTTGTTTAAATTAAACCCTATAGGTTGGGTTCAGTGGAACCATGAGATGTCCAAATATTGGGGCAGTAATACGGATTCTAAAATGCAGCTGTGTTATGGCCGTCTAAAACCGGCTTAAGCCTGGGTTGAAACAGGGACTTGGACTGTAATTGAAAAATGCATCAATTATTAGGCAACAATGTTTTCTTTTTATCTGAAACGTCGTACAATGCAATGTAATGTAATGTGTGGTGTGTGTGTTTTTGTTTTTTTTTCCATTTTTTAAACGAATATCCTCCAGATTTTTTTTTATGGCAAAACTCAAGCAGTAATGCAATTGTTCAGGATTATTACAACCTCAATGTTTTCATATGGGAAACAAGGTCGCAGTCTTTATAATACTATAAAAATAATAAAACTCCAGGGTTACAGCAGGTTCTAGCACACTGTTGCACTATGTGAGTGGAAAACCAGACAATAGAGCAAGTTTACTGCTAGATCAGTATGTGCTGTCTTATACTGACATATTAACGTTACTGAAGTGTTTAGACCATGACTAGACATTCCTTCCAGCCAGGACGGGATGTCTATTCACAATCCCAACACTTCACTAACGTTTCTGTGGTACTTACAGCAGAGCAAAGCGTAATCTCGCGAGATCACGCTGTAAATGACAGGTTACAGCGAGATTACGCTTTGCTCTGCTGTAAGTACCACAGAAACGTTAACGAGGTGTCGGGATTCTGAATAGACATCCCGTCCTGGCTGGAAGGAATGTCTATTCACTGTCTAAATACTTCAGTAACGTTAATATGTCAGTATAAGACATATTAACAGTGGCATACGTAGCCAATACGCTCCCACAGTAAAACCACACGTATAGTGTACATTATATAAATGTTTTAGGCCGAATGCACACATTGCGTATTACGTGCGGTTTTGCTGTCCATATTCGCGTGCGGCAAAACCACAGCGTAATATAGTATCAGCAAAGTCAATGAGATTTCCAGAAATCTCATGTCCACGCTATGTATTTTTTGCTGCATTTAAATTAATCCGCGGTGGGTATATTCAGAACCGCAGCATGTAAATTTATCTTGGGATTCCGCTTGAGAATTCTATCTCCCTAGTTCTATAGTAATACGCTGCAAAACCCGCAGCATGAAAACCCAGCTATTTACGCAGCAAAACATAAAAACCACACCGAAAATCGTATTGAAAAACGCACAATCCGGTTCATTTTTTTCCTGCGTAGTATTGTGCTTTTCGTGTGTATTTTCCACAGCAAAATACTCAACGTTTGTACGTAGCCTTATGCCTCATGCACACGACCGTTGTGCCACTCGGGCCGTTTTTGACGGCATCCGAGTGGCACCCGATAGTCTTCACGGAACCATTCACTTTAGCGGGTGAATCGGGTCCGTGAAAAATGATCCAAGTCTCCGATCCGAGGAAAGATAGGACATGTTCTATCTTTCCTCGGATCACTGACGGGACTCGGCCGGCGCACACGAATAGCATGCTGATGTATACTAGTTTGGCATATGTCAGAAGGAAATCCTTTTGGCATATGCTGGGTGAATGGGGGCCCATGGAAACGTTTGCCGTAAAAACTGAGAGTTTTGCAGGTTGATACGCCGATTTGTAAGGCGCTAATGCAATGGGAACAGAGCCTCAAGTCTCATGCTCACTGCCGTATAACGTCTTTGTTTTGCACACGAGCCATAACCGAGCTCCTATTTTGGTGCATGGGGTCTTTTACTGTACCTCTGTATACCTCTGATTTCAAACTGATATATACCAAGGTATTCTGCTGGATTCCATACAAATATGAAATTAAAATCGTTGCATGTTCTGTCAGACTTTGTATCTACGGAGGCGTGTGGTAGCATTGCTTCTAGGGAAGTATATCTCAGGATATGCAGCACCCGATGAGACTGTATGGCAGCATATGTAATGGTGCGGCCTCCGTGTGCTGCTGTAAAAAACGAAAGTTTGGTAATTATGTTTTATTTTCTCATTGAGCTGGTTTATTTGGATTGGTTGCCACCTTTTGATATAGTTTATTGGAAACTAATGGTAAAGCTGTCACTTTGTTACTGATTGAACACGCTGACATAATGACCAGTTTACCATCCGCTTCAAAAGGTGACAACCAATATGGCTGCATATCCTGCTTTTCATTATTGCAAAAGTAACTGCTGCAGACAAAGCGGGAAAATACCAATATAGTCACTCAAGTAAATAAAACCTAATTACCAAAGTTTGGCTGCTGCTCTATCTTCTGATTTACTAATATATTTTGAGTTTTTTTGCAGCGGGTTCGCGTTGATTCCACCGCAAAAAATGCAACTCAGAAAAAAAAAATCTTATACTTACCCAGAAGTGTGTGTTCCTCCCTCCAGCGCGGCCTCCTTGGATAACGTTTCATCCTGTATGACCACTACAGCCAATCACAGGCTGGAGCGGCGGTCGCATAGGATGAAACCTCGTCCCAAGAGGCTAGCCCGTATGACGTCAAAGGCTCGGCCTCCTGGGATGGCGCTTCATGAAAGGCGGTCTCTGGCCTGCTAAGTGCTGCAGTTTTCCGCAGCGGAGAGTCCTGGCGAAAAACGACACCACAGTTTGGTGCGGTTTTTCGCCTGGAATTCCCTGCTACGCACAAGACGGATACGCTGTGTGCTTTTACGCAGCGTTTCTACCCCGTGTGTACTAATCCTACATTTTAATGTTGAATAGCAGGGCGGCATCGAATCCAGACGTCGGGAAGTTTTCCCTTGTTCAGTGTTTTGAAAAACATGAAGAATATTTTGTAGATATAACTATAAGATCAAAAGCCAAACAAATTCGCTTTGAACACGGTCCTACAGGTTCTCACGCTGTAACCTCTGCAGAGCGAACACAACTTGAAATATGTCTCTTCACCGTGCTGTTACTGCGGGCTACAAAATCCTATGACTTGAAATGCAAATAATGAATCTAACTTATAATGTGGCTCAGGCGATGTGATACGCAAAGACAAAAAACATCTGCTTCCCGAGATGCTCAGACGAACAGTTCTCCGCTCAGAGCCTTATATCTGATGGAGAATAACATGTTTAAAATTAGCTAAATATTATCCACAATTGCCCTGGATGCATATTAACCCCTGCCCCGCTGCCTGCTTACATCGACACTTCATATGCGCCATCCTCCTGCTACATAGAAGCTGCCTGATGCCCAGACTCTGGATATAATGCGGTATTTCTGCATCGTTTAGGTTCAATCCTCTGCTCAAGGTCTTGGGGCAGGTCACGTCCAGAACCGTCAGGGTTAATACTTATAACTAGATGAATTGTTTACAGCTGGGCAAACAATTTGGTTATATCTAATGTGGCAGAAAACTCTTCTGAGGAAGACGTTACCCAAGGATATGGAACTTCTGGGTTGGCCTGAAGTTCCAATGGTTGCCATGGCATCACAAATTATGTGGTAATCACGCTCGAAATAGTCGAAGGCTGCAACCTCATGAGATTATATGCATTTGTGTACTTGCTTTACTTCCTCGCTAGCTTATGGAGAGCGGCTTGTGCCGTCCGTTATCCTGACTTACTCTCTCCTGCTGGTCTGTGGGCCTCGTTCGTTCACAGAATATAAAACTAAAGCCTAATTCACGCGAGCGTGTTAAACGTCCGTGGGGCGGCCGTTGAAACAGCGGCCGTCCCACGGACCTAATGTGGCCGTTCACACAGCCGTTGTTTCAACGGACCGTGTGAAGGGTCCATGGGAAAATAGGACATGTCCGTTCTTTTCACGCATCACGCATCCCTCCATAGACTCTAACCTATGGGGGATGCGTGACATCGCATCCCGCAGCGCTGAGCACGGATGCACCTCGGACGTGAAAAACTGCAGTTTTTCACGTCCGAGATGCGCCACGCTTGTGTGAATTAGGCCTAAAGGGAGAATTTTTATTTTTTTTAGGACCTCGTTGTGCTAGGGTTTTTTACTTCGTTATACGCAGGCTACTATAAAAACCACTGGTCCAAGCATGCCCTGTTGGCTTGGCAAGACTTTACAGTCCCGAAGCACTTGGCAAACCTCCTCCTGCCAAAGTGCTGCTTGGATCATGGAGTTCTCCTAGATATAGCTCTTTGTATTGTGGGACGGCACTGCTGTGATCTATGTGTCAACAGATTATAGAGAAAGGGTACGTTCACACAGAGTTTTGTAGAAGCTGAAAAAACAGTCGCTGAATCTGCTTTTAAACTCTGCTAGTTTTCCAGGATGATTTTGGATGCAGATTTTCAAATGCAAACTGTTCTTTTAGGCCTCGTGCACACGACTGTCCCTGTAATCACTGTCCGCGAGTACGGGCACGGCCAGCCGCGGACAACCACCTGCATCCCATGTCCGATCTTTTGCGGAGGCTTTCTTTGGCCGGACACCTTCCATATATACGGGAAGGTGTCCGTGGTCAATAGAAATGAATGGGTCTGTATTTGCGGACCATTATTACGCATGGGGCCTTAGGGGCTCTTTTTGTTGCTTTTCAGCGTAAAAAAAACATTGCTTAAGCTAGTCAGCGCTGGTTTTTTCAGCTTCCCACTGCTTTGTGGTGCATAATCTGGGCCAAGATAGGGCAGCTGGCTTTTTTTTTTTTTTCAGCGTCGCTGAATTTGCAGAAACGATCAGCAACATGTGAACTATGGCGATGATTTCTATTGAAAGCATTGGGCACCAAAAGCTAGACTATTTCCACTCTGATTCTGACTCAAATACTCCATGTGAACGCGGCCAAATGGTACTGTATGAACTGGAAATTAAATTTTAAGGCCAGGATCACACACGCAGTTTTTTGCTCCGTTCGTTTTTGTTTTTTTTTAGCTAAACACAGGAGTAGGCGCAGAAGAAAGTAGATGCATCAGTCTTAGAACTTGCGTTCTCTTTGGATCCACTTTTGGCTTTTACTAAAAAAAAAAAAAAAGAAAAGAAGGCACTTAAAATTAAGTTTGTGATCCTAGCATTAGGGTATAGTCACACATAACAGAGTTGTTGCAGAAATTTTCGCAATTAAAAATCCGTTCCATACATCTAAATGGGGTTTCTGCTGCAAGTACATCGATTTCTGCAAGCCCCATTCACATGAATGGGACTGGCGCAGAAATTTCTGCAACAAATCTTCCAAATATATCCTTATTTATTTAAGACCATAGGCAATTCACATTTTGCACCAAAAATACAGTTCTTGAGTACACAGTGCAGACTTAAGGTAGGGCTATATACATTTTATCTTGTGGTTTTTTTGGGGTTTTTTTTAAACTAGGATTGGATACAAAAAAAAAAAAAGTGTACAAAACTTTACTTTATATTTCTCTTTAGGACTTACTCCTGGATTTGGTATGTAAAATAATCCAAAACTGCATCAAATCTACATTGTGTGAAATTAGGCCTTGTTCAAACCATGCAGTTTGGCTTCAGGTTTTAGGTTAGGACTCATTCATACAAGTTTTTGTTTTTTTTGTGAGCTTAGAAAATACATTAAGGCCTCATGCACACGACCTTAGCTGTGTGCACGGCCCGTGGTTGTGTGCATGGGCCCATAGAAATAAATGGGTCCGCAATTCACCCGCAGATTTGCGGGTGAGTTGCGGCTGCAAAAACACGTTCACGTGCATGGGGCCTCCCAAACACATTTGGAGTCTTAAGAGTGACAAACATTAGACCTAGAGCATGCTGCATTTTAGAAAAAAATGCCACCAGGGTAAAAAAAAAGGCATGAAAAAATGCGACAAAAATATAAATATTTTTAAAATTTGCTCACATCTGCTCACTGCGTTTTTTTCCACACAAACATGTTAATGTCCCTATCACGGTCACAAGTCCAGGTCGATTACTATGATGCTGTTAGTATGAGTCACTGGACCTGCATTCGGGCCACGATCAGCGACCACTTTACGGCCTTCTGAATGGGGACATACTGTAGGCTGGTTTCACACAGCTTTACTATGGCTGAACTTAGATCCCCATAGAACCATATGGTGATCTAAGGTCAATGCAGAAGAACTACGGAGAAGGGAGGGGGTCTGGGTCTTGTGACCTCATTACAGCCATGTAATACTGGCCTTGCACATAGCGCATGAAGACATTTGTCTCTTCAATGTTCTTGCGTCTCCCGCGCCTGCACTATATGGAAGTTACATGTGAGTGGCCAATGCGCAGCTTCTCATAATATGCCTGGTAGAAGCGAATTATAACTGAGTGAAGCAGTGCATCATGGGACTTCAGGTCCATTGGCCAAACTAAGTGACCGGTTCTCCTTTTCTAAATTTTTATTGCCACTCGTTTACATCACGGTCTTGTATATCATGAAGAAAAAGTAAAGCTCTCACCGTCTTTATTTTAGTGCCTTCTCACAGATCATGCAAAGCATAGTGATAATGGCCTTGCCAAGTCAGCCCGCGAAGATATACACTTAAAGGTTAGATGAGATGCTCAGTCTTAATTAGTTCTTAAAATAACAAAATCTGCACTGAATCGGAATAACAGGATGATAAGCAGAGCTCATAAGAGCCGAGGCTACAGCAGGGTTTTTCAGGCAGAATATCGATCTGCTTCCTAACATTGATGGTGTGACGGCATTTTCATTTGGTGACTATAGAATAAGGCCCCGTCCACACGAACGTGTGAATTGCGGCCTCATTTATTTCAATGGGCCCATGCACACAACCGTCGTTTCCGCATTCCGCGCATTGCCCGGGAGCCTGGACCGGAAAAAAGATAGGACATGCCTTATTACCGCCGTATTTTGAGGTCCAGGCTCGTTGAAATGATAGGACATGCCGTGATTAGCGTGCGGCCGCAGGTGATCCGAGCCGCAAATCACAGCTTGTGCACACCACTACAGTCGTGTGCATGAGGCCTGATCCTCACATCTCCGTATTGTCACGATGTCAATGTTATCAGATATGATTATATAAAGACACAAAGCACAGTAAGAATATTTCAGTCAGATGCGGAACTTGAAGCTCCCAATGCAAAATCTGTAACAGGGCCTCAACCTACCGTATGCCATTTACAATACTGGGACTTCTTATGTAGCCTTTGGACCCTCGCGGTACCAGGGCCAGGTGGGAATGCTACCTTTACACCCCCTTAGGCTACACCCTTGATATCAGTCAGATCTCACGGAGGGACTTTTGAATCAGTGTGGCAAATGTATCCGTGATATTACTGGGATGGTTCCCCACATTGAATTTTCCATGGCTGCTCATGTAATAGAAGGGATTGGGGTACAAGAAATTTGAGGGAACTGACATATCAACTGAGACACTGACCACTGGACATTATATTCCACCCCTTAAGTTTCCACATCCTTTGAAAGATCGAAGAACAGACACTTAAAGGGTTTGTCTGGTTTAGATAACCCATTGTTTAATATTCTATCAGAAAATAATGGGTTAATTGAGGGAAATCGCGGTTCAGGAAATTGTAATCTGTAGTTGTAGGATACCCTCAGTCTTGATGAGCTATATCCTTATCACTGACATATTGGTACGGGATTGGACAGCCTTTCTTTAGGCTTCGTTCACATCTGTGTCCTGACTCCGTTCATGGGTTCCGTCGGACCTTTCTGTCAAGGGAACGCATGAACGGAATCCAAAAGGAAACCATAGGTCGATCCATCACCATTGAAATCAATGGTGATGCAAACGGAAACCTATGGTTTCAGTTTGGATTCCGTTCATGGGTTCCCCTGACGGAAAGCTCAGACGGGACCCATGAATGGAGTCCCGACGCAGATGTGAATGAAGCCTTACATGTATGAACTATTGTTTGGTTGTGTCGGCAGATACTATTGGCGCGCTGTTTCCAGAACAATGGGGCAGATTTACTATTAGTGTTGCGCCAGAATTCTGGCTGAAGTTGCACATTCTTTTTGGCGCAAATAATTTTAGACAAGTTAATTCCATGAAATGCGCCAAAAAGAACCAATGTTTGCTACTTGCCCCACAAGAGGGCCTTAGCTTAGCAGAAAAGGGGGTGGGGCTTAAGATGCAACCAAATTGCATCAAACTTTTGTTGCAATAAAAGTGGACTAAATTAAGACAACCAACAGGTGGTATAAATTTAGACAGAAGTGTCTAAACATGCGCCAAATTTATCATACAGCGTGAGCCACTACGATAAATTTGCCACATTTAGTCTAATTCTAAGCTGTATGAATATACAACCTTATTAGTGAATCTGCCCCAATGTCTCCAGAATACACACACAAGCTCACGTCTCTTCTGTGTTGTTTCCTCAGTCGTCCACCTACACATGTATAAGTTTTCACTCAGTGGGATTTGTTACTTAGAACAAAAACACCTCCAGATAACCTGGCGTCGCTGGGCTCCATTTTTATCCGGGATTATTTTTACAGCATGATTCATTAACATTGGCTTCGTGCATGCAGGAGTTTGGTTGAAATCTAAAGCTGAGGTTACCAAGGGGTTTAAACAATGGAAAATTATGGGACTCAATGTCAGCATCAAAGAAACTTATAAGATCCATTTATACATTTATAAATAGACGGATTGTTTTTATAGCTATGTATAAACTGAAAACTCCTATCTATCTATCTATCTATCTATCTATCTATCTATCTATCTATCTATCTATCTATCTATCTATCTATCTATCTATCTATCTATCTATCTATCTATCTATCTATCTCACTCATATCTATCTATCTATCTATCTCACTCATATCTATCTATCTATCTATCTAAAAATTCAGGCAGCACTCCCTAGAATATGGTGAAAAAGTGGGGTACTTTATTTACCCTAAGTGCACTTAGTTTATAAAGTACCCCACTTTTTTTCTCCATATTCTACTGAGTGCTGCCTGAATTTTTGTCTGTACTTATACGGGACATTGGTCTGTTCCCCAGGGCTTGCACCCATAGGATGCCCGTGCTGCTGGATTTGTTATCTACCAATATAGCTATCTATCGATCGATCGATCGATCGTCTTATTTCCCCCCTCTCTCTCTCTCTCTCTCCATCACATATCTTGCTCTCATCTCACTTTCTCATTTCCAACCCCTCCCTTTCTTATATCTATATGTACACTATATGGCCCAAAGTATGTGGACACCTCTCCTAATTATTGAATAAAATCACAGCCATGCAATCTTCATAGACATTGGTAATAGTATGGGTCATACTGATGATCTCAGTGACACATTGCGGTTGAGATGCAGGTTTTTTACTGCACCCGTATCGAAAAATGCACCAACACCTTAAAATCACAGTTCTAACCACACCTCAAACGCAACTTGTTCATAGACTCTTAGGCTGGGACTGTTGAGACTTTGTAGTGAAAGATAAATCGCTAGCCATTGGAATGCATTAGGCAAGGGCTATTTATCCCACTTCAAAAAAATAGCTGGGTCTACACGGGTCAGATATGTTGCGGATAATTCTGCTGCAAATCCGAGCAATAATCTGCAGGAATTCCACAGTGGTAAATCCGTACCAAGTCGTGCAGATTTTCTTTTTGCAGTATGCTCACCTTAACAATCCTGTGGTGACTCTTCTCTGGTCCCTCACTGGACATTATTCACGTGACACAAGCCGTGATGTGTTGTTACGTGTGACCTCTCCCGTCTGTGACTGGAACAGGGAAGCGTCACCACAGGAGTGCCAGCACATTGGTAAGGGGAGTAAACTGTTTTTTTTGTTTTTTTATCGTTTATTTGAACTTTAAACGGGATCCGCAGGTTATCTGCAGCAAAATCTGCACCACTGGAATTTGATTGCGGATTTTAACTTCCCTATCGAATTCAATAGGGGAAAATTTTCAACAAATCCATGTTCATTACACTACAGAATTTGACAATCTGCGGATATAAAAATCCGCAGCCTGGAGCAGCATGTTCTCTGGAGTGATGAATCACATCTCACTATCTGGCAGTCTGATAGAGAAATGTAGGTTGCCAGGAGAACGCCACCTACAGAATACATAGTGTCTGTTGTAACATTTGACGGAGAATGGATAATGGTCTGGGGCTGTTTTTCAGAGTTTGGCCCCTTATTTCCAGTGAAGTGTAATGTTAAAGCTACAGAAAACGAAGACATTTTTGACAATTGTAACTTTGTGGTAATATTTTAAGAACGGTCCTTTCCTGTTCCAGCATTACTGTTCTCCTGTGCACATAGCGAGCGCCATAAAGATAGGGTGTGACGAGTTTAGTGTGGAGGAACTCGAGTGGCTGCAAAGAGCTCGAATCTCCATCACATCCAATACCTTTACAATGAATTGAAACGCTGATCGCGAGCCAGAGGTTCTTGTCCAACATCAGTGCCTTACCTCACAAATGTTGTTTTGGCCGAATGGGCACAAATTCCCATAGACACACTCCTTAATCTTGTGGAAAGCCTTCTCAGAAGAATGGAGGATGTTAGAGCCGCAAAATGAGCATGGTTTTGAAATGAGATATTTAGCAAGCTCACATAGGGTATGATCAGGGGTGGGATGCAGCTGGTTCTCCTCAACCGGTTGTTAAAATAACAGCCGGTTTGCAGAAGTGGGATGCCAGTCCCATTTCTCCTACTCTGGAACCAATTGTATCCACGACCTTGAGACACGGATACAGTGGAATAGAGTTAGGTCCAGAATTATTTGGACAGTGACACAAGTGTTGGCATTTTAGCTGTTTACCAAAACCGTTATATAATCAATATGGGCTTAAAGTGCAGACTCTCTGCTTTAATTTGAGGGTATTCACATTCTAATTTAGGGAAGGGTTTAGGAATTACAGCTCCTTAAGGGTATGTTCACACGTAAACGGCCGAAAAATCGGAAGCAGAACGCCTCCAAACATCTGGCCATTGATTTCAATGGAAAAACGGCGTTCTGTTCTGACAGAGCGTTTTTCGCGACGTTTTTTTACGCGTAAAAACACGGCCGTGAAAAAGAAGTGCAGGACACGTCTTGGGACGTTTTTAGAGCCGTTTTCCATAGACTCTAGTGAAAAAAGCTCCAGAAACGCAGTGAAAATCGTGAGTGGCTTAAAAAAATTTTGAGACGTTTTTGCTCACTGCGTGTGAACATACCCTAATATGTAGCTGCCTCTTTTTCAAGGGATTAACTCAAAAGCTATTTAATGAGCTGCATGGGCTATTCCCTCGTTAATCCATCATCAATTAAGGTAAAAAGTCTGGAGTTGATTCCATGTGCGGCATTTGCATTAGGAAGCTGTTGCTGTGAACCCACAACATGAGGTGAAAGCAGCTCTCAACGCAATTGAAACAGACCATCGTTAGGCTGAAAAAAATGAAGAAATCCATCAGAGAGAGAGAGCACAAATGTTAGGAGTGGCCAAATCAACAGTTTGGGACATTCTTGGAAAAAGAGCGCACTGGTGATCTCGTGAACTCCAAAAGGCCTGGACACCCACGGAAGACAACAGTGGTGGATGATCACAGAATCCTTTCCATGGTGAAGAAAAAAAAATTCACTATCTACCCAAGTGAAGAACACTCTCCTGGAAGTAGGTGGATCAGTATCGAAGTCTACCATAAAGAGAAGACTTCATGAGAGCGAATACAGAGGGTTCACCACAAAGTGCAAATCATTAATCAGCCTCAAAAATAGAAAGGCCAGATTAGACTTTGCCAAACAACATGTAAAGAAGCCGCCCAGTTCTGGAACAGCATGAATCTAAGATCAACCTGCACCAGAATGATGGGAGGAAGAAAGTATGGAGAAGGCTCGGAACGGCTCATGATCCATAGCCACCACATCCTCTGTAAACATGGTGGAGGCAGGGTGATGGCATGGTGGAGGCAGTGTGATGGCATGGTGGGGGCAGTGTGATGGCATGGTGGGGGCAGTGTGATGGCATGGTGTGGGCAGTGTGATGGCATGGTGGGGGCAGTGTGATGGCATGGTGGAGGCAGTGTGATGGCATGGTGGGGGCAGTGTGATGGCATGGTGGAGGCAGTGTGATGGCATGGTGGAGGCAGTGTGATGGCATGGTGGAGGCAGTGTGATGGCATGGTGGAGGCAGTGTGATGGCATGGTGGGGGCAGTGTGATGGCATGGTGGGGGCAGTGTGATGGCATGGTGGGGGCAGTGTGATGGCATGGTGGGGGCAGTGTGATGGCATGGGCATGCATGGCTGCCAAAGGCACTGGGTCACTAGTGTTTATTGATGATGTGACTGAAGACAGAAGCAGCCGGATGAATTCTGAAGTGTTCAGGGATTTACTTTCTGCTCAGATTCAACCACATGCAGCAGGTTGATTGGAAGTCGCTTCACAGAACAGATGGACAATGACCCAAAACTTACTGCGAAAGCAACTCAGGAGTTTATAAGGCAAAGAAGTGGAATATTCTGCAATGGCCGAGTCACTAGATCTCAACCCGATCGACAAAACATAAGGCAGAAAGACCCACAAACAAGCAACAACTGAAGACAGCTGCAGTAAAGGCCTATTTTAGGCCCTAATGACCAGGCTATTTATTTATTTTTTTCGTTTTTCTATAGTCGCATTCAAAGAGCTATAACTTTTTTATTTCTCTGTCGACATAGCTGTATGAGGAATTGTTTTTTGCAGGATTAGTTGTACTTTTTAATGGCACCATTTTGGGGTACATATCATTTTTTGATTAACTTTTATTAACTTTTTTTTGGGGGGAATAGAAAAAAACACCTGAAATTCCACCATAGTTCTATGCATTTTAAATTGACGCTATTCACTGTGCGGTGTAAATAACACATTACCTTTATTCTATGGGTCGGTACGATTACGACGATACCACATATGTATAGGTTTTTTATGTTTTACGACTTTTGCACAATAAAAACACTTTTGAACTAGAATTATTTGTTTTTGCATCGTCGCTTTCCAAGAGCCGTACATTTTTGTATTTTTCAGTCAATTAAGTGATTTTTTGGGTTTGTTTTTTGCGGGACGAGACGTAGTTTTGATTGGTACTATTTTGAGGTACATGGACTTATTAAAGAGGCTCTGTCACCACATTATAAGTGCCCCGTCTCCTACATAATCTGATTGGCGCTGTAATGTAGGTGACAACAGTGGTTTTATTTTGAAAAATGATCTTTTTTGAGCAAGTTATGAGCTATTTTAGATTTATGCTAATTAGTTTCTTAATAGACAACTGGGCGTGTTTTTACTTTTGACCAAGTGGGCGTTGTACAGAGGAGGGTATGACGCTGATCAATCGGTGACCAGTCAGTGTCATGCACTTCTCATTGTTCCAGCCCAGCTTCTTTCACTCACAATCACACTGTAAGGATATGTGCACACGACCTATTTTCCGACGTAATGGAGGCGTTTTACGCCTCAAATTACGCCTGAAAAGACGGCTCCAATACGTCGGCAAACATCTGCCCATTGCTTGCAATGGGTCTTACGGTGTTCTGTGCAGACGAGCTGTAATTTTACGCGTCGCTGTCAAAAGACGGTGCCTAAAATTACGCCCGCGTCAAAGAAGTGCAGGACAATTCTTGGGACGTAATTGGAGCCGTTTTCATCGACTCCATTGAAAACCAGCTCCAATTACGTCCGTAATGGATGCGGCGAAAACCGTGTGCACTTGTATAAACGTCTGAAATTTAGGAGCTGTTTTCGCCTAACAATGGGCTGGAACAATGAGCAGTGTAAACCACTTCTGTTATCTACATTACAGCGCCGATCAGATTATGTAGGAGACCGGGCACTTATAATCTGGTGACAGTCTCTTTAATAAACGTTTAGTATGAGTTTTTTGGGGGTCAATGGGAAAAAATAGCACTTTCGCCATTGTTTTTTGCATTTTTTTTTACACCGTTCACCTTGCGGATTAAATTAGATATTAACTTTATTGTTTGAGTCATTGCGGTCGCGGCGATACCATATATTTGTACTTTTATTTTTTTACACTTTTACTATATAAAACCACTTTTTATGGAAAAAAAATGGATTTCTTTTTTTACTGTAATTTTTATTAATAATTTTTATTTCACATTACTTCTTTTTTTGGTCCCTCTAGGGGACTTTGCTATGCGATCTAAAGGCTGGGTTCACACTACCTATTTTCAGGCGTAAACTAGGTGTTTTACGCCTCGAATTACGCCTGAAAAGACTGCTTCAATACGTCGGCAAACATCTGCCCATTGCTTTCAATGGGTTTGCCGATGTACTGTGCCGACGACCTTTAATTTTACGCGTTGCTATCAAAAGACAACATGTAAAATGACTGCCTCAGCAAAGAAGTGCAGGACACTTCTTGGGGTGTAATTTGAGCCGTTTTTCATTGAATCCAATGAAGAACAGCTCCAAATTACGCCCGTAATTGACGCCTCGCAAAATACGAGTACGAGCAATTACGTCTGAAATGCAGGAGCTGTTTTCTCGTGAAAACAGCTCCGTAATTTCAGCCGTAATGGTCGATATCGTGTGCACATACCCTTAGATCGCTGCTATAATGCTTTGGTATACTTAGTATACCAAAGCATTATTGCCTGTCAGTGTAAATCTGACAGGCGATCTATTAGGACGTGCCTCAGGCACGTCCTAGTAGGCGTATGCCCAGGGTAGACCTGGGGCCTTTTATCAGGCCCCCGGCTGCCATGGCACCCCATTGGAGGCCCGCGATTGCATTTGTGGGCCACCGATGGCTGAGAGAGCGAGCTCCCTCCCTCTGTAAACAAGTTAAATTCCGTGGTCGCTATTGAACGTCGCATTTAATGGGTTAATCGGCTGCGATCATAGTAAACTTCGATCGCGGTCGTTGGAGCAGGAGCCCGGCTGTCATTAGACAGCCAAGCCCCCGCCCCAGCCTGCATGGTACACCTGTGCAGGGCTTAGACTGGGCCACTGTGAAAAGGCGACGGCTAGCCGAAGGCCCCTTAGTGACCGCCGTGAAAAGGCGTATTGGTGGTTACAAAGGGGTTAATTTGTCCGATTACTTTTGAGCCCCTGAAATGAGGAGGCTAGGTAAAAAAATGGTTGCAATTCCTAAACGTTTCACAGGATATTTTTATTCAACCCCTTGAATTAAACCTGAAAGTCTAAACTTCAATTGCATCTCCGTTGTTTCATTTCAAATCCAAAGTGTTGGCAGCGGAGCCCAAATCATGAGGATTGTGTCACTGCCCAAATAATTCTGGACCTAACTATATAACAGCGGCTCTGCAGGTAGCCTGCCACGACACTCTGCTACTTTCTGTGTGACGTGGCATTCTGCAGGAGCCTGGCTGGCTCTTTTTATTCAAGGGGCACAGTATGGGGCATATTTTTATCAAGGGGCACGGTGTGGCCATATTTTTATTCACAAATCCAAGAAGAACCGCAGCACAAGTATCAAAAGCGCAAAAAAGCTTTTGATGCTTTATTTTGAATCATTTCTAATGCTATTATTTATACAAAACTGCATACATAAGGTAGAATCTCCCTTTAAATTCATTGTTTAACCTGCGAAGAATTGATAGTAATGTCTACCTATGTAGGAATTGTGTAGGTTGATGACTATAATGCTGTAGTGAACAATAGGCCAGCAGTGTTACCTATATATGCATTCACCTTCTAGTTTTACAATTTATAATTACTATTCTTTTTTTACTTTAATCTGACCTATTTTGTGTGGCAGCCTCAGGGTGATATTTTAGTGTTTGAATGCTCGGCTAATCCAGTAGGAAAGTGTACTAGCATGCTTTATTCTAGAGATGGCTTCTGTGAATGTTACTCCTACGTACATCTGTGATCTCTTTGAGCGCCAATCATTAAAATGTGTACATCCACATTTATGGCATATATGTAAATGAGCACATTACCTGCTGTCCTCATATTGGAAAAATCAGGAAATTGTATTTATTCTCAGTGGTTTAGAGATTTTGTATATCTACAGACATCTACCTGCCAAAACGTTCATCTAATGTGACTGCCCCTTAAAAAAAAAAAATGTACAGTCTAACATTAAGACTATGGGTTCTTATTACCGCATTATGATGAATCATTGCAGTATAACTAATGTAACCAATTACTTTATTACCTGTAAAAAGAATGACCTGGGTGTAGATCGGGACAGACCATAGTTGTGAAGTTTATTAGAACTTTGTTAAAAACTGGTTAGGGTCTGAGTCTCAAAGTATAATAGAACTGGTGTATTAGTTACAAATCACATGTATTGTCTTTGTTTTTAATTTTTTTGTCTCATTTTGTCTTAGACTGCCAGCTATACTTTTTTTTTTTAAACCAAAATAAGAGGAGAAGCTAGCTACTTCCTATCATGTTACTTAATAGGCACACGGATCCCGCACCGATCAGCTTTTCCGTCTGTCTCCGGGCACGTATGTTTTGCAGTGGTCAGTACGGGAAGCAGATGGCTCCATACACTGTATAGCGGCCGTGCTGCAGTACTGAAGCTCTGCTCCTATTCAAGTGAATAGCTGCAGTAACCCAGCATGGCCGCTATACAGTGTACGGAGCCATCTGTTTCCGTCACCGACCACTGCACAACATCCGGTGCCCGGAGGCAGCCGGAACAGATGATCGGTGTAGGGTCTGTGTGTCAGACCCACACTGATAATATACTGATGACCGATCCTGTGAAGAGGTCATCAGTATGAAAAACTACCCCATGCCTTGAAAAACCCTTTAATTCACTGTATAACTAAGCAGACCTGTCAACAACATGAAGAAATGATCTAACCCCAAGGATTTGCAATGGCATGTCATGTATAAATGTTACATGTATAAGAACAGTGATTTTGCTTATGGAGACCATTCTTATCAGTTTGCCATGGGCAACACCACTGCCTTTCTCATAACATAAATTGCAACAAAGTTTCAGAGCGAGGCTTTATAGGTTTATTCCCGTCACAGAAAGAGATGGCATATGGCCGGGCCGATCCTGAGATTGAAGGGGCACTCCTGGCCACAAGCTGTGCAGGGAACTGCAGCACGACACTATCCACTTGCCAGTGCTGCGGTCCCTTCCTTTGTCAATAGGATCGGTGGGGTCCCAGAGGTTGGCTCCCACCGCTTAGAAAGTGATGGCAAATCCTAGCCATATACCATCAATTTGAGATAGAATTAACCCTTTACTATTACCAAAGATCAATGCAGTTGGGAACATGATAGACTTGCCATATGATCACAAAGTGGCTTTTCTCTGTGCTGGTTACATATTAAAGTAAAGCCATGGACATCCTTTGATATGCAAATACTTAAGTTTCTTTATCACAGTTAAAATAATTAATTTTCCACCATCTGGACAAATCAGAAATCTTCTGAGATTAATCAGTTTGGACACGTTCATTCAGTGTAAAGACGACTTGGGCACAAGCTAATGGGTTTCCCGCATCCCCATGTTATATCAGTCACACTTCCCGACATCCACAACTGATTGCTTGTTTGCTTATAAATAATTTCCTGTTTCCCACCTTCTTGCTGCGTTTTATCATAATTACTGTGGGGGAGATAATTGCCGCCTGATCCTTTTATGCCGAAATGTAGGTCAAGCCGGTACATTCTTATAGTTTACAATTAAGTTTACTGTACAGAAATGCCTTCACCCAGATATTTAGCATTGTGTTACTGCACAAGAAGGTCGTACTTATATATATATATATATATATATATATATATATATAGGACCCCCTTAGCAAATATAGACCACACCAGACCCCCTAAATAACTATATAGAACCCAGCACTTTATATAGGCACCAGACCCTGCTGTATACCGGTCCCAGGTCAGGCTTCCCCTGCGTACAGACCCTAGACAAGAACCCCCCCTGTAAACAGACCCTAGACAAGAACCCCCCCTGTAAACAGACCCTAGTCAAGAACCCCCCCTGTAAACAGACCCTAGTCAAGAACCCCCCCTGTAAACAGACCCAAGACCAAACCACCGTGTTTACAGACACCACACAAGACCCAAACTACCCCTTTACAAACTTCAGACCAGATGTTCAGCTACTCACCTCTCCCCATTCTGGGCTATCCCCTGCTCCATTTCATGACGTCTGCGGGAGCGGAGGGAAGCGCAGGAACGGTGAGAGGGGAGTATGTAGGGTGCATAGGAAACCCTTCCTTTTTTGGGTAGTTGGCAAGTATGGCTTACGCCTTGCTGCTGACTGGGTAGATCACTACTCATGGCCATCAACATTTTATTCAGTATTGTTCTCACATGCTTGTGTGTATACTGTGTATCTGTCAATTAGTATGTTTTACTGCATTGATCCAGTAACCTGTGACAAAATATAGTAGTGGACATTTATCAAAGGAGTCATAGCCTGAATTCTCTAGTTAGAAAAATGACATTAAAGTTGGCTGTACAGTGTAGATGGCTATCAGCAGAATGCTTGTTCAGCCAAAGGCTCTTCTTCCTGACTCACCCATACATGTGGACATTCGGCGTGTGTTCTCAATAAGGAGACTGGAGAAAGCCGCTGCCAGAGGTATCCTTATCTCCTTACAAACAAAAGGATCCTGCATGTTGAAATTCAACAGCCTGATCTTTTTCTCTGGCGACGGGGGAGTTTTGGGACACCGCTATTCATTTCAGATGGTTGGCCAGTTCCACTGAAATCGGCAGCTTCAGATTACATTCACTTAATGTGTATGGTCACTTTAACTGCACCAAAATTTATCAAAGTGGCATAAAGTATATAATTTATTTCAAATACCATTCTATACCACTTTTATCTTCCTTACGACCCCTAACGACTCCCATGCATACGGTATTTTGCACAAAAATAAGCAAAGGATCTTTGTTCCCACTGCGTTTGTGGTGCAGGTTCGACTCATAACGTATTCTGCGTGGTTCTTGATTATGCTTTTCGATACAGTAGAAAAAAAAAAGATGTACTGTCCGAACATATTCTGAAAGGACACTCTCGGCATGCGTCAGACCCATTAGGGTATGTCCACAGGTAGCGTAAACACTGCAGATTTTCCACAACGGATTTCATTGCGGAAAGTTTCCAGCATGATACAGTATCAGATCAGATTTGAACAAATCTCATCCACACGCTGCGTAAAAAATAAGCCGAAAAAACGTTTATATATTGACTTGCAGTGCGTTTTTTTTAGTCCGCAGCATGTCAATTCGACTTCAATGAGAAGGTAAAACCGGCAACAAATAGCAGATGTTGCGATTTTTGCAGTGGAAAATCTGCAATTCTGCCACAAAAATTGCAACTTAGAAAAAAAAAAATCTTATACTTACCTATGCTTCTGTGTCCTGAACGGCCTCCTGGGATGATGTTTCATCCCATTTGACTGTGCAGCCGTCACATAGGATAACACGTCATCCCAGGAGGCCGGGCTGCAGGACGTCAGAGGGATGCGTCACCATGACTACGGGTAAGTATAAGCTTTTTATGTTTTTAACCTGCTGTTTGTCCGATAAAATGCACTTCAATTTTGTGCGGGCTCCAGGGCAGATACGCCGTGTTCTTTTACGCAGCGTATCCGCCCTGTGTGAAGATGTATGATTTTCAGTCGCAGAACTTTCTTCAAACAAATCTAGAACGTGTGACTATACACATTCCGCACAGAAAATCCATAACAAAACATATGGCTGGGGTATTAAAAACCCCATCCACATGTACGGTAGCAGAAAAAATCAGAGCTGAACGAAGGGCATGATGTGGATTTTCTAATCCGCAACGTGTCAATTCTGTTGCTGGTTTGTCCGATTTTCACCGGGTTTCACCCTTTCGCTGTACATAGTGTAAAATATGCATCAACATCTGTGTCTAAATCCGCAGCTGAAATAGTCCACAGGGCGAATTCACACGGAGCAGATTTTTTGCAGAAATGTCTGCGACTGAGAACTCCATTCTATACATGTGCATGGATTAATTCAAGTCCCATTCAGATGAATGGGACGGTAGAAAAAAATTCTGCATCAAATCTGATGTGTTAGAATTCCGTATAAAAAAAATCGCAGCAGAACCGCATGCCGTTTTGCCGTTGTTTTGTGATGTGGTTTCCATCTGTAAATAAACTTACAGCCGAAAACCATCACAAAACCGCTGCAATTATTGATGCGCTTTTTGCCGCACAGCCAAAAACGTCTTGTGTAAATGCACCCTTAGCCTTTGTTCACACGTTGGACTTTCCACGTGGTAAAATCTGACTTTGAATAGTCCGAAAATCTGCAGCAGAAATCTAAGACTGGCCATCGGACTTCTGCAGTGTTTTTTTTCAGTAAAAACTGCCATGTGCACAAACGCTGTTGCAGCAGAACATGGAGTGGAAACCGTGTCACGAAGTGCCATGTCAGGTGTTTTTCAGCTACGCGGTTTTCAATTCCAACTATTGGAGGCCTTTCTAGAAGAGGAGTTCACGCCGATTCTGATAAGGAAACCGTGTAGGATTCAGTGCGAATTTTTGCCTGAACAAGGCCTTGGGGCTCTTTCACAGGGCAGTATTTTGATCAGTATTCCGAAGTTAAAACCAGGAGAGGGTCCAAAGCATAGAAAAAGAGACATTTTTCCATTCTATACTGATGTAAAATACTGCCGTGTGAATGAGGCCTAAGGCCCCATTCACACGAGCGTGAATCACGTCCGTGAGCTGTGCGTTGAAACAACGCACAGCACACGGACCCATTGATTTCAATGGGGCCATTCACACATGCGTGATTTGTCATGCAGCGAGATACCGCTGCGTGAAACTCACTGCATGTCCTATATTGTTGCGTTATCACGCTTGAACGCCGCGTCCATTACGGACGTAACTGGAGCTGGTTTTCCATGGAGTCCATGGAAAACGGCTCCATTTTCGTCTGAAGAAGTGACATGACACTTCTTTGGCGCGGGCGTCTATTTACGCGCCGTCTTTTGACAGCGACGCGTAAATATACGCCTCGTGTGAACAGACAAACGTCAGCCCATTGCTTTTAATGGGCAGATGTTTGCCAACGCTATCGAGGCGCATTTTCGGACGTAATTCGAGGCGTAAAACGCCCGAATTACGTCCGTAAATAAGCCGTGTGAACATACCCTTCGACTTCCTGGGTCACCTTTTAGTTTTCCAGTGGTCACTGACCGAGCGACAGGAGTCATCAGTCTCTGAGGCAACGCTGCCCTCTTGTTCAGTGACAGTAATTAGACAGGACAGGTTTTCTTCCACATAGAAAGTTGCAGTCATTTAATGGTCTCTACTTTGAAATCACATGTCAATTTAGATGTCTCCAAACAAGTGTCCTACTCCTGCCATGATGGCATGTGGCTCCCCTGTGCCCCCTCTGGTATCATTCACTCTACACAATGGCATCCAAATTGTATGACCCTTTCCCAGCGCTCCCTCCTTCACTCTCTCTTTCCTAAGCCGTGCCTGATTCTTCATGAATACAATCCTTACAATAGCGGAGGAACAGACCCGAGCCGCTCACATGACTCACTCTGTGAAAGATCGCAAGATGTTTGAGCGTCTCCAGTCTGCGCGCAGCCGTTTCCCATCTGACAGACAGGATATGGGGTGGGCTCTTCAGCAGAGTACTGGCTTCTACATGCCCAGCAATGCTCGCTCTTCCACACTTCCCGGGAACTTGCTCCTCAATGTTGGCTGCAGGCAGCTGAAACTGACGGGATAGTAGTCCCGACTCCTCATCACTCTCAGGGTGCTCCGCTCCATTCCAAGGAAGATGAAGTCTTTGTTCAGTGCATTCACAAAGAAGGAAGGTAAGCAGTGCCCGCCTGGGGGGGACCGGCTCCCTCAATGCCTGGAATGTAACATATTCAACTTTTAATGGACTCCTTGACTTTGAACACTTTGGGTAGTTTGTGGGTCCATGAATAATAGATGGACATGGGTTTTTTTTGGGTTTTTTTTGCACTGGAAAGAGACAGAAAATCAGAGCAATGTAGTGTAGGCTCCTTCTTTCTGAATGGGAATTGGATTAATGTGTGATGGGGGGGGGGGGGGGGTTGTCTTCAATACACTCCGACCTGGTGTGTATGAATGGGGATCTGCTAATGAACCCGAGGCTGAGCCTACAGTTTAATTGAATGTGCTGGGCAGTGGATTTTGTGACTGTGGAACTACAATTCCCACCGTCATCTGAAGAGCAGAGTCGTAGTTTGCTGTGATCTGGAGTTCCACAACTGCTCTGTAGCATTTAGGAACTTAATTGTACCTTGCTGGGACTTGTAGTTCCACAACTGCTTTTCACCATCTGATGACCTGGTATTATAATAATACTCTAGTTTAAACAGGTTATAACGTCTTGCTGGGACCTGTAGTTGTACCTCAGCTATGTGACATAGATACATTGTGATTATAATAAAACCGGCTAATAGCAGCTTGCTGGGACCTGTAGTTCTATGTCAGCTCTTTAGCATCTGAAGAATAATTCTTGTGTGATTATAAAAATTGAACCAGTTAATAGCATTTTGCTGGAACCAATAGTCCTACAACAGTTCGGCAGCATCTGATGACTCTTGTGATTATAATCCCACCTATAGATTGCTGGGAACTGTAGTTCTACACTTTCTATAGCGTCTGATGGCTTTGACAAAACAGGTTAATATCAACCTGCTGGGACTCATAGTTCTACAACAGCTCTGCAGAATCTGATGACTTGTGATTAGAATAGCACCTCAATTACACGGGTTATTAACCTGCTGGGACCTGTAGTTCCAGTGCAGCTCTATAACCTGTGAAGAGTTGGTTTTGACATTGGAAAGGAGTTGATTGCAGCTTTCTGGGACCAGTAGTTCTACAACAGCTCCGTACACTCTAATTTTATGCGGATTTCTATGACATCTCATAGAAAGATACCCTTTTCACTGAATTGGAAGAGATCCAACCTTCTCTGATGTCTCAAGTGACACTTGTGTTGTGAAAGCAAGCGGTGATTGATTTACATGGCACTGGTTGCTTTGAGCAGGGATTGAATTAGATTGAAACATAATTTATATCATTTTTCTTTTTTGGGCATGGCTGTGGCATAGCAAATCTCGAATTAATCACTTAGAAGCAAAGTGGTCTTGATTAATCATTAGTCATCAATCTCCCGCGGTGTCTAATTATTATACATATCATCACTGCCAGTGAACCGCAGATTCACCCTATCGCCCTATTTCTCTGCTACATATTCCGCACCACTGGGTGCTCCTGTACCCACCACTCTATAAGGTATGAACCAGACCCCTTGTTCTTTGAATATTCCTCATGTTCCTCCTATGATTCTGCCTTCCAGGCTTAAAATAATAGCAGCTCTAAAGGTCGCCGCCTCGCAAATCCCTCAAGGTGATAAAAGTTCCAGTTGTCCTTGTTCCCATTTTATGACTAGTAAATATCGGTACTTGACGTTTAGGAAGGTGAACCTAAATCATTGTGAAGGTCATTGCTCTGTGTTCGCACAGAATTATTATTAGTTTAGATATTTCAATATTCTTTAGACGATGCTCTGTATATAGACACAGACATATAAATATAAGGAGAATTATTCAAACAGTTGTAGTAGAGCTGACCTGGTCAATGCAGTAGAGCGGAGTTTGTAATTTGGCAGCTCCTCTAATATCACGTGTTCTCTGTGGTTTTCTGACATTATTTCAGTGTTTTACAGCAGGGACGTAGACGGGGTGACGACGACGACAAGGCGTTTACACAGAGTGCTGGAAGTCCGAGGGGGCGCTAATAAGCCACACTGCATTGGCCAGGTTATTTAGATACAGGGCTAGGGTAGCATACTGAATCTTTGCCCTAGGTGAAGGAAAGACTAAATACCCCTCTGCATTATACAAATAGTTAAGACACGAATTTGGATCAAAAAATAAAGCATTGGAAAAATTGCACTTTGTGAACAAGGCTGTAAAAGACCGGCTTTTTTAAAAGGGCCTCAGTCACCTGCTCTTTTGTAGATCCAGGTAAGGTGCTGGATACAAGCATTTTCATCACTACTGACCTCAGATGCCAACAAAAGCAAGATGGAGGCTGAGACCCGTGTGCGAAACAAGGGGAGAGGGGATCGTGTCAGCGGACATTGTGTTCCCCTGCATTGTGTTCTCTCTTCTGAGAAAAAACACTGACACTTCAGGAGATCGTATCGATGGGGGTCCAGGCACTAAGACCACACTGATAGCGAGAATAAAGGGGCTGCTGTGCTTTATGCCCCTTTAGCTATCGTCGACTTATTTTGGCTTCACTCAGGAGAGATGCAGCCGGGCCATACAGCCGGGGGCCTGTGGAGTGTCGAAGCCAGAATGGCGCTATTCCTTCTCTCCATGGATAATGTTAACCAGTGCATGACTCCAGCATCACACGGGCATCTGAACATTAGCAAAAAATAGAGAGATGTCCAAGTGTCACAATGCCCTTCTCTCCTACAAGGACATGGGGACGAAGGAAGTGGGTGCCATCTAGAGGTCACATTGAAGTGCCACTCTTCTCCAATGTAGGGCCAGTAATCCTGGGAGATATAGAGTGGCAATTTGTTTTACCTCTGTGTGTTCCTGTGCGATTAATGACCCCTGAATGGGACGAAACCCTAGGAGACAGACTTATCTGTTGCTGGCTGGAAGTAAGGCTAGAACTCCTATGATAAATATCTGGAAAAAAAACAAAAATATAGTTGGGATAAGGATTTGCAGAGAAGGGTTTGCCCGTATCTGATAAATAATAGGCAACGTTTGGGATTGACAAGATTTGCATACTGCGAACAAGATTTTTGTTACCTCCTCTGCCGTCAGCTCAGTGCCAGTCAGACTCTGGACAGCTTTGTCAGAAAAGACATGCTGGTTGCCAGGGATGCATTACCTGAACGCTACAGGGCATTACATAGCAACCAACGTGTCTCAGATTACTGAATTGGCACTGGACCATTTTTTACTCTAACTTCTATCATTAATCAGATCAGGCCCCATGATAACTGCAGAGGCTTCCTCTGTGGTACATGTGCCAGGCTTGGGCATATACATTTTGCTTTCTACAAAAGAAGACATTAGCCCACATTCGACAGAACTGATGAGACTGCAGATTTTATTTCCGTTCTGTAGAGCAATTTGTCTTTTTCCCTTGTACGACTTCTATGAGAAATGTTTATCTACTACACAATGGGTTTATATTGATGATGATTTCTTAATCCCGGCATTCATTGTTGTATCTCCTACATTTCTCTCTTTATCTAAACAGAGGAAACAGTTTACATTACAGGATCACTGCTTGCTTGTGTTATTTTCTTTTTTTAATTGATGATCTAATGACGGCTGGTTTCAGAGAGATGATGTGGACCAAAGAATTACTGGACAGTAATTTGAGTCAATCATTGTGCTAAAAGATGTAGCTGGGTTGAGAATGTCTGATGCAGCAGGGCTGACTTTGCTTAGTGCAGCAGGGCTGACTTTGCTTAGTGCGGCAGGGCTGAGTTTGCTCGGTGCGGCAGGGCTGAGTTTGCTCGGTGCGGCAGAGCTGACTTTGCTCGGTGCGGCAGGGCTGACTTTGCTCGGTGCGGCAGGGCTGACTTTGCTCGGTGCGGCAGGGCTGACTTTGCTCGGTGCGGCAGGGCTGACTTTGCTCGGTTCGGCAGGGCTGACTTTGCTCGGTGCGGCAGGGCTGACTTTGCTCGGTGCGGCAGGGCTGACTTTGCTCGGTGCGGCAGGGCTGACTTTGCTCGGTGCCGGAGGGCTGAGTTTGTAATATAGTACAGCTCATTCTTATGACAATGTGTTGTTTTTTTTCTTTTTAAATAGGACTGCAGATAAACAATACATCCCAGATTTCTTGGTGCATGTGAATATCGTAAATTCAGTGATGCTACACCATTTCATTTCTATTTAATATTAGATTGTGAGTTTATACTGATGGTAAAAAAGGGTAAGCCGTTACCTGTCATCGATCTATCGAAGGCTTGACCTATAGATCAAGCAATTTCAATATGGCGCCTGTGCTGCTTATTGGCATATTTTAAGAGAATTTCCTCTAATTTCCTTCCATGTGCTGGCGTTCAGGCTCCATCGGGTGCCATATGCACACGGTTTTTTTTTTTTCCCCCAGAATGCCCCATGCACTACAAAGATAGCCCTATTAATCTCCATACAAAACTGAGCCGTAATACAACTGTGTGCACGAGCCCTAAATGTAAGTCCTTAGTCGCACTCGTGCTGCAATTTTTTAAGACAAGATCCTTTATACTTATTCTTAGACATTCTTCTTGTACGTTGTCCTGTCTTTATGTGCTATAGACTGGCATGAATGCTATATGTAGCAGGTTGTTATTGAGAGTGTTGGATATCTCAGCCCTCCCATCTGGAGAAGCACAAGCGTCTGTCACACCATCTTGCACAGTGGCGCTTTACTGAGGCTACTTTCCTATGTGTGCCACCTTCTACATTAATCTGAGGGGAATAGGTCTTTTTTTAAATGCTTCAAGTTCAGGTTTCTCTTTGATAAGGGCCGTTCTGTCATTCAGCGCACCCATACCTAGACTTTACAAATGAAAAATGATCCCCATTATCTAGAATTTGCATTTGAAACAAGGAGGATTTTGCAACCGTTTGGAAAAAAACACTTGTCTGTCGGCATAACCTACCCTGACACAATTTTGTCATGGATGGCAAATAGTAGGCTCAAATGTACCAGCTTCCCCAAAGTGCCAGTTAGGGGGTGTGCCCTGCCCACCTTAGATTCCTGAATAAGAGGGGTTAGGGTAAAAGAAAGCATGTTACATGACCCAAAGTCAACTCAATGTGCACTCTCTCGGAAAGCACTAAGTTTTTTTGTTATTTTTATTAATACATGTATAACATTTGTCAGCGTGAACTCCATCTTGTTTTCCATCCTTCTGATTGGCCTTTTGCAAGGCGGTTTATTCCACACCGTTGCACCCTCCTAGTTAACGCTGAAATGCAACCACGCACTATGGTCTGTCATTGCGGCAGTTTCACTTTTAAGAGGTTATCAAAGACTTTGTATATAAAGTATATGGAAGGGTGCTCAGGATATGCTCATAGTTTGGAACATATTTAAGCGGCCCAGTTTGGTCGACAAACTCAGATCTCCGGATCCGTGACTCCAGGCTGGGTATTATTGGGTTACATGGAGCAGGTCCTACAAGGGGGAATGCAATCAAATAGTGGCATACAAGAGAGGGGGCACCATAGCAAAAATAAAAATAGACCCCCAGCATGGTGCTGGTTTTGCCACCCAGGACAGAAGGGCCTAATTTTTCTCACCACTCAGTAGCAAACGATATTGACCCACCCAAGCCTGGATCCTAGCTCTCCAAGGGCCCCATAGCAGCTATATGGTACGTTCGGTCTGGCGTGCGGAGGGCTCTATATCTATATTTTTCAGGTATCTAAAGAAACACAAGTACAACTATAGCAGAGATCGGAGCCCAGGGAAGAATTGATTCCTCAACTGGGAAATCTTTTTTGACTCGTGATTTAATAACAATATATTAGGAATAGTTGATAATCTATTTGCAATAAGTCTTTTTGTCATTCTGTATTCCTGGAAATATTTTGATCTCCTCATTATGAAATATACATAGTTTGTTTTTGTATTGTAGAGTTCAGCCCAGTTCACACAGTGTTTTGACGCGGAAACGGGGTCAATAAACGTCCGAACGCTGTTAGCCGCTCGTGGGGAAAAAAATCGGCATGTTCTTTCTTGCGCCTGACCTCCCATTGACCGTAATGGGAGGCATAAAAGTGTTTTTTGTTGTTTTTTTTGCCTGCTGCGCTCAATGGCCACTTGCGAAAAACACTGGCGTGGCAAGAAAGTGCAGGCAGGTCAAAGAAATCTGCCTCAAAGGTCCTGGAATTTGGAGGCAGATGTTTTCTGCCTGCAAAGTCCTCCGTGTGAACTGACCCTTAAATTGTAATGTTAACTAAAGTCCCTGCTGTCGCACTATTTGTGTCAGAGACGGCATCAATGGCTTTGATACAGGTTTGTAGGCCTCAAAGTCCAGCACTGGTGACATCTTTGTTCCATGTAATAATGTCGTTGCTGCAGATCTGTGTATTTATAACAAGTGCCATCAGTACTGAGCTGTCATTGGCAAGCTGCACGGAGTGGATATGTGCGATTCTATATATAACTTAGTGCTACTGGTCTCTGGTTAGCATCCCCTCTCCATCTCTTCATCTCCAATGTATTTATCATTCATAAACATAAGCACTCAGTACGTCACTATATATTTCTCTTGTTTATTACATTACAGATTTTCAGGGAGAACTCCCCATTGAAAGGGATCTCCACATTTTTTTTTTATTGAAAACCAACATCCAGTCAATGAACAAATAACCTAATAGTTTTTATGCCTTGTGGCCTAGAATATTGCATGTCGTGGGTATTTAAAAACCAACAGCTTGTGAATTCAGCTGACATATATCAATTTGTTTGGGAAAAATGTAGTAGCCAGAGCTTCTCTCCCCCTCCGTATTCCATTCACTACAGTAGGACATGGCCTGGCAGTTACAAGTGTTGTTAAGGCTCCGATATATTGAACATTTACTGTATTCCCTTAGCCTCTGACTCCAGAAATTATCGGTGGCAATAAATGCGTCTCTTACCAAATTCTGATCACTAGTGTGGTGAAATGATGTTTAGAGGGAGTCCTGACAATACTGTATTTTCTCTACGCTTAGTGGCTTTTCATGTATTCTTATCAGGTGCATTATTTCTTAGACTTGTAGAAGTCCTATATGTGTGCCCAGTAAAGCCTAAACCTGATCTTGTGGTCGTCATCTATTGGGTAATGTGTGCCAGTAAAGTCCGTAACTGATCTTGTGGTCATCATCTATTGGGTAATGTGTTCCTAGTAAAGTCCTAAACTGGTCTCTTGGTTGTCATCTATTGGGTAATGATTGCCCAGAAAAGTCTAAACCGGATCATGTGGTTGTCATCTATTGGGTAATGTGTGCCCAGTAAAGTCCGTAACTGGTCTTGTGGTCATCATCTATTGGGTAATGTGTTCCTAGTAAAGTCCTAAACTGGTCTCTTGGTTGTCATCTATTGGGTAATATATGCCCAGGAAAATCCTATACTGGCCTTGTGAAGATCATGAACTGGGTACGGTGTGCCCATTCAAGTCTAAAGCTGGCCTTGTGGGACTTATGTATTGGGATATACGTTTACAGCTTCCCATATCTCTGGGTGCAGGCAGATCACTACGACCTGTCATTCTCTAGGAATTTAAGATTTTGTAGACACTGATGCGGTCCGAATGTTGTAAACTACACCACAATGTACCCATTATTAACAAGCTGATGAAGAAAGTTCCTGTGTGATACCCTCTTACTAGGAATATGTTGCACCTGGAAATAAAAATTGATCAGAACACCCCCTCGTTTTAATTTTGGCATATAAGTTAGTCATACAGCTCCCTATATAAAGAGTATATGCAAGATATGACCTGATCCTACAGTTATTATGTCTTACACATGCATGCGTCTACACATCCTCATTCCACCATCCATATTACACTCATAAGTCTGCAAATAGATTGAGCACAACATTTCTGACGCCCTTTGTATTTTTGTTACAACCCCCCACTAGGATGAGGCTTGTGTATGACATATGTTTTTGCTTTGGGAACCATACAGACCCTCGCAGTATTCTTTGTTAATTCCCCGATGTCAGATTGAATAAATCTCAATTCCCTTGGTGCATTTCATCAGTTCGTCCAATTTTACATGTCTGTCAAAGAAGACAACTCGATTTCTGTGCTGCCACGAGGGGGTTGTCATTTAACCTTCCTTCTTTCCTGGCCCGGTTGTGTCCGTAAAATAAGTCATAAATCAGAATACACAGTGCAGGTGTTTAGCGTACGGGAACGACGGAGTAATATGGATGGTGCCCATGATGACCTCGTACCTGGTCTTAGTGCAGTCTTATGTTATACTTCGGCCTTTAAAACTATTAGTTACACTTCTTTCATGCATGTTATTTATTTATTTTTTCATTTCAGTGCCGTTCAGGGAAGCGCCCAGCTACTCTCATCGGAGAAGGGGGCAACAACACACCTTGACCGCACCCAGAGTCCTCCTTCGTTCAAATAGCGACAACAACCTGAACGTGAATAATATCCCTGAGTGGTCCGCCGCCTCAGCCTCTTTACACCGCAGCCTCTCACCACAGCTACTGCAACAGATGCAGAATAATCCAAATGGAACTGTGAAAACTATTGGGAGCTATTCCCAAGTACCACGAAGCCGCTCACCTTCCCTGAACCGCTTAGGAGAGGATGCAAAAAGACAGCAACACAGGCACGTCAGGTATGTTCTCCATGCAGTGTTACACTAGGGTTTCTTGGGCACACTAGAGGGAACGATTTTGAGGGTCCACCCTCCATGTACACGTCTGCTTATAATTGCATCGTAAACTTTGTTGGTATCATTGCACACACAGTTCTAATAGGTTATTTGGGAATCATCCTATAAAAAATACCCTACTGCCAAATTATTGGTGTCAAAGTCCGCTCCAAATCGGGTTGTCGTCTGCTGGACCGGAGGATCCTCTGGGGGACAGTCCAATCTTGTCTCCATGGCACCACTGATGATATTTGTGTAATACTAGAATACATTTTGTTGTTGGTGATGATATATTCCATTCTTCTTTATTCCCGCATGGTAAAAAAAGCCAGCAGAAACACTCTCCACCTGCTCCTTGTCTTGTTTGTTCTCGCTCCTGCGGACAACTTTGCATGAGCCTAATGTTGCTCGAAGACATTGATATTTTTTATTTTTTCCTTTTACAACTAATGATAAAATATTCTCTTGTTTACATTAAGGCTATGTCTACCATTGTGTTTGGTGTAACTTTCTACTTAGTTTTTACTGAAAATAATTTTTACTTTTGGAGATACAGTTGCTTTGAATCCTGTATACAGAGCAGCAGTATCGTGCGCTAAGACTTGAATCCGTCAGGTCAGCGGATCTGACGGGTTCAGTGACAACGGGTCCTGCGTTTCTCTGACACGCAGGATCCACCTGTAATCTATCACATCCAAGTTATGAACAGTTCGATCCTGCGTGTCAGACAAGCAGGACCCGCAGACATTGAACCCGTCAGTCTCGCTGACCTGACGGATACAGGTTTCAGTGCAACATACAGCGGCTGTTATACAAGATACAAAGCAGCTGTATCTCAGAGTAAATATTATTTTTAATAAAAACTAATTAGAAAGTTGCACCAAACACGCTGATAGACAATTATTATTATTTTTATTTTTTTATTTTTTTTTTAAATGGCTTTTCAAAGGTGTACATAGCCTTTAAGTTATTGTTCTAAATCATTGTAGATCAACGTATAGATGTACACACTAGAGGGTTCTAACAAAGATTATGTGGTCGTGGACTGGAACAGAGTTAAGAACTGATGCTTGAATTCAAGAGCTGTTATTAGAGAACTGGAATTGATCTTAAATAAGATTTGCCAGCTCTTCAAACATTTCTGTTTTCGCAAATACTTATGCAATGCTTTAACTAACACTGCTGAAGCATCTTTTCTTAGACTTTTGCGTTGTGCCGTACCTCTGTTATACTTCCTGGAAATTTATAAATAAATTGACAGCTGGGCGTTACCATTCCAATTGTCAATAGGTTTTGTCCCTACCTAGTCTGACACTGTCAGCAGAGGAATGGAAACGGCCAGTTGTTAATGTGTCTATACGTTTCCAAAAAGAATATCAGAGGAACGGTGCCACCAAGCTGGGTTTGAAAATAAAGGGTCTTCTAGTGGGGATCTGACAGGGTGCTGAACATAGCCATTTTGTAGTATATAGAGTAGTGACTGAAGGCTTGAGTGACAAAAAGGTACATTTAAGGTACTCAGATCATATGCGCCGTCTTCTTGCCCTGGGGCAATATTTTGCATGCCTCCCTGTACTAGGAAAACCATTGATAGGTTGTCACCTTTGGCAAAAGCTTCAATTACTTCCAAGGAGAAAGCATTTAAATAGCTTCTTAGTGTGTACTACAAATTTCTGCTGAAAAGCCAATCCAGACACAAAGGGAAAGGTTCTGTTGTAGTTATCACAGGCAAAATCCTCCATACGGCACAGAAAAGAATGAGAATCTTTTGGAAAGTACAGTTTTAGGCCCAGTACACACTGAGTATTTTGACGTGGAAACCGTCAACGTCCGAGTCGGGTTGTTTTTTTGTGGTGGTTTTTAGCAGCTCGCTTTAAAAAAGAAGCATGCTGTTTTTTGCCACGGTTCCATCTCTGACCTCCCATTGTTATCAATGGGAAGCGGAGAAAGCGTTTTTCGCTGCGTTTTTTTGTTTGTGGCGCTCAATGGATGCAGGTGAAAACGCAGTGAAAATCGCGGCAAGAATTTACAGGCAGGTCCAAATCTGCCTCAAAATTCCTGAAGGAATTTTCTTTTAAACTCATACAACTTATTTTTTATATATATATATATATATATATATATATATATATATATATATATACAGTGAAGGAAATAAGTATTTGATCCCTTGCTGATTTTGTAAGTTTGCCCACTGTCAAAGACATGAACAGTCTAGAATTTTTAGGATAGGTTAAGTTTACCAGTGAGAGATAGATTATATAAAAAAAAAAAAAAGAAAATCACATTGTCAAAATTATATTTATTTATTTGCATTGTGCACAGAGAAATAAGTATTTGATCCCTTTGGCAAACAAGACTTAATACTTGGTGGCAAAACCCTTGTTGGCAAGCACAGCAGTCAGACATTTTTTGTAGTTGATGATGAGGTTTGCACACATGTTAGATGGAATTTTGGCCCACTCCTCTTTGCAGATCATCTGTAAATCATTAAGATTTCGAGGCTGTCGCTTGGCAACTCGGATCTTCAGCTCCCTCCATAAGTTTTCGATGGGATTAAGGTCTGGAGACTGGCTAGGCCACTCCATGACCTTAATGTGCTTCTTTTTGAGCCACTCCTTTGTTGCCTTGGCTGTATGTTTTGGGTAATTGTCGTGCTGGAAGACCCAGCCACGAGCCATTTTTAATGTCCTGGTGGAGGGAAGGAGGTTGTCACTCAGGATTTGACGGTACATGGCTCCATCCATTCTCCCATTGATGCGGTGAAGTAGTCATGTGCCCTTAGCAGAGAAACACCCCCAAAACATAATGTTTCCACCTCCATGCTTGACAGTGGGGACGGTGTTCTTTGGGTCATAGGCAGCATTTCTCTTCCTCCAAACACGGCGAGTTGAGTTAATGCCAAAGAGCTCAATTTTAGTCTCATCTGACCACAGCACCTTCTCCCAATCACTCTCAGAATCATCCAGATGTTCATTTGCAAACTTCAGATGGGCCTGTACATGTGCCTTCTTGAGCAGGGGGACCTTGCGGGCACTGCAGGATTTTAATCCATTACGGCGTAATGTGTTACCAATGGTTTTCTTGGTGACTGTGGTCCCAGCTGCCTTGAGATCATTAACAAGTTCCCCCCATGTAGTTTTCGGCTGAGCTCTCACCTTCCTCAGAATCAAGGATACCCCACGAGGTGAGATTTTGCATGGAGCCCCAGATCGATGTCGATTGACAGTCATTTTGTATGTCTTCCATTTTCTTACTATTGCACCAACAGTTGTCTCCTTCTCACCCAGCGTCTTACTTATGGTTTTGTAGCCCATTCCAGCCTTGTGCAGGTCTATGATCTTGTCCCTGACATCCTTAGAAAGCTCTTTGGTCTTGCCCATGTTGTAGAGGTTAGAGTCAGACTGATTCATTGAGTCTGTGGACAGGAGTCTTTTATACAGGTGACCATGTAAGACAGATGTCTTTAATGCAGGCACCAAGTTGATTTGGAGCGTGTAACTGGTCTGGAGGAGGCTGAACTCTTAATGGTTGGTCGGGGATCAAATACTTATTTCTCTGTGCACAATGCAAATAAATATATATAATTTTAACTATGTGATTTTCTTTTTTTTTTTTTATATAATCTATCTCTCACTGGTAAAATTAACCTAGCCTAAAAATTCTAGACTGTTCATGTCTTTGACAGTGGGCAAACTTACAAAATCAGCAAGGGATCAAATACTTATTTCCTTCACTGTATATAGTAGGTTAAGACTCTGTTCACACCTCCGTTAGTTACTTTCCGTCAGGCTTCAGTTGCTTTTTGGCGGTCAGAATGCTGCACTATTGTATCCGGCCAAAAAACAAAAACTGATACCTGACAGAAACATGACTGATCCATTAAAGGTCAATGGAGAAAAAAGCGGATCCGTCGTAACTGCTCATCGTGTATTATAACGGATCCGTCCTATCTGTCATGGCTCCTGTAGAAACGGAAATCGTGGTGCAAGTGTGAATTACCATGCTTTACTGTACAAATTTTGATGCATGTGAGTGCAGATGACAGGCTCATTTGACATCTGCGTCGAGGGCCCTATTCGGGGCCTCCGTCGCAGATCTGATAAATAATTCTAGAAGTAAGAGTTCAACATTGAAACCCGACGGAACCCATTAAAGTCAATGGGTTCTGACAGGTGCCATTCGAGTTTGTGATTCAATAGCTTCGCCACTTATAACTGAACAGAAGAACGGAAAAACTTATTTCAGATGTAAACTAAGCTTTTCACAGTTAGAGCTAAGCTGCTAAGTCACGTCTGACAGTGGAGTGCAGTCGCTGTCTGTTTCCATGGACAACCAACAGAATTCTGACAACAGCAAAATTAATGGAAAAAAAAATTACCTACAATTACTAAAAACCACTGAAGCAAAACATCCACAAAGTTACTCAACTTTTTTTTAAAAGAGCATTAAACGAATGGCTGCTGACCCTTAAGCCGCTATTACACCCGGCTGATTTTGGCCAGGGCAGCGAGTGCCGATCAACGAGACAGCTCATTGATTGGCTCTTGTTTGCTCTTGTGACAAGGAGCTATGTATGGGGACGAGCCCACTCGTTACTCCGATCGCTCGTTCCCATACGTTATTACCATGTCGGCAGAGCGTCTCCCTGTTTACACTGGGAGACGCGCTGCCAACAACGATAATATTTAACTTTTTTAAAACTACGATCAGCAGATGAACGAGCGTTTGATCGAGCGTTTATACAGGGCAATTATCGTCAACAAGCGTTCTATGAACGATCGTTTGCCCGATAATTGCCCATTGTAAAACCCCCCTAAGACTTCATGCACATGACCGTATTACGAATCCAGGTTATTTGCGTCCTTAAAAATCCCTCCATGTGACCCCTTTTTTTATACAGAGGCATGTGGAGGTTTTCTTCTCACAGATTCCACGCTCCATCAGATGCTGTTTTACAGGGGCATTCTCCCCTGGAAGCTCTATACGGCAGCACAGGTCCATGATACAGACCCGTGGGGACTTTGTTTGCTGCAGTGCAGGGTCCATGCATTGACCTTAAATTCAGAGTGTGCCCGTTGACCATCTTTATATCCTCCTTTTTTTTTCCTCTTTTACAATATCCACTCTCCTTTATTCCTTGACCCTTTAATATTACTAAAAAACCACATCTGCCTTTAGTAACCTTCCCCTGTGTTATTGCTGAAGAGGAAATAAGAAAACGCACAGGGAGATTTACATCTGTGGCTCTATTTTAGGCTCGGTTAGTTTTCTCTGGTAAGGCAGGGCTGTGATATTTATATGTTAATGTATTCTGTCTTTAGCCCTTTAGTAAGAGATGAAACATTTATACAGCAGTAAAACAGACAGCAAGAAACAAAATGCCAAACAGAATCATTCTGTGGTCTTCTGAGGATGGCATTCCTGCGCCACGTATCTTTAATGCATGCAATGGCTCGACGTGTGCCGACTCCTGTTTATATATTCACTCCTCAATGAGCAGAAGGTGGTGGTAGATGAACTTGTCTCAAATGAGAGACAGTTATTGGACAAATGAGGTCTTATTACTGAAGAGTAAGTTCAAGGTAAAGCAGTGTATTGACACAAACAGGAAAGTTCACTGACAGGTAGCATATTCTCCGCGCAGCTGTTGCTGAACTACATCTCCCATGGTGCCAGGCTGGCTAAGAAGATTTCACTACGTAGGGGATGGGAATGTTGCACACACCTGCTTTCCAAGTAAGGCAGCTGGTCAAGTGCTTGATCATTGCTAGGAAGGCATTTGTCCCTGCTCAAGATTATATTTCTTGAAGCGTGTGATTCCTGAACATGAATTACAGAAACAGAGTAGCTCGCTGAACTACGCTGTTTCCGTAAGTTCCACAGAACTGAATGGTAGTTACAGAAACCGTGTAGCTCGCATGCTATGCTGTTTCCGTAACTGCCATTCACTACTATGGGACTTACGGAAACAGCGTAGCTCAGCGGGCTACACTGTTTTCTTCTTTATGGTCGGAAATCACACGCTTCAGCCGCAACACAGAGCAGCAGAACGGGGTTTAGTGGGGCCCCGTTCTAGGGATAGGTGCAGGTCCCAGAGGTGGGACCTGCAATATCCTGTGGATATGTCATAAATGTCCCTGATTGGGAAAACCCCTTTAACATTGCTTTTTATTATAAGCACCTTCTTTGAGTTCTGATTGGAAAGGGCCATTTAGCCAGGACATTTTTGCCCATTATGAAGCGGTTTCGTTTTTTCTTTATTTCTGCTTTTTAGAATGGTGCCAATTTATAAAATAAAAAGTGCAGCCCTGACACATGTGGAAACATGTCCCATTTCCTCAGGCTCCTGATGTTCTTGCACTGGTTCATGTCTTATGGAAGTCATTGTGGGCGAGAAATAACATTCTGTCTTATTCCTCAGTTCTCTAGTTCTTTATAATACTTGCGATATGGACCGTCAAGATGTGATGTCAGTAAAGTACACCAAGTGAAGATATAAGGGACCAGTGTGATCTTATAGGCTAGTAGCACCAGTTCATTCTATAGTGTACCAGTCCGCTACAGAGCTATATATAAATGACGGGGTGTGAGTACCTCTGTTTCAAATATGATGATGTTTTGACAGCAATTAATCATTCACCACGACATTTGTCACTGTCACAGTGTTCCTTGGGTTTATTCTATTTTTGGTCTAGTTAAAATGTAAAAAAAAAATTGCTATGTAAGAACATAGTTAAATTCATATATTCAGGGCTGGAGTACATGCGTGTTTTTTGCTGCAGATGTTGGCGTACATTTCAGACCCTTAAAGGGTAACTAAACGTTCAACAAATTTCTGATATGTCCTAGTGACTGGTGATTGGTGGCGGTCTGAGCACTGAGACCCCCCAACAATCGCTAAAACGAAGTGGCAGAAGCGCTCGTGTGAGCGCTGAGCCGCTTCGTTCCTGTTTGGCTTTTTTCGGAAATCGATGTAGCGGTGTACGGGCTCAATAGAAAGTCTATGAGCCCGTACATCGCTACATCGGCTTTCCGGAAAAAGCAGAACAGAAACGAAATGGCTCACACGAGCGCTTTTGCCGCTTCGTTCAGTGCTCGGACACCCACCAATCAAAACTGCTGATGTGTCACGAAGACATGTCAGAAGTTTGAACGTTTAGTTATCCTTTTAATAAAAACAGTAGTAACCAACCACATTTAGAGTAGTGTTCTTGACATAAAGGGGTAGATTTCATGTAAACGTGGCCGTAACGTATAATACTTCCACTCTAAGGCCTCAAGCATATAGTCATAAGACAGATCAGTGTTGCTATTGGGCCACAATGTATATAAAAATCAGAAGCGCGAGGAGATACAAAGACAAGTTTTTTTTCTCATGGAATCTATGAGAAAAAATGGCATTACAGGGGTATTCTCCCCTAGAAGCATTTCTTTTAGGGTTGAATATGCCTCATGAAAGTTCCATACGATGACGCACAGAGTGCCTATGGCTCTGTAATAAGTATAGGAGTCTGGAAGTCTAAATATAATACCTGTAGTTTGTATTGCTGCACAATTTAAAGGGCCTCAATCATGCAAACTCATGTACTTTCACACTAAATACACATTTTGGAGTTCTTGTTAAAGGCTATGTACACCGTTAGGCATTTTTCTTAAAAAAAATCCCACTATTTCAAACCGTATGATTGGTGCAATTTAACATACCATGCTTTTTATTAAAAATTATTTGTACTTTTTGAGATACAGCTGCCTTGTATCCTGTATACAGAGCAGCTGTATCGTGTGTTAAGACCTAAATCCGTCAGGTCAGCAGGACTGACGGGTTCAGTGTCAGCGGGTCCTACGTGTCTCCGACACGCAGGATCCCCTTGTAATCGATCATATCTAGGTTATGAACTTAGATGTGATTGATAGCAGCTCAATCCTTTGTGTCAAAGACACGCAGGACCCGCTGACACTGAACCCGTCGATCCCACTGACCTGACTGATTCAGGTCTTAGCGCACGATACAGCTGCTCTGTATACAGGATACAAAGCAGCTATATCCCAAAAAGTTAAAATATTTTTTAAGAAAAAGTATTTTTAAAGGAGCACCAATCATACTGATGGACATTTTTATTTTAAAAAAACAAACAAAAAAGATTTCAAAGATTTACATAGCTTTTAATCTAGTGACCGCAGCTGATATACAGGCCTCTAAACAATAATTGAACTGACCAGGCATGCAAGCGATCTAGATTGCACTTATGGGCTCCCACCTATAGACTGCTGTGAATTGGGCTGGTGTTTGGTTGAAGGGGGTGTAGGAATCCACAGGTCTCCACTTCTAAACATGGTGGCGTGACTAGTAGCATTATTTATCTATTGCTATTTTAGAGTTTATTTGGCCTCATGCAGGGAGGGCATGTGCCCTGGGCCTCCACCATGTTCAGAATTTAGGGGGGCCTTCATCACCTAGTTCTCTCCCGCTCTTTATAGACACACCCAGCAGCAAGACATGGATGTTTGAAAAGAGTTAGTAGGTTTTATTACTAATTGTTGTAGCTCTGTGGTCCTAGTATGGAGCTCCGATACCCCATCTGCCTGCAATGCTAACTAGGAAAAATCCAGTAGTGTACTTGACTGCCATAGGAAGATGGAGATAAGCAGCCGCCACACAAACGTAGCTCCGCTTATCTCCAGGATAAATAAATTATCAAGCATGTTAAAATCCATCAAGCTGCTCCTTGTTGCTCCAAACAGACTTTCGTTATACACATTAGATTGTTGTTAGACCCTTTTAGCATAAGGACATTTCCGGCTTATGGTTTTCTACTGGGGAGGACACTCCTAGGGTTCTCCACCATTTTTACCTCTATGGTGCCTTCATATTGCGTTTTAGACTATGCTTCTAGGGAAGAATGCCTCTGCAATATAGCATTCGATTGAACATGTCACACTTCTGTATGAAATCGGAGGTTCAGTGTGGACTCATGGATTTCCATGGGTGCCGTATTACGGATTCATACTCCAATCCCTAAAACAGAGGTGTGTGCATGAGCCCTAAATATAGGCAATACATTTCCCAAATAATGTCCCTTTAAGACATTGTTGAAAGAAAATGATCTGATCTTTGGCATAGATATGCCCACAATCTCCCATGTGCAGTACGAATGACCGCTCGGTCTCAAATACTGACCTTATAAAATCAGCTCGGGTGCCCCCTCTGCCTCTGCTACATCACCTGGCCGCAAACTCTTCAGGGGAGATTTATAGGACAAGTAAAAGCTAGCGGGTGAGATCCTCCAGGCACTTACATAAACATTGCAGGCAGATGCATATATCAGGCATTTTGCCTTGGTCAGCTCCTTTAATTGCCATTCACATGTTACGCTCTCTAGATATTTGGACACTTTCTAATAAAGTTGGGTTTTGTTATTGCAATTTTCTGGTAAAAGGAAGAATAAATATGGAGGTCACAGCCAGCTATATTATGTAGAGAGAGGTCCCCCAGAGGCTTTTGGGAAATAAACTCCTCAGAATATGCAGATCTTCTCATTGTAGCACGCAAAATACACATTTTCCTCATCCTTGGGGAGTAAAGATTTCTTAGTATTTCTCCGGGCAATCTGCTAACTTGCAGTGCACTGAATCACTTAAAATAACTTAAAGAGATGCCTGTTTTTGTTGATTTGTCCCTTTCACAACTGGAAAATGCTGACCGCATAGGATAGGATAGGACACAGAAGAAAACGTTGTGTGCATGAACACCTAAATTTCAGGCAGAAGTGATGCGGTCTTGTTTAATTTTTCATTCTCATTGCTCCTTTCACCACGCATCGAAATGGAGCACAGGTTTTATATTCTCTTTTATATGCTCTTTGTTTGGATTTAACAACCTCATGAGGGATGGGAAATGACTGCTACTTTAAGCACATTTCTGGCCCAAAATATTGGGTGTCACATAAGGAATTGTCCACTTTCAACAATCCTTTTTGTTAGAAGGGCTCCTCGAAAGTAAATTTCTGCTGGGACCCACAGCGATCAGATGTAATCTGTGGGGGAACCAGGCAGAAAGTTTTCAATTCCCCTGCAGCACCACCACAGGAGAAATTATGCATTACACAAGGCTCATAGAAATGAATGAGGTCTATTCAATGTATGGACATGCCAGGTCCTCCAGTAGAAGAGAGAGATGCCCTTTGTGTCTGCTCTCTTCTCTGGCTAGGAGATGGAGGTCATAAATGGAAGACCCCACTTATTAATCCTTTCATGTCTGGGGATGTTTTAGGCCTTCATGCCCAGAGCAAAATGTGATCTTTTGGGATGCTGCATTCCTAAGGGTAAATTCACTAGCAGCAGATTTATTTATTTTTTAAATGTAGTTTGTTCAATAAAAAGTATTTACCTCCAGAATAAATTATTTAATTCACCTGTGCATATTGATGGCAAATGTGTACATTATGTAGCGTATGATGTCGATATGGTGCAGGGAACATAAACTCTATTTTAGTCTTAAAGGGTAACTAAACCTTCAAACTTCTGACGTGTCATAGTGACATCTCCGAAGTTTTAAATGGTGGGAGTCCGAGCACTGAGACCCCCCACCGATCGCTAGAATGAAGCTGCAGAAGCACTCGGAAAGCCGATGTACCGGTGTACAGGTTCGTTGACTTTCTTTCCGTACCCCGCTACATCGGCTTTCCGAGAAAAGACGATAAGAAACCAAGCAGCTCACCCGAGCACTTCTGCCGCTTCGTTCTAACGATCGGTGGGGGTCTCAGTGCTCGGACCCCCACTGATCAAAACTTCTGACATTTCACTATGACATGTCAGAAGTTTGAAAGTTTAATTACCTTTTAAATGTATCTCCCTTCCTTAGCTTTAGATGCAGCCTCTGTACATGGGGGATAATCATCCAGAACAGAAATCTTTTATTAACGGGGGGAAAAGGAGATGGAGCCAGGGTAAAACAGACTAAAATTGGTAGCTGGGGTAATAATTTTTTGCTTAGGCGTTCATACTTTGTGTGACGCAAACATATTACGCCCATGCAAAATACGTTCGTTTTGCGCAGAATGTCTAAAATCGTTGCATGTGGGTTCGGATAGGTGTTCTCTTTTTTGTGGGGGAGATTTTTTTTATTTACATTTTAATTTTTTTTTCTCATTTGATTTTTTTTTACATTTTACTGTATTTATAATTTAGTTAATTATTTTTGTGCTAAAGGGCCACAGGTTAGTAGGGGACACCATCTATGTGTTCCCTACAGTCCCCTTATACAGATCGCTGATTACCTTGGTCTAATGGTAAGACATGCAGAGAACACTTCGATCATATCTTCTCTGTATCCCTCCAATCTTTCTCTGCACAGGAAATTCCTGTGATGTCATTCCTGTGATGTCATTCCTGTGATGTCATTCACTAGCAGCAGATTTTTTTTTTAATGCTCTTTTTTTTTTTTTTTTTAAAGGTAGTTTGTTCAATAAAAATTACGTCACGGTACTCCCTAGCAACTGCTCAAAAACTCTACTGTATTTGGTAACACACTGTGAGTGCTGTGTTCAGAGTTTTTAAGTGACGGGGATCTTCTCTTCCCTGTCACAGTACAGGATCGGGCTGTCAGTGTGACAAGTCGATCCGGCCCACGGCGCTGCGTGCAGGCGCTCGCAGTGCCATCAATGTCAGCATGTAAATTAACAGGCTTCTGGCACGGGGACCAGTCCATAAATTTGTTAATTTTTGTGGTGGGATTAACTCAATGCTCTAATAGGGTATTTGAATTGTTTCTTAAACATAGTAAAACTTTTCAATAGAAAAGTCAGTGCATGAATGACCACCTTTCCTATGAGTGCCAGGACTAGCTAGGCCCCAATATTTTTATTATTATTATTATTATTACTATTATTATTTTTGTTTTATTTTTTTTTAATGTTTATGTAGTCACCAAGGAAATTCTCATAATGGCCGGTCCTACCAACAGATAAGCCTACGACTCTCTACCTGTTGGCCTCGGGGTCCTCTTGTAATAACTGTCACTGTAAGGGCTCGGTCTTATTCTCCTTTTATTTTAATTATTAATACATTTGTTTTTCTCCGTGCGCACATGCTTCACTGAATACTTATTGGAAAATAAATTGAAAAGAAACACTTCTATATTATATGTATTTGCCTTTAAAATGAGAGGAATGAACCACTTCACATATTATACATCTGGCAGTATTAAATGACTGGAAGGTAAATATATGCAGATTACATTTTGAGTAAAGTGCAGAACGATCTTTAATAAGCTATTTATAAGAACACAGCCATAACTTTTTGTCTAGCCTCTATGGCTTCTTTCCCAGCTTTCGTATCTGCTTTAATACTCCATACAGTTCCGCTTAAGGACTTGCGCAATCAGCCATATTTGTGGTTTGTACGCACATCCATATTTTTTGCCCAAAAAAAGTGATTGGAGTATCCTCTTGATTCCTGTACCGAATACCCCCAAGGTATGCCTGCTGGGTATCCTAGACGAATCAATATGGCCATACCACATGCGCATCTTCCTATGGCAGACACTGTTTTTCGCCAGGGAGGCGATAGCGATTAGATGGATGTTGGGATCAGCCCCCATCTGTCAATCAGTGGAGGAAATTGGTTAATGCTACTATTCCATTTGAAAAAGTGGTTTGCAAAAATAGAGTTTTCCTTCAAAAATTCATCAAAGTCTGGAAAACGTGGTGCGAGTCTCCATTGACTCTTTACTTTCTGGGGTATCTGTGAGCAGGACTCTCTTCTGGTTTAGGGAGGCTAGGTTGAGGGTGAATATTGATATATATGGTTGTGCATTTTACATTTTTGCATGGCTACTTATCTTATACTTGATAAATTCTTTTGTCCTGTTCTCGCTTCTAATTTTGTTTATCCACAATATTTGTTATAAATGACACATGCGCAGAACTGTTTGAATTGTTTGTACTGTTTAGGAAGCATGTGTCGGGACTCCGTTCATGGGTTCAGTCTGAGCTTTCTGTCAGGGGTACCCATGAACGGAATCCAAACTGAAACAAACGGAAACCATAGGTTTCCGTTTGCATCACCTTTTGATTTCAATGGTGACGGATCTGGTGAAAATGGTTTCCGTTTGTCCCTGTTGTGTAAGGGTTCCATTGTTTTGATGGAATGAATAGCGCAGTCGACTTCGGTATTGATTCCGTCAAAATGACAGAAACCGTACACAACGGGGACAAACGGGAAAACATTTGCACTGGATGCGAACCATTGAAATCAATGATAATGCAAACAGAAACCTATGGTTAAGTTTTTGTTTGGATTCCATTCATGGAAAGCTCTGATGGAACCCATGAACGGAGTCCTGGCGCAGATGTGAACGAAGCCTTATTTCATTCCCGTGTATATTGCACCAAACTTTATTCAATAAACCGAGTTGTGTTTTGTTTTTTTTTTTTAAATGATTGAATCTCTGCAGAGGGAAAAAGATTTCCTTCCTCTTTTGGGATCCAATTCTATTATTAGCAAAAAATAAAATAAAATAACATTTGGACAAGAAAATTGATTAAATTCTTTTATCTAAACCAACCCTATATGTTTATTCACCTAGTCATGCACCATTGATCCCATCCCATTCATCATATAATGTAACATTTTACAGGCACTACTTTCTAAGTTCATGTTCTTCTTTATTAAATAGGTTTTATTAGACATTATTTCAGTTGGTTTCCGGTGTGACCCGATATTCAGCCTGAACATTCCCTAAAAACTGGTGTGGCACAAAGTACCTCATGCCTCATTGAAACCACCTGTTCCTAGCTTGTTTTTAGATTTTTTTTTGTAGTGAATATTTATTCAGCTCTGTAATAACATATAATGCATGAGAAACGGATCATCTTTAAAGGGTAACTAAACTTTTTTTAAAATCTTTTGACATCTCAGTAACATGATAGAGGTGTTGACCAGTGGGAGTCAGAGCACGCAGATCCTCACAGATCGCTAAAACAGGCAGAAGTGCTCGGGAGAGCGCTGTGCTGCTTCATTTCTGATTGTCTTTCTGAGCTGAGCAAGTGGTGTACGGGTTCAATAGAAAGTTGATCAGTGCTCAGACCACCACCGATCAAAACTTCTGACTTGTCATTTTTTTAAAGTTTAGTTACACTTTAACCCCTTCCTGACATTTGTTGTAAGTATACGTCATGGAAAGCCAGTGCTTCCCGCAAATTGTCGTATACTTACGACAAACGGATGGCACCGACTCAAAAGTTGAGTCGGTGCCATCATCCCTGGATGTCAGCTGTATCTTACAGCTGACACCCTGCTGTAATGGCAGGGACCGAAGTTCGCTTTGATCCCCGCCATTAACACCTTAAATGCAGCGGTCAAAAGTGATCGCTGTATTTAAGGTGTGTGCTGCTCGTTGGCACCATAGCAATGAAATTGCCGGGGTGCCGGTAGCTGCAATGGCAACCGGAGGCCTAATAGTGGCCTCCTGTTCTGCCTAGTACGGAAACTTTCCAGACGGGGCCTAAAAGGCTTCCGTAGCCGTCTGCAAAATGGCGCCTACTCAGGAGCTGAGCCAGCGTCATCAGCGGTGGATGTCCGCTGTATGTTACAGCGGACATCCACCTGTAATGGCTTGAACCGGAGCTAGCTCCAATCCCTGCCATTAACGCCTTAGATTCATCGATCGTAAGCGATCGCTGCATCTTAGTGATTCGCAGCAGATCAGCAGCTCTGCCCTGCAATCAGGCAACAAGGCTGCCGACAAAGCTGCTATAGTAACAGGAGGCCTAGCAATGGCCTCCTGATCTGCCATTTGGAAGCCGATTAGGCCCCGACCGGAGGCGAAGCCTAATCGGCTTGCTGTCAGTGAATGACTGACAGATTTAATACATTGCACTACATAGGTAGTATGTACCCCAAAATGGTATCAATAATAACTACAGCTCATCCCGCAAAAAAAACAGCCCTCATATCACTACGTCTATGAAAAAATAAAATAAGCTAAGGCCCCAATAAGTCAGGAAAGACAAATATGCAGTTCTTCCGGCCCGGGGGGAATATTTCTTCTGTTTCAAGAGGCGATTCATCAAGGCCCTAAAATTAGGGAACCAGGAAGGGTAGAGCCCAAACATATCTGCTGGAAGCGAGGGTGCCCATTATACCAGGACAACACTTCCTAGCAAAATTCCCCAAACTGCAAAGGTGCAGAGTGTGGACCAAAAGGGGGATTGGCCTGTGCAGAAAGGATTGCTTCACAGCGTAACAAATATCAATGGATTATTTTATTGTTTTTTTTTACCCCATTAGTATACAACCTGACTATGCCCCTGATATACTCTGCCCAGCTCACATATACCCCCACATTGTAAACTGAAATACCAGTAAAACTCACAACAAAACTACTACCAAGCAAAATCCATGCTCCAAAAGCCAAATGGTGCTCCATCCCTTCTGAGCCCTACAGCGTGCCCAAACAGCAGTTTACTTCCACATATATGGCATCGCCATACCCGGGGGCCTTTTTACAAATTTTGGGGGGTGTGTCCCCAGTGGCACAAGCTGGGCACTATATATTTACCACTGAAATGGCATATCTAGGGAAAAATTTAAATTCTTGCTTTGCACTATCCGCAGCGCAATAATTTATGGAAAAGACCTGTGGGGTGAAAATGCTTAATAAATGCCTTGAGGGGTACAGTTTCGTGAATGGAGTCACATTTAGGTAGTTTCCACTGTACTGGTACCTTCGGGGCTTTGCAAAAGCGACATGGTTTCAAGAAACCAATCCAGAAAATCTGTGCTCCAAAAGCCAAATGGCGCTCCTTCTCTTCTGATCCTTGCCGTGTGCCCAAACAGCAGTTTATGACCACATATGGGGTATTTCCGTACTCCAGAGAAGTTGCTTTAGAAATGTTGGGGTTATTTTTTTCCTTTTATTTGTTGAGAAAATGAAATATTTTTTTAGCTAAAACTACGTCTTATTGAAGAAAAAGGATTGTTTTTATTTTCACTGCCCAATTCTAATACAATCTATGAAACACCTGTGTGGTCAAAATTCTCACTATACCCCTAGATGAATTCCTCAAGGGGTGTAGTTTCCTAAATAGTCACTTTTTGGGCGTTTTCTGTGTTTTGGTCCTTCAGGGGCCTTGCAAGTGTGACATGGCCTGCGCAAACCATGACTGGCCTAAGTAGAGTCATGTGTTATTTAAAAACCTTTAACTTTATTCACCCCTTTTCTGCCCACCACCCAATAATGACACGTGACAACCGAGGTTGGATATGAAATGGCCACAGCAGCCGTTTATTTAATTACATTATTAAATGCAATTTTAATCCGAAACATTCGGATAACTCCTTTAGGAATTCGACCGGAGAATTCCTCCTCTAATTCACATGACCCAACATGGGTCAGAATCAGAAATAACAATCAACATTATTAACACTTTAACAGAACAGGGGAAGTCCTTGAAGCCATTTAAACCGGATTTCCTTTAAGTTAGCCATCTGCAAACCACCACCAACTCTTTACCTCCAGCCGTAAACCAGCTCGGAGGCACCGCTCACCTCTGCAGATGGCTTACAACCACCAGAAGGCCACTTCAAAGGGATAACACCCGATGAAGTCTTCAAATGATATACCTTTTTTGGGTGACGCATACCCCCGATGCGACCCCCCCCCACCATTTTGTAATGACAAACCTCAAGGACTCCCCCCGCCAGCTGCCATGACATCCGAACCTACTCCAAAGAAAATGAGAAACACAAGTTACATAATCATACATCATAAACCGTGAAATAAACAAAAACACACAACAACCCTAATCCCAAATTTACCCCCCAATTTAGGGTGGGAGCTCCGTTCACTACCTGTTGTTCCTCCCGCTGCTTCCGGCTCAATGCCGAAAACAGCGGGAGGAACAGATACCTCCCCCATGTCCCCTCTCCGTCTCCTCCTTTCCCTCCCCTAACATCTCCTTTCTTATTGGCTCCCTCTTCCTCCTATGGCAGTCATGGAGGCTTTCCCTTAAGCCCTCCGTGCTGCCGTCCAGCCTCGTCTTTCCTGCTAAATTTGAGCTCCAAAAGCCAAATGGCGCTCCTTCCCTTCTAAGCCCTGCCGTGTGCCCAAACAGCCGTTTATGACCACATGTGCGGTATTGTTTTACTCGGGAGAAATTGCTATACAAATGTTGTGTTGCTTTTTCTCCTAGTAGTCCTTGTGGAAATGAGAAAAAATTAGCTAATCCTACATTTTCTTTGAAAGAATGTAGATTTTCATTTTTACGGCCTACTTCCAATAATTTCTGCAAAAAACCTGTAGGGTCAAAATGCTCACTATACCCCTAGATAATTTCCTTGAGGTGTGTAGTTTCCCAAATGGGGTCACTTTTGGGGGATTTCCACTGTTTTGGCACCTCAAGAGCCCTTCAAACCGGATATGGTGCCTAAAATATATTCTAATAAAAAGAAGACCCCAAAATCCACTAGCTGCTCCATTGCTTCTGAGGCCTCTGCTCAGTCCAGTAGCACGCTATGGCCACATGTGGGATATTTCTCAACACTGCAGAATCTGGCCAATAAATATTGAGTTGCGTTTCCCCGGAAAAAACTTCTGTGTTACAGAAAAAAATGGATTAAAAATGAATTTCTGCAAAAAAAAATTAAGTACATTTGTAAATTTCACCTCTACTTTGCTTTAATTCCTGTGAAACGTCTAAAGGGTTAAGAAACTTTCTGAATGCTGTTTTGAATACTTTGAGGGGTGAAGTTTTTAAAATGGGGTGACTTATTGGGAGTTTCTAATATATAAGGCCCTCAAAGCCACTTCACAACTGAACTGGCCCCTGTAAAAATAGCCTTTTGAAATGTTCTTGAAAATGTGAGAAATTGCTGCTAAAGTTCTAAACCTTGTAACGTTCTAGAAAAATAAAAGGATGTTCAAAAAACGATGCAAACATAAAGTTGACATATGGGAGATGTTCATTAGCAACAATTTTGTGTGGTATAACTGCCTGTCTTACAAGCAGATACATTTAAATTTAGAAAAATGCAATTTTTTTTGCAATTTTTTGCTAAATGTTGGGGTTTTTCACAAATAAATACTGAATGTATTGAGCAAATTTTGCTAGTAACATAAAGTCCAATGTGTCACGAGAAAACAAGCATTCCGAAGTTATTACCACATAAAGTGAAACATGTCAGATTTGAAAAATTAGGCTTTGTCAGGAAGGTCCAAAGTGGCCAAAGCGGGAAGGGGTTAAGGATGAAAATTTACCTTTTGAAACCAATTTTATTTATAAATATATAATAATTTCTAGCTGTATCCTTAGATTTCAGAACATGCCGTCACATAGGAGAATATATATAATTACACTTTTTTGTTTTTGTATTTAGTCCTGGTCCCAACAAGGAGGTGGCCACTGCTGTGGATTATCAAGGTCCAAAACGCAAGTTGTACAGTGCATTACCCGGAAGGCATTTTATTGTGGTAAAACCGTATCAACCTCAAGGAGAAGGCGAAATTCCACTCCACAAGGGCGACAGGATAAGGGGTAAGATATCTAAAGAGTTAACTCTTTTTGGGAATGCACCTTCTTCTTTGTTCAGGTACTTCACTTTTTATTTGTCCATCATTATCTCACTGGTACTTTAGTTATTTTTTAATGTATCATCATTCTGTCCTTACTGTAATAGGAATCCGCTCTCTATGCATTGGTTTCTCAACAGCAGCCTATCTGAAAAAGCAGAGCTGCAGTGTACAGCATGGGGGAAGGATATTGCAGCAACTGAAGCCTCTGATGGGAAAATAAGTGGATTTCAGTCTACCACAGATTCCCAATAGATAATTCTACTCACCACCAGTCATTGGAATTTGGATCAGTTGGAACGTTTTTGTTTTCTTGGAAGCGTTCTAATTATACCCAATTATTCCGCTGTATTAAGCAAGCGACCTAATTATAGTGAAAAAGCATCGGGAACACGCAGTGGCTCATGGGTAAACCTTTGCGTTTACACCAGACCTATAGTCTAAAAACATTCCAGTGAATTCAGATAACCTCTCTTATTCCCTTGTGCGACCTGCAGGTCTTACATTTTCCATGTCACCCCCTGTTCTATAGGCCGTCTTATATATAGCTGGTGCTGCTATATAGAACAGAGCTGTCTTGTGTAATGAGCGGTTTGGAAAGGAAATGAGAAAATATGCAGCTTGATGTGTTGTGTTTTTTTTTTTGTTTTTTTTTTAGCAGATGGCTTTGGCAGATTAGGGCTTGATTAATGAAATGAAGTGTACTGTTTGATTAACAGACCATCAGTTACATTGTAAAATGACGGGATCTCAGAAATGTAACCTGCTTCAGGACGCCAAGCAGCCCACCCCTCGCAAGAATCAACACACGACTTCTAACCATTTATGCTAAAATGAATGTTTTCATTAATATTTAAGATTTCAATGATCTCATGGTTGATGCCTCCAGCAAATAAATAACAAAAAACTCAATGCCTACCCTTCGTTCAAGTGCTAGGAAGCCTATTTAGACAAAGGTTGGCCTTGAATGTTTTATTTTCCCCTAATGTGCTAATTTCTGCTTGGGTCTTCAGGCTCCTCAGTGGCAGGCGTAGATTGACCACTTGGGCAGTAGTACAGTGCCAGGAGACCCATGGCCAGTGGGGGCCCACGACCCCTTAGTTACTGCACACCTTAAAGGGTTATTCCAGTTATAGAAATTTAGACCATATCCGAACCTATCAGAGACAGTGGGCCCTACATCTTCAGTTCCTCACTTACATGAAGGTCGGAAACACTTCAATGTAATCTGCTAGTCAATAAACTTCCATTTTCAAAATTTGGAAACGCAATAACGCTCTCCTGAGAGTCGTCCCTTTAAAAGGATGCGGGAATACTGTCCGGTTACAGGAACTTTGCTGTGCTATAGGGAGATAAAATATAATATAATTTGCCACTAATAATGTGTATGGTGGCATCCTGACTCTCCGACAGCAGATGACAGGGGAGAGCAGGACTGGGCACGTTTAATTTCAGAGTAGTCTGGCAGCGACTTTCGCCCTATTGAAAACACATGAACTGCCAGCCGAGCGTACATGTGTATGGTGGAGTCGGGAAGAAAAGTTGTCGTTCGGCCGACAGTGATCTAAAGAGTATGGCCAGTTTAGTCAATAGTCGCTAGTCAATAGCGTAGTCAACTACGCTATTGATTCCGTCAAAACGATGGAACCCTTGCACAACGGAGACAAACGGAAACCATTGGCGCCGGATCTGTCACCATTGAAATCAATGGTGATGGAAACTGAAACCTATTGTTGTCAGGGCTCCGTTCCGACGGAAAGATCAGTCGGAACGGAGCCCTAGCACAGATGTGAACGAAGCCCTAATAGTATGGGTTCTTGATCTCCACTCTGTCCCCTATGTCTTTCCTTTACCTTGGTCTTTTAATGATCTACGTTACATTTTTGGCCCCTTCCATTGTCCACAGGTATAATGAACTTCACCTCTTAGTGGAGATGGGCACACACAGCCTTTAGGCCCCATAGCAGCGACTTTGCCAGCTACCCAGATAGTTAGGACGATGGCATCTTGTTTCCCTTTTCAGGGCTGCACAGCTTATTACTCTTCTGCTTTTGTTAAAACCACAAGTGCCCTCAATCCTAGATGACCATTGCTGCGCGTGCCAAACTGGTACTCACAAAGCTGCATCAGACAATGTTCAGACTTTATACAATCCTAGCAGATTGCAGTATCACATTTTTATTAAAAAGGTTTAACCAGTTTAGAAAACCCATTTTCATACACCCTATTAGGGAATTTGCAGTTAATAGTGGGGGGTCCTCTGTTAAGGATCCTCATCTCTTTCCCAGAGTGGAGAGGTTACAAATGGAGTCTTTGGAGTACCTGTCTTTTCCTGCATTACAGAGACAACCCTTTGATATGAATGGGCACTGTGTAATGCTTAATTTCCCCTATGGTGTCGCTGCAGGAAAATTGAACACTTAGTCCTCATTCACATGACCGCATTGCTTTTGTGGTCTGCAAAACCACTGGTCTGTTGCGGTTCATCAGATCCCAAAAAACATTTGTTATGCCTCCGCGTGTCATCTGGACTCTCGGATCCACAACAATTCACCAGTACTGGTGAATGTGCAAATCCGGACCGTTAAATGACTTGTCCTGAATTTTTGCTGTTCGAATCTGCAGCCCCCGACACGGATCTGTGTAAACCACAGTCGTGTGCATGGGGCCGTAGAAATGAATGGGTCTGCAATTTATGCCCAAAAATGCGGATAAATTGCGGCCGCAAAAGCATGGTTGTGTGCATGAGGCCTTACTGCCAGGTTTCCCCACAGATTACAAGTGATTGCGGGGGGGGACGGGGTGACACTTTGTGATTATCTTATCAACAAGGGATTCTTCTAGAAAGTAGGGATTGTCCAAATCGGAGAACCCTTTCAATCAGTATATAAGTTCCAACACATAACTATATTAAACACATACATTTGATAAATAGCTTCTATATGTAATTCTTAATTATTTCTCCCATTGCGCCGAGATTGTAAAATTATTCCACTGTTTGAATCGGAAAACATGGCGGAACTGATTAAAAGACTGCTAACCATGCAAAGATAATGAAGGCGATTAGTCCTAGTGTTTAGCATGCTGCACGGCTCTGTCCCAGCATCTGAGACCACGTTCTACTGCAGGGAATGTTCTGCTAAAGAGATGGAACTTAGTCCAGTTTCTAATAATAAAGTGTGGACCTCCGTGGTGGTTAGCAGGCAGTAACAGGCCTCATGTTTGACGACTATTGTAGATGAAGGTTCTTGTCTTACATTGTCTCACCTTCACTGACGAATATAACAGCTGGATTGTGAGAGTTGCTGTAGGCAATACCTCAATACATGAGGCTCATTAGGCCCCGTTCACAATTGGTTCTACATATGTTTTTTGCCAGGGGTTGCTTCATACACCCTTCTTTCCATATGCCTTTTGAAGTAATGAAGTGGGGGTTGTCCCTCGGTCAGGACCCCCCCCCCCCTCATATTAGTCCAAGCAGACAGCTGCTGAAAGGAGCAACTTTCGCTCTGTAGGCTTCAGTTTTAATGAGCGCCGTACTGCCAGAGGTTTCAGCGCAGTTAACCGCTTAAAAATCAGATGATTAAAGTGCAATTTTCTAGTATACTTTGCTTTAGTTCTATGACAGTTTCAAGATCTCTGCTTGCTGTCAATTGTATGCGGCCTAGGAAATCATCTTTGCGCTAAAGACCTCAGGAGAACAAATCTCTATCTTCAATCTGATAGTTTTTCACAATGTAGCAGCCTGTAGTCCGTGCTATTTGCTACAATGTATCCAGTCAGACAGTCCTGTTACCAGACTCCGTTGTGAGGAATTTTCCTATTCACTGACAGCAAATATAGATCTTGAAATGGTAAGGAATGAAAAAACACAAAGTATATTGGACGTTTGCTCAATTTTTCATTATAGAGCAGATGGATGATTCAAACATATCAGAAGGACAAATCTATGGGGGTCCCGGAGCTGCGAATCCCACCAATGTCTTGAAAGAACCAGCAAAGCAGTTATCATTGCACTACAGGCAGCTTAATTCACCTTACATTAGGTTATGCTTTTGCATATGGTCTGGATAATTATTCATTTCTAAATTAGCACCCTCTATGGATGTGTTTAGCAATAAATGTACATACATACAGATCCCTATTAACGCTGCTGTTAATTAGTGTGGCGCTTGGACGTATAGCAAACACCAGTTCCTTCTTAATTGGCACCAGATTCTCCTATACAATCTATAGGTGACTTTTAATTAGCATCTAGTTTGGATGTCTTGTAGTACATACCGTGTATGCAAGTCAAACTATGTATAGCATGTGTGCGCCTGCATGATAGAAAGCAAAGCACGTCATTATGTAGTCCCATCCAATCTGAACTAATCGTAAATAAATGAGGGATTTTACATCATTTTATGTAAATCAGCATATATAGATACCGCCTGAATGAGGATCGCTAAAAACTCTATCATTAATATTAAAACTGGGCTTCTCAAGTCTTCTCACGTTTGTGCTGGAACACAACTCCTTGGTCTTTGACAGAAAGTTTTACCACCAGCTCAGGGGAGTAGCTATGGGAAGTCCATGCGCCCCAACCTTTGCCAACCTCTACCTGGGCTGGTGGGAAAAGGAATATTGTGTTCCAAGACTGTATGGAGCAATTTACTAAGAACATCATACTATGGCTCAGATTTATAGATGACGTACGGGTGTTGTGGAAAGGCTCTAAATCAGATTATGGAGAATTTGTCAAACCGCTCAATTTCAATGACCTCGGTTTATTTTTCTCCTCCGAGATATAGGAGGAAAAGATTACATTTCTGGACTTAGTGATCAACAAATCAACCTCAGGTAGGTTGAATATGCAGATGCATAGGAAACCAACTGCGACAAACACGCTGCTGAGATGGGACAGCTGGCATCCCATATCCCTTCGTAAAGGGATACCGAAGGGACAATACCTGCGTATATGGAGAAATTGCTCAGATTTCTCTGACTACCAAACAGCATCATCAGAACTCAAAAGGAGATTTAACAATTGGGTCCTCAAAGATGCACATCGGCATGCCCTCCCCAGGAACAGAAATGATCTGTTGAACCCAAAAACTCGGGGGACACAAGATACAGGCCTAAGAATTATAGGCGCCTACAATGCACGACACCAGCAAGTCAGGGAGATATTGAACACCTACTGGGGGATCTTAAAGGCTGATCCAGATATAGGGGAATTGTTGGATGAAAGACCGGCAATTACATACCGTAGAAGATGCAATCGTAAGGACAAACTGGTACAAAGCCACATACAACCAATGGTTGAACAGACATGGCTGCCTAGGGCCCCATCAGGGACATACGGCTGTGGAAAATGCAAAGCCTGCCGTTCGATAACAGTTGGTAAGACCTTTTCAAATACGTCCTCGGGTCGAACATTTATAATCTATGACTTTATTAATTGCAAGACCCAAGAAGTGATCTACTTCATGACGTGCAGTTGCGGTGTTCAGTACATAGGGAAGACCATAAGAGAATTCCGCAGACGCATTAGGGACCACGTGAATGATGTGGAGAGAAAAGCAGAGACCCCGATTTCCCACCACATGTGGGATAAACATCTGGGTAATCCAGACCACCTCAGATTTCAAGGAATCGAGAAGGCTCGCCCCCTATTGCGAGGAGGCAACTGGGATAAATGTATCCTACAGAGGGAGGCTCGTTGGATTTTTTTTTAATGAATACAGTGAAACCTGTTGGTCGTAAAGACAATATCTCATATACGTGCTTTCTGTAGGATAGGACAACAATTCACATATCTCCATTGTTAATCGCACATCTACTTACGGACTACTGTGTCAATCTTGAAAACTCTATAACCCCCTTTAACTCGACACCTTTAGTTCAGAATAAACCTTTATGCCACCCTAAAGGGACACTGACCAATGCCACTATATGATGAGTAATATGGGTGTGATCAGATGAGTGCCTTGTTTACTGATTAGGGAATAGATGCTTTACAGTTCCTGATTCTTGACTGAGAATCTAAATTCAGGACACTGAAGCATGTCCCTGACCTAATACCTATAATCTATATGGTGGAGTTCACCTCAAACGTTTTTAATATTTTTGACAGGCGCGCCCCAAGGTCAGACATCAGTGCCGTCGATGCGATCCACACAACAGGGGGGCTTGATACATACACGTAAACGTGTACTAGCTGCCCCTGCACTGAATTAATGTGCATCTCTGAAGATAAAGACACACAATAAAGTGATGTTGAAACGCGTTAGGTGTCTTACAAATGCGTTGATGGAGAAACTATTTTCTCAATATCTAGTCCAGGCAGGGGACAGCTTTATTTGGTCTGTTTATCTGGGTTAGAGAGAGTGCAATGTTTTGGCAGGCTAGGCTATAGCTACATCCCTGCTGAACTCTACCTAGATTGTTCCCTGCTTGGTTAGCCTGATGCTTTGACATTTTGGCTAGGTTAGCCCAGTTTTAATATGAATAAATTAAAGAATTTTTAGCGATCCTAATTCAGGCGGTATCTATATATTTTTATATATGAGGACCCAAATTTATGCATTTTAGATCTATATAAATGTATATGTAAATCAGCACTGTTGTCTACCATGTGAATTGGCTATGTAAACCTTTTGAAAAGGTTTTTTGTTTTTTTTTTATAAAACGGTTTGGTGCAACTTTCTAATTACTTTTTATTAAAAAATATTTTTACTTTTTGTGATACAGCTGCTTTGTGTCCTGTATACAGAGCAGCTGTATCGTGCTCTTAGACCTAAATCCGTCAAGGTCAGCGGGACTGACAGGTTCAGTGAGAGCAGGTGCTGCATGATCGTTCATAACTTAGATGTGATCGATAACCGCTGAAAAAGTAAACATAATTTTTAATAAAAAGTCATTTGAAAGTTGCACCAATCACACTTATACACGTTTCTATTAAAACAACAACAATGTTTTCAAAGGTGAAATTAAGGCCAGGTCTACACCTAGACTTTTTGTAGTGCTACTGATTTATTTTAATTCTTGAGTTACAGCTGCAGTCCACATGAATACATTGAGTTGCCTGCAATCTTGTAGACTGCAGCTGTCACTCAAGATTTAAAATCAATCAGTGGCGCTACAAAAAGTCTAGTTGTAGCCCTGGCCTAAAGACCCTTTTGCATGGGCCAATTATCGGGCAAATGCTCGTTTATCAACTGATTGCAGCCTGAAATATTGTTGCCGGCAGCACATCTCCCTGTGTTAACAAGTAGATATGCTGCCGACATGATAGAAATATGTGGAGACAAGCGATCGGAGTGACGATCGCTCTTCCCCATGCATTGCTCCTTGTGAAAAGAGCAAACGAGCGCCAATGAACGGGCTGTCCTATTGATCGGCCCTTGTTTACATGACCCTTGTCGAAGAACCTTACAATGGTGACATTGTAGACTTGAGATTTCTTACTCATACTAGGGTCTAAATGTACAGTTCTGATGGCTATGCAACAATAATGATCTCACCCATTAATTCATTATAGTTACTGTTTTGTCTTTTGTTGGTGTCACAATAAATATTAATATAATGGTGGTTTCTCTTGGCTCAAATACCCACAAAATCTCTCTCAGACCGGAGCAGGCAAAACTAAATTGGGTATGATCCAACAAATACCCTAAATAGCATATATAAAGTACAGTGAAGTTTACCGCTCAGACGGCACTGGTAACAGTCCAATATCATTCAGTATGGGCTCTCTCCCAGAAAAATGCAGTGGACAGTCCGCAATCCAATGAGGGTGTGGATGGTAATTCTTATCCTTGTAGTTCCACCAAGCTCCTTATCATCGTCCCTCCACATTCAAAGAACTCCTGGTAGGAAAAGGATCTTATGTCTCTAATAGATGGAAAAAGGAAGACACATAGTGCAACACCCTCTGCAAAAAGATTGCTCCACGCCAAGTTTAATCCATACTCACAGAAGTAACAAGAAATAAAAGCATCAAGGTAAGTAAAAATCTTTAAAATTTCTAGGCGGCACGCCAAACACTCTCGCCCGACCCTGGGTTTCGCCCTTCCGGCTTCCTCTGGTGCATCAAAGGAAGCCGGAAGGGCGAAACCCAGTTCTTTGAATGTGGAGGGAGACGATAAGGAGCTTGGTGGAACTACAAGGATAAGAATTACCATCCACACCCTCATTGGATTGCGGACTGTCCACTGCATTTTTCTGGGAGAGAGCCCATACTGAATGATATTGGACTGTTACCAGTGCCGTCTGAGCGGTAAACTTCACTGTACTTTACACAATAAATATTGCAGCCTTTATATTTGAGCTCTGGTCACAAGAGGCCAATAATGTCACCCCTGATGGAACTATAAACTACTACCTTGTTTGTTATGATATGTATTCCTGGTCCATTTATTCATTTAGAGAAAAAAAATTGTTCCTGGAACCCATGAACAAGCTGCTGATGACACACGGGTTCACACGTGCTAATGGTGAAGCCGTCCCAGTGCCAAATTAATACACGCGTTTTTGCGCCGGAATGTACACCAAGTCTGTGAATGTTTCTCTAGAAAATATTCCTGGTATTTCTTCTATGTAAAACTATTGTAAAACTAAGGCGAATGTTAGATATAACTTGTGGTTTTTAATCTGCTTGCAGTTTTAAGCATTGGAGAAGGAGGATTCTGGGAAGGAAATGCCAGGGGCCACGTTGGATGGTTCCCCGCGGAATGTGTGGAAGAAGTTCAGCCGAAGCCAAGTGAAGGACGACAAGGTAAGACCGTCTTAGAAATACCCATGAAAACACGTCCATGTTGTATATTGTAGACTTGTAGCTTTTCCATGGTGTTCCTCTGTGTCTGTTATGGGCTCCAGGTCCGGGACAGTTTTGACAGCATATTTGGATGAAATCTGGTTGCTTTGTCTCTTGAACCCATGAAGGGGATCCTAAGGGCCCACGCTCTATTTATACAGAACACGAGCATGTTCACTTTTAACCGTATCCTAAACTATTCTCATTATCATTGCAAACATAGGACGTATCGGTAACAAATTGTAACAGGTTGTTTGTGAATCAATTTCACAAGAATTGTATGTAGCAGCAAGTAATTGGTTCCAAATCGGCTACACATGGGCTCTTCTACTGAACCTTTGGTCCCTTTAGGGTGGATTCCATGGTGCGTTTTTAGCATGCATTTTTGTTTTGGTAGATTAACTCCCATGTTTCTCGTCAACCAAAACAAAAAACACGTGCTAAAAATGCAAACAAAAATGCACGATGTGATCATTCCCCTTTAAGCAGTTTATAATATCATATGGTTTGTGAGAATGTATAGTTAAGGTGTATTTTTAGAAGTTGCATATTTGTATGTGCCATTGTCACGTGAGGGAGGTGTTTGATAACATGCGGAGGGAATCTAATGTATGTTAAAGAATGTGTGAGATAAATAAAGGTAGCAAAGACTACCGGCGTATGTACGGACGAGAGATCTCTGCAACTTCAGTATCTTGTATACCACAAACATGCTGAGACTTGTAGTCCCACAGTACCTAGAAAGACTCAAGATGCAATGGCAGATGTAAATACGCAATTAAACAAGTCCATGCTCAGAACGGTGTTTGTCTGCTCGAAATAATAGGCGGTTTTTGCCACCTAAATGTTTCATGAAATTTCGATAGGACATAACATAGCACGCTGATCCTTGGACATCCGGCCACTGGGTTGCCCAAGAAAGGGACAGTTTTTGCTCCGGGCCACTAGCGAATAGCATGCCAAGTTTACGTAGCTGCTGTGCTGCATGGAAAGTGCCAAGTGGAGACCAAGTGGAGACCTCACTACAGTGTTTTACTTAGGTGGGAAAATCCCCTTAATAAGTAGGTTCGCACATACAGTAGTAATTCAGACTTGATGCACATTTCACTGCATAGGAAGGTTACAAAGAACAGTGTCCAGGGTGCAGAACAAGAGTGGAGGAAGGTTGAGCTGCTGAGTGTGCCTTTTGGGGAAAGGGGGGATTTTCATTTTGCTGTAGGGGCTCATAATTCAGTGTACATCCCTGGTGCTCTACATCATTGTCTGCAAATGTTTTCTTCGGCCGAGGCGAGGGATATCTGAAACGATGCTGCTTGCAGCAATGCCAAGTCCATACACGCCAAGGCTGGAATGAAAGATAAGGGGGTGTGATAGGGGAAGACATTGCCAATGATGCAGAATGGCAGGGATAGAAAAATACATCTAGGCTGTGACGGACCACTGACAATTATATGATATTTGTACATCTCGTACCATCAAACTAAGAACTCGGCCATATTTGTAGACTGTGTTCCCTCCGTATATTCAGTTTTATTGCCAAAAATTAAATTGGATTCCAGCAGACGGAAGCTGGCAACGTGTTTCTTTGGCTGAATTTGCAATATTCCATATATTTTGCCAAAATGGAAACAGATCCCACTAAAGGGCAGAAGAAAACATTTCCTCCCTCTACTGGGATTCAAGAGCAAAAAAATGATGCTGACCTCACATACGGTCCTTAATTCCATGGATCGAGATGTTCAGATCTCTTTTACTTTTCAGTGATCCGTCTCCATTGCTCCCGAGCGTCCGCTTCGTATCACAGACAGGAAAATAATGAATTGGAAACATTTGCTGCCTTGCTACTTTTGTATCTTGTCTTTACTGTGGAGCATTTCTCTCTCATTACTATGAATTAGTCTGAAGTTTCCTTTTTTTTTTTTCATTCTCCCATCCTTCCGGCCAGGAATGCCGAGGACAATTCCCAAAACGCGGGGTCATTTCTCTGTCATTATTTCGTTACCAGTCCTTGTCCTTGTTTGTGCTGCGCATGTAATTAGCCTACATAGACGGCTGTGTTTCTGTAGGCGCTGTGCATTATTTAGATGATCGGAGTTGGATGAGAGTTGAAAGCGTAGGGGGTAACGGGACCTTCTGACTCAGGAATCTGTGCCATGCAAACTGCTTGTTATCAAGGGCGATGTTAATAGGCTCTCGCATGTCCTAAAGGCTTTGTGCACCCACAATGCAGCACTTGAAACATTTTGCAGTCAGAGAACTGAGCGGGTAGAACGAGATGTGAGGCGATATTTGCAGATTGGCCGGATCATTTGGGCTGATGCAGCATCTCCTAACTGGGGCCTGGGGGATATTCATATTGGTATCTTATGGAATTATTCAGAATATATAGTAGAAACATAGAACATGAGCTATAATCGTACAGTGCATGCTTTCACTTGTAGTTCTATACCAATTATCGAGCCACATGTTGTCATCCATTATGACCCTTCTAAAAGGATAAAGGTGTTAAAAATATAATTCAATAGTTTCTTTGTTTAATCTGACAGAGCTTGGTGTGAGTGTATATGGCTGTCATAGCGAATGTCAGTCATCTTTCCTAGAGGCCTGCGCAACAAATCGTCAAGGAGCAATCTGGGCAAAATAAAGAACACTGGGTTCTGCCTAGAGCAGAGGGGGATTGGGTTGCAAGTTGATTGTCACGGCGGCTACAAATTTAAAGGGGTTGTCCCTGGTAAGACAACCCCTTTAAGGCTGTGTGTAATTTCAAGCTCCTAGGCCCAATGCTAAATCTTTAACTGGGCCCCCCAACTATCAAGGGTCTTTAATAGTACTGGTCTTATATAGGCAGGGGAACGTTTTGCGTCCCCTCAAGCTCCAGAATTCAAGTGCGACTGCAGCCTCTACGCTCCTGACGTAAAGGATAGAAAATGCAAGCCGAGAAATCTACATGTTAGGCCCTAGAGTTCTAGGAGTATTTCCTGGAACGTCTTAAAAAATTGAACACGATCCCATGCTGCAAAACCATCACAAATGAAAAGCATTTCTTTTTGCTTTTTTTTTTTTTTTTAGAGCGGTGAAGTTTTGTGGCATGTTGCTTTCCAGTCCCTGATTGGCACTTTAGAAGACAGTGCAGTGGGCATCAGGTTCTCTTTCACTCATTGGTTAGAGACCTTGCTCAACGTTAACCCTTCAAAGTTCACCTGTGCCAGTGGGTGCTGCATCCAAACCAAAATATATATTGTTTTTTATATATCAGTCGAGTCACATTATTAAGATCACCTCCACTTCCTTCCTAGGCTACGCACTGCCGACGTCGAAAGTAGATATGTTGTGGGCTGGCTTGGTGGGATTATAAGGCTGTCTGAACACATATCACTTGTTGTCATGGGTAAAAGGGGCGATTTATCAGAGTTGCAAAAAGGGATAATTATTGGTTTTCGGGCCAAGGGTGGCGGTGTTTCTCAAACAGCGCAGTTTTTGAACTGTTCGCATGCTGCTGTGGTGAAAGTGTATCGTGAGTGGACAAATGGCACCACTGGGAATAACCGATGTATAAACTGTGGATCACCACGTGCCATTGATGTGAGAGGTGAACGTCGGCTACGAAGGTGCGCGAGGGCCGAACGACGCTCTACAGTGGAGCAGCTCACCGTGAGAATCAACCAGGGGTCTACCCAGATGTGTGTCTAAAACAAGAGTTCAGCAAACCCGACTGCGAATGGGGCTCTGAAGCAGACGGATGGTCACTGCTCCTAAGCTAACACAGGTGCATCGGAAAAAAACGCTTCAATTTGCACGGCAGTATCGGAATTGGACCACCAATAAATGGTAAAGGGTTGCCTTCTCAGATGAGTCGCATTTTCTGCTTCATCGAACGGATAGACGTTGCCGCTCTGAACTGATTTGGGGATGACTCCATCGTTGCAGATCACGTCCACCCATACATGCGGTTTGTCTTCCCTGGGGTAGATGGAATCATCCAGCAAGACAATGCGACATGTCACACGGCTAGAAATGTACGGCAGTGGTTGGAAGAGCACGACCAAGACTTCCAAATACTTCCCTGGCCCCCTAATTCTCCGGACTTGAACCCAATTGAGCATCTGTGGGAGCTCGATCGTCTTGTTTGCTCTATGGATCCTCCCCACGCACCCTCCAGCAAATGTAGGATGCTCTGCAGTCAGCGTGGCTCCAGATACCGGAGACCACCGACCAGCACCTTATGGAGTCACTCTCAACCCGTCTAGCTGCTGTCCGTGCTGCACACGGCGGTTACTCTGGATATTAGCTGGTGCTCATAATAATGTGACTTAACCCTGTATGTATATATGATAAATTACGGAGCATGAATGATAGACATCTAAGGAATAAAGATTATCTCTGGCGAGTTCTGCCCACTTCGCTGGAGGGTCTAATCAATAATAGAACTCCAGCTCCTTCGCCTCCTGCAGTATGTTACCCCGCAGGCTTTTATTTGATTTTCACGTTTGACAATGATGCATGTTTTGTTTTTTACTGTATGTGTAAGTGATTCGCTTTATGAGACGTGTTCTTCATGCTGCAAATACGTAGAAAGAAGTCACAGGTTTAACAGGACAGGCATGCTCAACGTTACTGGCGGCTGTTAGATACCCATTGGGAGTGTTTATGTTGTAGCCAGATTGGAAACTCGTAGTTGCCATATTTTTATTGGATAAGAAAGCAGCTGATGCTGGATCTTATTAAACTTGTTCAACTTGACACATTGAACAAAGTTGTCCTAAACAATGGTGACTGCAAGTCCATTAACCGTCTTTTCCAGTCAGATATGAAAATTCCAACCAGTTCTTGTCTATTGGGGGCAGTAAGGGTAGGCTGTGTGTAAAGAGTGGCAGCACATGGTACAGATGATGCCGCTGATCCTGTGACGTTGGAGGCATCGGCCGAAAAACCTCTGCATATTTTTTTTAAGAAAAACATTTAATCCACAGAATTTTTCCCCTGTAATTCTTTGCATTGCCATCAATATACAGCCTGCCCATAAATCCAGCGCATAGTTACTATATAAAGCATAAATATGGATATTACACGGAAGAGCGATGTCGTATGACCGAATCAACATTGTAAAACTTGTGATCGTTTCATTCTCTGTTGTGACCTGCAGTCAGTTCGTTCCTAGTCATGCAATCAATGCACAGAAATCTCCCTTGATCGATTTGTGCTGTACAATAAAAACACTCGAATTTTCAACCTTGTTTTAGTCTTCTCTATCATGAGCGCAATCCCAGCTCTGCTGTAGAGCAGAATTAAAAAGGGGAATATAGCGATTTTGGAACCTCCTAAAAATGGCAAATAAATTTAAAGTGAATGTTAAAGTTTTAGGAAAAATTTTTTTTTATTTGAAGTAGATCCAAAATTCTGTGTTGATTAAGTTCTTAATATATATTAAGGCCCTGTTCACAATGAGTTTTTTTGGCGCTGATTTTGACGTGGAAACCGCGTTGGAAACAGCGCCAAGAAAAGGCAGGAAATGGCCTCCCATTGATTTCAATGGGAGGCGGAGGGGTTTTTTTTCCCCCCGCTCGTGGTTTTTGTCGCTCGTGGGGAAAAAAAAAAAACAACATGCTTTTTCTTCCTGCGGTTCTGTCAGCCCTCCCATTGATATCAATGGGAGACAGAGAAAGCATTTTTACTGCGTTTTTTTTTTTGCCCACGGTGCTCAATGGCCGTGGCCGAAAAACCGCGGCAAGAAAGTGCAGGCAGGTCAAAATCTGCCCCAAAATTCCTGAAGGAATTTTGAGGCAAGTTTTTTCTGCCTGCAAAATACTCTGTGTGAACAGGGCCTTATAATGGTCAGAGCTCAGGTTTCTAAGACAAAGCTCCAATTCCCCTGCATAGACATAGAGGTAAATAATAAACTACCCCACTAGGGGGAGCTCACTGTATACTGTTTTATAATTGACGCACAGTATGCAGTAATCTCCCTCTAGTGGTTGTTGCAGGCAGACAGAATGCAGGAGATTTGGAGCACTGGATCAGAAAAACAGAAGTCCAAACCCTATAAAGATTTATTAGGAATTTAAACAACGCAGAATTTTGAACTTAATTAGAGAAAACGAAATATTGTTCAATTGTGAACATTATCTTTAAAGTTCTACCTTGGCTATATCTTTAGCCACTATCAAATATACAATAGCTGCAATATATCCTCCTTAGCTTTTTGTTTTGATTGTTTTCTACAGTGCACAAATGAACTGAAACTAAATCTGTTGCTATCTGCTGTTGACGGATCTTATTATTGCTTATACATAATGCTGCCATTGAATGTGTTCATTAGTTGGGGTGGAGACAGGGGCATTACATGGTCCTGAACCCGGGCACACAGCATCCAAACGCTGCTTAGCACCAGGACCTTGTCTATTCTGTGACACAGGGCCTAATGTGGCAGGAGGGCCTGTGGTGATCCGGGACTAACCCAATTCCCCTTCGGGCCCGGTCGTGCTCGCGCACTCCGCTACCTCGATTGTTACGCCACTGCTTATGTATGGAAAAAAATCAAAATCTTTTATGCTGCTTCTTTCTTCCCTGGAAATTTGCCTCCAACTATTTAACCACATGTAATAACCACACAGGCGTAATAAAGAATGTAGGGACGTTGCACGGCTGCGGTAGTAATATATCGCCATGTCCTGTGTGAATGTGGAAGGAGAAGTTACCGTTTCCTGCGGTCGTATTACACGTAGATTTGACTCTCTTCATAGTTTAAAGCCATGTATAATTAAATTAGGAAGGAGCAGTGTAATTGTGTTTGCTTGCAGAACTAAGCTGCTTCCCTCTTGTAGTAATTAATGTGCTGAGGGTATTATTGCCTTCCTTATACGAAGAGAATCAATTCGCAATCAATAGACTAATAACCGCGGCTTCAGGTTCTTTATTTCATATTACTATAAATATCTCGTGGATAGTAATACAGCATTGTACAGTAAGAATGGAAGCCAACACAAATATTACATGTTTTTTGTTTGCTCATTAAAACAGAATTTCCCCTTAGGGCTCCGACATCCAGTGACAGATGCCGAATGCTTGAATTACAACCTTAACTGAGTCCTTGGGGGTCTCCCAGCTTCTCCACAGAGCCTGAACGGTATAAAAATCGTCAATGTGCTACAGGCTTACATTACCCCACCACCATCACCACCTCAGTGTCAGTCTGCACTGTAGATCTGGCATTCTATTCTTTAACCAGAAAGATCATGCTGAACTGCACAAAAGGTCCTTCCCTGATGGCTAACATAATACAATATGTAAAATCAGAATAAGATGAATTTAAAAAACAAAACAGGATTCTCATTAGTTATGATGCATATATCCGGCTGCTATCTATGAGGCCCTTCTGAAATTGCCCTATAAAATAGCCCAAAAAAATCTTACCCCAATACGGTACCTAGTATACATTTTATGGGTTGCCTTATTGTGGCAAAAATTAGTCACTGGAATAGGGTATCCACTAATATTATTAAATAACTTTTATTGAATATGCTTTAAAATAAATTAAAAAAATGGTGACTTTTTATAAATGAATGAATAAGGTCCCTAGTCCATGGGATATGCTCGTGTTCATGATTACCCCAATGTTGGGTGTGTTTACAAGTACGATTTTTTTGGAGCACCATTCAAGTCATTCAATGCATGCTCATTTTACACTAATAGTCTATATCAGATATTTATTGTGGTAGTTTGTTAACATATAGATGCTAGTGACATGAGAGACTGTTGTGTTAGAGCATTACCAGTTAGTAATTTTGGTTCAGCTCCTATATTTATCAATCCCACACCCATATTAGCCCTGCATTCAGGGAACCACAGCATGGAAGATATACAAGTGGCATGAAAGGCTGATGTATTAGAGTACTAACCGTTAGTCATTTAGTAGAACTCCTATTTTCGTAAGTCCTACAGCCACATTGACCCTGCATTCAGGGATCCACAGCATGAAAAGTATGTTCTTGGCAACGAAGACTGATGTATTGGAGCATTATTAGTTAGTCGTTTGACACAGCTCCTGTTTGCATCAGTCCTACAGCCACATTAACCCTGCATTCAGCGAATCACAGTATGGAGGACATTCAGGTGGCATGAAAAGCTGCTGTATTGGAGTACTACAAGTTAGTCATTCAGTGTATCTCTTATTTCCATCAGTCTTACAGCCTTATTAACCCTGCATTCAGGGAGTCACAGCATAGAGGATATACAGGTGGTGTGAAAGGCTGCTGTATTGGAGTACTACAAGTTAGTCATTCAGTGTATCTCCTATTTCCATCAGTCTTACAGCCTTATTAACCCTGCATTCAGGGAGTCACAGCATAGAGGATATACAGGTGGTGTGAAAGGCTGCTGTATTGGAGTACTACAAGTTAGTCATTCAGTGTATCTCCTATTTCCATCAGTCTTACAGCCTTATTAACCCTGCATTCAGGGAGTCACAGCATGAAAGATATACAAATTCCTTCTATCCCTTCCAAACAGTCTAGTCTGAACTATCTTGGAAGCGCTCTGAAAAGAGCATACTACCTAAGCCATCTACTTCTACGTTTACCCTGTCACTATAGTCAAGTTCTCTTTAGCCTCTCCAACATGTTTCACCCTGCATTCAGGGATCTTTAGGGAGAGTCAGGCTAAACATATAGAGGTGCAGTGCAATGGCCGCGTGCGCTTGGGGGAAAAAAAGTTCCCTTATTGTGGCCAAAATATTTCATAGACAACGTTTCGACATATATTTACGCGTGTTGCTTTTGATCGAGGTCAATGAATGGGTTGCTTAGAAGTTTACATAAGATTTCTTTGCATCTAAACCCTTTTATGACCAAACCAATTTGCATTTAATAATCTAGAATTATATATAATATAATGTATATTGCATTTGTTCCGATGCAGGAAAGTTTTCATATCTGTAATCACGTCCAAGTAAGTGCAACTACATTTTCTCACATAGGACATGCCATAGAGTAGCTCTGTAGAAATGTATTTATAATGCAGCCTATTCTGCCTATAATGTATTATCTGTTCCTATAACTTTCCACATATTGCTAAAGCAGTGAAAAAGATAGAGCTGTGCATTAAAAGCAAAGGGTCAGTCCATAGGTTTATACTTACAATTATTTATATTGGTATTTTCCATCCATTGTGGTATATTGGACACTTGATGTGTAGATGACTGCATTCTACTCTATGTCCATTAGGTGGCAATGTTTAAATGCAAAACAATATAAAGTGTAACAGAACATCCAGGATAAGCGATTACTGTAGTTGTCAACTGTGTGTGTGTGTGCGTGTGTGTGTGTGTGTGTGTGTGTGTGTATGTATGTGTGTGTATATGTATGTGTGTGTGTATATATATATATATGTATTTTTTTTTCTGTGTTTCCAACGTGATTAACGGCATAATACCACATATGTTATTTTAGTTAAAGAGCTTTACACCTGGATGATATGTTATTTATTTGTTCTTGGACCGTATGGCAGGTTTAGCCTACATGCGGTGTCCTTGCTGTTGCTTCTACAATTGCATTTTTTATAACTGATCATCTTGCAATTGGCAGTCTACCAGTCCTGTACATGAAAACACTAAGGGCTCCTGCACATGTGTAAAATCTGCAGAGTTTTGACATGTTCAGGGGGCCTTAAGAGAACCTGCCACCTCTCCTGACATGTCTGTTTTAGTAAATCATTATGTTCCCCAAAATATAACAATACTGAAACATCTTTTCTTAGAACTCTACATTTTGATTTTGCTCTGTTATTCCTCCTGGAATTGTATGAAGAAATGGACAAGTGTTATCAGTTGGGGGGGGGGGTGTGTCCTTACACAGTCTGACAATGACCAATCGGTGCTGCCACAGCCATATGACAAAGAGACTGATAGTGCCCAGTTAGTCATACATTTCCAGGAGGAATAATAGAGGAATAGCACTACACAGAGTTCTAAGAAAAGTTGCACCAGCATAGTTATTTAATATGGGATTGCATTTATTAATCTAGACATGTCAGGAGAGCTAACGGTAAGCTTTAATATACTAGTCCTTCTCAATGAATTAGAATATCATCAAAAAGTTAATTTATTTCAGTAATTCAATTCAAAAAGTGAAACTCATATATTCTAGACATTCATTACACACAGAGGGATCTATTTCCAGCATGTTTTTCTTTTAATGTTGAAGATTATGGCTAACAGTTAATGAAAACCCAAAATGTAGTCTCTCAGAAAATTAGAATATTATATAAGCCCAATTTCAAAAATTATTTTTAATACCGAAATGTTGGCCTATGTACAGTATATGCCCACAATACTTTGTTCGGAGTTCCTTTGGCATGAATTACTGCATCAATGCGGCGTGGCATGCAGGTGATCAGCCTGTGGCACTGCTGAGGTGTTATCAATGTGGCGTGGCATGGAGGTGATCAGCCTGTGGCACTGCTGAGGTGTTATCAATGCGGCGTGGCATGCAGGTGATCAGCCTGTGGCACTGCTGAGGTGTTATCAATGCGGCGTGGCATGCAGGTGATCAGCCTGTGGCACTGCTGAGGTGTTATGGAAGCCCAGGTTGCTTTAATAGTGGCCTTCAGCTCGTCTGCATTGTTAGGTCTGGTGTCTCATCTTCCTCTTGACAATACCCTATAGATTCTCTATGGGGTTTAGGTCGGGCGAGTTTGCTGGCCAATCAAGCGCAGTGATACTGTGGTTAATAAACCAGGTATTGGTAACTTTTGGCAGTGTGGTCAGGTGCCAAGTCCTGCTGGAAAATGAAATCTGCATCTCCATAAAGCTGTCAGCAGAGGGAAGCATGAAGTGCTGGGAAATGTCCTGCTAGATGCTGCGCTGACACCGGACTTGATATAACACAGTGGACCAACACCAGCAGATGACACGGCCCCCAAACCATCAGTGATTGTGGAAACTTCACACTGGACCGCGAGACACTTGGACTGACGCCTCTCCACTCTCCCTCCAGACTCTGGGACCGAAATTTCCAAATGAAATGCAAAATGTACTTTCATCTGAAAACAGGACTTTGGACACTGAGCAACAGACCAGGTCCACTGTTATATCAAGTCCGGTGTCAGCGCAACATCTAGCAGGACATTTCCCAGCACTTCATGCTTCCCTCTGCTGACAAGCTTTATGGAGATGCGGATTTCATTTTCCAGCAAGACTTGGCACCTGCTCACACTGCCAAAAATACCAATACCTGGTGTAATAACCACAGGATCACTGCACTTGATTGCCCAGCAAACTCGCCTGACCCAAACCCCATAGAGAATCTATAGGGTATTGTCAAGAGGAAGATGAGAAACACCAGACCCAACAATGCAGACGTGCTGAAGACCGCTATCATACAACCTGGGCTTCCATAACCCCTCAGCAGTGCCACAGGCTGATCATCTCCATGTCACGCCGCATTGATAACCCCTCAGCAGTGCCACAGGCTGATCGCCTCCATGCCACGCCGCATTGATAACACCTCAGCAGTGCCACAGGCTGATCACCTCCATGCCACGCCGCATTGATAACCCCTCAGCAGTGCCACAGGCTGATCACCTCCATGCCACGCCGCATTGATAACCCCTCAGCAGTGCCACAGGCTGATCGCCTCCATGCCACTCTGCATTGATGCAGTAATTCATGCAGAGTCGGAGCCCGACCAAGTATTGAGGGCAGATACTGGACATACTTTTCAGTAGGCCAACATTTCGGTATTAAAAATCATTTTTGAAATTGGTCTTATATAATATTCTAATTTTCTGAGACACAAAACTTTGGGTTTTCATTAACTGTTACCATAATCCTCAACATTAAAAGAAAAAAATGCTGGAAATGGATCCCTCTGTGTGTAATGAATCTCTAGAATATATCAGAGACACTTTTTGATGATATTCTAATTCATTGAGAAGGACTAGTATATATATTATAATTGTATTATAATCATGTCCAGTGGTCGGGGCATGTTGGGGGTTGTAGTGTTCTATGTATAGAGTATAATAGAATTGTATTATGGTCCCGTCCTGTGATCTCATCATTTAAGGAGCCATTTTCTGTATACATTCAGTTGCCCAGCAGAAAATATTCCAGTAAATTATATTGAAATATTGGCAGTGATTCAGAGTACATCCAGTAACATTTTGTGGTCAGCATTTCATCCGTATTTGCGGATAATTCCAGTGAAATGACCAGTGATTCTGAAAATTATCCTTGTATGTTAAAAGAAAATTACAGGTTAGAAAATGAAAAATGCATCAGAACACAACAGAATACTTTATTATGCTTCTACCAATCTCATAGAAAGAACTGGAGGTCATTTACTGAATATGTACAAGAGAAGCACAAAAGCCAATTGTCCTCCCTTTATATTGCCAGCAATAAGACATCATAACGTTCTTGGTGCTAGTTTGTAGCCCGTTACCCTTTCCCCACACACGAACCACCAATTGTATCATGGTTTGGGCTCAAAATGCCATTTAGGGCAATTGGGGGACATTGTATTTTTTTTTTTTCTATTATTGCCCTTGATGTTGTATTTATACATGAGTGCTGGGTGTATGGACAAGGTGCGCTAAGTTCACTTAGATCAGCAGATGATTTAGACTCTTGAGACATAATTATTTGGCAACCACGAATGGCAGGGACCATTCTTATATATAGAAAGCCAGAGGGATTAGCCATAGAGTTCCAGAACAATTAATCTACTGTACATGCCTTTTAGTCCATCATTCAATAGTCTTATTATGCGATTGCGATTATTCGATTTGTCCGCTACTTGTGGTCACATTGAAGTCGCAAGACTATTTTTGGGTGCAATTTGGTTGCAACATTCAAAAGACACAAAAAAAAATATTTGCTGACGTCGCAAATGATTCGCAGGCGCAAGCAACTTACATTCAACTCTATGCTGGAGACGTCTGCTTGTGATCTGTGACCAAATATCCAGCAGATTTGGCATTTTCATGACTGTTGAGTCGCAGTCGCATCACGTGTAGTAGTGCGACCACATTGACAATCGTTAATTACTGTCGCATGACCAAAGTCGCAGTATAACCCATAAGTGTTTTTATGGTGGCCACTAACGGGCTTTATTCTGATGCAGTAGCCTTTTTACGGTGCTGCAACAGAATAAATTTTAGCCGCAGGGAGAAGGTAAATCTCCCTGCTCTAAGCTACCGGAGGTAGCTAAGGGCTGGTAGCAGTCATGAGCGGGCGGGATCGATATAAGTATTGATCCCACTCGCTTAACCCCTCAGATGCGGCGCTCAATAGCGAGCGCCGCGTCGGAGTGGTTTTAAGCGGAGGGGGCGTCCTCTCTCACCCCACCGGCACCCTATGATGCTCTCGCAGTGTGCCGATTGTTTCTATGTCAGCCGGGGGCCTTACAAAGGCCCCCAGGAATGCCTCTAGTTGATGCCTGTTAGGCCATGCCAACTATAAAGCTATTACATTATTTTTTTTAAATGCCAGAATTATTGTTTTCTATTCATCCTGCCTTCAAAACAAAAATTTGCTACTAAATAATAAAAAAAAGTGACATGTACTTTAAAATGGTACCAATAAAAACTACAAGTCGTTATTCAAAGAAAAAGCCCTCATACAGCTGCATCGACAGAAAAACAAAAAAAAGTTATGGCTTCTAAAATACGGCGACACAAAAACAAATATTTTTGAAAAAAAGTGTTTTTACTGTGTAAAAGTAGTAAAACATAAAAAAACACAATATAAATTCGATATCGCTGCAATCCTAACGACCTGCTGAATAAAGTTATTATGTTATTTATACCACATGGTAAACAGCGTACATTTAGGATGCAAATAAATTGTTCCGAAATTGATGTTTTTTTTATCCCCCCCCCCCCCCCCAAAAAAAAGTTAATGAAAGTTTAATCAATAAATTATATGTACCCCAAAATGGTGCTGTTAAAAAATACAACTTGTCCCGCGGGAAACAAGACCTTATAAGCTATGTCGACGCAAAAATAAAAAAGTTATAGCTCTTTGAATGCTTCGATGAAAAAACGTAATGACCAATCTGTTTTTTTTTTTTTTTAAGTACGCTGGTCATTAAGGGGTTAATATGACTTTCTAATAATCTCAGATCCAGGTAATATTGGTTGAAAGGAATTTTCTCCTAATTATCAGTCATGGGACAAGCTGTGGACACGAACATGAGCTTTCTAGGGAACTGTCCAGCATTTCAGGAGGGGAGAGGTTCAGTGATCGTGTCCTGGTCCATTGTCCCAGTCCAGATATGTTCTGGTGAAGCCGTGTCACTGGCCAATCTCGGTGTGTGGGTTTCATACAGAGCTGTGTTATATTTTCCAAGTGACAGAAATAGCCAGCTATTGAGAGAGAGAGAGAGAGAGAGAGAGAGATCATTTATTTTAATTTTTGCCGGTAAAATTCCTTTTGATAGGTGTTGGATTATGACTCTCATAATTGCCTCTTTCCTCCGGTGTAAGAGTGTCTAGATTATTTTGCGGGAGATTTATGGACTATCGTATACCAGATTAAAGAATGTCTAAGTTACAAGTTGGTTCCATTCTACGTGCGCTGACATCACAATCCTATAATTGGGTGTAATCAAAATGTTTTTCAGATATAATTGCAGAATCGGCTCCGCACGTGCTGCAAGAATTGGATGTTTCTCTAGAGCTGGTTAGAGTCTATTCACACGTTGCGGTCATCTTACAGGTTTTTTGCTCTTAGCAAAGTCGCAACACGATTGTGGCAATTTTCTGTGATTTTTCGGAAATCACTGCAAAAAAAAACAACACAATATGATTAAGACCCTAAGCTGTTGGTAAGAGTGTTGTCAGTTCTGCTTGAATGACTGCTTGAGGCACGAATTCTGTCCTGCAAGGATTAATCCTTTAGGAGATGTCTAGAAGTGGCTTTCGATAGATCTTAAATGCGCCTCTTGATCACACTCCCTGTGAGATTGTCTAGTTTATTAAAATGATAACGTGACGATGTTCTTAAAGTGCACCCACTACGCACTCTGCAAGCTGACGTTTTGCGGGCTGTACCAGTTTTCACTGAAAATGCTAGATATCACTGTGCTAGAATATCTGCAAATTAAATACAATTCATTTAATCCGGCATATGATAATCCATGAAGTCTGATAATCCAACAGCACAGAACTGCCGTGTGTTGTGCAGTTTCACAAGACCGGAAGGAGACGACCGAACAAAGAGACCCAATAGGGAAAATTCTTTGATTTATAAACAAAAGTGATGATAGCAGATTTTGTGTGCACGTTGTATTTGGGCTTTCTTTCTGAAGGTTCTCGACCTTTACAAGCAAGTTTTATATACGATCGCCAGATTACAGGATTCTTACTTTAGTAAGATTTAAAAAAAAAAAAAAAAGAAAAAGATTGCCTCTTAAAAGGTACAGATTCTCAATGGATCCAGCTCTAGCTAGCAGGGACTCAATGAGGAAAAGTATGCAAAATAGCCAGTAGGAAGAAAACGGTCTCTTTAGTGCCACCTATAGGTGTCTACCCTGTAAATGAATGTCTGGCCGGTCACTATGACTGTCACTAGGTCATATAACTGGTTTACTGACCTGAATAGCGTGGTCTCCCCGATTCCAGCATAGTTTTATTTTTTTTTCCTGGACCACCCGTTCCAGAGATATTGCCCACAGTTTTGTTAGCTTCCTATAGTCTAATATGAAACCCACTCCTGGCTTTAGCTAAAAAAAAAAACTTCACCAAAACTTCACCTCTAAGGCTATGTTCACACGGAGTATTTTGGGGGAGGAATATCTGCCTCAAAATTCCGTTTGGAACTTTGAGGCAGATATTCCTCTCCCTGCACGCCGATTTTCGCGGCAATTATCGCACCGTTTTTCGCCCGCGGCCATTGAGCGCCGCGGGCATAAAACAGCGAGAAATACGCTTTCTCCTGCCTCCCATTGAAGTCAATGGGAGGTCAGAGGTGGAAGCGCCCGACGCCTCCCATTGAAATCAATGGGAGGCGTTCTCGGGCCGTTTTTGCCGAGTTTTGCGACGCGGTTTCCGCGTCAAAAAACTCGGCAAAATACCCAGTGTGAACATAGCCTAACGGTGTCAAAACTGCATGTGTGATTCCAGCTTGAGGCCAGGACATCGTTTTGTTGTAGTTTTTGGCTCGTTTTTTGGTTCCAAAGCCAGAAGTGGATCTTAGAGGAAGGAAAGGTCTAAAGAAAAGACTGATACATCTCCTTTCCTTTGTATCCACGTCTATGTTTGGCTAAAAAAACGGAGCCAAAAACTGCATCAAAACTGTGTGTGATCCTGGCCTAAACATGGTTTTGCTCTGAGAACATTTTCAGGTGTTTCTACAAAGCTGCACACATAGGAAACCTAAAAGATAAATTGTCTACTGTGCTCCTGGCGTGGAAACTGAATGACCTCCTCATACATGGGAGAACAGGAACTTTCACCAGAGCCATTGGTTTACTAAATAAGCTTATAGGAAGAAAAAAATCCTCCCCTTTATAAAATGAGAATAATTATCTGTAAAGATCTATTGATGCGAGGCTATCCTGGGTGAAGACTGCTCTGATCATTTCATAGAGAGGCCATTAGACTACAATTTATACCGGCAAATCAGGGAGCAATTATTCCTAGATGGCTTTCTTTTTTTTTTGTGTGTCATACAAAGAACGTACAGATTCTAGGAAAAATATATAATAATAAAATTGCGTGTTTTCCCACACAAAAAAAACTTCTCCCGCCTCAATCCGCCAAGAGGAATTATGTTAAATGTAGCACTGAAATCCGGTAACCAGGAATTCTCCCAATTCTACATTGATTTAATGGGTTTTATAGATGTTTTTTTTTTTTACAGATTTATATGTATTTTATTTGGAAGCCTTGATTAATGTGCGATCTTTCTGCACCAAAAATGCAACATTAAATTCTTAACCCTTTTATATTTACACAGCGGAAGAAGCCATGTTGTTAACTATTTATTTGGAGGCACTTTAACTTTTATAAGAGGGAATTGTATTTTGAGCAATTATTTGATATGTTATTAGAAATGCTTTGGGACAATTAATCTGTCTGTGTCTCCGTGCCATCAGGAGTATACCGGCGCCGAAACCACAGTCCTAAACATGATGAAGGGGCTGCGGCACTATTAGGTGGTAAGCATCGGTCTAATTCCCAGCTGTCAAGCTCCCAATTTAGAGAGAGATTTTTAGACTGCTCTCTGCTGCCATCTACCTTCCTCTTTGATGCCCCTCACCCACCCGTCGACCACTGATTTGATCATCTTTCCTGTTAGAATCTGCTTACTATCTGGCTGACTGCTTTTTGCAGCTAGCCTAAAATATATTGCTTTATTGTATGCTGCTGCGCTCTCACCAAACCAAGTCCATGACATTTGGTGCGCTTATATTTATTAATTTACATCTGCATATTCGTTATTTGTATAACTTGAGAAGTTTTAAAGGGAACCAGTCACTTTAAACACGCAGTCGGATCAGCAGTTAACATGCTATAGAGCAGGAGGAGCAGAGCAGATTGATATATAGCTTCAAAGAGATTCAATATAACTTATTTAAATTCATATTCATTCTAGGGTTAGGAGTCCAGTGGGCGGTCCTATTCACACTCCTTAAGGGAAGGCTGTGAATCACCAAGTAGGGCCGGCCGCCCACTGGACCCCTAAGCCAAGAATGAGTAATACACAAGTTCTACTGAATCTTTTCTCACAAAGCTATATATCAATCTGCACAGCTCCTCCTGCTCTATAACACGCGGCCCGCAGATAGGACCCCATGTTTAACGTGACCGGTTACCTTTAAGCTTTTGTGTCACTATGCCATAACAGTGTTACTCTATATTTATGGTCATCTATGGTGTTTCTCTTGCACTCATTCTTTTAGATGCCTTTTGCAATTGATGATTTTGAACAATTGTGGAATGTTCTGTACCTTTCCAAGGAAAAACCAGATAAAAATAGAATGCATTAAACAATAAAAATGGCCACACTGTACAGTAGTCTGATGTAGGAAAACAACACATGTCCTACAATCCACTGTGTTCCAGGATTTCTACCAAGTTGCGGCGCTTCTGTCATCACCGTGCAGGTGAATGCCAAAAGTACAGTCAAAGGTGTCACTATGGGGGTGTAGATGTAGCGGTCACACCCGGGACCTGGTGCCTTTGCCATATAAGAAAACATCAGTTTTATAAATGGGTCATGGTAGGGGGGTCTCTGTTACAGATTTTGCTTAAGGCCCAGGAGCTTCATGTTAATTCTCGGAGTATAATACACGTCATAACTCAGGATCAGCGCGTCGGCAAAGTTTTTTCAATGTTACGCAGATTAGATTTAGGACCATGAACCTAAATACACAATTGAACGGATGATGTAGATCCTGAAGCTGCTTTGTTGAGTTCAGTGACACTTTGTCTGCTAGGCAAGGGTGTAACAAGTGTGTAAATGACATTTTCTGGTCTCTACCTCCGATGTGGCTTTTCTTCCCTTCCTTGGTATTTACAGCCCCTCTACTCTTTGGCTATGTTCACACGGAGTATTTTGGGGGAGGAATATCTGCCTCAAAATTCCGTTTGGAACTTTGAGGCAGATATTCCTCTCCCTGCACGCCGATTTTCGCGGCGATTATCGTGCCGTTTTTCGCCCGCGGCCATTGAGCGCCGCGGGCATAAAAGCGAGAAATACGCTTTCTCCTTCCTCCCATTGAAGTCAATGGGAGGTCAGAGGCGGAAGCGCCCGAAGATAGGGCATGTCGCTTCTTTTTCCTGCGAGGCAGTTTTACTGCTCGCGGGAAAAAGACACCGACGCCTCCCATTGAAATCAATGGGAGGCGTTCTCGGGCCGTTTTTGCCGAGTTTTGCGACGCGGTTTCCGCGTCAAAAAACTCGGCAAAATACCCCTTGTGAACATAGCCTTTCTCCTCTCAAATATTTCCCTCCATTGCATCATTCATATTCCACAGCTTATTCCAACAGCAGTAACCCAGTGATCACTCTCTGCCCCTCACCGCTAAGGCGGGATTCACCCGACAGGGTTTCCCGGCCGGGTGCCGGCCGTTCATAAATCGGCCGGCACCCGGCTGCATTAGGAATAATAGACCCCTAATGGGGCTATTCACACGACCGATTTTTTGACGGCCGTCAAAAAATAGGCCATGCTCTATTTTCGGCCGGGTGCCCGGCCGCCCGGCTCCCATAGAAGTCTATGGGGCCGGGTAATACCCGGCCATCACCGGAATGTGTCCCGAGTGATGGCCGGGTCTACCGTCGCTCGCGCACTCTCTCTCCTCCTCCTCACAGTGCAGAGTGCATGTGAGGAGGAGGGCCTTTTATTGCTCGCTGTAGGAGTCGGAATCCCCAATCCCCGGCCGGGGATTGGGGATTCCGCTACAGGAGAAGTGCGTGACTACACTGTCCAGATATGGACACAGCGAAGTCACTCACTTCTGCAGCGGAATCCCCGACTCTATGGCCGGGGATGCCGCTACAGGAGAAGTGCGTGACTACACTGTCCATATATGGACACAGCGAAGTCACGCACTTCTGCAGTGGAATCCCCGACTCTATGGCCGGGGATGCCGCTACAGGAGAAGTGCATGACTACACTGTCCATATATGGACACAGCAAAGTCACGTACTTCTGCAACGGAATCCCCGACTCTATGGCTGGGGATTCCGCTACAGGAGAAGTGAGTGACTACACTGTCCATATATGGACACAGTGACGTCACTCACTTCTGAAGCGGAATTCCCGACCTGTGGCAGGGAATTCCTCTTCAGGAGAAGTCAGTGACCACACTGTCCATATATGGACATTGAAGTCAGTGACTTCTCCTGGAAGGGGGGGGGGATGGGTGCAACCTACAGGGGGCTGTGTGGGATCACCTACAGGGGACTTGGTGGCATCACCTACAGGGGGCTGGGTGGCATCACCTACAGGGGGCAGGGTGGCATCACCTACAGGGGGCAGGGTGGCATCACCTACAGGGGGCAGGGTGGGTGGCATCACCTACAGGGGGCTGGTGGGTGGCATCACCTACAGGGGCAGGGTGGCATCACCTACATGGGGCAGGGTGGTATCGCCTACAGGGGGCTGTGTGGCATCGCCTACAGGGGGCTGTGTGGCATCGCCTACAGGTGGCTGTGTGGCATCGCCTACAGGTGGCTGTGTGGCATCGCCTACAAGGGGCTTGGTGGCATCGCCTACAGGGGGCTTGGTGGCATTGCCTACAGGGGGCTTGGTGGCATCACCTACAGGGGACTTGGTGGCATTACCTACAGGGGTCTGGGTGGCATCACCAACAGGGGGCTGGGTGGCATTACCTACCAGGGGGGCTGTGGCATTATCTACAAAGGGCTGTGTGTGGCAACAAATTTAAATGAAATTCATCCGATTTTAAAACGGACAGGGAAAAAAACGGATGCAAATCGGGTCCAAATCGGCCGGTAAAAACGGCAACTCGGAACGGAATCGGAACGGATGCAAATCGGATGCAAACCGGCCGTGAAAAACGGCCGATTTTCCCGGCCGACACTCGGACCCTGTCGTGTGAATGAGGCCTAAGAATTATTTTCAGGAGTTGTCTCATTGCCACCATGCTTGGAGATCTGATCGCTGTGGGTCTGATTTCTGGATACTCGAGTGGTCAGCTGTTATTGTCGGGGGAAGCCACGGACTGTCACACATTTCCACGCCACCCATTCAATAGGCGACCATGGAATACCCAGATGGAGGGGGCTTCTCATTGCAGAAGCTCTCCTCTTAGATTAGTTGAGGGGGTCCTCCTACTATAACATGCGTATATACCCTAAGGTTACTTGCACACGTTGCGTGTTTTGCTGCAGAAATAACGCAGCAATAAGCAGGTAAAAACTGCACCGAATTGTGCGGTTTCTTCTATGCGGATTTCGGTGCGGTTTTTACATTTTTATGCATTTTTCTGTGCGCTTTTTCATGTTGCGGATTTTGGTGCGATTTTCCACAGCACTAGGCAGATACAATTCTCAAGCGAAAATGCAAGATAGGTTGACATGCTGCGGATTTGAAAATCGGCACCGCATGTCACTTTACGTGCAGAAAAATACCGCAGCGTGTACATGACATTTCCTGGAATAGCATTGACTATGCTGGTACTGTATTACGCTGCGGTTTTGGCGCACGCAAATACGCACAGTAAAACCACACATCATACGCATCGTGTGCATTGACCCCAATAGGGAATTCATACAGTGATTGTCCTCATGAGATAACTTCTAGAACAATGAAACTAAACCCTCTCAACATGCGGGCCGTATATTATAGCTGTTGGCCCTGCTACTTTGTTAGTTATGCCCCTTATACCAAAGCCACTTTTTAATATTAACCCCCCTTTCCCCTCTCTTCCAAACTATCTAATTCCACATGATCCCTATCATATAAAACACTGATCTGTTTGTGCACGGTGCACAGAATTTGTGCTACGGAAAATGTAAAAGTGGTCAATTATCTCCTAGTCACTGGTTAGACTGGTATCGCCATTATCTGTACTGGAATTTGAAAGCATTGGACTTTGCTGTGCGAGTGACATTGAAGTGACCTTGTGCACACATACATGCAGCCGCTCCGCCTCTTTATACATAGCAGTGGTGTTTGCGCAGCGTATGAGCCGTGTTTCTGCACATTTCCCGTTACACAATGTGACTCGCTCAGTAAACACTCTCCAGGTGTCAAGGATGAATATTTGTTCAGATTGTGAACATAAATGTTACCTAGTGACAAGTCTCCTCCTGAGCCTGACCATTAGTACATCTCTGTTGTCATGGGGATGTTTATGATGAGGATTTGATTGTAGCATCTTGATGTGAATCATAGTTTCTCAGAATAGGCAACTGTTACCTCACTGCAGCAGTGGTAAAAGAACCGCAAGACCGCACGCGTTCCCACCCATAGGACCAGCCCGTCTCCTTCTTCTCTTTCCCTTTATTCTCAAATCACCGGAATATATACAGAAGGGAGACTCAGAAAAAAACAGCAACATTCTGTATAGCTATTATTGACTCTTCTGTTTCTATTTGTAGTTTTTTTTTCCGGGGATGTAACATGCGTCTATGGCAGCTATAGGGGTGCAGTAATAGCGGTTCCACCAGGGCCCTGCTGGCCTGAGCGGAGCCAAAAACTTATCTGCTACTTAAGAAGTAACCAGTATTATAAATGGCACATTGGGGCACTGGAGCTTCACGTTACCCCTCCAATCCATGGATACCCATAGCAAAGCTTAGTATATTACCATGACTACCTTCAGCATAAAGTGAGTTCAAGCTGTAAAAAACGTATGATTATTTTGGTTTCCACTTGGGCACGCGGCCCCTTTCACTCTTCCCTTCTGTCATACACTGCTTTTACTACTTGCGCCTAAATTTGTGGTTGTCCGCCCCATAGCCACTGGACCCCATAACAACCTTAATGCCTGCTACCTTGGTAGTTGCACCCATTGGTGTATGGTTTCTCACATTGTACTAAGGTTGTTTCCAATGTGTGTTTTATTTTTTTGCTTTTTGCATGATTTAATCACAGCCAGAGTTCTTCCAAGTCTGTACAGCATTGTTTATTGAAATATTCACATCCACAATAGTGCACTCATCTCTTGGTTCAATGTTCATCTGGGGATATGAAGACTGGGGTTTATTCACTTCCCAAACTTTACTTGATTCACTTCATTCTTGATGAGAAATTTGCCTTTTCTTTTGGTTGGCAGAATGCCAGTGTAGAGATGGAGCATGTTCACAATCTACTTTGGGTGTATTACTACCTAAAAGATTGATGCCTGTTAAAGCAGATCTGTCATACTATGCGGTGCTGTGTAATGAAGAATATTATAGAGACAGCACTATTATTATCCGTTGCATTATTAGCCTTAACGGCACCCAAAAAATTTGGGGTGTTCGGCTAAAAGACCATTGCAAATAATACAGCGGACTCATAGTTAGCCTTCAGTCACTAGTGAGGGGGGGGGGTGCGGAGGAGGAGGTGAGAGCCGCCCCCCCCCCCCGGTCATGAATACAGAGAACTCATACCTGATGTTTTTTTGCAGGACGAGATGTTGTTTTTAATGGACCCTTTTAATGTACCATATAATTTACTGGGAAACTTTTGAAAATATTTTTTTTCTGGTGGAATGGAAGAAATAAAACCGCAGCTCCCGCATTGTTTTTAGGGCTTTTGTTTTTCTGCGATAAAAATGACATCTAAATATTTTGTTTCACCAATAACTTTTTTATTTTTATCGTTTTTGCGGAGCAAGCTGTAGTTTTTATTGGTACCGTGCTAAGGTGTAAAATGCGACTTTTTGATTCAGTTTTATTAAAAAATGTTTGGGAGCGAGTTAACCAAAAAACAGCATTCCGGGCGGTTTTTATCTTATATTTACATAACGTTAACTGTGAGGTATAATCTAATAGTTTGGACTCTTACATACTCGGCGATAACAATTATGGTTATTTTTTTTTATTGTTGTTATTTTACAGTAAAATGGAAAAATTGTGTTGTATTTATATATTTTTTTTAATGCGGTTTAAAACGTTATTAACCCCTTAATGACCAGCCCATTTTAAACCTTAATGACCAAGCTATTCTTTGCGTTTTTCCATCGTCACATTCCAAGAGCTATAACTTTTTTTTTATTTTTGCATCAACATAGCTGTATAAGGTCTTGTTTTTCGCGGGACAAGTTGTATTTTTTAATAGCACAATTTTGGGGTACATATAATTTATTGATTAACTTTTGGGGGGGGGGGGGTAATGGGAAAAAAAAACCATAAATGTCGCCACTCTTTTTTGCATCTTAGATTTACGCCGTTTACTGTGTGGTATAAATAACATAATATCTTTATTCGGGGGGTCATTACGATTGTGGCGATACCAAATTTATATAGATTTTGTATGTTTTACCACTCTTAGGCGAAATTCACACAAACGTGTGCGTTTTGCGCGCGCAAAAAACTCAGCGTTTTGCGCTTTGCAGTTCCGTGTGGCATCAGTGTTTGGTGCGTGGCTGCGTCATTTACACGCATATGGCATCCTTATGACACGCGGTTTCGATGCTTAGAAACTGCAATGAATGTGGTGTGGTTTTTTTCCCTTCATTTATTGAACAACTGTAGCACGATTCACGCTTCCGTGTGCTGTGCGCGATTTTCACGCATCCATTGACTTCAATGGGTGCGTGATGTGCGAATAATGCTCAAGTATAGGACATGTCGTGAGTTTTACGCAGCGGACACACGCTGCGTGAAAATCACGGAATGTCTGAACGGCCCCATTGATTTACATAGGTCCATGCAACGTGTGTGATTTTCACGCGCGTATCACGGACGTTAAATACGTTCGTGTAAATAAGGCCTAACACAGTAAATATAGTTTTTTTTTCAAAATTATTTATTTTTGTGTCCCCATGTTTAAAGAGCCATAATTGTTTTATTTTTACGCCGATGCAGCTGTATCAGGGCTCGTTTTTTGGGGGACGACTTCTAGTTTTTATTGGTACCATTTTGGAGTACATGTGACTTTTTGATCACTTTTTCTAAAAAAAATTCTGGCATTGTTTTTTATTTGATTTTTTACGGCGTTCACCGTGCGGGTTAAATAACGTAATCACTTTATAGATGGGGTCGTTATGGACGCGGCGATACCAAATATGTGTAATGTTTTGTTGTTTTTTTGTTTTTCATATTAAAGAGGCTCTGTCACCAGATTTTCAAATCCCTATCTCCTATTGCATGTGATCGGCGCTGCAATGTAGAGAACAGTAACGTTTTTCTTTTTCAAAAACGAGCATTTTTGTCCAAGTTATGAGCATTTTTATATTTATGCAAATGAGCCTTTCTTATGGACAACTGGGCGTTTTTAATCTTATTTCCAATTGGGCGTGTATTATGTGCGTACATCTGGGCGTTTTTACTTGTTTTACTAGCTGGGCGTTGTGAATGGAAGTGTATGATGCTGACGAATCAGCATCATCCACTTCTCTTCGTTACCACCCAGCTTCTGGCAGTGCACAGACACACAGCGTGTCCTCGCGAGATCACGCTGACACGTCACTCACGTCCTCCCACAGGAACTTCATCGCGTCGGACGAGCGAGGACACGCTGTGTGTCTGAACTGCCAGAAGCTGGGTGGTAACGAAGAGAAGTGGATGATGCTGATTCGTCAGCATCATACACTTCCATTCACTACGCCCAGCTAGTAAAACAAGTAAAAACGCCCAGATGTACACACACAATACACGCCCAGTTGTCCATAAGAAAGGCTCATTGCATAAATATAAAAATGCTCATAACTTGGCCAAAAATGCTCGTTTTTGAAAAAGAAAAACGTTACTGTTATCTACATTGCAGCGCCGATCTGCTGCAATACGAGATAGGGATTTGAAAATCTGGTGACAGAGCCTCTTTAAAGTATTTTATAAGGGAAAAAGTGGGTTTTTGATTTTGTTTTTTTATTTGGGATTTTATTTATTTATTATTAACTTTATTAAACTTTTTGTTAACTTTATTTTTAGTCCCACTGGGGGACTTCACTATGCGATCTCCTGATCGGTTTTATAATACACTGCAATACTTCTGTATTGCAGTGTATTATTCCCGGTCAGTGTAAAACTGACAGGCACCTGCTAGGTCATGCCTCAGGCATGGCTTAGCAGGCATCCACCACAGGCAGACCTGGGGGCCTTTGTTAGGCCCCCGGCTGCCATAGAAGCCATTGGCACCCTGCGATTGCAATTGCAGGTTGCCGATGGGATGAGAGAGGGAGCACCCTCCCTCCAAAACCACTTGGATGCATCCAAGGGGTTAAACGGGTGAGATCGATGTTGAAATCGATCCCGCCCGTTAGTGCAGGTGTCCGGCTGTCTTTAGACAGCCTGACACCCGCTTTAGCCGTCACAAGACAGCCATGCCGGGCTTATGTTAGAGCGCCGTGAAAAGGCGGCACTCTGGAATAAGTACCCTTAACGGCCGCCGTGAAAAGGCGTATTGGCGGGTTTTTAAATTATTTTTTTAGTCCCATTAGGGGACCTACTGCGATCGTTTGATCGCTGGTGCTATATTATACTTGAAACGGTCTCCTATTAGTAGGTCCCCGGCATGACAGAGGGCCCCCTCTCTCTAATGGCTTAGATGTCGCGGTCGTTATACTCCTTTCCCTGCGCCATAACGCACATGTAGATCATGGTGCACTAAAGGGTTGTACAACGGACCTGTCTCCATACAGGACAGCATGGTATAATGACCAATCCGCTTTAATAGAAAGTCTATCATTCACTAGTGACTATCAACATTTATCAGGCACAATGCACAGCTTACCTTATTCCTCACCATTTTCACTTGTTCCAATAAATTTGTAAACTTATGAATATTGGTTTAGCCAACAAATTATTTGGTTCCAGGTAATGATCTTTTTCAATGTGTTGTGAACTTTTTATTGTGGTTGTTTGTGTGGTTTGCAAATATGTGGAATGCATCTGCTGTGCTTTTTGGAGTGCAGTAGCAAATATATTTCCCTTCTCTGAGCAGTTATGTTCCATTGTTATAGAATATAACCAGTGCTGTGTGCAAGACTTTTACTGGATTATTGACGGATAAATGAATGTTATTCCTTTTGGAAATGTGTGAATAAATTGACAACTGGGTGTTACCATTCTCCTTGTCAATATGGTGTGTCCCTACACAGTCTGACACTGGTAACCGTTATTGAACAGTATGAGAGTGTGTAGTAACATGCCTCATTACCAAGGGGAATGGTAGCGCCCACTTGTAAGTTTATTCATACACTTCCAGGAGGAATAAAAGAGGAAAGGCACTATGCAAATTTCTAAGAAAAAATGCTGCAGAATTGTTATTTTATGGGGAATACAAGGCATGACAGGCGGATCCTTTTTAAAGACTATCCTGCAATGCTGTGACAAGCTCCAAATAGATTCCTTCAGCAGCACAGGTCCCGTTTTTAGCAGCTTGTATTCTATTGGGCTTTGTTCACATCTGCGTCGGGACTCTATTCATGGGTTCTGTCAGACTTTTCCCTCAGGGAAACCCATTAAGGGAATCCAAGCTGAAATAAATGGAAACCGTAGGATTCCATTTGCACCACCATTGATTTCAATAGTTTGTCACCGTTTAAGGGTTCCATAGTTTTGACGGCATGAATAGCGCAGTCGACTACGGTATTGATTTTGCCAAAACGATGGAACCCTTAAACATCGGTGACAAACGGAAACCATTTGCACCATATCCGTCACCATAGAAATAAATAGACCCATGCTTTCCGTTTGTTTCAGTTTGGATTTCCTGACGGAAAGCTCAGACGGAACCCATGAACAGAGTCTCGACGCAGATGTGAACGAAGCCTTAAAGCAGTACTGACAAAGGCTGTTGAGGTGCCCACTGATAACTCCTAGGGCTTAGCATTGACAGAATTCAGGCAGATGTAAGAGACGTATCCTGCTGGGAAACTGCCTATGTGAATGCTCAGCATTGTTCTAAGTTTTCATGCATTTTGATAATATATTACAGTATTGTTATTTATATGGTTTTCTTAGGCCTCATTCACACGAGCGTGAATCACATCTGTGTGCTTTGCGTTGAAACATCGCGCAGCACACGGACCCATTGATTTCAATGGGGCCGTTCACACATGCGTGCGTTTTCACGCAGCGGAAGCCCGCTGCGTTAAACTAACCATGTGCTATATTGGTGCGTTTTTACGCACCTACGCGCCCATTGAAGTCTATGGGTGCGTGAAAACTGCACACAGAGTGCGAGTGCGTGAATAACGCATGCCAGTCGCAAAGCACACTGACGCATAACGCAACACACACACTGACCCGATTCACACGCGTGAATCTGATACGCTCATGTTAATGAGGCCTTTTATTCATTAATGTGGTTCATTTTGGCACTCCAGACTGGCAGACACTAGGTGGCGCATATTATGCATTTGTAGGTATTTCTTATAGACTGATTCCACATATCTGGATAGGACTCCCAGGATAAAGCAGTGATGATTTGTAAAAAGAGATCCTGCTGAATAAACGTACAGAGCAGCCTGGTCGAGGTGAGCACAGTAACAATATGTTTCACTATTACATGTTGAATATTTATCAAAGTCAACAAAAAAACGAGCGATCAGTAGGTAATTAGCATAAAATATGGTGCACCCACATTCCCTCCCACGTGGCTTATGTTGGTTTCCACTTGTACTCACAGCCAAATCTACAGATGTTCCCCACCCCTCCCTGCTCATCACAACATACATTATCTGTGTGTGTGTCGGTAATGTCAAGTCTTCTACATTTCTGCTCTGGAATTACCACATGCTCACATTCACATCTCACTTAATTATTTGTAATATATTTTATTAAAAGGGCAATACCACCCTTGAATGCAGGGTCCGACTGGCCCACCAGAGAAACGGAGGATCATCCAGTGGGTCCAGGCTCTAACGCAATAATGGGTTTTAAAGGTCCAGCAGAAAACAACCCCATTTGGAGCTCTTTGGAGCCAATCACTTACCACTAGGGTCTATTTCTTATGAGATGATTCACAAATTACCTATTAGACCTTATTGACTATACGTCTTGTGTGTACATTGATGACAACAAGGACTATGATGAAATGAAAAGTAGACCTATACATGTTCTACATGGATAGAGGGTCGACCCTAAAACGAAGCAGCTGAAGCGCTCGCGTGAGCGCTCCGCGTCTGTTTAGCTTTTTCCGGAAATAAATGTATCTTTTGTACGGGCTTATAGACTTTCTATTGAGTCTGTTCTACGGAAAAAGCCGAACAGACACGAAGCATCTGAGCGCTCACACGAGTGTTTCAGCTGCTTCGTTTTAGCGATTGGTGGGGGTCTCGGTGCTCGGACCCCCACCAATCAAAACTTCTGACATGTCAGAAGTTTGTTAAATGTTTAGCTACACTTTAAGGTGGAATTCATTGTTTTATAGCCATATGTACACCCAGAAAGAAATGCTAATATCCAAGTAAGATTTCTTAAGAAACGGGCTAAGTTGATTATACTTCTATGGACAGAGATGGGAATGGTTGCTAGTAAATTTTTAGGCTGTAAGCGCTTTCATGTCACTGTTTGCCAGTCATAATATAGGCTGTGGTATCTGTCACTAGCTTCTAGCCATAGTTTGTAGACACCGGTATCTATGGTCGAAAGGGTTCCTAGTGATAGTATGGACTGTGCTCTTTATTGCCTTTTTTTTTAGGCCGTTCTCTGTGATGTCATCATTTCCTAGTCATGGTATAGACTGTGTTTTATGTGATGTTACTGGCTCCTAGTCATATTATAGGTTGTAGTCTAGAAGATATCACTAATCTCTGATGTAATTTGGCTTCTGGTTGGTTCATAAGCTGTGTTGTCCATTATGTTGATGTTTTTTGGTTAAGTTTTATAGGCTCTGTGTGTGTGGTTGTTTTTTTTTTTTTTTCTCTTTATCCACAATTTGTATTGGAATAGAAAAGATCAAATAAGACATTATACGATATTTCAAAACTGTGCACGCAGTGCAAAAAATTCAAGGTATACAAATGTACAAGTACATAAAATCAAAGGTAGGAGGTATTCTCCCAAACATCAGAAAAAAAATAAGAAAGAGGAAATAATAACATCCAATGGCAAATAACAGCACAATATCCATATTCAAAAGTAGTGCAATATGTAGGGAAACCAGTCCCAAAAACAAGAATGACCATTTTTAAGTGTTAATTCCAACACAAAATGACACAAACACAAGACAACAGAAGGAAGCACACAGAATTGGCGAGAGGAACGTTCAAAAGAGGCCATCCAACCAGAGAGGCAAATCAGCACCTCCCCGAAATACCGACCAGACTGACCAATTTTGAACAAAGATGTCAGATTTACCCCGATCAGCAGACATCAACTCCTCCATCCTCATAATTGTGTGTGTGTTTTTTTTATGTCAATAGTATCGAGCTGGTTTATACTGTGTTCTGTCTTCTGTGATGTCACCGGTTCTTAGCGATTTGATACGCTGCATTCTTTAAAATAAATAAATACAAAATTTCCGATTTTTTGTTTGATTGCTAAAAATTAGCAAATTATCCTTGTTGCGGCACCTATAAATAGATTCATGCAAAATTAACTCAATTTGCCAGGTTTACATTTTGCACTGTGCACCTTGTACTTATGGGAGGCACAACAAGCACTTTAATAATCCCGTTTTGAAGATGTAATTAAAGAAACATATTCCAGTCCTGCTTTCCATAAAGTAGATCATTAATACGTTTAATTATCCATCTGATTACAAGCTGCAAAAATTAACAGAAATGAGATAATAATAACTGCAAGTTCAGTAAAGGGTCATTCAGTAAAGTGCCTAGCGAGCGGCTGGTAAAGCGTTCATGTATAAATCCAATGGCTAGGGGGAATAGAAGACTGAGGCCATGATATTTAGGTACATGGTGTAAGCCTCATCAAATATGGGTACGTTCTTAAACTGGCTAGTACTGCTGTCCCTATAAATGCCATACAAGCGGAAGAGTAGTGACAACTGTAATGAGCATATTTCTGGCACAAAGCAGACCTACATGGTAACATGGATTTAATTCATACTTCAAGATGGCAACCTCCTTTATGGCTCCTATTTTGCGGTATGTTTCTTGATTTTAGGCGGAGGTACACTTCAAATGGAGTCTCTTACCAGGGACCTGGGGTGTAAAGTCACTAGAAAAAACTTACATTGATCCACTATGCTGGGAGATTGCAGCTCTGAAACCTGTAAAATTGTGAATGCAGCTGTGGAGTATGTTACAAGCTGTAATTCAGGATCAGTACAAGATACCATACAGCTGTAGAATAAAAGCGCGGCACTCACCACGGTCAAGTTCTACTGGTCCTTTTCATGTCTCAAATATTCTACCTAGCAGCGGGTACGGACAGTGAGAAGACACTGTAAATATTGCAGTATATATGCATCGGGACAACCCCTGAGGGAATCTGGACTTGCGGACCCCCCCCCCCCCTCAATGTAAACTCCCAACCCCTCACCATGATCTCTCTTAACCAGTCAGATGTGATGCCCTATAGAGACATTCGAGGTTGCTTGTAAAATTTCTTTGGGTTGTGCAAATGCTTCATGTATTCCCTCTCTCAGCTTCTGGTCATTTAGGGTCAGTGTATCTTTATTAGGGTATATTCACCGCAAAACAATGTGGTTTTGTACAAATCGGGGCAAAAATCTCAATTTGACTGCATCGTGTCAATAAGCCCTTAGGGGATCCTGCAAATGCAGTAAGTTAAGATTCTGTCCTGGTGACAGACTGGAGTTATTTGGTGGATTACAGAAACAGATAAATATGAAGCTACCTTGATAAATGCACAAAAAGCAGCTTTTGTATGTTGAAAGCAATTGCAGAGAAAGGAATTTCGGTATGTTTCATGTCGTGTAGTAATGCGGGAAGGATTGGCTGCCTAATTATAGTTACCATGGCTGTGGAGGAGACCTCACTGACTTTGCAGACAACTACTATTAGAGAAATGTCACAATTTGAAAATCACACGAATCTGTTTGGTGTATTTTTTTGTAGAATATTTAACATATAATCCCCCAGCCCCCAACCTGTCTCAGCATTGCAGGTTGCCTGACGTGGAAGCATTAACATCCAACCGTGGATCTGACACCTATACTGGTCTTATACTGGAACCTCAGACGGGTGGTCTGGGAGTAGAAAAGAAGTCTGCTGCTTTTCCAGAAACAGCGCCACTCTTGTCCATTGGCTGTGTCTGGTAATGCATCTCTCCCCTATTCACTTGAATGCTACAATAGCAGGCATAGCCCATTGATGTGGTCACATGCATAGCTTGAAGTTCCTGGGCTCTGGTGCGAAAGCAATACCTGGGCCTACAATCGCTTCTCTTCCTTTTGGCTAAGATCAAGTGCAGTATCTGTTCTTATCAGAGGTTAGTAATCATCCCTGCCGGTGGGCGCCAGCCATTGTGGGGGGATGACAGAATGCTGATGAGCGGGGCAGAGAACCACCCGGTGGTATGCCCTGGTGTACGCATTTAGTTTAAAGGTACCATTACTAGATGACAGGGCAGCCACCGGATCGAAGCCGCGGGTAGTTTGAAAGACCGAGTTAAGTGCCCAAGCAGTGGTGATCCTGGGGTTCCTGAACTCACTGGGGTGGGATTCCACAGAGTGATGGCACATTTGCACGCCCTTGTCATTCACTGAATTTGTGTGCACACCTTTATTTGCCCGACCTTCTGGCTGAGCAATGAGGATTTTTTTTTTATATCCCGTGAAAGTCCAAGCTGTATAACAGCGCACATTCACTTATTTAATAATGTTTTTCACTGTGTGTTCGTCACATTTGTCACATTGGATTTCTGGGACACGATACCCTTTTGGGACCCTCATGAGGTCTTGGGGGTGGACTTGCATCCATACTGGTTTCCGACTTCCACTGCAACCCCGGCCTCCCTTCTTCTGAGGAGGAAGAGGAAGGGAGTTGCAAACCTGATGCAGGCTCCTAGGTGGACACTGGGGTGGAAGCCCAGGTGGAAGATGAATCTCCCCGAGTTTCGGCAAGGGGGGCCATTTGACCTTGATCCTTTTAGGGTCTTATGGCTTGAAGGGCTGGGGCAAGGTTATGGGGGGCCTCTCCCCTTAAGGAGTAGGGCTGCAATAGTCCGTGTCCTTTGTGCACTTTTTTGTGTGGCGTCTCTCAACTTTTTTTGCACTTTCGGTGATAGAAAGCACGAAACATGGGCCTACAACATATATCCCAACCTTGCAGTTTTTTTAGGATTGTCCCACGAATCGGACCTCAAATGTAAATGTGCCCCACAGTGGGTGTTCCTGAATGGGGTGGAGCTTAATAGTGTGTTGTCACATGCACTATATATGTCTTATTCATCCCCCTTGTCAATACTGCAAAAATTACGTTTTTATCTAGGAGGTGGAAGCGCCGTTGTCCACCGTTGGTTTTTCTGTAACTTACATATTGAAGAATAATATTTTCCATACACTGTGAGCATTTCATCTCTCCAGTCCCTGCTCTCAAATCTGTAAGTGCATCTCTAAAAATGGATTGAACGAGAAGTGGAGTGTCATTGTTTATTCTCTGTGGCTCCTCTGTGAATACATTTTGTATATAAGTCCTATTTAACAATAAACCAAGAACTCTATTTTGAATGTTGGCACTGGATGGAGCGCCTGACGCTGAGCAATCATTGAACACACTGGATTTGTTGCATGTCTCCACTCCTGGGCTCACTTTTTTTTTCCAAGGTTCTCCGGTTGCAAGATTTTAGTCGCCGAATGGAAGCCTGAATACATCAAATGCATTGACATAGGAGATGTTGGAGTGTCCTTCTGGCTCTTGTCATCATACTCCTCCGTCACAAGAAAGTAGGGCTAAGTGCCCCACATTTGTATTGTGGCAATTTTAACCTAGAATGTTTTCCAAAATTTGCTGTGATTGTGGATAGGGGGGATTCCAGAAAAGCTTTACACAGCCCATAGAAATAAAATGAATAGGTGCTGGGCTTCATTTCTCAAGAGCTCCATGTGCTACCTCAATGTTATGTAGCAGTACGCAGTAACCATTGAAATGATAATCATCTATATACGGTATTGCAGGGACACCAGTGGTCCCCTAGCATTAGCAGCTTTGTGATCTGATCATTAGAGGAGAGATCTCAACTGAGCAGTCCCGCTCTTTTACTGAGTGCACATGAGCTCCTTTCTTAATTCAGCAGTGGGTATGGCGCATTTAACCCTTAGTGATCGGCTGTTAATGGGGGGAGGGGGTGGGCTGGTGAATGCACATGTTCTCTGCAACGACAATGCAAACTAAAATAATATGGATGACTACGTAATACATAGCTGTGTCCCATCCTCCAAAGCAAGAGCTTATCCACTTTGTGGATCCGTATGTCCGTTCTGAAAAATTATAGAACATGTCTTATTCTTGTCTGTGTTTGCCGTCCATCTCACCAGTCCTATTGTATGGGTCCGCAAAAAAGGACCGCACACGGATGCCTCTAGGATCCGCAAAAACAGTAACCGTCGCATGCATGGTTCTCTTATCGCGTGTTTAGATTGGGTGAGTGGAATCCTTTGAAGTATTGGCATGTAGCGGTTTTGTTTTAGCTGTATCATTGTACCGAAGGGATTTAGACGGTGTGTGTCCATGACTGTGAGAGTTTTAATCACTGATGAGAAGTGATGTGTCCCCTTTAATTTGCCGGATTATGACTGAGATCAGCGCCAATCAACACGTACAGCTTAGAGGAAGATCTATAATTAGATAGATGTGGATAAACGTAAAGCAATTGTAACTTCTGTGCTGTCCTCGAATTGCTGCATCCTTGGAGATCACTAACCCATGTTACCAAGAACGGAAGCAGAATACAGCTACATAGCACAGTACAGCGGTGTATACTATAACATTGCAGAGAATAGTGTGTATGATACAGCACTAGTGGAGTATTCTTGATTTGTAGGGATATTAGGCTATAAAAATTGGCAGAAACTCACCTCTGTTGTAATCTATTGTTCTCTGCTAACAGTTAGGGTATGTGCACACACACTAATTACGTCCGTAATTGACGGACGTATTTCGGCCGCAAGTAGTGGACCGAACACAGTGCAGGGAGCCGGGCTCCTAGCATCATACTTATGTACGACGCTAGGAGTCCCTGCATCGCTGCAGGACAACTGTCACGTACTGAAAACATGTTTTCAGTACGGGACAGTAGTTCCACGGAGAGGCAGGGACTCCTAGCATCGTACATAAGTATGATGCTAGGAGCCCGGCTCCCTGCACTGTGTTCGGTCCGGGACTTGCGGCCGAAATACGTCCGTCAATTACGGACGTAATTAGTGTGTGTGCACATACCCAAATTCGAGAAAGTGGAGAAGGCTAAAGCCCCTATTATCGGCCGATTTTGGCCCGTGCAGCGAGCGCCGATTAACGAGACAGCTCGTTGATCGGCGCTCGTTTGCTCCTCTCACATGGAGCCTATGGATGGGGACGAGCGGTCATTACTCCGATTACACATATCCATACATTATTATCATGTCGGCAGCACGTCTCTCTGTTTACCGTGTTTACAATGTTGCCCTACAAATGTCAGTGTATATCTCTAGTCTAAGGCCCCATGTACATGACCGTGCCCGTAATCACAGCCTGCGGATGGCCGTCCGCATTTGCGGGACGTGCTCCCATTATAAAGTATGGGCGCACGGTCCGTAAAATAAAAAAATGGGACATGTCTTATTTTTTACGGAAGGGTTCTACGGCATGGACACCTTCCTGTAAATATATGGGAAGGTGTACGTCAGCTATAGATATGAATGGGTCCGTAATTACTAATGAAATCTACGGTCGTGTGCATGGGACCGAAGGTTGATTAAACTGTGAAATGGTCTCTAAAGTGGTCCCCAACCTATAGCTTTAACTCCAACTCTCAACTTACCCTTCCAGCCATGCTAGAAGTTGTAGTTCTGCAACAACTGGAGAGACACCATTTTAGGTCCACTGGTCTAACGCATAAGATATTATCGCGTTTTTCCATTTTTTTTAGAGGAACTTGAAACTACATATAAAAAAAATTCCGTCCTTCAGATTAGTTATCGAGGGCCTAGTATGCAGGGAGGATACAATGGATGCAGAATAGATAATGCACCTAGATATTTTGTACTGGTTTCATATTAAAGTTCTAGCATTGTTTATTGCTGGGCCACTAAAAAGTTAGTTTAACTCTTGGATTATTCTAACTGGCTATTAAAGTCTACAGTAATTTATCCATCCTGGCAAAATAAATTTTATTCTTTGGACACAATACCTAATATAGTAATCAATGTATATTTCGTGTTGACCGTTTGTATGGACGTGGGAATTTACTGCAGTTCCTCAGATCAACATTCAGGGCCTAAATCTGAAAGGTATTGTCCACTTTAGTCTATATCACAGACTTTAATACAGGGGTCCCTCTTTCAAGACTCTTATCTATTAGCCAGAGTGGAAAGTGGCTGCAAAGAGCGTCTTTTGCTCCGGAGGACCCAGTACGTTTACCCATTACATGGACCGTCCATTTATTTAAATTTAATTGTGTAATGCTTCATTTCACCTGTGGGCGCACTGCAGGGAAACTGAACACTTGCTGTCAGGCTCTTGTGGGCTCCAACAGCAGAATACCCTGTAATCAACTTATTATAGGAGAAACCTTTTAACCAAAAGGGATTATCCAAAGCAGAGAACCTTTTTAATAAGATTGACTTTGCATATGTCAGGCAAACCAGCACGTTAATATTGGAATACCCCTTTACACTATTGGTCTATTTATTATAGTCCGTTCGTTTTTACCTGACCGCTGGGAGCTGCATGTTCTCTATGTAACGCTTGTATCTATTAGCATTAACTCTCTGCGCTGCTTCTTTTTGCTGGTTTCTTATTTGTATAATTCTCACAAAGGAGAGGCGACCCGAGTTTCTGAATGAGATCTTATTCTCTATCGTAATTGATAATGATTTTTCCTTAATACCGCACAAATTAATTGCAGACTGTACATTGAAAAGCACTTTTCATCAGTTATTTTACCTGGGGGGGAATTAATTAAGTTGGTCCATGTAATGAGAAGCAAGAGTCAAGGTCAGAGACAATATTCTGAAAAGGAAGTCTTGAAAGCTGTAATTAAGTTATTATACAATGTGTGCTCCATTGTTACAGACACTACTTCTATAATCCAATGTACAGTATGGGGGAGGGGGCTCATAGGGACCTGTAATCATAAGAAGACTGTTTAAAACTTCACCTGGGATCAGAAGAATACAGTCTGCCATTGCTTTTTAGTACATCATTGTGGTGTGCACACTTGTGTAGAGATGCGGGATGCTTAACAAGGGGCTTTTTGCCCTGACACTTTTAGGTCTTCTTTCACACACAGGCAATTAATTAGCACTGACATATAGACCATCAAAATGTAATTGATTTGTTGCATGTTAATTAAATGTGAAGAAAGACATCCCAGAACATCTCTGCGGTACAGGATAGAGAAGTGTAAATTCTTCTTTATAAAAAGAGGAGAATCGAATACTGGCAACCGCCCATATCTGAAACCGGTGATATCATCAGAATATTATACTCAATACAGGCTTAGAACACTACAACCCCCAACGTGACCCAACCACTGGACATGATAATAATACAATTCTATTATACTCTCTACCTAGAACACTACAACCCCCAACATGACTCGAACACTGGACATGATCACAATACAATTCTATTATACTGTATACATAGAACACTACAACCCTCAACATAATCCGACCATTGGACATGATCACAATACAATTCTATTATACTCTATACATAGAACACTACAACCCCCAACATGACCCGAACACTGGACATGGTCACAATACAATTCTATTATACTCTATACATAGAACACTACAAACCTCAACATAATCCGACCATTGGACATGATCACAATACAATTCTATTATACTCTATACATAGAACACTACAACCCTCAACATAATCCGACCATTGGACATGATCACAATACTATTCTATTATACTCTATACATAGAACACTACAACCCTCAACATAATCCAACCATTGGACATGATCACAATACAATTCTATTATACTCTATACATAGAACACTACAAACCTCAACATGACCCGATCACTGGACATGATCACAATACAATTCTATTATACTCTATGCATAGAACACTACAACCCCCAACATGACCCGATCACTGGACATGTCCATAATACAATTCAATTATTCTCTCTATATGTAGAACACCACAACTCCCAACATGACCAGACCACTGGACATGACTATGAGGGTATGTTCACACGGCTTATTTTCGGCCGTTTTTTTGAGCCGTAAATGGCCGAAAAACGGCCGAAAAATCAGAAGCAGAATGCCTCAAAACATCTGCCCATTGATTTCAATGGGAAAATGCTGTTCTATTCCGACAGGCCATTTTTTTACATGGCCGTTTTAAAAAAACAGCCGCAAAAAATAAGTGCATGTCACTTCTTCAGCCGTTTTTGGAGCCATTTTTCATAGAATCTATAGAAAATCGGATCTAAAAACGGGCATAAAAAATGCTGGGAAAAATGCGAGTGCCTTAAAAAACGTCTGAAAATCAGGAGCTGTTTTCCCTTGAAAACTGTTCCGTATTTTCAGACGTTTTTGAGTTTGTGTGCGCACATACCCTCATACAATTCTATTACTCTTTATATACACTTAGACTGTTATTATCATGTACAATGGTTGGGTCATGTTGGGGGAGGGGTGTATATTATAATGTATTTGACCTATTATGGGGAGACTGGGAAACATGAATCATTGACTACAATAGTACCAATGATCAGATGGTAAAGTGTGTAATGTAAGACGTGCCACAGCTGCTTCCTATGAACATTGCTATGTGAATGTATGGAGGGCCCGTCCCCGGAAAACCGCCTGACATCGCCTATGATATTAGTTCTTATTTTTTCCAGAAGCAACATATTTTTTAGATTTAGATATTTGGACTAGCGGAGCAGCTTCCATGGATTTTGTAGAGCTGCCAGAATATTTCGCTCTATGTTTGTATCACAAATGACGATCGATGTAACTTCGTATGGGGCTGCTATGGTTACAGGCACCCTTGAATGTACATTCAATAGTCTGAATTCCCAGTACATAGATATAACCATTTTATCATTAAACAATGGCTGTATTCATATACAAATCTGGGCATATCAGTGAGTACGTTATATAGAAAGGTGAACAGGAACTAGGCAGTCAATCTTGGGGTCAATAAAGTCTTACAATGTATCTGGTGGATCCCACTAGTAATGTCTCCAACAGAACTGGCAGCAGTACAGCAATATTCCAGCAGACCGATATCTACAATACAACATAATGCCAGACTATTGGACATCTCTGAACCTGGAGGGATTCTCAAAAGAAATTCTACCAGAGTCCTGGAATATTTGGTGAGTGGAGTTTGTAGTGGACCAGACATGCACACAACATTTAGAATCAACGCACAATATAACTGGGTCCTAGTACAGAACTGCTAGCAAAGCAAATTCATAGATGGAGCATGGACTTTCTGGGCAAGGTAAGGTTCCCGGTTACCAAATGTGCTGAACCACTGGATGTTTTAATATGTAAAATATAAGGTCTATATTAAAATGGTTGCGCCATCTGTGGGTCTGGCAGTTAGAACACCCGACGATCAGCAGCCACTCTGCTGGGGAAATGTGGTACTACATGCTGCCCATCTGCTTGTTCTCCTGCTGCATCATCTAAACTCCACCACTTTTCTGGTGGCAATAACACGGTGATCACTCCTTGCCCTTTACCTCATTTTGGCCTGTGACTTTAGTGAGGATAGCATTTTGTTATTGCGGTATTTCAGAAATCAATTCATACTGAATTGTAAAGTGCTGTGGAATATGTTGGCTCTATATAAAGATCATTATTATTATTTATTCACAAATGACTCAATAACACGTCAGGGAGGACGCGGTAATACTAGATGTGAAAGATAAAAGTACCAATAAGAAAATATACCCAAACGTTGACGGTCTGTATGTCACAAAAAATCTGGGGCCTTTTCACACGTTGTAGTCTTAGGAGAGGGCTTGAGAAAGCGTAGTACACGAAACGGCTGTTGCCCGACTGTCTTCATCATCTCCCCACACATTTTTTACTAGCATTAAAGAATTTTCTACGTCAGACCGGGTGAGTGCGGCATTTTTCTCTCTACTTGCATTGTGTTCACACATTGTAGTCACATCAGGTTTTTTGCCATGATTTTCATGAAATTGCAACGTGAGGATAGACCCTTGTAGAAAACATACAGAGAACACCGGCAAGAGGGGGCAGATCCTGCAATCACACATTATAGAAAAATAAGTTTGGTGGAAGCCTGACCTCTGGTACCATCACAGTTACATAGTTCGTACTGTTGAAAAAAGACACATGTCCATCAAGTTCAACCAAGGAATGGGAAAAATTTCTACACATTGACATAGGAGCTAATATTTTTTAGTTGTAGGAAATTATCTAAGCCTTTTTTAAAGCCATCTACTGTCCCTGCTGCGACGGCTCCTGCGGTGACTATTCCATAGATTCACCGTTCTCACAGTAAAGAAGGCTTGTCGCCTCTGCAGATTGAACCTTTTTTTCTCCAGGCGGAGGGAGCGCCCCCTTGTTTTTTCAGGGGGTTTTACATGGAACAGGATTTCACCATATTTTTTGTATGTGCCATTCATATATTTATATAAGTTAATCATGTCCCCCCTAAGTCGTCTTTTTTCTAGGCTAAATAGGTTTCATTCATTAATCTTTCCTCATAACTTAGATTCTCCGCGCCCCTTATTAGCTTCGTTGCTCTTCTTTGTATTTTTCATCCTTTCTATGAACTGGAGCCCAGAACTGAACTGCATATTCTAGATGAGGCCTCACTAATGCTCTGTAAAGTGGTAATATTACATCCCTGTCCCGCGAGTCCATGCCTCTTTTAATTCATCACAATATCTTGCTGGGCTTAGAAGCAGCTGCTTGACATTGCATGCTGTTATTTAGTTTATGACTTACAAGTACACCCAGATCCTTCTCAACAAGTGACTCCCCCAGTGTAGCTCCCCCTAGGACATATGATACATGCAGATTGTTGGTACCCAGATGCATAACTTTACATTTATCTACATTAAACCTCATTTGCCAAGTGGATGCCCAAACACTCAGTGCGTCCAAATCAGCTTGCAATTTCCTAACATCTTCTATAGACTGAACGTTGCTAAGAACAAGACCCGAGTTCTTGGCTGAAGAGCAGGACGAGCATGTACTGTCTGTCACCGTATAGTTCAGTGGGGACATCGGAAATAGCCAAATTAGTGCATTTGGCTATTTCTGACTCCCCCATTCAGTCTATTGGGACAGATATACTGTTCATGCGTATCATGCTCTCCAGCCAAGAACTGACACTTGTAGTCTGCTATAGTGGGGGTCCCAGAGGTCAGAACCCCAGCAATCCTGCTTGGGGTAAAGGGGGTTTTACACTGATCGCTTCCCTGTTTACACTGGGCAATTATCGAGCAAACGATCGTTCATAGAACGCTCGTTACCGATAATTGCCTTGTGCAAATAGGGCAGCAATCAGCAGATGAACGAGAAAACGCCTGTTCATCTGCTGTTCGTATCGTTTTGAAAAAGTTAAATATGATCGTTGTCGGCACCACATCTCCCTGTGTAAACCTGGAGACACGCTGCCGACATGAAGATAATGTATGGGGACGAGCGATCGGAGTAACGACCGCTCGTTCCCATACATGGCTCCTTGTGACAGGAGCAAACGAGCGCCGATCAACAATCTGTCTTGTTGATCGGCGCTCGCTGCACCTGCCAAAAATGTCCGGTGTAATAGGGCCTTAAGTCTTGGGACATTACTTTAAGGTTGTAATATCCGCCCTCTTGATACTATTCTGTCTCACATTGAAATCCATATATCACTTTTATATCCTGCCTGATCGATAGTTTTATAAAAGTGAAAAAAGAGTTGTTCTGTTACCACCCCTGTAAGTGTTCTGTATCCGCAGCTGTAGGATGTTGCTCTCTGCAAAATACAGGCAGGGGTAAATTATGGTTTGCATTAGGGCGAATGGATGCCCAAAGAGTATGATCTCCACCTGTGCCCTGCTCGATTATCCTACATCCCCTGCTTATATATAAAGCGATTTTCATAATAGAGGCATGTTAGGGAATTGCTATATATGCAATTAAAAACTACATCATGGACTCCTTAAATCAGATCCAAGATGTAGTAATTTGGGGGTTGAATCACCCCTAATATTGTAGCTGTATATTCCTGCTTATTGCATCCATGTAGTATACAGTAGCAGAGTTAGTCTTGAAAGCGACGTCCATGACCGTTTACACTGTATGGTCTCCGATAAGGAAGAGCTTTTCCTTCAAGTTTGGCAGCCATGGCTCAGATACCTTGGGATGATCTCTTAAGTTCATTTTGCCTAGAAGACATTTGACCCTCATTCTCCTACCTTTTTCCCCCCTCTTTCTCTCCCTCCCTTTTATTCCTTGTTTCTTTTTTGAAACGTGGCAATATTTGGAATATATTTGTCTGTCATAATTCAATTTATGGGGATTGCTAATTGCATTGTTTGATGTACAGTTTATCTTTTCATGAAAACCTTCAATAAAAATTATTGAAACCTAAAGTGACGTCAATGGTAACCCCTCCATTGAATTGTATCTCTGTTAATCTGTCAGCATTAGGGACTTGAGATTTAGACATTTGTATGTAATGAAGCTTTGACACAATTCAATGGCTTGTATGAGGAAAAAAAAATGCACCGTTCACCATGCCCCCTGCCATGTGAATAGAGTGCCAGGATGTGACGCCAAACGAGGCCTTTGTTTTCCCTCAGCCTTTTCTAGTGATTCCTCAAGTGTGTGATGCGTTTGGAGTCTTTTTCATCTCTGATGCGCTACATGGAAGAAGACAGAGAAAAGGGCGGATGAGTCATTTAAGTGGACAAGTCATTTTGAGATTGTGCATCAGGAAAATTGCTAGTTATCTGGAGTTGTAGACTGTAAAGAGAAAAAAGGTTAAACTTTACATTCACACGACGGTCTCCCTGGTTCCTGGTCTAAATAAAAAAAACAGCAGTTGCCGGCACTTGGGGCCTCTTATCCTCCCCTCTCCTGTGGAGTAACGCACCACATGGAACTCCGCGGGGGCAATTGGTTTTATCTCCCCAGCTTTTCACTCTGAAATGTGATTATTTTCCCTTTGCTTTCTTCTCTCCTCTTTTTGAAAAGTTCTTTGCTTTTAGTAAAAAGTCTTTGAAAAACTTTTTTTTTAAATCACAAACAACGTGCCAGTGTAGGCTTCACACCTGACAGTGCAGCCATTTATTTAATATGGTAGTTTCGACAGAATGACGGGCGGCAGAAACGTGGAAGTTATCAGTTATTAAAGAGGCTCTGTCACCGCATTATAAGTGCCCTAGCTCCTACATAAGGAGATTGGCGCTGTAATGTAGGTGACAGTAATGCTTTTTATTTAAAAAAAGCTATCAGTTTTCACCACTTTATTAGCGATTTTAGATTTATGCTAATGAGTTGCTTAATGCCCAAGTGGGCGTGTTTTTACTTTAGACCAAGTGGGCGTTGTACAGAGGAGTGTATGACGCTGACCAATCAGGGCTCACCTGTCTGTCTCCCTACCCCGGCATTACAACTGTCACCTACATTATAGCGCCGATCTCCTTATGTAGGACATAGGGCACTTATAATGTGGTGACAGGGCCTCTTTAAGACAAACTATATTGTAAGCATCCAGTATCTGATCTTGTGTCGTCTTCGTCCCCTACCTAACCTCCCATAATGGCTAGGAAGACAAGTGGGCACCAATACACCTAGTCTGTCGTGCTGGTGATGGTCTGTGGAAAGATTTCATGTTATTATTTCTTTCAAATCAGATTTATTGATCAGTTTAATTTGCAAGTGAAAGTAAACTATTCGTTCTCCCATGGATATGGTAAAATTGTGAGCAGAATTATGCGCGTCAGCCTTGCTCCATTAGGCCCTGTTCACACTGCGTTTTTTGCAGGCAGAAATTTCTGCCTCAAATTGCCTGCACACTGTTTTTCGCCCGCAGTCACTGAGCGCCGCAGGAAAAAACGCTGCGAAAAACGCTTTTTCTGCCTTCCATTGATTTCAATGGGAGGTCAGAGACGTAAACGCCTGAAGATAGGGCATGTCGCTTCTATTTCCCACGAGCCGGTTTTACCACTCGCAGGAAAAAAACGCCTTCATTCTCTGACATTTTTTGGTGCGTTTTCCAATGCGGTTTCTGTGTCAAATTATTCATGTTAACTTGTGTGAACAGGGCCTTACCCTCTGCAGGATTGAACTTTCTTGAGTCTAAACATATACATGGGAGAATAGGTAGTCAAAGCAGATCTTAAGAGTTCCTCCTCACTGTGTGGTAGCTTATGAACCTGTCTGGTTTAGTTCCTTGTAGTTTATAATCATTCTATAGTTGCTGTTATAGAAAATTAAAGACCGATTATTACTAAATAAATGATTAGGAAAAGGACAGGGAATGTGGAGACCCAAAATAATCCAATGCTTTTCATGTGTTGAACTCGGTGCTCAAGGTGGTCATGTTGATGTGGGACCTCATTCCAAATAGAGTTCTGTATAGATATTGGAATGCTGGGAGAAATGACGCTCCTTCCATTCTGAGCCCTGCCATGTGCACAAAAAGCAGCTTATGACCACATATGGGGTATTGTCGTACTCGGGAGAAATTGCTTTAAAAATTGCGGTGCTTTTTCTCTCATTTTTTGAGAAAAATGAAAAATTTTGAGCTTAAGCTACGTCTTACTGGAAAAAAATTAATTTTTTATTTTCACTGTCCAATTCAAATAAAATCTATGAAACACCTGTGGGGTCAAAATGCGCAGTACACCCCTAGATTAATTCCTCAAGGGGTGTAGTATCCCAAATGCATTCACTTTTGGGGTAGTTTCCACTGTACTGGTACCTAGGGGCTTTGCAAAAGCGACATGGTTTCAAGAAACCAATCCAGTAAAATCTGTGCTCCAAAAGTCAAATGGCGCTCCTTCACTTCTAAGCCCTGCCATGTGCTCAAACAGCCGATTTATGACTACATGTGGGGTATTGTTTTACTCAGGAGAAATTGTTTTACAAATGTTGCAGTGCTTTTTCTCCTTCAGTCCTTCTGGAAATGAGAAAAAAATTTGCTAAACCTACATTTTTCTTTGAAAGAATGTAGATTTTCACGGCCTACTTCCAATAATTTATGCAAAAAACCTGTGGGGTCAAAATGCTCACTATACCCCTAGATAATTTCCTCAATGGGTGTAGTTTCCAAAATGGGGCCACTTGTTGGGGGTTTCCACTGTTTTGTCACCTCAGGGGCTTTGTAAATGTGACATGGCCTCCGCAAACCATTCCTGCTAAATTTGAGCTCCAAAAGCCAAATGGCGCTCTTTCCCTCCTGAGCCCTGCCGTGTGTCCAAACAGCCGTTTATGACCACATGTGGGGTATTGTTTTACTCGGGAGAAATTGCTTTACAAATGTTGCCGTGCTTTTTCTCCTTTTTCTCCTTTTAGTCCTTGTGGAAATTAGAAAAAATTAGCTAAACCTACATTTTCTTTGAAAGAATGTATATTTTCATTTTCACGGCCTACTTCCAATAATTTCTGCAATAAACCTGTAGGGTCAAAATGCTCACTATACCCCTAGATAATTTCCTTGAGAAGTGTAGTTTCCCAAGTGGGGTCACTTTTGGGGGATTTCCACTGTTTTGGCACCGCAAGACCTCTTCAAACCGGACATGGTGCCTAAAATATATTCTAATAATAAGGAGGCTTAAAATCCACTAAGTGCCCCTTTGTTACTGAGGCCGGTGCTTCAGTCCATTATCACACTAGGGCCACATGTGGGATATTTCCTAAAACTGCAGAACCTGGGCAATAAATATTGAGTTGCATTTCTCTGGTAAAACCTTCTGTGTTACAAAAAAAATGGAGTAATAATGAATTTCTGCAAAAAAAATAAATTTGTAAATTTCACCTCTACTTTGCTATAATTCCTGCGAAATGTCTAAAGGGTTGAGAAACTTTCTAAATGCTGTTTTGAATACTTTGAGGGGTGAAGTTTTTAAAATGGAGCGACTTATTGGGGGTTTCTAATATATAAGGCCCTAAAAGCCACTTCACAACTGAACTGGTCCCTGAACAAATAGCAGTTTAAAATTTTCTTGAAAATGTGATAAATTGCTGCATAACTTCTAAGTGTTGTAACGTCCTAGAAAAATAAAATTATGTTCAAAAAATGATGCCAATCTAAAGTGGACATATGGGGGATGTTAATTAGCAACAATTTTGTGTGGTATAACTGCCTGTCTTACAAGCAGATACATTTAAATTTAGAAAAATTAGAATTTTTGCAATTTTTCATTACATTTTGGTGTTTTTCCACAATTAAATACTAAATGTACCAAGCAAATTTTAACAGTAACATAAAGTCCAATGTGTCACGAGAAAAAAAAATCTCAGAATCGCTTGGATAGGTGAAAGCATTCCTAAGTTATTACCACATAAAGTGAAACATGTCAGATTTGAAAAATGAGGCTATGTCAGGAAGGTCAAAAGTGGCCAAAGCGGGAAGGGGTTATACGGCCGAGTCGGACCCCCACCGATCAGATATTGATAACATCCTGGGGATAGACCATTCATTTTACCTCATCTGACAACCCCTTTAAACCTCTGATTGTGGAAAGTCGAGGTCTTCCTTTTGATTTATTTGGGTAGATTTCATACCCTGCCTTCCGGATTTGTTAATGTAGAAAATGACCAAATTGTTTATTGAAGCATAGGGGAATGTCAATTGACACAGTCGGCCCTGTGGTTCTAAAATAAGAGATAAACTAAAATTAACCACTGTACATTGGTAAATCCTTAGAGCTTGATGAGCTGTAATTGATGCAATAATTAGGCAAGATTACTTTAATGGGTAAATCTCCAGCAGTATAATGTGGATGGAAGACGTGGAGTCACTGCCGCTCTCTGTGTTGTCATGTTTTTCCATAGGCAATTCCAGACAGACAATACTGGTAATGAGTTTGATGGTGCAATGTATCGCCTACTACATGTGGAATCAGGCCAATGTTTGTACTATACATGCTCTGGCTGTACCGTATATGATGTTTCAGGGAAGCGGTTATGCAGATGAAATGTCAGAACCGGGGAGATGTCGACGAAGCAGTTTGCTGTATTCACTGTGATTGACAGTCTCTGCGTTTTTTTGCATAAGATGTACGATGTGACTGTCAATCACATAGAAGTCAGGAAGATGCTATCACCGTGATGATCAGAGGCAACGAATGTGGAATCGGAGTTACATTTTTTACCCTCGGACTCTCAACATCTTTTGAAGGGGAGCTCCAAATTTGGAGCTAATTTGCAGGAAATGTTAAAGTACGCTCACACGTAGCGAAGGGAATCCGTTTCTAATTTCGGCGCAAGTCCACATCTATTCCGCAGAAAAATTTGCGTGTGTTACGTGCAGATTTTGCTACGGACATATTGCAGATTTCTCCTATACATTGTAGGGGTAAAATCTGCAATATAATTAACATGACCTAAATTACGTTCTGATTTTTTTCCGGTGCATTTGGATGAGATTTTGAAAACCCCATTCTCAAGTATTGTACTAAAGCTTGTTGCAGATTTGTGGTGCGTAATCCCCTAAACAAATACGCTACGTCTGAACTTGGCCTTGGGGTCATGGCTGAAAAAGGCAACTCTTTGTCAGAATCCCAGTAATGGGCAACTTGAACTAAGGGTATGTGCACACACACTAATTACGTCCGTAATTGACGGACGTATTTCGGCCGCAAGTACCGGACCGAACACAGTGCAGGGAGCCGGGCTCCTAGCATCATAGTTATGTACGACGCTAGGAGTCCCTGCCTCTCCGTGGAACTACTGTCCCGTACTGAAAACATGATTACAGTACGGGACAGTTGTCCGGCAGCGAGGCAGGGACTCCTAGCATCGTACATAAGTAGGATGCTAGGAGCCCGGCTCCCTGCACTGTGTTCGGTCCGTGACTTGCGGCCGAAATACGTCCGTCAATTACGGACGTAATTAGTGTGTGTGCACATACCCTAATAGACAAGCTTGTCCCACTCATGACACCTCTGTTAGCTATGGTTGAGAACAACAGTCCAGCTTCTTGTAAACAATACATGTTACGGATTCAACTCGATCGATGTCGTCGACGCCCCGTTAATTGAATGTTTATTGTTGTAGTACTATTTAACGTTTTTTTTTTAGTATAAAGTCTAAGTCTAAAGAAGAGGAATAAAATGTTAAAGAAGAACCGGCAAATGTTTTTTTTGTTTTCCCCCCATTTAAAAATGTGCAAGGTAGTCTGGTGTATCGTCTTACCTGGTACTTTACTTCACAAGCAGCTCCGTTCCAGGCCGCCGTTGGGTCACGTGATCTCTATTCTGACTCTCTAAATCCTACTGTGTCTGCTGTTAGGGACCGGGTGTCAGTACGTTTTCCAATATTAGTCTATGGAGCCTCAATGTCCGGTAATACCAGGTAAGCCAATGCACCCGACTACCTTGCACTTCCTCACATTTACGAAGGGGGGGGGGGGAATAGCCTAATTGCTTGTTTAATTGTAAACAATCCATGTTGTAGCACTTTTTATTTATAAAAAAAACTTCTCTGGGGCGTCCATATTGGAAACACGCTTTCTTTCTGTATTGTCTGTATGGACAGTGCAGCAGGGTAAGTGCTTATTGGCAGCTTAGTCAATGTTAAAGGGGTTGTCCACCTTCTGACAACTGATGACCTATCCACTGGATGCGGGTCCGACACCCAGACCCCGATAAGCCACTCCAGTGGCCTGCGGGCACTGAATGTTGTGGCACATAATGCTATGTACGGCGCCCGGAATCAGTTGGCTCTGTACATAGCATAGCGGTCGTGCTGCAGAACTGCAGGTCCACTCCTATTCACTTGAACAGTACTGCACCTCAGCCGCTATTCCGTGGCCGGAGCTAAGTGCTTCCGGCATGGACGTCCGGTGCGGGGCCCGGGTGTCGCACCCCCAAAGATCATGTACTGATGACCTATCCAGTGTAGAGGTAGTCAGTTGTCAGAAGCTGGAAAACCCCTTTAATAGACTACCTCAGTCTCTAGAAAGTGATGGAGTACAGCCCCCTCCCCCCAGAGACCAGGGAGAGTGATGTATACAGAGCCTTATCTGTGTGTATAGTGTGTCTATAATGCCTTATCAAGGCCTCCAGCAGTACATTGAAGCTGTCATCTGTCATTAAATAATGATGAGATGAATCTGCTGACTTCCCCCTCTAAGGGTAGGGACACACACAGCGGCCAGACACCGAGTCGACATGCGGTATTACCACAATTTGGCACAGGTTTTAAAAGATTGTTTGTGACCGCACGTTTTTTTTGCAGGTTGAACTTATTAAAAAACGCGCAGAAATTAACAATAATTTTTTAAAAAAGATATTGTTTTGCTGTAAAACTGCATGTCGGCTCATTATGCCCACATAGCCTTCCCTACATGTGTCCCTGCCCTAATGCTGAGATGACTCTGCTGACCCTGTCCCAGATGTTAGCAAAGCTTAAAGAGGCTCTGTCACCAGATTCTCAAACCCCTATCTCCTATTGCATGTGATCGGCGCTGCAATGTAGATAACAGTAACGTTTGTTTTTTTTAATAAACGTTCATTTTTGGCCAAGTTATGAGCTATTTTATGTATATGCAAATGAGGTTTGAAATGGACAACTGGGCGTTTTTTTTTTCGTTATGTCCATCTGGGCGTGTATTGTGTTTTTAACTGGGCGTGTTTACGTGTATCATGCTGACCAATCAGTGACCAGTCAGCATCATACACTCCTCTCCATTGATTTACACAGCAGCGATGTGCAGCCACATAAACAGAGATTAACGTTACTGCAGTGTCTTGATAATGAATACACATGAAATCCAGCCTGGACGTCATGTGTACTCAGAATCCTCACACTTCTGACTCTTTTCTTTGAGATTTCCAGCAAGGGAAACGAAATCTCGCGAGATTACGGAGGAAAACGAGATTTCGTTTCACTTGCTGGAAATCTCACAGAAAAGATTCAGAAGTGTCAGGATTCTGAATACACATGACGTCCAGGCTGGATGATCATGTCTATTCATTATCAGGACACTGCAGTAACGTTAATCTCTGTGTATGCGGCTGCACATCGCTGCTGTGTAAATGAATGGAGAGGAGTGTATGATGCTGACTGGTCAGTGATTGGTCAGCATGATACACGTAAACACGCCCAGTTAAAAACACAATATACGCCCAGCTGGACATAACGAAAAAAACAAGCACAGTTGTCCATTTCAAAGCTCATTTGCATATATATAAAATAGCTCATAACTTGGCCAAAAATGAACGTTTTAAAAAAACAAAAAAAACACGTTACTGTTATCTACATTGCAGCGCCGATCACATGCAATAGGAGATAGGGATTTGAGAATCTGGTGACAGAGCCTCTTTAAGAATGAGCTGCAGGAAATGGTTGTGGGGCCAGTGCAAAAACGAAAATATCTCGCATAAAAAAAAACCATAATTTGAATAATTGATTTGGATGATTCCGATAAATTCAATAACCACCCTGTCATGTTTCATTGAAATTTCCCTACAATTAACATTTTATCCCTGGAATTCTTACCCTCAAGATCATCTTATTGAGGTGGATCTCCAATACGAAAAGAGAAGGACCAACCTCATATAGTAACGCGACTACTGCAGTTACTTCCAGTTGATGTTCATATTCTCATGTCTTCCTTGCTTGGCCATCAACATGCTGCAGTTTGCAAACTGGATCCAGAGTATAGACTGCTGTGAATTAATCCTTGTGCAGTTTTGGATCTATTTTTTTAAAGTAAAAACCAGGAATGTATCCAAAAAATTCTTATAGTGGCTACATTGCACCTGGGATAGCTGTGGTTCTCCGGCTCAGCACAGAAGACTGTTTTCCAGAACGTACTTTGTTCCTGTTACTTCCTCTGAGCTGACCCTGAAGCTGCGCCCTGCATAGAAAGTTGTCACCTTGGTAGAAGTTCTTTTACATGCATGTGGAGTAAACCAATATGATGATGGAAGGTGCTTTGAAATGCAGCGTGTGTTTCTCACATAATTCATATGCATTTAGAAGTCACTTAGTCTTATTCTAATCACAAAAGCGCGCAGACAACTTTATCAACGCTAAGGAATTGTCAGCCTGTTTTTTTTAAAAAAAAGGAGAAGCCATCGATCTTTTAAGCAGACTTGTTTTTCTTCAGCGGATCTATGGACTTGTGTGACTTTCATGCTGAATTATTTCTAATAAAGCTGTCGCTTAGGACTGTCCGTGTGCGCTACCTGCATATTTAATATATGGCTAACCACACATTTACCTGTATATGGACATTAGCTGAGGTTGAAAGGTGTGTGGGGGTTAAGACCCATGTAAGTCAGGGCTGGAGCCAGGTAGACAATGCACCTAGAAATTTGTTGCTGATGCCTAACTTTTTGGGTTGCTGTCAATGGAGGTACTTGGAATTACTGGGCTACTAAAAAAAACAAAATTAAACTGGCTCATGAATTTGTGTATCTGGCTACTATAGTACGGTAATTTATCTCTTATTAAAAGAATCCACGCTAAAATTATTATTATTATTTTCTAATAGCATAGTCTACTATGTTATTCTATATGACAAACAAAAAGGTATGCCAACGTATATCGGCCCCCCATACTCTTTTGGCATACGCCAAGTGTAAGGTTCTAACGCTATGTGAACAGAGTCTTAAATCTGGCCACGCAAAATGCTGATTGCAAAACCCAAATTTTTTTGTGGATTTGTGGCATAATTGCTGCAGATTTTTCTCCTTGCAATGAGCCTTAAGAGCCGCATAATTTTAATTAACTCCTAATCTTTCTTTGTTTTATCTGTTCTTTGTTTCGTTTTGTTTTTGTTTATTTAAAAAATATTATTTGAGAACAGCTGTAATTGAATATTGTACAGCAATAAAATAAATTATAAAACAAAACAATTTGTTTGATTAAATAGTTACTGAGAACCCCTTTATTTCTGGTAGACACGTCGCCCTACGAAGGAATCCATTCAGCATACGTTTCCCTCCATAGGCGTCGTTTAAAGCCTATACCTGAATGCTGGGGGGTCAGATTGGTTCTAGAGGGAGCTGCTAAAAGGATGAGGGACTCACCTAAGAAGTCGGAAGCCTCCTGCCCTCTTCTACTAGATGTTTGAACCTGTGAAACAAAATAATATAACATAAAAAACTTGAAGAAATTAGTTTTATTTTAACGTGATACATACAGTCTTAAACCTCTTAAACGTGAAAGAGGTTTATCAAACCATTATATTGCTAAAACTTTTTCTCTCTTAAGAATTTTCTTCATTAAGGAGAAATTACCATCTTAAAAAATTAGAATAAGTAGACATTACCGATTCCTGAACCTTTGGACGACCTCTTTGCCTGTGGGTGGGTAGTATGGCGACCTGTCTCGGTCAATCTGTTTCCATCTTCTCTCTGAAACAGAAGTTTGGTAAGCATATACTACAGGTGCACATATGCTTCTAATACCAATATATACTGATAGACTCACGTCTATACAGACTGAAAATTAAAACAATTCTATGGGGACATGGCCGTATTATCTATGAAGAGCAGCGTGAATAAATTTGACACACCTCACGTGTTGAATAATGATCCATAGAGCGACACCCTGCAGTGTCTTCGTTGATTCTACTAGAAAAATCAATTGGCTAAAAAAATAATAATAAGGTTTTAATATTGTAAAAGTATCAACCGCAAATATTTCTGGGAGGTTCAGTCAACCAAGAGAATTTGGAAATGGTCATCAAGGACAAATATCAGGAGTGGACTACACAAGAGGGTGATGTCAACTATTGTGTTAGGAGGAGAGACTAAAAGGGTCATGTAGAGGCCATCTAGACCAAGACTTCCCAAGAGCTTATACCTGGAGCATATATGATTGGGGATAGGAAAATGTCACGTTGACCCATAACCATAAAACCAAACAATTTATCTTAAGGAATAACGTTCTCTTGTGTTTGGTTCTGTATATACTTGCACTCTGTACAGCAGCATTTCTGTCCTCATCAGATAAGATATTAAGTTGCTTTGCCCAAAAAACAAAACAAAAATCTATATTTTTTTAAATATAATTTATAACCTGATGTATGGTACATGATGAAGCATGATGGCCAAGACAGTCGGCTGATCCACGCCACGTGCAACAACTTGCAGGGTGGTTGACCTTTGATTTTGAAGTGTACAGGCAGGCGTGCAGCAACATCCCTCAAAGAAAAGGTGAGAAAAGATGAAAGGGTTTATCTAGTTTTAGCAAATTAATGTTCAAGATCTCTGCTTGAGCAGGAACAATCATTGTTTACTTCCAGTGGATAAAATTCTGTCCATGGTTATGTGATAGACACACAGGTGCACGGCTCATTACATGGTCATGTGATAGACACACAGGTGCACGGCTCATTACATGGTCATGTGATAGACACACAGGTGCACGGCTCATTACATGGTCATGTGATAGACACACAGGTGCACGGCTCATTACATGCTCATGTGATGGACACGCAGGTCGTGCACAGCTCGTTACATGGTCATGTGATGGACACACAGGTACACAGTTCGTTACATGGTCATGTGATGGACACACAGGTACACGGCTCGTTACATGGTCATGTGATGGACACACAGGTGCACGGCTCATTACATGGTCATGTGATGGACACGCAGGTCGTGCACAGCTCGTTACATGGTCATGTGATGGACACACAGGTACACGGTTCTTTACAGTTACAGTATGTGTATCCGAGCTGTGTCTTCTAGCAATCCCAGCACCTGTGTGTCCATCACATGACCATGATTAGAATTTTATCCGCTGGAAGCAAACAATGAAGGTTCCTGCTGAATAACAGCAAGCAGAGATCTTGAAAACAATGAGGAATTAATACAGAAAGTATAAGGGAAAATTAAATCACTTTCATTTATACAAAAAAAAACATTCATTTGCTGAAACCGGACCACACCTAAAATGCTAAAAAATGTACCTGCTAGACGATGAAAATGCCTTGGGCAACCATCTCTGCTACCGCTTTGATCCTGAAAAAGCAATGATGACATCTGATGAGAAGTATTAGGGAGGAGTTACACGAGCGTGTGCGTTTTGCGTGCGCAAAAGGCACTTAACCGCTCCGTGTGTCACCACCATATGATGCGCGGCTGCGTGATTTTCGCGCAGCCGCCATCATTATGATACTCTGTTTGTAAACAGAAAAGCACGTGGTGCTTTCCTGTTTTCATTCATATTTCTTACTGCTGTTGCTTCCGTGTGGTGCGCATGATTTTCACGCACCCATTGACTTCAATGGGTGCGTGATGCGGAACAGCGCAGAAATATAGGACATGTCGTGCCTTTCACGCAGTGGACACGCTGCGTGAAAATCACGGACTGTCTGCACGGCCCCATAGGCTAACATAGGTCCGTGTGACGCGCGTGAAAATCACGCGCGTTGCATGGACGTATTACACGTTCGTGTAAATCCTCCCTTAGTAAAAAATAAAAAGTATTTAGAAACCATACATGACCATAAACATAATAATATCTAGATATATAGACAGAAATGTAAAATATTTAAGTCCCTGTGTGTATGTGTATATATATATATATATATATATATATATATATATATATACATACATACATACATACATACGTACGTACACACACACCTTTTTCTTGATTATGACACACACATAGGTTTGATAATTGTGGACCTATCTTTTCTTGTTGCACATAGCAATCAAATACAGTAAAACTTACATTTTTCTTTAACAGCTTGAACAAAAAAGTTGAGGGCTACATGGTTGCTAATTGTAACAAGGTTTACCCTGTTAGACATTAAATATCCCCTATTAAATTAACAAAGAAGTGCTCAATTTATCAGTGTAGTTCAGTGTCCTTGTTGCCCACATGAAATAATCAAAACTCTCATTTTTACACAACGGTGCAGCAAATTGGTTGTTATGGACAACAACGGTGGTTAAATGAGTACCAGAGTATACATAGAAAAAACGAGATAGGGGAACATCAAGACCTGCAAATTTGTACTAAGGTTATCAACAAGTTGAAATTGAATTTTTAGAATTCTGAAAAAAAAAAAAAAATGTGCAAGTCCAGAAGCAAGACATGTTAAATTATTGCAATAGACTTCAGGAAATTAGAATTGAGTGAACTTTTGTTCCTTTGTTTCCTTGGCCTGTAGAGCAACGTAAAGCACTGCTTTAAACTCTGGCAACTATACATCGTCCATAGAAAGCAATGTTAAAAAAAAGTATACGTCACGCATAAGTTTTTCTGCGGGACAGAATAGCGCGGTAGTTTACGCTATTTTATACCTCAAAAATCATAATGTGACGTAAAGCAGCCTAAACATAGTCAAAAGTATATTCTTTTGAATTACGTTTGGTATATTGCAGTCTATGGGTATGCCGTGGGATACGTTTATAATGCCTTTTTTGTGTATTCAAGCGCATACGCTCGACAGAGTATAGAAACGTGATGTGAAGAGGGCCTTATGCTTTTTTTTGGGGGGTAAAGGTCTCTAAAGTTTTCAAGATTTACCTGTGGTCTGCCACTGACCAAGTCTGGTCAGCTGTCATCAATTTTGGGTCATGACCTGTAGCGGAAAGAAGTAATTGTTCCACTTTTCGACCTGTTCACAAGATCGCCAGTTATCATGTTACTATTAAAAAAAAAAAAAAAAGCAAACTAGTGCAGGTTCCAAAAATAAATATGTGAATTGAGCCGTGTTTATAAATAAAAAATAAAAATAAAAAAATATATATATATATACATATACACACATATACACACAAGCACTTGCTCTGCCATGTAACTAATAGACGGATTGAATCATTTTCTTTTCCTCTAATGGCATGCGTAATTGCTCCAGGTTTTCAGGCGTCCTTCACCCGCACTTATTTCGATTAGTGACTGATGCATTTCCATGGTAACACACAGCAGAGAAAGAACCCGTTGCTAGAGTGTGGGCACAGAGAGAGAGAGAGAGATGTGGTCCTTATTCTGAGCTTACAACTTGTGTAAAATAACACCTTCCTTCTTCCGTGGCTCTATTTTTCCCCTTCCTGTCTCGAAAAACAGAGAGAAAAAGAAAAAAGGAAGGAACCCTGCACCTCGTGCTCTGCAGAATTTTTTTCATAGTTAATTTTTGTATTTTTCTTTATTTTATTTTACAGAAAAGGAACAAAAGACCATTTTTTTAAAAAAACAATATTTTGTTGGCCTGTTTTTCTTTTTTTTTTTTTTGCCTTTGTGGATATTAAAGGACTTACAAAGTTTAATCAGCAGAATGTGGGAATATAATGCATGAAGTGATGTGAGGAGCATCAGGGAGAGGAAATCTCTTGGAATGTTGGGTCCAGACATCTCCGTGTGAGATGGTCACATCTAGCTTGGAAACTATGGCAGACAGTTCAAAATTCAAGAAGAAAGTGCATTTTGGAGGTACTGTAGGATGTGTATATGTGTTTGCTGCATTTTTGTAGACAAAAAAGACACATAGAAGAAGGTGTGAGGGGGGGAAAGCCCACATTTCTGTTTTGATAATGTGCTTTTTTGTTTTTTACCTTTTATTTTATTCTGGTTTTATTTGTTGTTTTTTTTTATTTAGCTAACCTTATGGTTATTTTTCCTTGATTCACTTGTACGATTGATGTAAGATTTGTAGCATTTGGCATGTTTTATACAACCCTTATTAGAATTGGGCTATAGTAAAATGAGCAGTTGTGCATTTTGTTTCCTCAGCCTCTCCTGTTTTTGTTTTTGTGGTGCTTTTGATTTGTACATTTTCTTGTGTGCTGGTTAAATGACTACTAATTTTCCTGTGTGACTGAGTCAGAGCAGACAGACAGCTGTCACCAGCCTTGAGTATTCAGTAAATAGGTTATGTCTTCATGTGTCTGATGCTATCATTCACAGCACACACTCTGCTAGTGCAAAGCCTCATTAAATTTGGTTGCACTAGGACTGGGGAGGGTCCGCGTTATTAGTCTCTAGATCATTTTGTCAGCCGCACATGGTTGGCGTTCTCCAGGATTCCCATACCGTGCAGGTTACTCTGCTAAAGTCTTGACTGGGTTAGTGGTGGTCATTGAGGGCAGCCAGCAAATATATATTGCTACCTTTGACTGTTCAGCTTTTGTGGAACTGCAAATGTCAGCAAGTCCTGATATCCAGAACACCTTAAGAGCAGCAAATTTGCAGTTTTTTTGTGTGTGGTTAGTTACAGACTATACAAGAAATTTTTTTTATTTTATTTTTTCCTAAATTTATACATTGTAGCTTCTGTGTTCTGTAACATCTTATTATAACATGTATGCGTTTTGAATCATTTTTCTTTTTTTAACATTGGTTTTGGTGTGTGTGTGTTTTGTTTGTTTTTTGTCTAGTTCAGTAAAACAAGGGGCTGTGCCTTTACTGCAGCCTCATGCCTCGCTTCCTGTTTTGTAATTGTAAGGCTTTGGTACATAATTATAGGCCACTGGAAGACAATGACATATAGATGAGCATTCTGTAAGGTCTTCTATAAATGGTGCTTGTAAATTTGATGCATTAGGTCAAACTTTGTGGAGTACCGTTTTATTCACTGGATCTGCCGTTACAGTGACCTATTTCCAGTTTTGTACCTTTTTTAGTCACATCGTCATTATTCCTCCCTAATTTCTTGAGGCATCCAGGTTCGTAGTTCGTGGTATTCGTGTATATTAACACACACTGCAAAATAACAGTTTAGTTATTTTATTTTTGGTGCTGTATAAAATAAAGGAACACTCCAGGGGAAAAGGCAAAGCATATAAATTGTATTATGCCTTGTGCAGTGTCTAAGAGGGCGGCACATGACTAAGCAGGGCCGTGGAGTCGGTAAGCCAAACTTCCAACTCTAACTCCTCTACTTTCACACTGTCCGACTCCCTTATAAATCGCTCATGTATAATTATAAGTAATAACAAATTGACTGTCTATACTCACTATAAATGGCAACATCAGGCATTTCATTTCCATCATGTAAATAATCATGCTACTTACGACCTGCACACGACCGTAATTTTGATCCGAAATTACGGATCCGTAATTGCAGATCAAAATTCGGATCCATTCATTTCTATGGCCCACAGACACTTTCCCGTATATTTACGGGAAGGTGCCCAGGTGGTAGAAAGGCTCCGCAACAAATAGGACGTATCCTATTTTTTTGAATTTACGGTCCCTGCTCCTGTACTTTATAATGGGAACACAGCCCGCAAATGGGGGTCACGGATTGTGATTACAGCTACGGCCATGTGCAGGAGGCCTAACAAAGAGGTGATAACCAATTTTCTATCACCGCTAGAAAATCTTCGTTATCAGGGGTTTTTTTTAATAGGGGCCTCAGCTTGATCAAACAGAACATCTATTTATATGATTAACATTTCTAAACTTTACTACATTTTTATCAAAATAATTATGCAACAGGCTATGCATTTAATAAATAAATAAAATCGTAATAATATCTTAATATTTTTATTTTAAAGCCAAAAAAACCTAGTCGGAGTCGGTACATTTGTATAATCCAACTCCAACCAAAACTGACCACGACCCCGACTCCGCAGTCCTGTGACACATGAAATCTCTCTGCTCCATCCACTCAGGTACACCACTCGGCATAAACTGTATAGAGTTATGCCTGAAGTGTTCTTTTAGACTGAGAGTTCCTCTTTCTAAGGTGACAGTACTTTATATCATATTAAAAGGGTTTCAAATTCCTTATAATGCAGAATTCCTTTTATTGAGCATGTGGTAGTTCAGACATTTTTGATTGTCAAGCACTTGTTTCCATCACAGAACTTCAACACAGTCTGGAAACACACCAGATCTCTGACAGTGTCAATATCCAGTGAGGAGACTCCCTTGATTAAAGCAACAAAGTAATAGAAAAAGATTTTAGGTTAAAGGGATTATCCAAACTAGGCAAACTTTTCTTGGAGCTGCCGGGCCAAATCCTGACTGATGGCGACCCATTCTGCCTAATCACTGCTTGGAGTTTTTCTGTGTTTTTTGTTAGTCCACCCGATTTTTTGAGGATTGACCACAGGATTGAGATCTGGGAAGTTTCCTGGCCATGGACCCAAAATGTCAATGTTTTGTTTACTGGGCCACTTAGTTATCACTTTTGCCTTGTGACACCAAATTTCTGCTGGATTGATTTATTCATGGAAGAGTTCTTAGCCAAAATTGTGGATGAGCCCACTCCCTTGGATGAAAAGCAACGCCACACATGAATGGTCTCAGGATGCTTTACTGTTGGCGTGACACAAGACGCATGGTAGCACTCACCTTTTCTTCTCCGGACAATCATTCTTCCAGATGTCCCAAACAGTTTAAAGGAGGCTTCATCAGAGAAATTAACTTGACCCCAGACATCTGCAGTCCAATCCCTGTACTTCCTGTAGTCTGTCCTTGATGTTTTTCTTGGAGAGAAGTGGCTTCTTTGCTGCCGTTCTTGACACAAGGCCAGCCTCCAAAAGCCTTTGCCTTTCTGTGTGCAGATGCACTGACACTTGCCTGCTGTCATTCCTGAAAAAGCTCTGCACTGGTGTTGAACTGATCCTGTAGCTGAATCCTCTTTAGGAGACGGTCCTTGCACTTGCTTGACTTTCTTATGCGCCTTGAAGCCTTCTTCACAGTAATTAAACCTCTCTCCTTGAAGTTTTTTATGATCTGATAAATGGCTGATTTGGGGGCAATCTTTCAAGCAGCAATGTCCTTGCCTGTAAAGCCTTTTTGATGCCTAGCAATGATGACTGCACGTGTTTCCTTGGAGGTAACCATGGTTAACAGAAGAAGACAATGATTTCAAGCACCATCCCCCTTTTAAAGCAACCAGTCCGCTCTTATAATTTAATCAGCATGACCGAATGATATCAGCTGCCTTGTTCTCATTAACGCTTTCTCCTGAGCTAACGAGAAGATCACTGAATTGATGTTAGCAGGTCAAATTGTCACTTTAAAAACTGAAGCAGCAAACTTTGTGATGACCAAAATTGTTGTCAATCTCAAAGCTTTTTGCCAGGACTGTAGAACGGACAGCACCCAGACTGAACACTGACACATTATAGTTAAGGGGACAATTCAGACTTGAGGTTTTTTTTCACGGACCATCCGTCCGTGATGAAAAAAATCTCCACATGCTCTATCTTTGTCTGTTTTTCACACAGGAATGGCCCATAAAGGTCAATGGGTCTGCCACGTGGATGCCATCCGCAGATGGTTGCCTGAAGACAATTATGAAGTGAAACCAGGAAGTAGAGCCCCAGAGAATTGTGGTCCTGAACGAAAATATGGTCAGAAGTCAAAAATACTCACACGAGAAATCTCACAATGCTCCCTATGCAATAAACAATACAAAAGGGCATTTCTGCTATCATGTGACGATCCTTGGGGTGTTTTCAGTGGGTTGGGACAATTGAGGACTTTCTTTAGGTTTTTTTTTTGTTTTTTTAACGGACTTGAAAAATGGATGGCACACTGATCCAGACAGAAAAAAAATGACAAACTGATTCAATATCGTCAAAAGCCACTCTGATAATCAGCTGTTATTGTTGGGGGAAGTTTCAAGTGAACACTCATTGACTTTACTGTGGGCATACATAAAGGGGGATGTATTGGTGGGACAACCCCTTTTAACCCCTTCCTGCTGCAGCCCTTTTTCAGATTTTTCATTTTCGTTTTTTCCTCCTTCCAAAAGCCATAACGTCTTTATGTTTCCGTCGATATAGTACTATGAGGGCCATATTCTGTACTAGGAAATGGGAAAAAATTATTTGTGGGGTAGAAAATGAAAAAAACAGCGATTCCTCCATGGTTTTTTGCACGCCGTTTTTACGGAATTCACTCTGCAATTAAAACAACATGATAACTTTATTCTGTGGGTCAATAGGATTACGGCGATACCAAATATATATATAGTTTTTTCTATATTTAAAAACTAAATTTTATTTTGTGTCGCCAAATTCCGAGAGCCATAACTTTTTTATTTTTCCGTCGATTAAGTGGTATGAGAGCTTGTTTTTTGCGGGGTAATCTGGAGCTCCTAATTTTTTCAGCCCAGCTTCTTTCACTGCACAATCACACTGTAACAATCATGCTGTGCAGTGAAAGAAGCTGGGCTGAAACAATGAGAAGTGTATGACGCTGATTGGTCACGGATTAGTCAGCATCATACACTCCTCTGTACAATGCGCAGTTGGTAAAAAGTAAAAACATGCTCAGTTGTCTATTAAGAAACGAATTACATTTATGCTAATTACTTTCTTAATGCCCAACTGGGCGTTTTTTAATTTTTGACCAAGTGGGCGTTGTAAAGAGGAGTGTATGACGCTGACCTATCAGCGTCATACACCTCTCTATTCATGTCCATTTGTACTCAGCACATCTTGCGAGATCATGCTGTGCTGTCACATACACCCACATTAACTTTAATGAAGTGTCTTGAGAGTGAACAGACATTGCCTCCAGCCAGGACGCGATGTCTATTCACACTCCTGACACTTCGGTAAAGTTTGTGTAGAACTTAATCGCTGCACAGCGTGATCTCACGAGATCACTCTGTGAATGACAGCAATAGCGTGATCTCGCGAGATCACGCTGTGCTGTGTGAGTAAGTCCCAAACAAACTTTACCGAAGTGTCGGGAGTGTGAATGGGCATAATGTCCTGGCTGGAGGTGATGTCTATTCACTCTCAAGACACTTCAGTAAAGTTAATGTGGGTTTATTTGACAGCACAGCAAGATCACGCTGTGCTGAGTATGAATGGAGAGAAGTGTATGACGCTGGTTGGTCAGCGTCATACACTCCTCTGTACAACGCCCACTTGGTCAAAAGTTAAAAAACGCCCATTTGGGCATTAAGAAAGTAATTAGCATAAATCTAAAATTGCTCATAACTTGCTCAAAAATGATCGTTTTTCAAAATAAAAACCACTGTTGTTATCTACATTACAGCACCCATCAGATTATGTAGGAGATAGGGCACTTATAATGTGGTGACAGAGCCTCTTTAAGGCTCAGGGCCCATTTTTCAAATCTGACATATTTCACTTTTTGTGGAAATAACTTCGGAATGCTTAAACCTATCCAAGCGATTCTGAGATTGTTTTCTCGTGAGACATTGGGCTTTATGTTAGTGGTAAAATTTGGTCGATATATTCGGTGTTTATTTGTGAAAAATAGCTAAATTTTTAGAACATTCAAACAAATAGCATTTTTCTGAATTTAAATGCATCTGCTAGTAAGACAGAGGGTCATACCACCACAAATAGTTACTAGTTCACATTTCCCATATGTCTACTATATATTGGCATAATTTTTTTTAACATTCTTTCTAGGATGTTACAAGGCTTAGAACATAAGCAGCAATTTCTCATATTTTGAATAAAATGTCAAAGCTTCTTTTTTAGGTACCAGTTCAGTTCTGAAGTGGCTTTGAGGGGCCTATATATTAGAAACCCCCATAAAACACCCCATTTTGGAAACTAGACCCCTCAAAGTATTCAAAACAGCATTTATAAAGTGGATTAGCCCTTTAGGTGTTTCACAGAAATTTGAAGCAAAGTAGAGGTGAAATTTACAAATTTCATTTTTTTTTTGTCAGAAAATCTTTTTTATTCCATTGTTTTCTGTAAAACAGAAGGTTTTATCAGAAAAACGCAACTCAATACTTATTGCCCAGATTCTTCAGTTTTGATAAATATCCCAAATGGCCCTAGTGCGCTAATGGACTGAAGCACAGGCCTCCGAAGCAAAGGAGCACCTAGTGGATTTTGAGGCCTCCTTTTTATTAGGCACCATGTCCGGTTTGAAGAGGTCTTGTGGTGCCAAAATAGTGCAAACCCCCCAAAATTGACCCTATTTGGCAACTACACCCCTCAAGGAACTTATCGAGGGGTATGGTGGGCATTTAGATCCCACTGGTTTTTTGCTGCATTTTGTAGAATTAGGCTGTGCAATTGAATTTCCGATAAAAGGTACGAATTTTTAATTTTGACAAGGAATAAAAGAGAAAAAGCACCCCAAAATTTGTAAAGCAATTTCTCCCGATTTACGTCAATACCCCACATGTGGTCATAAACTGCTGGTTGGACAAATGGTAGGGCTCAGAAAGGCAGGGGTTCTATTTGGAATGTAGAGTTTGCTGTATTGGTTTCTGGGCGCCATGTCGCATTTTCAGCTTCTGAGGTACCAGTACAGGGGCAACACCTTAAAAGTGACCCCATTGTGGAAACTAGACCCCTTGAGGAATTCATTGTAGATTTCATGGGGTGTATGCGACTTTTTGATCAGTTTTTATTCTATTTTTAAGAGGCGTGGTAAATAAAAACCAACAATTCTACTTGTGTTCTTTGCCTTTTTTTTTTTTTTTTTTACAGCGTTCACCGTGTGCTATAAATGACATATTCATTTTATTACAATATGTTTATCTTTTTTTATGGCGTTTGCACAATAAAATACTGTTTATAAAAAATAATTTCCTTTTTGTGTTGCCATAACTTTTTTTTATTTTTCCATCAATAAAGCAGTGTAAAACTTGTTTTTTGCGTAACGAACTGTAGTTTCGATCAGTACCATTTTTAGGTACATTTGACTTTTTGATCTCCTTTTATTCCATTTTTTTGGGAGGTGAAGTGACCCAAAAATTGTGATTCTGGTATAGTTTTTATTATTTTTCTTTTATGGCGTTCACCGCACGGGATAGATAACGATACGAATTTTGTAGTTCAGGCCCTAACGGACGCAGCGATACAAATTGTGTATAGTTTATTTGTTTATTATTAATAATAATAAAGGACTGATAAGGAAAAAAGGGGGATTTTTACTTTTAAAACTTTTATTTGTTATTTTTACACAACTTTGTTTTTTTTACTTTGTCCCACTAGGGGACTTGAATGCAGGAGGCCCTGATCACAATTCAAATACACTGCACTACATGCGTAGTGCAGCGTATTAGAGCTGTCAGCTACTTTCTGACAGCAAGCATAGTGGGTCCTGACTTTGTCAGGACCCACTAGGCTTCCGTAGATGGCAAAGCCGAGGCCATTATTAGGCCTCCGGTTGCCATAGCCATCATCGACGCCCGCTATCATGTAGCGGGCCGTCTATGGTGGTTTAACCCCTAAGAAGCCGCGATCTCTATTGAATGTGGCTTCTAAGGGGTTAATCAGCAGGGACACCGCGATCGGTCCCCGCTGAAGGAGCAGCGGCAACTGCTGAATGAGACAGCAGCTGTCACAGCTCCTGTATGTGTCGGGAGGAAGGCCAATATGGCCCTTCCTCCCGTGACGTACTATTATGTCATGGAGCGCGAATCATGCAGTTACCATGACCTAATAGTACGTCCAGGAACGGGTTAAACCCTTTTTTTTTTTTTGGTGACATTTTTTCTCTTTAGCTTTTCTATGTCATTATCTATTTGAAAAATAATCTTGGAATCTTGCAGTTTTCACTCTGGCCACTGAGCCTCATGATAGACTGATCCTTCCTGTTCTGTAGAGATCACTTCTTAGCAGTCTCATCATTATCTTCACAGGCAGGATTAAAATGACAGCACATCCATTATAAAGCTGGAGGCAGATAACACAGAATCCACCATTGACAATAGGTGACATAACAGCTCCTCTCTAACCCGTCCCTGCATAGTGACCTCTGCACAGTTCAGAGCATGCCTAGAAAATGCTCCCATAGAAGTCAATGAACATCAACAGTCTATAGGTTCCTATGATCCATATCACTGCTGGAAAACCTATTCCTATATTCTGCTTAGGCATGATGGCCAGCCCAGTAATCGTACAAAAAATACAATAATTTTGCAGTGTTCCTAGCATAAAAAAATACCTATCTCACCTTTTTTTCTGTTACCCTGTGTACCTCTTGGTGCTGCTGCTAATCTGTGCTGCTGCTAATCTGTGCTGTTGGGAAAAGGGGTTCTGAGCAGAATCAGTCTCCTTACCCCTATGGCATCTGACAATATAGTCCCTTCTTAATAACTAATATATAGTTCCTGCAGATAGGCCACATGTGACCCAGAGTAGTGAAGATATATTCTGTGTGACATACACAGTATGCACTACCTTAGATATTAATGAAAATATAATTAATAAAAAAAATAAAGACTGAGTGGACATGTGCAGGGCTCATATCTTCTGTGAGGATAGAGAACTTTACAATTCTAACACCATGTTCAAACTGGGAATTTTTGAAGTGTAAAAATACGACGTGGATGTGGACAAAAAACGCTGAGGTAGAAATCTGAGGCTGACCGTCTGTTGTTGTTTTGCAGTTCCATCTGCCGTGGATCTGCACGCAGGTTAAGCCCATTCAATATGGCTACATGGCACCCTTTTTGTTTCAGCAATGCGTTTTTCATTTCTGCGCAGAAAATTCCACCCTGTTTGAATAATGGGGAGGTTTCCTGTTGAAATTAATGGAATGCTGTTTGTAAGCGTTTTTACATGTATTTTGGCGCAGGATATACACTGATTCTGCCCTGAAATCCGCTGTGTTCTAACGTGAACGTGATCTAACAAACTGAGGAGTCTTATCAGCTATACTACCATTTTACTGCAGAGGCCCTGCTTCTACCCTGACAAGCAGGGCAGAAAGCTATTTCTATTGGCTGCTCTGCAGTTTAACAGTATGTAAATGGAAAACTGTTTATTTTTTATGATCTATACAATGAATATAATATTTAACGGTGGTAGAAAGTTGCTTAAAGTAGATATACATATTCCTGAGGTGTGGCCCTTGCTCTGGCAACATATTACACCTAGCCGAACAGGTTGCGTAAACACAGTTGTACGTTTTAAAAAAAAAAACGAAAAATTCTAAAAAAGGGTATAGAAAAAACAAAGTGTGAAAGGGGGCTTAAAAAAATCCACTTTATCATGCATTTCCATTTTGAAGAGTTAAATGAGAGTGGACAAAGATTTTAAAGGGGTTTTCCCACTTTTATGGCATATTTCAACTAGAGGTTGATCTGTGAGTGTCCGACCAATGAGACCCTTAGGTTGAGTTCACACATCACAGATTTTTAATGCAAAGGGTGAGATCTGTGTCAAATTCACAACAAAATATGTCACGTGTGAACTCTGCCTTAGTGGTCCCAAAAATCGGTGCGCTCTGTCAGTCCGAATGTATACCTACGACGGAAGGAAAAGCTTGACGTAAAGTGGGCCTTACGTCTAAGGCTAAAATCCCATGATTTCTCTTGTAATGAGCCATGCATCTGTGTCTATCGGACCAGTTTTCAGCATTTGGATGTAAACAAGAATTTTTTTTCTTTATTGACCAAGTAGAACTCTTGAAAATGTTAAGGACTTGAATTGCAAAGTGTATTCGCTGCAGAACATGACATTATACAGTGATAAGTTGATTTAAACAGGGGGTGGCTTTATTAAGATGGTGTTTCATACACCAATTGTGGCGCAACGATCGAGACCGTGCACCAGCCATCCCCTTCTATCAATCATAAAATAAATAAACAAACACATTTCTCACTGCGTTGCTGTTGCTCTGGCTGGGGATTCCAGCATCTCAAATTCCCTAACTTTACCTTCCATATATGGACAGTGACGTCAGGGGCTCCCACTAGGAGCGGAGTCCCCGGCCATAGCATTACAAAGACCCTAACGTCACTGTCCATATATGGACCAAGGGCTTTTTCAAGACCGGAGTCCTCAGCCAGAGCGCTGGCCTGGGGACTCCATAGTTCAAAGCCCTTGACATCATTGTCCATATATGGAAAGTAATGGCAAGGGCTTACCCAGGCTCAGCTCTTAAAGTAGCACTGTGCCCGGGGAGCTCGAGCGACGTATCTCACTGTATAGCTATACAGTGGGATACGTCGGCGCATTCCGTTGGAAGTATATTTAGGGATTCCTCCCAACGTATACCTCCGACGGAAGAAAAAAAAGCGTGATGTGGACAGGCCCTAATATGCTGTGATATCTGCAAAAATATAATTAAATTCAATAGGTAAAACCCACTACAAATCCGTGCACTTTCAGCAGCAGAAATTGATATTTGTTCAAATCTCATCCACCTCGCTGCTACTGTATTCTTCTGCCAACAGAAAAGCCACAGAAAATCGGCTACTTACGAATGTAGTCCTGATGTTAAGGCAATTGCAAACTATATTTGCAAAGTTGCCTACCGCCTTAAATGTAACACAGAAAATTAGTTACAATACTTATCTTGTACAGCTTATATTATAGTCCAGAGCTGCATTTACAATTCTGCAGGCTTCAGAGCTAAAATCTCCCAGGATTTACTGCCAGTTTCGTGTTCTCACAAAGCTTGTTGATTTTGCATTCTAGGAAGCGTCAACTTTACATTAGTCACTAACAGGAAAAACGAACTGCCCCATGCATTGTATGAGGTCCGCTAAACTGTTAGGGTGGTTTCACACGGGCAGGTCAATGATGATAATGACATGTTGATCGGCGCTTATATTCTCCATTACATGGCGCAATGATTGTCGCTATATGGGGACGATCGAACGTTTATACAATCGTTTGTCCCCTTACAGTTTCTTTATTGTTGCCAGCACATCCCCCTTCACACAGGTATATATACTGCTGACAAATATTTTTTTTTATGGCAGCATAAAAGATCCGACCTGCTGATGAACGAACGCTTGCTTGTTTTTCTGCTGATCGTTGCCATGTTTGCCTGGGCCAATGATCTGGAACTAGCATTTGTATAAGCACTCGTTTGTCAATCATTGGCCCGTGTAAAAGGGACTGTTCCCAGTAACTGCAAATGTTCTTTACTTTATAACCAACTGAAAATGTTGCAATGTGTGATAGATTTCATCAATTCCTACTCACTTCTGATCTCTAGCCTAATAGAAAATTGTGACATGAAAAATATTTTTTATTTTACCAAATCTAAATCCATTACTAGAATGTATTATGTATTTATTTCAAAGCTTTCTGTCACTTTTCTTCAGTCACCCGCTGCAGGGTTGGTTATGTGACAAAATACTGGACTGTGACAGATTTAAATTTTATCTGGCACCAAACCGAACACAGATATTTGACGTGCAGATGCAGAGAAGGCGATTTGTAATTAATTTCTGCTTGTTAATTAGCTCAAAAGTTGAAAGTATATTGCTTGCAATTTGGTGGAATGATAGATATAGGAAATCAATAGTAGGGTCATGTGGTGACTGCGGGACTGGATGCATCTTTTTAGGATATTTGTTGTCTTTAATGTATGATATTGATTGCTCGTTAATGTGATCGGGCACAGGACATTATAAAAGTGAATTACTGGACACTTGAGACAAATAACCAGTTTCTACAATTTGTATATTTCTTATCGTGAAGTCATATATATATATATACACAGTGCATTCGGAAAGTCTTTAGATCCTTTCACTTTTTTTTTTTACATTTTGTTATGTTTAGGCCTTGTGCTAAAATAAAATAAAAAATGTCCCCATTGTTCTGCTCTCAATACCCCATAATGATAAAGTGACAACATATTTTTAGAAATCATAGCTAATTTATTGAAAAGGAAAAACGAAAATATTGCATTGACATAAGTATTCAGACCCTTTATTCAGTAGTTAGTTGAAGCACCTTTGTCAGCGATAACAGCCTCCAGTCTTTTTGGGTCTGATGCCACAAGGTTTGCACACCTGGATTTGGGGATTTTCTGCCATTCTTCTCTGCAGTCCTCTCAAGCTCGGTCAGGTTGGACAGCCATTTTCAGGTCTCCAGAGATGTTCGATTGGGTCTTTGGCTGGGTCACTCAGCCGCTGAAAAACACCCCACATCATGATGCTGCCACCACCATGCTTCACTGTAGGGATGGTTTCCTCCAGACATAACGCCTAGAACGGAGGTCAAAAAGTTCAATCTTGGTTTAATCAGGCCACAGAATCTTGTTTCTCACAGTCTGAGAGACCTTTAGGTCCTTTTCTTTTTGCAAATTCTAGGCGGCTTTCAAGTGTCTTTTACGGAGGAGAGGCTTCTTTCTGGCCACTCTGCCATAAAGCCTAGATTGCTGGAGTGCTGCAGTGATGTTTGACTTTATGGAAGTTTCTCCCATCTGCACATGGGATCTTTGGAGCTCAAACAGAGTGACCATTGGGTTTTTGGTCACCTCTCTTACCAATCCCTTCTCCCCCGGTTTACTTAGTTTGCTGGGACGGCTAGCTCTAGGAAGAGTCCTGGTTGTTCCAAACTTCTTCCATTTAAGGATTATGGAGGCCACTATGCTCATGGGAACTTTCAGTGCAGTATACATTTTTGTACCCTTCTCCAGATCTGTGCCTCTACACAATCCTGTCTCTGAGCTCTACATGCAGTTCTTTTTATTCCTCATGGCTTGGTTTTTGCTCTGATATGCATTGTCAGCTGTGAGACCTTATATAGAAAGGGGTGTGTCTTTCCAAATCATGTCCAATCAAATGAATTTACCACAGGTGGACTCCAATCAAGGTGTAGAAACATTTCAAACATGAGCTAGAGAAATGAGAGGCCCCCACTTCTAAATTTCAAGTGTCATAGCAAAGGGTCTGAATACTTAGATCCATGTGAAATATTAATTTTTCATTTTCAATAAATTTGCAAAAATTTCTAATATTCTTTACTTTGTCATTATGGGGTATTGAGTGCAGAATGATGGGGGAATACGTAATTTTTTTTTATATTAGCACAAGGCCTAAACATAACAAAATGTGGAAAAAGTGAAAGGGTCAGAAGACTTTCTGAATGCACTGTATATATAAGAGGTGACATACTTCATTAACTGCTTACAACTTGACCAGCAGGGGATATTCACACCGTTGTTCGCAGTGTGATAAATACCGGTCACACATTGACGGTTAAGAACAGTACAATTTTTAGCACATGTTGAATTTTTACCACAGTATGCTGTACACCTTGTGATTTTGTCACAGTTTTTATGGCAGGCGTTTCCCCATTGACTTTAATAAGAAAGAAAAATGAATGAAAATGTATCACAATGCACCTCTAAGAATATATATATTTATTTTTTTTTTAAGAAAAAATATTCTGTAAAACGTTACATATTTTACAGGTTTGTTTTAGTTTTTTTGCCAAGGTAGTGGTACAGCAAACTGAGCTTGTGTGTGTGTCTGTAGATATATAGATATGAATTCAATAATAGATAGGTATGCGTTCGATAGATATTAGAGAAGTGGATGAATATTAGACAGATATGTCATAGATATCATAGATAAAAAGGTAAAAATATATGACATTGGTAGCATGTTAGATTTTATAGATAGATATGAGGTATATAGATAGATAGCTAGATGGATATTAGATAAAGAGATAGATATTAGATGGATACATAGATATTAAATAGATAGGTATGAGATGGCTAGATGATATTAGATACATATGAGATCGATGGATAGATGGCTATTAGATAGAGCGATATGAGAGATAGCGAGAGAGATCGATATGAGTTAGGAGAGATAGACATAGATTCAGATGGATAGATAAGATATTCATATACATATGTGTATACATACACATACACACAATAGGATATTAAACAAGGTAATAATGTTAATTGGTTTCAGAATTTTCCTTTTTCCTTTTCAAGAAACGCGGACAGACAGGACGAAAAAGTTGTTTCGACACTACACCGTTGGGTCCTATGACAGTTTTGATGCTTCCAGGTAAGACACTTTAATTGTGTTTTTAATTTTATACATTTTTGGTCATATACAGTTAGGACCAGAATTATTTGGACCGAGACACAAGTTTTGGCATTTTAGTTGTTTATCAAAACATATTGAATATCCAGTTATATAATCAATATGGGCTTAAAATGCAGACTCTCAGCTTTAATTTGAGGGTATTCACATCCTACTTTGAGGAAGCGTTTAGGAATTACATCTCTTTAATATGTATCTGCCTCTTTTTCAAGGGACCAAAGGTAATTGGACAATTATCTCAAAAGCTATTTAATGGACTGCATGGGCTATTCCCTCGTTAATCCATCATGAATTAAGCAGGTAAAAGGTCTGGAGTTGATTCCAGGTGTGGCATTTGGAATCTGTTGCTGTGAACCCACAATGTGAGGTCAAAGGAGCTCTCAATACAAGTGAAACAGACCATCGTTAGGCTGAAAAAAATGAAGAAATCCATCAGAGAGAAGCACAAATGTCTACCATAAAGAGAAGACATCATGAGAGCAAATACAGAGTGTTCACCACAAGGTGCAAACCATTAATCAGCCTAAAAAATGGAAAGGCCAGATTAGACATTGTTAAACAACATGTAAAGAAGCCGCCCAGTTCTGGAACCGCATGAAACTAAGATCAACCTGTACCAGAATGATGGGAGGAAGAAAGTATGGAGAAGGCTTGGATCGGCTGATGATCCAAAGCACCCCGCGTCCTCTGTAAACATGGTGGAGGCAGTGTGATGGCATGGTGGGGGCAGTGTGATGGCATGGTGGGGGCAGTGTGATGGCATGGTGGAGGCAGTGTGATGGCATGGTGGGGGCAGTGTGATGGCATGGGCATGCATGGCTGCCAAAGCCACTGGGTCACTAGTGTTTATTGATGATTTGAATGAAGACAGAAGCAGCCGGATGATTTCTGAAGTGTTCAGGGATTTACTTTCTGCTCAGATTAAACCACATGCAGCAAGGATGATTGGACGTCGCTTCACAGAACAGATGGACAATGAACCAAAACATACTGCAAAAACAACCCAGGAGTTTTTAAGGAAAATAAGTGGAATATTCTGCAATGGCCGAGTCAATCACCAGATCTCAACCCGATCGAGCCGCATTTCACTTGCTTAAGACAAGATTTAAGGCAGAAAGACCCACAAACAAGCAACAACTGAAGACGCTGCAGTAAAGGCCGAGCAAAGCCTCACAAGGGAGGAAACCCAGCGTGTGGTGATGTCCATGGGTTCCAGACTTCAGGCCGTCATTGCCTGCAAAGGATTCTCTACAAAGTATTAAAAAAACAAAACATTTTATCTATGGTAATGTTAATTTGTCCAATTACTTTCGAGCCCCTGAAACGAGGCGTCTGTGTAGAAAAATAGTTGCAATTTCTAAGTCTAAACTTCAATTGCATCTCAGTTGTTTCAATTCAAATCCAATGTGGTGGCAGCGGAGCCCAAATCATGAAGATTGTGTCACTGTCCAAATAATTTCTCAGTGTTAATGATCTACACAGAACAGAAGTGGTGGACAGTATTTTTGGAATTGGTACTGTTAAAGTTGCTTACAGGGGTATGTTGACAAGTGATATGTATGGCCTAACTATTGGGAGAGCTGTGGTCCTGTGACACTCATGTAGCTGTAGGAGCCAAAGACCTGTAAAGAGAAGAAGTGAAGAGAAAAATGAGATTTTAGCCACCTGTTACGCTATGTATTACATTCTCAGGTTACATAGGCAATCAGCCACATTCCAAGGTAGGGATGTAGACTACATCTTCAATAAGATTGATTAGTTAGAATTTGGACAGGACAAAGTAGTTTGGTCTAGTGAGACTGATGTGAACCATATGTTGATCATGAGAAGACCACTATTGAATCACGAGCTGTGCATGTATGTATGTGTCCAATGGGATAACGGTATTGATGTTAGTCACCCAATCGGGATGAGGATGTGATCTACGACTCAAAGTGTAAATGTATAAAAGTAGAGGGACTCTCCCCCTCTGTGAGCATTTAATTGAAACTGTATTAGAAAAAGTAGAGCTCCCGGCTGGTCGTGAATAAATGTTATTTTTCTTGAAGAAGTCTTTCGTGAGTGGTATTCTACAACAGAAGGCTAAACCTGGCCATGTAGGAGTGCTCCAATTTCTTCCTGCTTCTCCTTCTTTTTACAGTTTATGGCGTGCTTTTAATTGGGGTCATGGTGGGGACCCCAGAGTTGCCCACTTTGCTCCCAACTATCTGTAACAGTACTTTATATCCTGTAGATGTGACATAAATGTCTCTCGTTAGAATATTCCGTTGACAGCAGGAAAGAATTTGGGGCTGTAGCGTCCGTACACTATTATATATTTATTTGTTAGGGAAGAAGTGCTTATCAGTTCTCTTTTATAGCATGTGGTGGTGGGGGGATGACCTGCCATCTTTCTTTAATATAGATTATTACTGGTATGGAGGGGCAAGAGAGTGAAAAGGGCAAATTTATGGGTAAATAAACTCAAATGAGGCATTTAATTTGATTTTGGTTACATCTATGTATAATCTGCGTTCTTCCCTTTTAGGCCATTTTGTATTTCACACTTGTTTCTATCAGTATAACATACAGTACGCAGATCCACTTTTCTAGTCTTTGTCAAATGTTACTTTGCTTTATCCCATCTGTAGTGCCCCACCTTTTGCATTGTATCTATGCTTCTTGCATTGTAGGATTCCAAATTTTAAAAATTTGGTTTGCCACATAAGTTGGTGTTCCGGTCGTTCACTGTACATATGTCTTGCTTGACATACATCTAACTAAATGTATGTAATGTCTGAATATTACACATGATGTTTTCCAGTTTAGCAGCAGTTTGTATTTATAAGGGAAGCGGATGGTGGCGTGTTTGGTTGTATTGGTTGTGGTCTTTATCTCCTACATTGTTGGTTTACCTGGCGCTCAAGGGGCGTTCATGCTATAGAGGCAGACCATACGGCTACTAAGGGCCCTTGGAGATTGGGGGCTCAGCCTGCTTTATCCCATGCCCTTTACTACTGAGAGGAAAGAACCTTGTGGATCTTAGTTCAGAGTTAGGGTATTTATAAGAAGCTGTAATCACAGGAGGTCTATCCTGGTGATAAAGTTGCCTTAAATCTAAAGTAAGGGTTCCCCTTTAAACACTGTTCTTTCACATATATTGCTAGCTGTGTCCCCCTCATGACTGTTGCCCTTGGCTTTTCTGCCACTCTGCTATTTTCTCTACCCATCTATTCCTAGTTAAACATCTCTTTATTTTTGGCTCTGTTTTTCACCCATTGAATTAAGGTTTTTTTTCCACCCCCACCTCCTCCGTCGTTGTCACCAGTCTGAATGCTGCACTGATTTCTCCCTGTACTGCTATGCATAATTACTCATAATTAGTAGTGTGGGCTGACTGACTATTGATCTTACAAGAATTTAGCATCTGCTCTGCAGACACTGCACTTCAGAACGCTGTGTAATCTCTACAGCCCGTACCTGTCCTCTGATCACTGCTACCTGCGGCTCCTGCTCAGCCAAAACTGTCTCCATATCTGCTGCAGGATATGTAAATATAGTGGCCTTTAGTATATAAAGTGAACCTGTGTGTATCCATGACCATTCCAAAAATGCTTCCTCTGATTGATTTGCTTCCTTTTATTACACTTTGCTTCCTTGCTGTCGGATCCATATTCAATGATAAGGGTGTGAAAACCGACTGAGCAGACAGCCTGGAAGTTTCATGTCTGAGAGCTCTTAGTAGTTTGGTTTTCTGGAACAAGTGTTATGTTTATGGATATATGTTTTGTTATATGAATCCATAGATCACACATAACACTGGAATTCTCCGTTTTCATACACTTACATACTACAATATTCTGTATCCATGCACCATACAATACTCTGTATCCATGCACCATACAATACTCTGTATCCATGCACCATACAATATTCTGTATCCATGCACCATACAATATTCTGTATCCATGCACCATACAATACTCTGTATCCATGCACCATACAATACTCTGTATCCATGCACCATACAATACTCTGTATCCATGCACCATACAATACTCTATAGCCATTCACCATACAATACTCTGTATCCATGCACCATACAATACTCTGTATCCATGCACCATACAATACTCTGTATCCATGCACCATACAATACTCTGTATCCATACATCATACAATACTCTGTATCCATGCACCATACAATACTCTGTATCCATGCACCATACAATACTCTATAGCCATTCACCATACAATACTCTGTATCCATGCACCATACAATACTCTGTATCCATGCACCATACAATACTCTATAGCCATTCACCATACAATACTCTGTATCCATGCACCATACAATACTCTGTATCCATGCACCATACAATACTCTGTATCCATACATCATACAATACTCTGTATCCATGCACCATACAATACTCTGTATCCATGCACCATACAATACTCTGTATCCATGCACCATACAATACTCTGTATCCATGCACCATACAATATTCTGTATCCATGCACCATACAATACTCTGTATCCATGCACCATACAATACTCTGTATCCATGCACCATACAATACTCTGTATCCATGCACCATACAATACTCTGTATCCATGCACCATACAATGCTCTGTATCTATGCACCATACAATACTCTGTATCTATGCACCATACAATACTCTGTATCCATACATCATACAATACTCTGTATCCATGCACCATACAATACTCTGTATCTATGCACCATACAATACTCTGTATCCATGCACCATACAATACTCTGTATCCATGCACCATACAATACTCTGTATCCATGCACCATACAATACTCTGTATCCATGCACCATACAATGCTCTGTATCTATGCACCATACAATACTCTGTATCTATGCACCATACAATACTCTGTATCCATACATCATACAATACTCTGTATCCATGCACCATACAATACTCTGTATCTATGCACCATACAATACTCTGTATCCATGCACCATACAATACTCTGTATCCATGCACCATACAATACTCTGTATCCATGCACCATACAATACTCTGTATCCATGCACCATACAATACTCTGTATCCATGCACCATACAATACTCTGTATCCATGCACCATACAATACTCTGTATCCATGCACCATACAATACTCTGTATCCATGCACCATACAATACTCTGTATCTATGCACCATACAATACTCTGTATCCATACATCATACAATACTCTTTATCTATATGTCATACAATACTCTGTATCCATGCACCATACAATACTCTGTATCCATGCACCATACAATACTCTGTATCCATGCACCATACAATACTCTGTATCCATACATCATACAATACTCTGTATCCATATATAACGCAATACCCTGTATCCATACATCATACTATAGAACGCTCTATATCCATACATCATACTATAGAACGCTCTATATCCATACATCATACTATAGAACGCTCTATATCCATACATCATACTATAGAATACACTTTATATGTCGCACAATATAATACTCTGTATACCACCCATCTGCTTCTATCCAGAATACACGTTAGGCCTCAAGCACATGGCAAAGCCTCGTGCACGGCTCCTGTTTGGCGGCCCACAGAGTTCCTAATGTTCTTTTCGTGTAGGCACTGTTATATGATGCCACCATAGTTCCATAATACGGCATGCAATTTCATTTCTCACATATTCATATAGAAAATATGCTCTGCGTGTTCCGTATGAAATCGGATGGGCACGCAGTATGAACATAGAAAGCTATGTCATTCATAAAATATATTTTCACAAAACGGCCATGTGCATGAGCCACAATATCCATGCTGTACAGTCCGTTTCATTGCATTCATGTTACACAGATCACAGTATGGTGACATCACACACTGCATTACTCTTGGCACATATCATACACCCACTGCTTCTTGTATGCATCCATCAAACTGAATTACATTTTGTCCACATATTATTGACATCCACTGCATCACCCTGTAGCCACATATGACGCAAGCTATACGTTCCCTATACAGAACAAATACTGCATCACATTGTATGCAGTTCAACCTTTATCTCATATACATACGTACATACGTGACTCACTGCCTTACACTGTGAGCTTACACCAAGCCCATATAGTAATTAGCTTTCCCAGGAATACTTGTATCGCAGTCCTCCGCAGCACAGCTTTCTGTATCCATAAATGCACAGTATAAAACCCAATGTACATACTAGAAGTGTCTTTATATCTGCGCGTTACACCCACTTCCTGCAGTCTGCTGTATTTTCAGAACATATAACAGATTGAATCATTAGATTATGCATGCAGTATTATCATCATGCCTGGTGATGCCCCTCATGCATGTTCACAGGTGTCCGATCTGGTTTATTTGCCCTGCACATATGCTTTGCATTGGGTTATATGTGCATACACACACCGTTATATTGTATTCTTCAAATGTATCTGCTGCTCTGTGCTGGGCACCTTTACATTGTAACGCAACCACGCAGTGCTGTTCTTCATCAAATTGATACACCCACTCAGTGCTTCAGAGCAACATGCGGTATTGTGCTCCATCTGAGACCCATAAGATAATCTGCCTTGGGCCACCCAGAGCCGCACAAGAAACAGGCCGGCTCCATTCATGAATCGTCTCGTGTTCACTTCTGTCTGAGCCAGATGACAAATTACATGTGAAGACAGAGCTTTTATAGGCCGCAGTACTTCAAATTGATTAATATCTTAACTGAAAGGCACATTGGTGATTCAGAAGTATTTACCTTAAAACACTTGCAGTTAATGTGTTCATAGCAGCCGTGTGTGATTGTAGAACAGAATTACCCAGTTTTAATTAAACCCTGATGCATAATTTAGGATGGTCCATTTGTGTGGGTTTGACTCATACGCACTGCTGGCATTTTAACGCTTTCTAGCTTGGTAGAGGCTGATGCAAAGGGCTTGCCAATATGAGTTTTAAAGGCTGGATAGGAAGGGATGGCCCGTTTCATCTGAGTATTTTAGTACAACGTTCTTTAGCTTGAAGCAAATAATGAAAGACGTATTAGAAAGAAACTTGGCAATAATTAATAATGTATTTAAAGAGGACCCGTCAGCTCTCCTGACCTCACTATTTTAGTATATACCTTTAAATTCCTGTAAAAGAAAAACTCTGGAGCATCTTTGCTTTTGAACTTTGCAATGTGCTGTTCCTCTGTTATTCCTCCTGTAAATGTATGAATAAATTGACAACTTGGTGTTTCCATTCTCCTTGTTAATGAGGCATGCCCCTACAGTCTAAAAGTGAAAACAAACGGCGAGGTAGCCACTGGCGGCCAAAACCATGCCCACATGCGGTGGCGAATAGACGCACAATTTTGCAGGTAATACCACAGTTTTGCCGGCTAAATCGTGCAGCTATTTGTTACCCATGTGGCTGCCGCGCTCCCTGTTCTCACTCTTTCCTATCACCCTGAATGTGTTACTGTGTAGGGATATGCCCAATTTACAAGGGTAATAGTAATGGGTAGGGTAATAGTAGCACTTCTTTTTTAATTCATACATTTCCAGGAGGAATAGCAGAGGATAAAAAGATACTCCAAGTTGTTATTTTTTTTAAGGGAAGTCAAGTATTTACTGAAGCAGACAGGTCCTTTAAACATTTTATTCGGAACCAGCACTTAATAGTAAAATATTTTTTCCCCGGCATGTTATTTAGTCGTGGCATACACCGGTGTTCACTTTAGTTGCTTGCATCAGCATCCTCATAGGATACAGACCAGTTATAATCTATCATTCGTGAAGGGTATATAATAGTATACATTATACCAATTACCCAATATACATGTTCCCAGGATAAGTCACACTAGATGTTACTTGAACCTCTCTATTAGGGTCCCCATAACCATCATGTGCCATTGTGTGCAATTACTTTATACTGTGTAGGATCTGTAAAGATTATAAAATGAGAAAATTCATTTGCATCGGAAGGTGGTTCTGACTGGAGTTATTATATTACTGTGCAATTGTAATAAAACCTCTTTGCATCTATATTACAGACTGCAACTCAGGATCACTACAGGATAAGTAATGTATGTACACAGTGACTCCACCAGCAGAATAGTGAGTTCAGCTCTGGAGTATAATACAGGCTGTAACTCAGGATCAGTACAGGATAAATAATGTACGTACACAGTGACTCCACCTGCAGAATAGTGAGTGCAGCTCTGGAGTATAATACAGGATGTAACTCAGGATCAGTACAGGATAAGTAATGTAATGTATGTACACAGTGAGTGCAGCCCTGGAGTATAATACAAATTGTAACTCAGGATAAGTAATGTAATGTATGTACACAGTGATTCCACCAGCAGAATAGTGAGTGCAGCTCTGGAGTATAATACAAGCTGTAATTCAGGATCAGCATATCAAAGTTACATAACTTTTATTGTAGATTCATTGTATGTAGAAACTATAATATATTGTTTAAAGTGTAGCTAAACGTTTGTCAGAAGTTTGGATTGGTGGGGGTCCGAGCACTGCTTCGTGTCTGTTCGGCTTTTTCTGGACATAAATGTATCGGTGTATGGACTCAATAGAAAGTCTATGAGCCTGTACTCCTATACATCGTTCTAGCGATTGGCGGGGGTCTCAATGCTCGGACCCCCACCAATCCAAACTTCTGACACGTCACTATGACATGTCAGAAGTTTTGCAAACGTTTAGCTACACTTTAAAGATGGAAATGAGTCCCTATCCTCTTGAGTGATGATTGGAGTTTTTCATGGGTGTTTTTTTTAAATCTACTCAACTGCTTCTTGCCTATCTTTATCCCCCACAAGTGTAGCAGAAAGCCATTACAGTACTTATAGGAGTTATCATACAGTTTTCCTTAGACCTTAAATGGAAAATCTGCGTTATTATTTAAAAGAGCTTTTCTCAAGATATTAAATTGATCCCCACCGATTAGCAGAGTACAGGGGCAGCAACACTCGCTGGAGTACCCGGCACAGCGACGTTCACACGAGTGTGGCTGTACCTGGTACTGCAGCTCAGACCATTGAAGAAATTAGACTGAGTGTGACTGAGCTGCAGTGCCAAAGGATAGGCCATCAATGTAATATCCCGCAAAAATTAATATATCAAACAGTGAAGTGTTATTAATGTTAAAAATCCACTGTAATGTAGGTCATCAGCAGGAGACCAAGATAAATAACGGGCTCATTCTTCCATCTGTGTGATACCAACCCAACACACAGCTGCACTGAACCCCAGCCTGGAAAGTAAAGACTTTGCTGTCTCTTCATTCCTTACCATTTTTATCTGCACTATTTTTAGGCTAGGACTACCCAAAGAGTTTTTGTAGTAAGACATTTTTTTTCTTTAGCACTATTAAGCCCAGATTAGAAAACCCATTGTTTTATATGGAATTCTGAGATAATAGAGGGGGATCTTCTGTTCGGGATCTTAATTGCTTGGCTAAAGTGGAGAGTGGCTACAAAGAACATCTCTCTCTCTCTGGAGGACCTGTCCTGTATTACATAGACAACCCTTTGCTTTGAATGGGCACCGTGAAATACTTAATTTCGCCTGTGGCGGAGCTGCAGGGAAATCGAAAACTTACTGCCCAATTTTTTTTGAAAAACGGCCGCGTAAAAAAACGCCTGTGAAAAGCAAGTGCATGTCACTTCTTGAGCCGTTTTTTGGAGCCGTTTTTCATTGACTCTATAGAAAAACCGCTCCAAAGACGGCCGTGAAAAACACGGGTGGCTTAAAAAATGTCTGAGAATCAGGAGCTGTTTTCCATTGAAAACCGCTCCGTATTTTCAGACGTTTTTGATTTTGTGTGTGCACACACCCTAACAAGTAGGTATTGTCGAAAGCAGAGAACCCCTCTAACAAGCGATTTTCCAGAGATTTCTAAGCATCTTCCATGTTACCCTATGAAGGAAAAAAGTATCTGTACTTTTAAAACTCGCTCATATTTAGCAATGTAGCGATAAAGAAAATTATTTGCTAGCGACTTGTTTGACTGGAGCGATTTTGAAGAGCTTTTCAAGCTACTCCAATGCATTTCTTATGAAATTGGGTAGGAAGTAGGACAGCACAATATTTTTCAATGCAATAACTTGTTCAGATTGTATTTTAGCTCCAGTGATATCAATAAGTGTAGGCAACATTTCGGACCAAGCCAGTTTATCAATCCGTGACATAAACAAATAAGTGTATATCAATATAACAGGCAGAATGGTACGGTGCAGAGTATCAGACAAGCCGCTGTACAGGGTCCTGCACAGTAAAGTACAATAATCCAGACATTACAAATCAGCCATAGACCAGGCAATAACTGGAAAGTCCAGTTCCAAATATGGAAATAAATAATAGGGGAATAATCTGTAAAAAACCGGTGAAACTGGGACCCTAGGTAAAATATATGTGAGGTCTCATAGTGGGATGATGAGCACTGATTTAGCAGTGCACCCAATGGTAAACCCAGTATCGTCGAGCAAAATAGTTCACAGATATACATCTATGTGCCAGAGCGGAGAGCTGCTCTGTAAGGGCGGCTCCCGCTCTGGAGGGCCCGGCGTGTCCTCGCATTACATGGCAATAAGCTTCTTTTTGAAAAGGGGTTGTCTTCATGATAGATTGAGATCTATATCTATCTATATATATATATATATATATATATATATCTATTATATCCATATTTATTTATTAGATATTTCTTTATTTCCTTTCGATCTTATTTCTCTGCTCATCTGACATTGGATAAATTTGATATTTTCTTGTTACTGTTGGCCCTTTCTTTGTGTCTGCCTCATAAGAGGGCATGAGGCCAAGGGTGAAGACAGTCCATGAATCGTTTAAGCGACTATTGTGTATGCAAAACATGATACATTGTACATGACATGTATGGGGGCACGGAGCGCTCATCCACAATACAGATCACATTGACAATCCTATACTCCCAACCCGTAGTTAATGCTCGTTCACCATCTGCATGAATATACTTGCGAGCATGAAGAAGCCCTTAGTACAGAAAGTTAATTGGGCAGAAAGATGGGTCTGTTGGCTTCTTCATTTATCATATGTTCCATTTTCCATAATTGCTAAAAATCATTGTCCACATAGAGGGCACCTATGGGATAAACGGCACATGTAGAATTTATTGAAAATTAGTAGTCCGGGAAACCATTGCTAAAAAATAATATTCCACAAACTAAATTGGCTGTTTTATGTTTTTATTGTCTGAATTTTAATTGGACAAGTGCTAGTTGTGTATTTATGATCGTGACTTTATATCCAGAAGGCGGGGAAGTGGACAGATCCTCATCTAGATGAATGTATTTGCTTTTGAACTGTTTTATCCAGCTCGTTCCCGTCTGCTGCCCTTTGGCTTGTAACATTTTGTTTACAGATTTGTTACGCTGCGTGGACTCGTGGCGTCATTATGTGATTGCTCTCAGGCATAGGAGACTTGTCCAAGACACGTGCTGGAGGGCTGGGTTGTAGATGACTGGGCCTCCTGTAATCAGGGAGTTTGACACAGGCAGATGATCTCTTCTAGTATAAGAATTCTGATATAAAGCTGGTAATTTCCCTTGTAAAACACTTGCACTTGTTTATGTTCTATGCTTGAATTCAGTAGTTATAACTTGTGAATTGCCAAAGTGAATACTTCATTATTACAGTGTACAGTCTTGGCCAAAAGTTTTGAGACTGACACAAATTTTGGTTTTCACAAAGTTTGCTTCTTCAGTGTTTTTTAGATCTTTTAGTCAGATGTTTCTATGGTTACTGAAGTACAATTATAAGAATTTCATACGTTTATAAACTTTTATTGACAAATACAAGTTTATGCAAAGGCTTAATATTTTCAATGTTTTATTCACCGAGCCACTTAGTTATTACTTTTGTCTTGTGACACGGTGCTCCATCATGCTGGAAAAAGTATTGTTTATCCCAAAATTGCTCTTGAATCGTTGGGAGTAGATGCTCTTGGAGGATGTTTAGAGAACTTTCTTTATTCAATTAGTGTTCTTAGGCAATATTGTGAGTGAGCCCACTCCCTTGGATGAAAAGCATCCCCACACATGAATGATCTCAGAATGCTTTAATGTTGGGATGAAACAAGACTCATGGTAGTGCTCACCTTTTCTTCTCTGGACAATCATTTTTCCAGATGTCCCAGTCCGAAGGGGGCTTCATCAGAGAAAATAACTTTACCCTAGTCCTCTGCAGTGCAATCCCGGCACTTCCTGCAGAATGTTCGTCTGTCCTTGATGGTTTTTCTTGGAGAGAAGTGGCTTCTTTGCTGCCCTTGACACCAGGCCAGCCTCCAAAAGCCTTCACCTCACTGTGCATGCAGATGCACTGACACTTGCCTGCTGCCATTCCTGAGCAAGCTCTGCACTGGTGTTGAACCGATCCCATAGCTGAATCCTCTTTAGGAGAAAGTCCTGGCACTTGCTTGACTTTCTTGGGCGCCCTGAAGCCTTCTTCACAGCAATCAAACCTTTCTCCTTGAAGTTCTTGATTATCCGATAAATGGTTGACTTAGGGGCACTCTTACAAGCAGCAATGTCCTTTCCTGTAAAAACCCTTTTGACTACACTTGTTTCCTTAAAAACACGTGTAGTAACCATGGTTAACAGAAGAAGACAATGATTTCAAGCACTATCTCCCTTTTAACCCGTTAGTGACCGGCCCATCGTGTTTCTACGTCGGTCACTAACGGGCCTTATTCCGATGCCATAGACTTTTTACGTTGCGGCATCGGAATAAGTTTACAGAGCAGGGAGATGTCAAATCTCCCTGCTCTCAGCTGCTAGAGGCAGCTGAGGGCTGGGAGCGTCCCTCCTCTGTGAGATCGATATTAGTATCGATCTCACACGTTTAACCCCTCAGATGCGGTGCTCAATAGCGAGCACCGCATCTGAGTGGTTTTGGAGAGAGGGAGGGAGCTCCCTCTCTCTCCCACCGACACCCGGCGATACGATCGCCGAGTGTCTGTGTCTCTAATGGCAGCCGGGGGTCTAATAAAGGCCCCCAGGTCTGCCTGGAGTGAATGCCTGCTAGATCATGCCGCAGGCATGACCTAGCAGATGCCTGTCCGTGTTAAACGGACAGGCAGTAATACACTGCAATACAAAAGTATTGCAGTGTATTATAAATGCGATCGCAGAATCGCATATTATAGTCCCCTAATGGGACTAGTAAAAAAGTGAAAAAAAAGTTTAATAAAGTTAATTTAAAAAAAAATTAGAAAAACCCAGCTTTTCCCCTTACAAAATGCTTTACTATTAAAAAAACAAAATAAAGTAAAAAAGTCACACATATTTGGTATCGCCGCGTCCGTAACGACCCCGACTATAAATCTATTACATTATTTAACCCGCACGGTGAACGGCGTAAAAAATGTAATAAAAAACTATGGAAAAATTGCTGTTTTCTGTGAATACTGACTTTAAAAAAATGTGATAAAACGTGATCAAAAAGTCGCATCTACTCCAAAATGGTACCAATAAAAACTACAAGTCTTCCCGCAAAAAAAAAGCCCTCATACAACCGCATCGGCGAAAAAATAAAAACTTTACGGCTCATCAAATATGGAGACACAAAAACAAATAATTTTGAAAAAAAAGCGTTTTTACTGTGTAAAAGTAGTAAAACATACAAAAACTATGCAAATTTGGTATCGTTGCAATCGTAACAACCCGCTGAATAAAGTTATTGTGTTATTTATACCACATGGTAAACGGCGTAGATTTAGGACGCAAAAAAGAGTGGCGAAATTTCTAATTTTTTTTTTATTCCCCCCCAAAAAAAAGTTAATAAAAGTTAATCAATAAATAATATGTACCTAAAAATGGTGCTATTAAAAAATACAACTTGTCCCGCCTAAAACAAGACCTTACACAGCTATGTCGACGCAAAAATTAAAAGGTTATAGCCCTTGGAATGCGACGATTGAAAAACGTAAAAAATAGCTTGGTCATTAAGGTCCAAAATAGGCTGGTCATTAAGGGGTTAAAGCAACCAGTCTGCTCTTATAATTCAATCAGCATGACAGAGTGAGATCAGCTGCCTTGTCCTTGTTAACACTTTTTCCAAAGCAAACGAGAAGATCACTGAGATGTTAGCAGGTCATTTTGTGGCAGGGCTGAAATGCAGTGGAAATGTTTTTTTTTGTGATTAAGTTACTTTTCATGGCAAGGAATAAATTTGCAATGAATTGCAATTCATCTGATCACTCTTCATAACAATCTAGAGTTAATGCAAATTGCCACTATAAAAACTGAAGCAGCAAACTTTGTGTCTGTCTCAATCTTTTGGCCAGGAATCTATCTATCTATCTATCTATCTATCTATCTATCTATCTATCTATCTATCTATCTATCTATCTATCTATCTATCTATCTATCTATCTATCTATCTATCTATCTATCTATCTATCTATCTATCCAAGGGCGTAGCTATAGTGCATGCAGAGATAGCAGACAAACCCACCTGTGGGGCCCATAGGCTCCTCTGCCACATAAGAAGACACCAGTATTATAAATGGCACATGGTAGGTGGGGGCCCTGTAACAGATTTTGCATTGGGTCCCAGGAGCTTCAAGTTACGCCTCTGTTGTGAATATATACTCATCAGTGATGTTTGTATCCTCCTACTCCCACACAGTGTTACCCTAACTTCACATCACTGAGTGTGCCAAACAGTCTGAATGTTGACTTGGATCTACAGCTAGACCAGTGGGGATCATCCGGACACATCACGTGGTCTATATTCCAGGCGACGTGACCAGATTACATTAGAAAGGGGCCGGACTAAATGTAGAAAGCAGACGACTGACAGGTGCTCTACCCAATCTACTTGACCATTAGTAACAAGGAAGGGTTTTGAATGAAGTCTTTACATTTCTTACATAGTTAGGCCTCATGCACACAAACGTATTTTTTTTTCCTCCCGTAAATACTGGTGTAAATACGGGTCTATTGTCACACATATTCGACCCGTATTCCACCAGTATTTACGGACCCGTGCCCGTAAGTACGGCTCCGGTGTCACCAGTATTCCACCCGTATTTACGGACCCGTTTTCTCTTCACTAATCGGCAGCCCCTTCTCTCTATCAGGATAGAGAGAAGGGGCAGCCCTTTCGGTCAGAGTTTCCGCAGCGTTTGAAAGTTAAAAAAAGTTCATACGTACCCTGGCGGTTGTCTTGGTGACGCGTCCCTCTTTTGACATCCAGTCCGACCTCCCTGGATGACGCGGCAGTCCATGTGACCGCTGCAGCCTGTGATTGGCTGCAGCCGTCACATGGGATGAAACGTCATCCTGGGAGGCCGGACTGGAGGAAGAAGAATAATTCAGGGTAAGTTAACTTTTAATACTATTAACTCCAGCGATAGTCACTGTCCCGGGTGCTGAAAGAGTTACTGCCGATTAGTTAACTCTTTCAGCACCCTGGACAGTGACTATCCCCTGACGTCGCCTAGCAGCGCTCCCGTAATTACTGGAGCCCCATAGACTTCCATGGGCCTGCCCGTGCCGTTATTACGGCCTGAAATAGGACATGTTCTATATTCTTCAACGGCACGGGCACCTTCCCGTAAGCATACGGGAAGGTACCCGTGGCCAATAGAAGTCTATGGGCCTGTAATTAGGGCTCGTAATTACGGGCGTTTTTACGTTCGTGTGCATGAGGCCTAACTATTGAAAAAAGACACGTCCATCAAGTTCAAACAAGGGATAGGAGAAAGGGAAGGGATATGTGTACAATTTAGAACTTTGTTTCCCCCTATTGATCCAGAATAAGGTAAAAAACCCATAAAGCATGAACCAATTTGCCCTTGAAAGGAAAATTTTTCCTCCTGACCCCAAGTGACGATCAGAATGGACTAACATTTTGTATAGAATTGAACCTAGATTGAACCTTTTTTTCTCCAGACTGAGGGAGTGCCCCTTTATCTTTTAAGCGGATTTTTACATAGAACAGTTTTTCACCATACTTTTTGTACGATCTCGGTGATTGTTTACAAGCACGTAGCATGTGACTGCTGCAACCAATCAGATGGCTTTGTGGGGCTCAGCAGTCATGTGTTGTATTTCTGACATGCTAGAAATATGATTTGACACCCCTGGTCCCTCTGACTGCAGCTGTCACATGCTGCCTCCATGTAATCAATCACTAAGAGGGCCGCCGGAGCGTCGGCGCTAGATCGCTGGTGGAAAGGATAGGTGAGTACAGGTTGTTTTGATAATTGATGTCATTTGCAGCCATTAGGAAACATTTCAGGAATCCGGATAACCCCTTTAAGGCCTCGTGCATACGACCGTAGTGTTTTTCTGGTCCGCAAATTCCAGGACCGTGTTCCGTGAAATGTCCTCCGCAGTTCATCCGTATGTAATCTGCAGTTCATCCGTATGTAATCCGCAAAGTGCGGATAAAAAAAAAAAGCCTAGGTAAAACAGGATGACGACAGAACTCATTCCCGGTCGTCGCCTAGCAACACTTCCGCAAACTGCGGTTGACACACGGAGGTGTACCCGCATTTTCCACGGGCCCATTGACTTCTATGGGCATGTCCGCATCTAATTTGCGGGCCGTAATAAGACATGTCCTGAGTTTCTGCGGCACGGATTTGCGGACATGCGGAGACCCGTGAAAACACGGATAGTGTGTATGGGCCCATAGAAATGAATGGGTCCGCAATTCTCCCGTGGATTTGCGGGGGAATTGCGGACGCAAAAACACGTTCATGTGCATGGGGCCTAACTCTTTTAATATTTTCTCATAACTAAGATTTTCCATGCCCCATAGTTTTCAGTTTAGTGGCTCTTTTTTTGTAGTTTTTCCAACTCCAGGGCATATTTTCTAGGAACTGGTGCCCAGAAGTGAAAACTTTTTTATCCCAGTTTTTTTTCCATTATTTTTTTTTTTATTGCAGCAAAACCATGACATTTTAGTAATAACGCTGTTGTTTTTACAAAATTTTTATATAACACCTTATGTGTTAGCTGCACACGGACCCTGTAGGCAACGGGGGTCCTCTATTTTGTGCTATTGGAGGGCAAGGGGCTCATATACTGTACTTTAACAGGGGCTGTGTGCTCTGTTTGTGCCCCTGGTGTAAAGGGTCACTATATGAAGGGTCCTGCAATTTTTTGGATGTTCTGTGGCTTCTTGCTCCCATGGAGTAATTGTGTCAGTCTGGCCACTTTTTGTGCTGCGCGGGCCACTGTAAGCCATACATGTCAACCAAAATAACCACACACCTACTCCGATATAAAATGCAACAAATTTAACAAATGTCATGCAACATTATTGACACACAATTGATACATGTGCGGCAATGTATAAGTAAAGCTATGTCGTGACAAATGTATAACCACACATGCCATACATCACAGCTATGTCACACTGGCTAAAATCACATCACTTTTTCTACGCCAGGGTATGTGTGCAGGCAACTTTTTTTTCTAATTTTAAAAAGATGCATTTCACAAATGTTTGTAAATCTTGCCGAGCTGTAAACCATACTCACTATACACTCCAAATACCTCAAAATTCGGATACAAATGGTTGCTAAATATGTCGCTTAGCAGACACAGTACAACACTTTTATATAGTAAAAAAGAGAATCCCAAATACTTTGAGATTCTATGGAGTCAGAGCTTTAAAAATGGCTGTGTAGACCTTTAGGGGTTATTCACACAGTGTAAGTAGGAGGTATATGTCTGCAGGTATTTCCTGTTGTATACCTCCGATGGAAGCCTCCGACGCATGCAGTGACATGTCACCCATATACTCCCATGTTAAAATATGTATACCACAGGATATGCATTATTTTTTTGCCCCTGTAGGGAATAGACAAGTCAACTACGCTATTCCATACAGTTGAAAGAAAGGTATACTGACCCATACCGGACACTCTTTTGGCATCTTTTGGGTAAAGTTGGGTATGTTTGTCATATGCGCACATGCAAACACAATACACACTAACAGACGTGTTGTACTACTTTTTGGTTATTTCTCTTGAAATGTCATTTGGTAGTGTTACTGTAGTAATGTTCTTACATTCATATTCTTACATTGCAGGTTTTATATTTATTATAAGTGTAGCAGTAATTCTGAATTTAGTATATATGTTGGTTGCGTGTGTATGTATCATGATGTGGCAGTAATCCTGGATTATAGAGTATATATGTTGAATCATGTTGTGTATACATACATATGTGCTTTGTTTGTATGGTTGTAATGTTGGATCACTTAAGTGTATATATGTGGCAGTATTTCTGGATTATGTTTTGTGTGTTGTTCATACAATATTTGTGTTATATTTCATGGTGCAATATTTGTTTCTGGTATGATTTGAGAAGTTGTCTGCATAATCTTATATAGTCGTGTGTAGTGGATCGAGACATATACAGTATATCTGAAGCTATGACACATTTATTTGAAGTCTTATTTGAGCTTTTGCAACTTTTGTGAACTCAAAGCGGAAAAAAAAATTAAGTTATTATTTATTGATTTTCGCCACCGTGGGGTTAATCTTATGGTGCAGATAGTCTATGGTGGAGAGAACTCATCTGTATTCATGTGAGCGTGCAGTACCTCGGTCTTGCTGCAATCGCTTCATCATCACACAATTCCCTCTTTGCCCCAGTGACGTCACTCATCCCCTAGTCAGTACCAGCCAGGATGCCCAATGCTGCTCCTGGACCCGCCACCATTACTCCCATTATTTCTAAATCTATTTAACAGCTCAGATTTCGACTTCACCTCCTTAAATCAGAAGGGTCATATGAGGTAAAGGGAGGTAATCTGCATCAGCACCAGCCGGGCACCTAATCTAGGGCAGATGCCCACACTGCAAGGACCTTTCTTTTTGGATCAGATCTTTTCCCTTGATCTTTGTGTTTCTTACAGTAATATTGTAAGATTTCTGTATTGCAATTTGTAGCGATGGGGATTATCTGTGCTCCTTGCCAGACTGGAGGGGTCTGAAGTCATTGTGTGTCCAAGACACTAGATGTACATCCCTGCTAGAGACTTACAGCATGTAGCATTGCAATGTGGTGCTCTTCCTTATCCCCCCCCCTCTAAGGGGTTAATTTTGGTGCAAGGGGAAGCTTTTGTAATGTAGGTAGTTTTAAAGTAGTCTCCATGGAGGTTGGGATCATTTTTGTTAATAATGTGGTCCCCCCCCCCCCTACCTCTGCATCCTGCTGAGAATAGATCCTTACTCCGCTATACTATTGAGATGATGCCGTTTTTCTGACACCGAGGAAATGTGCACTGGATGACGCGGAGCTACACGTTGCTAGCATTCCTGGCAGTCACATGATCATGTGGGATCCTTGCAGCATGCAACATTTATTAAGACTAGAAATGGGGTTTTGATGCAGGGCTCTCTCCTGTGACTTCATATGTGCCTTTAGCTGGCTTGGACAGGAAGCAGAACCAAAAAAAAAGCCAATCTGTTTTCACGATGCCACCAGATTTATCTCCTGTTTGGCTGTCTGTTGTTGGTTTTTGGAAGAAGACCCCGATGGACCCATAGTCGAAGAGTTTATTAAGGGATCGTTATTCAGTTCTTGTCGGTAGTTTGTGTCTCGCACACAGCTGACATGATCACACGCTCTCCCAGCCATTTGTACATTGGAAGAATCAGCATGCTGGTTTTCTACCTCTGTCTGCTGCAGGCTCTCCTCCCCTCACATCTCTTGCATTCTGCCATGTAGTAGTGGTCCTGCCGGGTTATTTTATTTATTTTTTTCTTTGTCTTTTTTTTTTTATATTTATGTTTTTGCATATTCTTTCCTTGATTTTAATGCCACGCTTGGCTCCTGCAATGCCATCTGATTAATTGGGTTTGACAATGATGATGATGAACATGCATTCTCGAAGAGCAACTGCAGCCGTGATGATGAGAGGCTGTAATAATGGTCGTTATGCTCGAAATTCTCCCTACAGTGACTGCATTATTGAAGAGAAGACCGTGGTTCTACAGAAAAAGGATAATGAAGGCTTCGGATTCGTACTCAGAGGGGCAAAAGGTAAGACCTGTCCATGCCAACATCAGGTAATGTGTGTGTTTTTCCTCTGTGTGTTTTTGTTCATGCCTGAAATTTATCGGGAATAATTCCTGCTACTCTCAGTTGCTAGACAACACAGTTCTCCCCCTGATTCTCCACTCCGCACAATTGTACCCCATGCTCAGATCTTGAACATCTTCTATAGTCATCCTCTTTACCTTCATACACACAAGATAAACATGCAAAACTTTTGCAAGCATCAATTAACCATCAAAGATCTGTTCCTGCCTTGGAGAGGAGGGAGGGGAGATTAGCAAACGTTTCTGGCTCGGCGATCACTTGAGGGGTTAACGCAGGCAGCAGACGCTTCTTGTTTGTCATACAAATAATGCGTGCCCTGGTATTTCCACTGTGCTAACTCACACAATAGCATAGAAAGGTGTAAGGAGCAACTATATGAAAGGTATAGAGCATTTTACATCATTCTATGATGGACTGTAATAAGTTGAATGAGTTTCTTGGCAAGTTGCCACCAAATTATTCTGTATATACTTTTTCCGATGCACATTTCAACTGAATATATCCCCTCTATAGCCCCGCTAATAGTGCAAAGCTTTTTTTTCACTGTGTAAATGAGCATATTGCGTCTATTTAAAGGCTCGCTTTTCATTATAGTATCCCCGTACTGCCTCTGACTGCCGTCATATTCAGGATCCACCCCTCGTATGACAAGACTTTGGGATTAGAACATATAGATGAGATGCTCAAGGCCCTGCACATGACATTATGCAAACATAGCTGGCTTGTTACAGCTGCCAGGGGGGTATTTTGTAACTGTAAATTTGGCACAAGCAAATAAAGTTGCAAAGGTCGGCGCGGCTTCTGTGTAGGGTTTTAAAATGTTTGCGTTTGATGATAATTTTGTTGACAAGTGTAAAAGTTCCTGCTGCGATTTTGGGGTCAGCTGCGCTGTAATTATGTAAAGTAATGCGAACTAGCCGGAATAAGTTTTTTTTTTTATAAGAGCAGACGCCAGGGGGATGTGCACAGGTGTTGCTGTAGCATTCTAGGAGGGTGCATGGGGGTGTTTTGATCTATTGGGTGTATTCCATTCTCTGGCCCCAATTGGTGAGTCCTTATATTCCCATGTAAATGTACTAGCACTTTAACGAAGAAATGTCAAGATTCAATGAGTCCATAAAGATTACATGGAAGTAGAATCCAGGTCATTTCAGCACAAAATTCCCATCCTTCCTTTTACATATCATCTGTTTAAAACAGTCATGTTCCATTCACCAATTGCATGAATATGCATTAAAGTCTTCCCGTACAGGAAGAATGTGTCTGTGCATATATATATATATATATATATATATATATATATATATATATATATATAATGTACAATGTTAGTGTGCCCCTGGGTTGCATGTACTCTGGGTTCCATGGGGTAAGTACCAACAAGCTACTCTGCCTTGGCCATGGTATTTACATACAAGGCCACGTCATTAAACTGAATCTTTGGGTACACCGTTATTATTGAGATGCGTACGGACTGAAGCAGAAGGAACTTCAACAATAATTTTACCTCTCCCCTTCTAAGGGGTTGCCCTCTCCATTAGTTAGCCAGCTTTTGAGAAGTCTGTCCAATATCCATCCATGATAAACAGTAATATACGTGAACCGTTATGCACTGGGTTTTCCTGCGGGGACGCTGTAGGTAAATGAGCTCCCCATCTCAATCTGCTTATCAAGGAGGTTCTCAAGAGGGGAGAATCTTGCCTCACACATCTAACCTCATTAGTACCAGATTATGGAAAGGGAAAAAGGGGCAATTGCCTATTGGCTCCCACAACCTAAGGGCCTCCACCTCCCAGTTCCCTCAAGTTTTTAGTGTATCTCCAATATGTTGCAGAAGAGGCCATTATGCAGCTTTGACTAATATCAGGTATGGGTTGGAGCTCAGTTCTCTTTCTTCCAAGCCTGGCCCCGCTTACGTCCAGGGGAAAAAAGGATTGGATATGTAAAAATACCACTAAACAACACCCCATATTTCCGCTTTCAAGTTTGTGTCAATATATTGTGATGACTATTTTCTCAATAGGCCTAAAACCTAACACAAATCCAATTGCATACACATTTTGCATGTGTCCAGACATGTAACGGCCCTTGTTGATATATTGTGGGTGTATTGGTTGAAGCTTGAGGCTCAAACTACTGATATATATATATATCTATATCCATATCCAAAAATCAGGCAGCACTCCAGAGATGTAGCAAAAGTAGAAAAAGTGCTTTATTCCATCAATCAAAATTGTAACGTTTCAGCTCTTCAATAGAGCCTTTCTCAAGCTTTTGCTACATCTCTGGAGTGTTGCCTGATTTTTGGATATACATATTTTGGGTGACCTTGGTCGTGTCCCTGGCGGGCTTGCACCCTCCTCTTTATGACCCTTTGACTGTGCGGTTGACATTTACTTGTGTTTCTATATATATTTATTTTTATTTTTCCCTGTCCTTCAGCGGATACTCCTATTGAGGAATTTAACCCTACACCGGCCTTCCCTGCTTTGCAGTACCTTGAATCTGTGGATGAGGATGGAGTGGCTTGGCAAGCCGGCCTGAGGACTGGAGACTTCCTGATAGAGGTAAGACAGATCGGTTATGTTTTATACCTTCAGATTACCTCATAATATGCTCCGTGGATGTTGCTTTGAAAAGGTTATGTTGTTCATGGAGAATTGTGTCTACATTGTGTGGTGTCCATCCTACAAGGGTTTACTGGGCCCATTCATTTGCGTCTATGGCAGATTTCAAATTTGTGTGTGTGTGTGTGTGTGTGTATATATATATATGTGTGTTTATAGGTGTATGTATGTGTATATATACACATATTGATTGCCCGTGTATTTTGCATGATTCCAGCACAATTATTTTCTTGTTGGACATTTGCTTATGCTTAACGTTAGCCTTTCTGATGTTGGGAATTTTGTTGGAGACATGGACGATAATGATGATGTGTGACCATGGGACTGAGAATATGGAAATATTGAAAGTACGTTTGAGGTATAAAATTAGTATCTGCGTTCCTCTATTACCTTCCCTACACTATATACTACTGCTCAGGGGCGTAGATAGGGGCTGGCAGGGCATTTGCTCCGGGTGTTAAATGGTGTAAGGAATTGAAAGACCGTTTTGCTAAAACTATGAGCCTGGTGAAAGAATCCCTTGCTACGCCCCAGTCCTGTCCTCGACACTTGCAGCACACTCCCCTTCTGAAATAATGCTGGCAAACCCAGCTCCTTACAATTCTGTCCTCACATCATGTATGCATCATATGTAGTTCTGCCCTCATTGACATAAGCACATGTGTGGACAAGTCACTGCTTCCTAATGGTTTCTACCTGTCGGCACATTCTTTTCTCCTGCTTTCATAGGACCCTGTGATGTCTCACTTGTCTCTATTCCTTTCTTCGCTTCATAAAACTGCCCCATCAATTACAACCCTGTCAACGCTAACGTAATCCAAAAAGTTGACAGGTCACTGCCTCCCTCATAATCAATACATATATCTTCTGAAATACTCTGCTAGGAAACCCTGCACTTTCCATTCTCCTCATATTATGACACGGCTCTTATCATATGTAGCTCTATCCTCAGGAACACAACCAGAAGTGATCAGGTCCCACAAGCGAAACCGTCTCCATTTACACGGATCTCCTGCCCTTACCGAGGGCCCAACTATGATATAGCAAGTCTCTTGTTTACGCAGGAAGATGTGCTGCAGACAACCGATAATTTTTGGAGCCGCATAAAACATGTGATCAATCAACAGACGAGGGTTTGCTCGTTTGATGTCTAATCGCTGGACTTGTTACATGGTCCGGTGGCGGGGAATGAGTATTTGAAACTGCGCTCATTCACCCGGTAATCATCCCTTGATATCAGTGTGTTTGGTGCAACTTTGTAATTGATTTTTAGGAAAAATTATTTGTACTTTTTGAGATACAGCTGCTTTGTATCCTGTATACAGAGCAGCTGTATCTTGCACTGAGACCAGAATCCGTCAGGATCCACCTTTTATTGAACACATAAATGGTTATGAACTTAGGTGTGATCGGTAACAACCTGCTGACATCATATATATATATATACTAGGTTTGTCTGTAATTCTCTCTGTGTCGTCCCTTTCATTTATTAAATAATTAACGACAAGGTTTCTCAGCGATTGGCTCACTAGCTGTTTCCATTAATTATATGAACTGCTTGTTTTTTGAGTGGATTGTAAAGAAGACGCAGGTTTTCAGCTGTAAATTCTCTGGTAAATTTTTGGAAGTTCGATGAAGATGTATTTAGAAAAGACAATTTCGATCGTATTGGCATTCAATTTTTTTGGGCTATATCGGACACCTCTTCAATTTAAAGTCACACTCCAGGCAAAATTGATACATGTTATGCCTAGTGCAAGGCCTAAGGGGGCGGAGCATGAACAAGAATTCAAAGAACACAAAAGAGGGAATCTGTGTCAGGCACCGCCCCCTCAGGCACTGGACCAGGAATAACACCTCAGTTTGCTCTGAGCGTTCTTTTAAGGGTATGTGCACACGATAACTGCTTTTACGTCTGAAATTACGGAGCTGTTTTCAGGAGAAAACAGCTCCGTAATTGCTCGTCCTCGCATTTTGGAAGGCGTCATTGACGGCCGTAATTTAGAGCTGTTCTTCATTGAATTCAATGAAAAACGGCTCAAATTACGTCCAAAGAAGTGTCCAGCACTTCTTTGATGAGGCAGTCATTTTACTGCTATCAATTGACGACGCGTAAATTACACGTCGGCAAACCCATTCAAATGAATGTGGAGATGTTTGCCGACGTATTGGAGACGTATTTTCAGGTGTATATCGAGGCATAATACGCCTCGTTTACGCCTGAAAATAGGTCGTGTGAACCCAGCCTAATGATTTTCAAAGTGTGCAACAGGCATCATGTGATTTAAAGCAAGGCTACCAAAGGCTATGCTCTCTGCTGTCAGAATATGAAATGGCTACAAATGACCAGTCACGTACAGTCTGTCTCCTCCACCCAAGAAATTATACAAGTTTTCTTTTAGGAATGTGAAAACTGCATCAAATATTCACTGTGTGAACACAGGGTTTGGTATAAAAATTGCTGGTTATCTGCTATTTTCCCCTTCTGAGCTCTGTAGGAGAGTGGGCTTTAACCTGTAGCTCTCCAGTTTTTGTGAAATAGCTAAAAGTTGTCAGAATATGCTGGGAGTTGCAGTTTTAAAACAACTGAAGTACCACAGGTTGCAGACTGGATATCCTTGTAGTGCTACAGGGAATGCAATATTTTTGTGCGGCTAATTAATAATTCATCCAGTTTTTACTGACGCTCATTTGGCCCAGTGCATATGTGGCAGTCAACTGGAAGTCTAATTTATTTTTTTCTAACTGGTGGTTCAGTTGCTTATAGTTTATAATCCTTTTATCCTCGCTGTAAGGGAATCATCTCCACATGCAGTGAGTTCCTGGTGAGCTTCTGCTTATTCCAAGAAGCCAATCTGGTCACATAGAGCTGCAGTGTAAAGCATCAAAGAGGGACAGAGCGGAGCCACTGATCAGGCCGGAGATGTGTTTCCGATTACCTTTAGGCCGCTTGCACACGGCAGTATTCAGGTCAGTATTTTGCATCAGTATTTAGAAGCCAAAACCAGGAGTAGGTCCAAAATACGAAAAGAGGTACAAATCTTTCCATTGTACTTTTTCTCGGTGCAAATTCCACTCCTGGTTTTGGCTTCCACATACTGATGCAAAATACTGACCATAAGGCCTTATTCACACGGCCGTGTTCGGTCTGCGTGTCAGAGGTATTTCCCTGACCCGTACTCCCTGAACTCTTTTGTGTCCGGAAAATACGTATCTCATGGACGGAACACGGCCGGGTGAATAAGGCCTAATACTGTCATGTGTAAGAGTCCTTAGGACCGAAGAAGATATTCCTTATTTGCTTTAGTATGATTTCAAACAGGAACAATAAGGGTAAGGCCCCAAGGAGCGGTATTGACTGGCCCAAAATCCGCACCGACACTCTCTTTTTAGTGGGGTTGTCAAAATACTTGTTAGCCGGGTGGTGTTGCGGGTAAAACTGCTGGTTACTTGCAAAATCGCGCGACAATAAGGGTCTGTTCGTTTATGGCGGCACAATTTTGCAGGTACTGTAAACGGCCATTTTAACCTCAACACCATTCTGCCAATAACACGCAATTTCACCGCAGCCTGGTCAATGCCGGTGCGTGAGACTTTACCTTGAATGAAATGACCAGTACCTGTAAGACTGATGTTGGTCATTTCCATATAGCGTACTTAAAGCCTCTATGGCTTCCAGACTTTTAGCAGTAGCTTCCAAGTCACAATGGGTCATAACGCCTTAAAAAAAATGAATTCTCATAGGTCAGCATGTTAAACCGTAACATACTGCATTAAAGCGTGACCTACATAGATCTATGCAGCATTAAGTGCTCAGGAGAAATGCATACAAAGGGTTACAGCATCGTTGTACCGCAGATTCATTCCACCAACAGCCAATTAGTGAGTGATTTAATGGCTAATCGGAAAATGGGCAGACTAGATAGGGCCATGTGGTTCTGCATTATCTAGTTCTCTGATACAATTAAACAGTTCAAGCTTTCCAATATGGCTGCCCTCCTGGTGGAGAAGTGCACTGCTTAGGTTTCCATGGAGACAGGAGCAGTCATCGTGGACCCTGAATTTAGCTCTCAGATACTTTCGATAAGAAAATAGTTGATGTGCAGCACAGCAAATCAAAAAGGAAGGGTAAAAGATAATTGGCATTTTGCGATCTGATTGTATGGCTTCTGGTGCCATCGTGATCATTAATGTGTTAATCTGCGGTTTATACTGCACCTTGTTCTATTAAGCATAGAAAGCGTACTGCAGGCAAATGCGTAATACATGTGCTCACGTGCTGTGTGTGTTACATTCCCAGTTACGTCATAGACCGTGCAGTCATACTGCTGGATTTTCTGTCTAGTTCTTTTATTTGGATCCTATGTGTAGTTTTAGGCCGGGGCTACAACTTGACTTTTTGTAGCGCTATTGGTTTATTTTAACTCTTTGGTTAAAGCTGCAGACCAAATGAATACATGGGGTTGTATGCAATCTTGTGGGCTGCAGCTGTCACTCAATCGGTAGCGCTACAAAAAGTCTAGGTGTAGCCCTGGTCTTAATCATGTGAACCCATATATATTGCACACAGTAAGGGCTTGTCCACACGTAACGGAATTTTCTGCAGCAGTTCCGCAGAAATTCCGCTGCGGAAAAAAACGTACCTTTTCCTGCATTTTTTTACTGCAGAAAATGGTGCAGATTTTGCGGCGTTTTTCTCAATGCTGGGAGATGGTGACATCTGCTCTGAAAAACGCAGGAATCCAGTCCACTTTCCGCATCAGGAATTGACATGCTGCGGTACGAAAAATGTACACCGCAGGTGAATTTCTGCATGGCAATTTTACGCAGCGTTGTTAAATCTCACCCACTTTTTTTTCTACTGCATTTTTCTGCATATTTTCCGTCCGCAATTCCGGACGGAAAATACAAAGCAATAACGTTACGTGTGGACAAGCCCTAAAGCTAGGACCAGGCAAGGACTTTTGCTCTAGATCTTCTTTTGCCTGTTGCCCAGTGTTCTCCAATCTGTAGCTTTCCAGCTGTTGCAAAACTACAACTCTCAGCGTGATCTGTCATGCTGGAAGTTGTAGTTTTGCCACAGGTTGGAGAACATTATAGATTAGCATAAAGATTTGGAATGTCTTCAAATCAATACATCCACATAGCAGGGCCACCAGAAGTTGAAGTGAACACACAACTTTTGTTTGTCACATAATGTTCACACTGAATAGAAGTCAACAGCAATTTGCCTAAACGCGATATGATTGTAGCAAATACTCAGTTGTTAGACGTATTGGTTCTGTACAGATTTTCAGCCTTGAGATGTAAAGAAGAATGTTTCGATTCATTGGACACGAGCAGAAATCTTGAAAATGGTGGAAGTGTGACACAAAGTATATTAGTAAGTTGCAGAACTTTTCATAAGGCAAAAATGTAAGAAACACTTTAGGCAAAACTGATACTGTATCCTGCCTGGGATTCTTTGAGAAGCTGGACCCGCGGCGATCAATTGATCACCAGACTGGTTTCCATTTAGAAGGTTTGTCTTTATGGAAAAAAAAAACGTTATGAATCTTGTGATTTTATTGTACTGCTCAGGCCAGGGCTACACTGAGACTTTATGTGGTACTACTGATTGATTTGATTGATTGATTGATGAGCGCTACAAAAAGTCTAGGTGTAGCCCTGGCCTTAAAGGGGTGTTCCAAGAGTACAAAAAAACTTGAAAAATAATAAATAAAAATATTACTCACCTATAATGTGCCGTTACTCCAGTGGTTGCCTGTCAGTCTTTGTGTACATTCCAGCATTGATGACATGTTGTACTGGCATCACCGCTGCATCGGTCACCTGCCGCCATGTGCCGCTTAAACCATCTAGGGAGCATTGGCATTGGATTTTTTTAGATGAGTAATTAATTTTTTTTTATTACATTTGGTGCTGCCGTTTTTTTGTAACAACACCTTTAATATCTATTTACTTTTGGAGTTTGTCTAATAAAAATATAACACATCAGAAAAGATATTTGGTTTTCAAAACTGACCCCAGAATATCTAGTGTTTATGAAGTTTTCTGATGTATTGATGTCAATTCACCACATACTTTAGTACATGTCACTTTTTTTGCACTCCGTTTAGGACATGTACAGTAAGATTCAATTATCACTTAACTGCATATCATCTGATGTATTTTAACAGACTAATCGGAAAAAAATCATCTTGCCGGTGTATTTCTTGGGCACAGTATGCGAGCAAACCCGTAAGACATTGTTGAAATTGTAGATAGAATAGGACAGCGATAATTATGTTTCTAATAGATTCGATTTTAGCTTTCCGTCTGGCAGCCCACACTTCCAGATATCTTCCTCTTATGGCCGTCCACCTAATACACGGATTAATCCTCCTTAAGGGTCCATTTACACGTTGAGGTGCGATTAGAACTGCATCGGAAAAACCGCGTATGAAAGCCGCATGCGGATTTACAGCTATTTGGTGCATCGAAAAACCCATCAAATTATGCTAAAAATGCATGCGGTTTTCTGATGTGGCTCTAACTGTACTATAACAGCAACGTGTGAATGGACCCTACTTGTGAGAGACGACATTCCTCTGTGATCTTGTTCAGGGGCGGACATAAATAACTGAGGACTCTTGTGCATAAACAGTGTTTGGGCCCCAATCCGCCTTCATACACGCATCTTCACGTATGTAAAATAATCACTGTAGACCATATAGTCTAAATTTCCCCCGCAAGGGTGAATGGCATCCATGGTAGGCTAGGACAGTGAACGGGTTAATGAAAACATCCATGGTAGGTCTGTAGAAGTAAAGGATTAATGGTTGAGTATATCCCTGGTGGACTAGTGTAGTGTAGTAAAGGGGTTAACTCTCGGAAGTTGTTAATTATCTGTACTAAAGACTGCAGCACCCCTTCCTCTTGCTTCTCCATCTGTGACTGCAGACTGCTGAGACTAACATACTGCATCATCAGCTACCAGCCAATCACAGAGCAGATCAGACAACCATAGAGACTCCGCAATTGGCTGACGGATGAGAGAGCTAAATAAAATGTGAGTGGGAGAGGGAGGAAAGAAGCAGGGTACTTGTTTAAAAAACCCCTTTAAGTCAAAATGGGCCCCCTTCCTCCTCAGGGCCCCTGTGCAGCTGAATTGGCTGCATAGACTATATGTTCGCCCCTGGTCTTGTTCATCTGTGTGTCTGAGTGATCAGAGACAGTATAGTGCTGAGGACATAGAAGTCTGTGGGCTCCATACTGTACCTCTGGATGACTTCTGTTTCATATAGAATCCTATAGAAAAAGAATTGTGTTACAGGGGTTTTCTCCCCTAAAAGCATTGCCTCTAGGCTAGAATTCCTCCATAACCTGGTGCGGTACGGTACGCAGGGACGGTACAGTTTCACAGGGAGTGCGTAGAGACTCTGCAACCGTACAGTCTCTGTCCACACTGCTCCGCTATGTGCATGAGCTCTACTCCTTTTATATAATTGTATATACTTAGTTTAAATTGCATATATTTCCCGTTAGTGTATACTGCAGGATGTTGTGAGTCAGCTTGACTTCCTGTCTGGGTGACCACCTTCTCGTTGCATATAAAGGGGTCACAGGAACTTCAATCTGCTGTAAGAATATATTGCTACTCTGACATCATGCCTTAGTCTATCTAGCCTGTGCCAATCCCTTCGTGTGTCTGCTATCCAGGTCCAAAAACTTTGGATAGCTTGAGTGCAGAGTGAGAATCCAGCTCTCTCCTGTAAATAACTTCCTTATGAACGTATATTGTTTTACAGCCTGTTAACATCAGCGCCAGGGTTCCGTTGAGGGGTTCAGTCAGACCTTTCCGTCGGAGGAACCCATCAACGAAAGGGAAAATGTAAACCATAGCTTTCGTTTGCATTACCATTGATTCCATGGTAACGCTTCCATTGCAAATGGTTTTCATTTGTCTCTGTTCCGTAAAGTTTCCGTTTTTTTTCATGGAAAAAGTTGACTGCGCTATATTCTGCCCAAAAAACGGAAACCATTTGCAACGGAAGCATTACCAAACGAAAGCTATGGTTTCCATTTACTTTTCTGGTGATGGGTTCTTCTAACGGAAAGGTCGGACGGAACCCCTCAACGGAACCCTAACACTGAATTTCACAACTTCAATTTTCCCATCAACATAGCCATATTAGGGCTTGTTCTTTTTTTGCAGGACAAGTTGTGTTTTTTCAGGATGAGTTTTTATTGGTACCATTCTGGAGGAACTTTTTGATCTCTTTTTATTCCATTATTTTGGTGGTGGAAAGAAAAATAAACTGCAATACTGGCATTGTTGTTTTATTTTTCTTTTGCGGCATTCACCATGCAGGATAAATAACGTGAGAGGTTTATAGTTCAGGTCGTTCTGGATGCAGCAATATTAAATATATGTACTGTAGGTTTTTTCATAATACAGCATTTTGTGGCGTGGTTGTTTTTTCTTTTGTTACTTGGGATTTTTTTTTCCCTATAAACTATATTGATCTTTCTTTTATTTTTTGTCCTACTATGGGAATTACTCAAACAATTGTTTGATCGCTTCAATAATACACTGCAATAAACTCCATATGTATTCAGCTCTGTGCAGGAACTACCCCCTGCCAGCACCGTAAATGTACAGAGCTGTGCGGGAAGGGGTTAAGGAACAGTCCAGACAAAACATAAACAATGTGTTATGCCTGAGGGGGCGGTGCCTGACACAGTGATAATCCCATGTCAGGCACCGCCCCCTCAGGCCTTGCACTAAGTGGGCCCCATGCACACGACTGTAAATTTTGATCCGCAATTACGGATCAAAATACGGATCCATCCATTTCTATGGGCCGCAGACTCCTTTTCGTATATTTATGGGCAAGTGTCCGGGCCGTAGAAATTACCTGCACAAAATAGGACATGTCCTATTTTTTGAATTTACGGACCGTGCTCCTATACTATACACGGCCCGCAAATGCAGGTGAAAGTCCGCGACCGTCCGTGCCCGTAATCACAGCTACGGCCGTGTGCAGGGGGCCTTACACAGTGCATCCGTTTTGCCCGGAGAACATTTTTACTTGAAAATCTAAAGCAAAGGCTGCTAACTTGGCATTTCTTATAATGTTGTTGTTACATAGAATAAAATGCACTGACTTCATGATATAAAAGTCAATTTTCCCCTACACTGCTTAAAACAATAATATCATTATATAGATCTACCCCATGTTATTACCCTGGAGCTAAGCGACGTAGCACAGCTTGATCCATCAGGAGGAAGAGATCAATATTCAGTGTTTTGCCAATTGCAGAGTCTGTTACATTGTCCCGAGAGCCCCTCAGGTGTTAGATAAGTGAAACATAATAACACTACATGCGGTTCCAACCTCTTCTGTGCCAATGCTGTGCACCCTGAAACTGGCCGAGTAGAACATCTTGTGCCGATAGCTGATTTCTCACCTCCGCTCGTCCTTCTCTCACGCAGCGTGTTGATCAGGAATTCTGGAGCGTGCATCAAACTGGTCAGGGATATTTAATCATTTTACAGTATCAGGCTGCTGCCTGCAGAACTGGCTATAGACAACGCTCATGACGCTACTAAACCATTCCTGCAGATCCAATGGGAGACATGTATGCACACTGGTACAAAGCAGGAGGTAGTGTTTGGTCCTGGCATAGCCGTTGATTTTCTAGTGTAGTTAATGAGTGGACTGAGCAGTGCCCTAGCGCCCAAGCCCAAAGTTCAAGGGGGTTTCATAAGCTTTTTTCCCCACTGCGTACAGGAGTGCACCCCTTCCAAATGTTAAATAGATTGCTTTACCCTACAGTGATAATTTGTAATAATCAGCCAATCAAGCGTCTCATATTAAAGGAACTCTCCAGGCAAGACTAGAATCACACATTCAGTTTTTGTGGCATTTTTATAATTTTTTTTGTCAAAACCAGGAGTGGATACTGCAGGAAGTCTTTCCTTCATAGTTCCTTTTGAATCCACTCCTGGCTTTGGCAAAAATTGCATGTGTGATTCAAGCCGAAAATTTATAGTGTTAGGCCTATTGCAGACCCTGGGGGGTGATGCATCACAAAAGACAGAAAGAAGTCATGTACCACCCCCTTAGGCTCTGCACTAGGCTTAAAGAGACTCTGTCACCACATTATAAGTGCCCTATCTCCTATATAAGGAGATCGGCGATGTAATGTAGGTGACAGTAATGCTTTTTATTTAGAAAAATTATCTATTTTAAACCACTTTGAGCGATTTTTAGCTCTATGCTTATGAGTTTCTTAATGCCCAAGTGGGCGTGTTTTACTTTAGACCAAGTGTGCGTTGTACAGAGGAGTGTATGACGCTGACCAATCAGCGTCATGCACTTCTCTCCATTCATTTACACTGCACTAGCGATATAGTTATATTGTTATGTGCAGTTACATACACAAACACTAACATTACTGCAGTGTCCTGATAATGAATATACATCACTACCAGCCTGGACGTGATGTTTATTCAGAATCCTGACATGTCTGTAGCGTCTCTGTGAGATTTACAGCAAGGCAAGCGTAATCTCGTTTGAAATGACAGGTTACATCGTAATCTCGCGAGATTACACTTGCCTTGCTGGAATCTCACAGAAAAGATTCAGAAGTGTCAGGATTCTGAATAAACATCACGTCCAGGCTGGTAGTGATGTATATTCATTATCAGTACACTACAGTAATGTTAGTGTTTGTGTATGTAGCTGCACATAGTGATATAACTATATCGCTAGTGCAGTGTAAATGAATGGAGTGGAGTGCATGAGGCTGATTGGTCACTGATTGGTCAGCGTCATGCACTCCTCTGTACAACGCCGACTTGGTCTAAAGTAAAACATGCCCACTTGGGCATTAAGAAACTCATGAGCATAAAGCTAAAAATCGCTCATAAAGTGGTTTAAAATAGTAATGCTTTTTATTTAGAAAAACGATCTGTCACCTACATTACAGCGCTGATCTCCTTATATAGGAGATAGGGCACTTATAATGTGGTGACAGTGTATTCGTTTTTAGCTGGAGTGTTCCTTTTAAGTGACCTCACCAGGAGCCATCAAACAATGTATAATTTACAGGATTATATACTATCCGGTTATGTCAATATAAAAGTTGGATTTAAACCTCTCACTCACGTGTTCCGCTTATTTTTATTCTTTTTTGGTATGTTTTTTTAAAATTATTTTTCTAAATAAAATTCCCTCCAGATGACGTTTTAGGCACATCCCTAGCACCATAATAGACAACTGCAAATGAAGCCTTCCTGCAGTGTGACCTCCAAGCTCCCGGCCCCAGCCACTTAACACCTGAATATCCAGGCTTGTCACTACTTCCTAATGAATTGATTCATTGCATTCTCATGAATAATCTGTTCCTGGTGAATTGATAGGTTGTTTTCTCATGAATATGTATTCAATCCACAAAATGGCTGCCTCCTGTATGTGTAGGCGACCGATGCACGATAAAACTTTTTTTACTTCAGTTAATGTTACATTCATTATATTTCTCTTTCTGTTTTGGGGTTATTGTTTCCTAAACTGTGTGTGGTATAAATATGAGAGAGAGATATGAGAGAGAGAGATATGAGAGAGAGAGATATGAGAGAGAGAGATATGAGAGAGAGAGATATGAGAGAGAGAGATATGAGAGAGAGAGATATGAGAGAGAGAGATATGAGAGAGAGAGATATGAGAGAGAGAGATATGAGAGAGAGAGATATGAGAGAGAGAGATATGAGAGAGAGAGATATGAGAGAGAGATATGAGAGAGAGATATGAGAGAGAGATATGAGAGAGAGATATGAGAGAGAGATATGAGAGAGAGATATGAGAGAGAGATATGAGAGAGAGATATGAGAGCGAGATATGAGAGAGAGCGAGATATGAGAGAGAGCGAGATATGAGAGGGATGGATATGAGAGGGATGGATATGAGAGGGATGGATATGAGAGGGATGGATATGAGAGGGATGGATATGAGAGGGATGGATATGAGAGGGATGGATATGAGAGGGATGGATATGAGAGGGATGGATATGAGAGGGATGGATATGAGAGGGATGGATATGAGAGGGATGGATATGAGAGGGATGGATATGAGAGGGATGGATATGAGAGGGATGGATATGAGAGGGATGGATGGCTATGAGAGGGATGGATGGCTATGAGATCGATGGCTATGAGATCGATGGCTATGAGATCGATGGCTATGAGATCGATGGCTATGAGATCGATGGCTATGAGATCGATGGCTATGAGATCGATGGATATGAGATCGATGGATATGAGAAAGATGGCTATGAGATCGATGGCTATGAGATCGATGGCTATGAGATCGATGGCTATGAGATCGATGGCTATGAGATCGATGGCTATGAGATCGATGGCTATGAGATCGATGGCTATGAGATCGATGGCTATGAGATCGATGGCTATGAGATCGATGGCTATGAGATCGATGGCTATGAGATCGATGGCTATGAGATCGATGGCTATGAGATCGATGGCTATGAGATCGATGGCTATGAGATCGATGGATATGAGATCGATGGATATGAGATCGATGGTTATGAGATCGATGGTTATGAGATCGATGGTTATGAGATCGATGGTTATGAGATCGATGGTTATGAGATCGATGGATATGAGATAGATGGATATGAGATCGATAGATAGATGGATATGAGATCGATAGATAGATGGATATGAGATCGATAGATAGATGGATATGAGATCGATAGATAGATAGATAGATATGAGATAGATAGATAGATATGAGATCGATAGATAGATAGATATGAGATCGATAGATAGATAGATATGAGATCGATAGATAGATATGAGATCGATAGATAGATAGATATGAGATCGATAGATAGATAGATATGAGATCGATAGATAGATAGATATGAGATCGATAGATAGATAGATATGAGATCGATAGATAGATAGATATGAGATAGATATGAGATCGATAGATAGATATGAGATCGATAGATAGATAGATATGAGATCGATAGATAGATAGATATGAGATCGATAGATAGATAGATATGAGATCGATAGATAGATAGATATGAGATCGATAGATAGATAGATAGATATGAGATCGATAGATAGATAGATATGAGATCGATAGATAGATATGAGATCGATAGATAGATATGAGATCGATAGATAGATAGATATGAGATCGATAGATAGATAGATATGAGATCGATAGATAGATAGATATGAGATCGATAGATAGATAGATATGAGATCGATAGATAGATAGATAGATATGAGATCGATAGATGGATAGATATGAGATCGATAGATGGATAGATATGAGATCGATAGATGGATATGAGATCGATAGATAGATAGATATGAGATCGATAGATGGATAGATATGAGATCGATAGATAGATATGAGATCGATAGATGGATAGATATGAGATCGATAGATAGATATGAGATCGATAGATAGATAGATAGATAGATAGATATGAGATAGATAGATAGATAGATAGATAGATAGATAGATAGATAGATAGATAGATAGATAGATAGATAGATAGATAGATAGATAGATAGATAGATAGATAGATAGATAGATAGAATAAAGTGCATATGTAGATTTATATATTAGATAGATACATGATAGATATGAGAGATACTGTAGATGGATAGGAGATGGATAGATATGAGATAATAGATCTATAGATATGAGATAGATATGAGATAATAGATCGATAGATATGAGATAATAGATAGATAGATATTAGATAGATAGATATTAGATAGATAGATAGATAGATAGATAGATATGAGCTAGAGAGAATAAAGTGTATATGTAGATAGATATATATTAGATAGATACATGATAGATATGAGAGATAAATAGATTGATAAATAGATATTAGTGTGTATGTAGATAGATATCCTTTTTTTTTTTTATATATATACAGATATAGCAAATCTAATGCTATGGACTTGTATTAAGTGACAAACTCAGCTTTGCTGCATTAAAAAACTGAGCTCTACTAGGCCTAAATTTTTAGGTATGTGTTAATATTACCCTACTGTGCCTATACTCATTTTGTGGTTGTTCTGCCTTCTCTTTCTGTACATATACATGATGGAAAAGCTATTATATTGTGCATCATATCGATTTTCTGCATGCTTGCACGCAGCAGAGATCCTTTATATGTGGCTAGAATATTCTGGGCCTCACATTTAAGCGCCGCCTTTCTTTTAATGGGCTTACTATATCTTACAGCATGTATATGGTTATCAGGATAGATCTATATTATGTCCAATATATTTCCATTCGTCATATTGCTGCAATAGATTCCCAGCACTGTGGGCTCATAATACATCAGTGTCAAGCTTGCTTTCTTTTGTCATTAGTCCCGCTGACCCATATTAGAGGCCCCAGGTCGTAATGAAATGCTGAGGAGCCACATGTGGACAACAAGGGGCTTGCTGTTGCTCTAATTTTTTACGTTTTCTTCCTTCACTTTATTTTAGGTCCACCCAGAGGCCAAACGTCTCAAGTCGTATAATGTTACTTGTGTTCAACACCACACACTCAACGTATTGTGTGAGCAAGGCCATTGTCTAACCCACCTGTAGCAATCCTGATACAACCCTTCTTGGTATCTGCAATGCACACATCATACATTGAGTCACATCCATTGTCCCAGTCAATTATTCCCATAAAGTGAATATTAACCTTTTAATACCATATAATTCTTAGGCCAAATATTCTATGCTGATTTCCTAATTTATTTTTATTGTCGTCAGGGCTTAATTTTTCTGGTACAGACCTCCAAATCACCTGCATAGACCTAGAGCTAAATCATAAAATTCTGTCTACCTGCAGCCACCACTAGGGGGAGATTATGCGGTCTTCACAATGTATTTACATTGAACTCAATAAGGAAGCCGTATTTAGTAAGCTCTAACTAGCGGTGGCAGAAGGCTGACCTAATTTTATCATTTAAAGCGGATCTGACATCATACTATACGGGGTTTGCCACTTTATGTCTAAAGTTAACAAATGTTTCGGAAAGATGAATGTATGAAACTTACTTATATCTATTTTTTAGACGTTTTCTGGAGTTTTCACTATTTGTGAAACTACGCCCCCTTATCAGCCAAGTCTTCCGTCCCGACCGCAAGCCGCTCGTGTCCAGAAGATGGCCACAGATTTAGAGACATGTGATGAGACATGTCCATCAGCCTCCTCTATTGAAACCCACCCTGCCTTTGCTAGTTTCCTGGACGTCGAAGACCTACACAATCACAGATTAAAGCTTTGTATAATACTTTTATCTGTGCGTACGCAGGTCCTGGACATCCGGGCAGCTAGTTATAAGTGCGCTGTATCCATGAGGGGGAGTATTTTTTTCCTGCTTCACCCCACCCCTCACCAATGGTTGATGGCCGCTGTGTATACATGCAGACGCACATCAGCGCGCCAATTACTGGTGAGGAGGGCGGTGGGAGCACCCTCTTCATGAATACACTGGACTCATTCGTTTCTTTGTTAGGCTCTATTAGCCAAATCCCACAATATTTTTTTTGTACCAATTAGTCTAATAGTAGAGCGGACCTGTCCCTGTACTATGCTGCCTTTAAACAGATCCACCTTAAATTATTTAAACCTGTCTGCCTGCTGCCATCGCCAGGGAAAGCTTACTAAATACAGTTTTACTATTGATTTCAATGTATATACAGTCTGCAGTAACCTCATAAGCTCCCTCTAGTGGTGACTGCAGGCAGACAGAATGAATGTCTATTCAGGGAATTTGGAGCTCTGAATTTCTATGCAGGGAATTTGGAGCTCTGTATCAGAAAAATGAAGCCTAGACTGCTATAAAGACATACAAAGAAATTTTTCATTACAGAATTTGAAACCTATTTAAAAAAAAAAAAATGGTGCTCAATGGTGGACGTTAACCTTAAGGATGCATTATTTTTTTGTGTGCATTATGTTATAAATTGACGCTACAGTACAACGCTAGTCTGAACGGAGCCTAATTTACAATGTCTATTGTGACCCGTATATCGGTCATTCAAGAAACGGTAATGACGTTCTCACAAAAGTATAACTTTTGATGCTTTTTCTTTTATTATTAACTCTATTATATATTTGTACCCATTCCCTTTTTTATGCTAGATACATTGTAGCATGATCATCTCTGTACCGAGGACCCCATATATGCAGTAGTGTAACGTGTGTCTTGTTATAGGTAATGAATGATGTCTCCCTTATCCACTAATGGCCTTGATATAGACAGTGATTCCATGTACGAATAATATTTACTTCACCTCTCCAACTTGTCTTTTTAATACCTTTTCAATCACACATGGCATTGATTTAAGTCACGCTGTGTCCCCAGAGACTCTGAGCCGTTTGTGTAATTCTAAAGATTAGTTGTTTTTTGATTGTTGGCACAATGCAAGAGAAGGTAATGGCAGCTCATTGTGATCACAAATATTTCAGAAGATGATTAGTTACCTTGTTATAGAGTTTTTAATTACAGCTCTTGAATATGAAACAAACGCAGGAAACCATCACTTCACTCCCTATCATAGGCTTATAGATTTATGACAATATTAAATGGGAGGTAAGAAAATAAATTATACATCTGCATGTCATATGGAGGATACTACCATCTTTTTCCGGAGCCATAACGTTTTTATTTTTTTCTCACTTTGCCAGTATTTTATTGTATCTGGTTTCTGCAGCCCTCCTGTATTTTATAGCTCTGTGTCCAGACTGGGAAAAAAGCAGCTCTCTCTACCTCTCAACCAGCAGTAAGTCCCAGTAGGTTCTCAAACACTAGTCAACAGCCTAATTACGTCATGTACCCAAACTCCTTAGAACTCTGAAGGTATTAAAATGTCTTTGGTACTATTCATCATTTCTGTGATGACAAAGGAGTTTTCTTTTTTTTTTTTTAAAAAGGGGATTTATTTACAAAGCCCAAAAATGTATAAGTTACATAGTTACATAATTTGTACGGTTGAAAAAAGGCACATGTCCATCAAGTTCAACCAAGGGATGGGAAAGGGGAAGTAAAAAATTTCTACACATAGGAGCTAATATTTTTTTCTTCTAGGAAATCATCTAAGCCTTTTTTAAAACCATCTCCTGTCCCTGCTGTGACGGCTCCTGCGGTGACTATTCCATAGATTCACAGTTCTCACAGTAAAGAAGGCTTGTCGCCTCTGCAGGTTGAACCTTTTTTTCTCCAGACGGAGGGAGTGCCCCCTTGTTTTTTGAGGGTGTTTTACATGGAACAGGATTTCACCATATTTTTTGTATGTGCCATTCATATATTTATATAGGTTAATCATGTCCCCCCTTAGTCGTCTTTTTTTCAAGGCTAAATAGGTTTAGTTCTTTTACTCTTTCCTCATAACTTAGATTTTCCATGCACCTTATTAGCTTCGTCGCTCTTCTTTTTATTTTTTCCAACTCCAGGGCATCCTTTCTATGAACGGGAGCCCAGAACTGAACTGCATATTCTAGATGAGGCCTCACTAATGCTTTGTAAAGTGGTAATATTACATCCCGCGAGTCCATGCCTCTTTTAATACACGACAATATCTTGCTGGCCTTTGAAGCAGCTGATTGACACTGCATGCTGTTATTTATGATTTACAAGTACACCCAGATCCTTCTCAACAAGTGACTCCCCCAGTGTAGCTCCCCCTAGGACATGATGTCTGCAGGTTGTTGGTACCCAGATGCATAACTTTACATTTATCTACATTAAACTTCATTTGCCAAGTGGACGCCCAAACAGTTTGTTTAAATCCGCTTGCAATTCACGAACATCTTCCATAGTCTGAACTATATTACATAGCTTGGTGTCATCTGCAAAAATAGTGCAGATGACACCAAGCTATGTATTATTCATTACTAAATAAGTTGAATAATAGTGGTCCCAGCACTGAACCCTGGGGTGCACCACTTATAACCGGGGACCATGCAGAGTAGGAATCATTGACCACAACTCTCTGGATACGCTCCTTGAGCCAATTCTCAATCCAATTACAAACTATACTTTCTAAAGCTATAGTCCTTAATTTACCCATTAGACGTCTAAGTAATAATGTGCCTCTAGCCAAAAATGAAAACTTGGTTGTGCAATGACTGTGTATAGTCTTTCTTTTGTAAGCTTAGTCGCTTATGTCCTAGACGGAGGGGTGGGACATGGTGTCCAAGGCAGGGTATTCAGAATGTGCATACCGTTCTGTAAATTTGAGCAGAATAGCTGTCGGACAATTATTAATTAAATTGCCTTCTGGAGGACTAAATGAAAGTGCTTAAATCCCAGCACCTACATCATTATCAGCAGCTTGTTCGCAGTGTCCAAAAGGTTGTACAAATCAATTTAAAGTCCAGACTGGTTTTTTTAATCCATAAATTGCACTACCTACCACGTTGGCGCCCTACGCGAGCGTCTACTCTGCCCGCCCCTCATCCTGACCCACCTTAAACTTAATCTTCACTCTAAGAAAAATATATTTTTTCCTGTGTCTCCTAGTCCTGGCTTTTTCCCCCTTTCTCTCTGTCTACAGGGCCTAGCAATCTGTGAGACAAGTGTCCTATGCCCTCATTGTGCATGCCTGTAGCTGCAGAGATCAGGGTTATTTGCTGTCTCGCAGTGATTGATTGCCAGGTAGTGTTGACAGTGGGAGGGGGTGGAGAAGTGATTACTGCTCAAATATAACAGTAGCAGTTAGGCCTCATGCACACGACCGTAGCCATGTGCACGGCCGTGATTTTCGGGTCGGCCTGCCCCGGAGTGTCACCCGCGAGCCACCCACAAATCGCTGGCTGTGCACATGGCCGCTGCCATTATTTTCAATGAGCCCAGACCGCAGAACACGGCCGTAATAAGGCTTGCCTGTTCTTTCTGCGGTGGGGGCTTCGGGGCCATGCATGTACCGTGGAAACCACGGTCGTGTGCATGGCCCCATAGGAAAGAATGGGGCCGCAATTCTCCCATGGATTTTAGGGGGAATTGCGGCCGCAAAAGCACGTTCGTGTGCATAGGGCCTAAATGTGTGTTTATTATATGTGCCTGTGTTTGATAATGTGATGTGGCATGGATAAATATGTATTTCTTAGGCTCTGTTCACACAGAGCTTTTTTGCAGGCAGAAAATTCTACCTCAAAATTCTGTCTGGAATTTTGAGGCAGATTTTGAACTGCCTGCACGCTGTTTGCTGCGGCTTTCGTGGTGTTTTTCGCTCACGGCCATTGTGTGCCACGGGCAAAAACGCTGCGAAATATGCTTTCTCTGCCTCCCATTGATGTCAATGGGAAGTCAGAGACGTAAACGCCCAAATATAGAGAATGCCGTTTCTTTTCCCGCGAGACTGGTTTTCCGTTCGCGGGAAAAAAACGCCTCCGCCTCCCATTGAAATCAATGGGAGGCATTTTCGGCTGTTTTTTGGGGCGTTTTCCGCATTAAAAAAAAGTGTCAAAAAAAACTCTGTGTGAACAGTGCCTTACAATGTGCAGATCATAAGTAAGGTGGAAACCCCAAATATATTGTTTTCCTTTTAGAATACGTTATTATTGTCTAGTGATGCTTGGGATGCCCTAAAAATGATACTCTGATGGATATTGCCAGAAATTAGAAAATTTAGAAATAACGTATGGACCCTGAACGTGTATAGAGCATAGTCACACTGAAGCTTTAAAGCTCAACATTAACACAATATCATGCATGAGGGCCCATATCTATCTATCTATCTATCTATCTATCTATCTATCTATCTATCTATCTATCTATCTCGTATGTATCTATCTATCTATCTATCTATCTATCTATCTATCTATCTATCTATCTCGTATCTATCTATCCATCCATCCATCCATCTTCCCATATAATAGGCAGCACTCCAATATAAGATAGTGAAAAAACGTTGTCATTATTCATCCATAGAACAAAGACAAAGTTTTCTCACTATCTTATAAGGGAGTGCTACTGTCTTTGGAACACTTATCTATCTAATATCTATCTGTCTATCCGGCAAAAAATGTATTCACACTATGTGTGTGCCGCCGGAGTTAGGACTTGTTCTATCTTCCCATGGATCGGAGAGTTGGGTCCGTTTACACGGACCTGGTTCACCCACTTAAGTGTATAGGTCCGTGAAAACTATCGGGTGCCACTTGGATGCCGTGAAAAACGAGGCTTAGTGTGTGTTTGTGAATCACACTTCTATGCAGAACAAATGCCATACAAGAATTAATGGGTCAGTCCGATTATTCGTGTATCAGTGTTTCACATGATTTTCCATATTTCTTAGCCATCACACTTGCTCATGTATTATGTAAATGTGTTAATATATTTGTAAGATATTTTGTTTACTTTTAACTGTATTTGGATTTCTATTGTAGTCTACTTGTTTTCTACTATATGCTGCATATTATAATCAGCCAGGGTGTAAATTTGGGAGGGGACCGGTAGGTGACAAGTTATTACCTAGTCAGAGGGTTTCAATTGAATGTTTATGGCTTTTAATACCGTCCCACATTCGGGACCGTTGTGCAGCACCGAGGTCCTGGGTACAAATCTAACCAAGGGCAACATCTGCATGGAGTTTGTATGTTCTCCATGTGTTTTGTCCCTGGTTCTCCGATCTCCTTCAACAATGCAAAAAATACAGATAGGTTAATTGGCCTCTTATAAAATTGTCCCTAGTGTGCATGCTTGAGATAGGGAGTTTACATTGTCCCATTGGGATAGGGATTTCTGTGGGTGATGATAGTCTCTGTACAGCGCTGCGGAATATGTTGGCGATCTATAAGCAATGATAAATAATCGGTCAGGACACAATGACTTTGTTAGTGTTCGTCTTCCTCTCCCAGTAACCTTGTCAGGACAGCGCGCATTACCCTTTTACTGTATTAAACATTATCTGTAAATTGGGTCATGTTGATTATAGTCTTGGAGGTTTTTTTTTTTTGCTTCGAAAAAGAGATCTGTCGCTACGAGCTTTGTGGGCTGAACGTTTACAAGCTCCAAGGAATGAAATCTCAAGGCCAGTGGTTGACATCTTCAATGTGATGTTCATGGACCACGTTTCCTTACAGGCTCATCCATGGCAGCTTAAAAAAAGAATACAATTGTTCTGTATGCCGGCTCATAGTTCTCCATCATGTCATGCAGATCTCTGTGGTTGTCAACATGACCAGGTTTAACTCCATCATCATCATCATATTCTTGTATGCTCCATGATGGTTGATTTTTATTTCATTCTTGCCATCGCAAAATCGACGTAGACACAGTGATCATCTTATGTTCTTGAAGGTTAATATACTATGCTTAGAAGATGTAGTAAGATGTTTTAAAGGGCATTTGTGAAGGGAACATGATGTAACACGTAGCAATGATTAGAATACTAAGGGTGTGTTCACACCGGGCAGTTTTGTTGCTTTCTGTGACTGAAAAATATATTCAATAAATATGATTGGGATTATGTCTGTTGCATGTGCATGGATTTCTCCAACAAATCTGTGACATGTGAAGATATCCTAAACCTAAACTCAGATGGGACTGCAGTTAACCCCAGTTTTCACATAGCACTAAAAGGTTTCCAAGAAGTTTAGATATGGGGTTTTGTTTGCAGGGTCCAAAAGGATGATTTTTGAACTTTGTCTTTTACCGACTAACAAAATAGTCACTTTGAAGGGTCAAAATGATATCTTTACCCTGACATGGGGACGCGTGGGGGTCAACTATAGTTGCATATAAATGGTCACGAGAAAATCTGTCGCTGTGGGTAATGGTTTGTTTTCTTTGTGTACCATTATTCTGCCACTTCTGATTTGTTTTGAATAATATTAAGTGTCATTTTAAGTTGCCTTTATCTAGTGAACGGACCCTTTGAGTTCCCAAATCCAGCCATTGGGGTATAAGCACCACAAAAGGCATTGACTAAATTTTTTTATTTAAATAATCCGGCAGCTGTGGGACCAGACAAATGACAAATTATAAAATTTCCCAATTATCATATTGATATCTAATTAGCCAGAAAATTTCAAATATCCCTTCTGGGGTTATGCTCCCTTCCTCCAGGCCAATTTTCAACATAGCTTCCTTTATTTTTTGGACTTTAATCCACAATTGACAAGTGCTCTGCAAGCTGAGTCCTGAGGCAATTTTACTTTACCAATTTCTGATAGCAGTTTTTCATTGCTACCTGATTACAAAATACACTCTAGAGCCTATTTGGTGCATCATGCCAACTTTTGTAACTTGTAGCATTGTGTATTTATTCTAGGTTATTGACGACGACTGTACACAGCAGTGGTTTAGAAATTACTGGAGACTTTAGGAGCCAGTTTGATTTTTTTTTAATAGCCAGACAATCATGCTCCTGGGATTTGTTCAGCTCTGGTATACAATGTCACAAGTGTTTATATTTCATCCCTTCTCATGGCACATTTAGCCCTGTAGCCCCAGCATTAAGCCTCTGGGCTGTAAAGAAATGTCCATGATATAATAAATGTCGTAATGGTAAATCCTGTCTATTATAAAGAATACAGTATTTATAAGCCATACCATTAAAACAACTGACTGGTAAAGTAAAGTATTGGTTACAATGGCGCCTGACAAGGGATGGGAAATATTAGGCAGCGAGTGAACAGTCCGTTCTTGAAGTTAATGTTTTGGAATCAGGAAAAATGGGTGATCTGGGTGACTTTGGCAAGGGCTAAATTGGGATGGCTAGATGACTGGGTCAGAGCATCTCCAAAATGGCAGGTCTTGTGGGGGTGTTCCCGGTATGCAGTGGTTATTAACTACTCTAATATTGGTTCAAGAAAGGACAACCGGCGACACTGTTATGGGCCCATTGATTTACGTGGGGAACAAATACTAGCCCGTCTGGTTCGATCCTACAAAAGAGCTGCATTAGCACAAATTGCTGAAAAAGTTATTGTTGGCTGAGATAGAAAGGTGTCAAACACACAGATGTGTATAGATGGCACCAGGATGCATTATGGGAAGAAAAAAAGCCGGCGGACGCAGTGTAATGCCCTGGGCAATGTTCTGCTGGGAAACCTCTGGTCCTTGCATTCATGTAAATGTTACTTTGACACGTACCCCCTACCTAAACATTTCTGCTGGGCAAGTACTTAATGGCAATGGTTTTCCCTAATGGCAGTGCCCTCTTTCAGCAGGATAATGCCCCTGCCACACTGCAAAAATTATTCAGGAATAATTTGAAGAACATGATAAAGAGTTCAAAGTATTGACTTGGCCTCCAAATTCCCCACACCTCAATTCAACAATTCAACAATCTGTGGGATATGCTGGAATAATCCATGAAGGCTCCAGCTCACAACTCATAGGATTTAAAAGATCTGCTGGTAACATCTTGGTGCCAGATACCACAGGACACCGTGAGAGATCTAGGCGAGTCAATGCCTCCATCGGTCAGAGCTGTTTTGGCGTCACAAGGGGGAATCTACACAGTATTAGGCAGGTGGTTTTATTCGTATTCTTTATTCTATGTAGGGAAGAGGTTCTTAAGTACTCAACTTTGACACATTCTGCAGAGTTAGTTGCTATACTGAAAGAGTCCTGACAGTCCCTCTAAACTGGCTATCACTTGTAAGTCATGTCTAGACGGCAGTTTCTTCTTTTTCAATTTTCCCCTTGTTGGAAAAAAATTTGAGTGCATCTAACATTTAATAGTTAAATTGCACCTAGTCCACAAAAAATTACCTTTTAAAGGGAATGTGTCGCTAGAAATGTTTCTTTTTTTTTTTTAGTTAAACAATTATTATTTAAGTGATTACACATTGTTTTAATTTTTTTAATTTTTTCACAAGTCAGGAAATATTATAAATTATATTCTAATTTATAACATTTCCATGTGCTGGTCACTAGAGGGAGCAGTTCCCAAAATTGCAGCATGGTCAATGTGGTAAATTTTAATATCCTACTAAAAGCAATATTATAAAAAATAAATACATTTCATGACACCTTCCCTTTAAGTTCCAATATAAATGTACGGGAGAAGCTCTGCAGGATCTCTTGTGTGGTGACTTTAGTGTCTATCAGAACTGCCTTGACTCATGTTCCTTTTCGATGCATCTCCCCGGCTGGTAATGAAGGGCCCGCTGTTCTATCCTGAGCCATTCTGACGTTTTAAAAACGGTAATCCTTGAAGGCGGCTGTTTATCTATCCGCTCAGGCTCAAAGTCTACTGAAAAGTTGAACATAGAGTTTGTTGGCTTCTAAAAATTCAATACCTCGTAAGCCGTTATCTGGGAACTTGGTACCAAGCACATTATCAGCCTGCAAACATCTGCCAGACGAACAATGACCACCTAAAAAGTTCTCTTTCCAGATGTGGGCACATTTATTTGAGGAGCAAACCTCACCAATTACTGGAATGAATAACATACTAATGGAAGTGAGTTCCACAATGATCTGTAAACTCTCCAGATAATTTCCTGTAATTCTTAATATTTTATATGTTGAAAAGTCCAGAATGTGCATTATAAATAAATTTACTCAACTCTTGTCCTGCAGAAAAAAGTTTTATTTAGTCCAGGTTTGAGCGGGGGAGCAAAAATATTCAGAATATCGTATGTCTCCGCAATAATGAAGATCACTAGGAGCTGGTGACATCACTGTCCCATATTATTGTAATGACTTATTATTATTATTATTATCATTATTATCATTATTCTTGTCATTATTTAAAATTCTAGCTTTTTTGACATTTTATATTGACATATTTCACAAATTGTTTTATAGAAAACGTATTTTTTGTTAGTATTTTTTTATTTTTACTTTTCCGAAATTACGTAGCGCTAGAAAGAGTCCTTGTTTCAGCAAATGGTTTCTGATAGAAAAAAAATATATACTTTTACATATTGTGCTATAAGGCTCTAGAGCAGTCGTTTCCAACCTGCGCTATGGATTCCTTCAAACAAAGGAACCCGTTCACAACAATGACAAACGGAAGCAATTAGCAAAGTTTCCGTCACCATTGAGATAAATGGTGATGCAAACGGAAGCTAAGGTTTCCGTTTGCCTTTCCGTTGAGGGGTTAACCCGACGGAAACCTTCCGAAGGTACCCCTCAACGGAAGGGCAACTCTGATGTGAACAGGGTCTAACCTGTTAGTGCATGCTAGGAATTGTAATTTCACAACTGAAGAACCACAGTTTGGAGACCACTGGTCTAGAAGACTGTGATACTAGCAGCCAGCAGCTTAAAGAGGCTCTGTCACCAGATTTTGCAATCCCTATCTCCTATTGCAGCAGATCGGCGCTGCAATGTAGATTACAGTAACGTTTTTATTTTTTTTTAAAACTAGCATTTTTGGCCAAGTTATGACCATTTTTATATTTATGCAAATGAGGCTTTCTAAAGTACAACTGGGCGTGTTTAAAGTTAAGTACAACTGGGCGTGTATTGTGTGTGTACATCGGGGCGTTTTTACTTCTTTTACTAGCTGGGCGTTGTGAATAGAAGTGTATGATGCTGACGAATCGGCATCATCCACTTCTCTTCACAACGCCCAGCTTCTGGCAGTGCACAGACACACAGCATGTTCTCGAGAGATCACGCTGTGACGTCACTCACTTCCTGCCCCAGGTCCTGCATCGTGTCGGACGAGCGAGGACACATCGGCACCAGAGGCTACAGTTGATTCTGCAGCAGCATCAGCGTTTGCAGGTAAGTAGCTACATCGACTTACCTGCAAACGCTGATGCTGCTGCAGAATCAAATGTAGCCTCTGGTGCCGATGTGTCCTCGCTCGTCCGACACGATGCAGGACCTGGGGCAGGAAGTGACATCACAGCGTGATCTCTCGAGAACACGCTGTGTGTCTGTGCACTGCCAGAAGCTGGGCGTTGTGAAGAGAAGTGGATGATACTTCTATTCACAACGCCCAGCTAGTAAAAGAAGTAAAAACGCCCCGATGTAACGAACACAATACACGCCCAGTTGTACTTTAACTTTAAACACGCCCAGTTGTACTTTAGAAAGCCTCATTTGCATAAATATAAAAATGGTCATAACTTGGCCAAAAATGCTCGTTTTTAAAAAAAACAAAACGTTACTCTTATCTACATTGCAGCGCCGATCTGCTGCAATAGGAGATAGGGGTTGTAAATTCTTAGGCCCAATGTAAAAACTGTAGCTGCCCCCCAACTATCATGCGCCATCTATAATACTGATGTCATCTTATGTGGCAGAAGTGCCATTGTTCCCATAAACCATTAGGGACCGGGTGCGACTGATACCTCTGCACCACTTGTAGTTGTGCCCCTCCTAGAATCTGGTTGCTATGCACAATACTTCATAGATTCTAGATTACATAGGTTTAATCAGCTGAAACTTGCTTTGCTAAACGTTTGTGGCAGGGCTGACTCCATGTATATGTGGGTCCTTGGACATCATAGTCACAGTGAGCTCCTTGTCTTTCCTCACCCTACATACGTAGAGCATGTTTACCCATATCACTATTTGCCTCCCAAATCCTACGGACCCTCTCATCTGCCCAGGTTTACTGGCCCCAGCCCGGGTTTGTTGAGTCAACTTTTTGTAACATATGGACAAACCCACACGTCTTAAAATGTAAGGCATGCATAGGAACAGCATGTCGCTTACTTAATATATTTCTACCATTCGATTCTCCTGCAGAAGTTTACATCCACTAACGTTCATATCACTAATCCACACGTCATTTAACTGCACCATGACAGCTGTTGTTGAGGGAGATTTTACTGCAGTCCTATGGGAAATCGCTGATGACCTATTGTGACAAATTCTGACATACTAAATCTGTAAGGAGATCCAATGTGTTCTGAACACTTTGTCACTACCACCAGAATAGGGCGCCAACAATTTTGGACCTATTTACAGTAGTACATGTCTATGCAATTATGCTTTTCAGAATAATATAACATTGATATTTTGAGGCCCCTCCACGCTGAATAAATAAAAACTTTATTAAAGCAACATCCTCGTTTGCTGTGGGAGTCGCTGCGATCATAAGATTTTGCATTTTGTTTGTGGCTGAAGAAGAAGAATTCCACGCTTGACATGTTCTTACATCGGCATTTAATGACGTTACAGCCGGTGACAATCAAAGCGCACAGGAACAAAGAATCCTCCAAAAGGAACTGCTAACAGGAGGGCGGCTTATGCGGTTAGGAGGTTACAGTGTAACTCTTGGACGCTTGGTTCTTGCTACTGACAGACATTACAATATTGTATTTACTTATTAAAACCCATTGCCTAGTGACAGAGCGTTGCTAAGTAACTGCTGAATGGTACGTAGCACGGCGCCATCGTTTGCTAAATCCATCTTCCTGCTTTCCTCCTTTAGGCTTCTACTGGAGTTTATATCTCTGCTCTTCATGTTAATTTCTAGATATTATTAAGGTACGGTATGTAGGAGCCTGTACTCTGCAGGGCAGTCTGGTCACTACACCATATTTATGCTGTTCTTTATATAACGCAGCTGTTCTTTATCACTACATAGACAAGGTGATCACTCGCATCTCTCCCTCTCCTCTTTTGGACGCACAATCTAATTTTACTATATTCTGTTCACAAGGGTCAGTTTCATAGGAAGCCAATTAATACCCAACCCCTCTGCAGTTATATAGTTTAACATTTTAGAAATGGTTTTGGTTCTTGCATCATTTTGCACTATTTAGTGTATTCTACATGGTGAAGTATAGGTTGCCTGGCAACCGCTTGACTTTTTGTTTGGGTGACCACCATTCCAGTACATGTAGCTGTATGTTCTGAACTTGATGCAGGCAGTTTTGTCTACAGTATAGTAGACTGCCCTCCTGTGTTACCCAGGCTAGTTGGTGGTTCACACCACCTCCTAGGCAGCATGAGAGGATTACAGAAAAAGGATGCACTTTCAGCATAAAAACAAGGGGGGGGGGGGGGGACTGTAGAAAAATAGAGATGGTCAATTATGTGTAATCTGTGTACTGAGATGAAGGCATTGCATACAGTGTCGGACTAGAGTACCTTTGGCCCACCAGCGCTTTGGAAGCCAATGTCCTCCCGATCTCTTGTAGGCCACGGGCCATAAACAGCCTGTGGCTTACAAGAGTAAGCAGCAGGGCAGAGAGATGCAGCTTGGCGACTGGGCCCATCTGAGGATCCTCCGGTGGGCCAGCCTGCGTAGTGAGCAGAGAACAACTTTAAGTTTGTTTTGAAGTGTGAGAGGAAATCGGAGGAAAACATACATGGGGTAACGTACCAACTCTATAAACCTGTGTCCCTGTTGGATTTGAACCCAAGACGCCAGATAAAACAGCATTAATAACCTCGGACCTCCCCTTAATTTTTAACCTAAAGAAGGTGTCCAGCGTATCCTGAAATGCATTGTACTGTTGTGTTTGAAATAAATAGCTGCTTCAACTACATGAATGTTCCAGTCTATTCTTAAGGCTTGTGCCAAACAAGTGCCTTTTTTTCCTGGAGCTGAAATTCAGGTGGGATTTATCCTGCATAGCGGTCTAAGCCCCAGCGGAGTGGGCACCATGCAACAGAAGGGAACCTGGCACCGGCAGCATCCTTATCTTCTACATGCCTAAATATAGTGTTTTGCCTACATATTAGCACAACTCGACAGGGTGAGACTCTACAATGCTTACGAGGTGCCTCTTTATATCGACTCTACTCACCCTACGTATCGCTAGTCTCTCCTTTTTCTCCAGATCCGTTTTTAGTACTATAAAGTCAGTCGGAGATCAAAAAGTATCCGAAATACTACGACTTTGAGATGAACATAATACGACATTGTAGACTGCGTGTAAAAAAACTTTTCATGACATCACTGTTGGTTATGTTCATGTCAGAGCAAATAGTGATAAAGCGCGCCCAGTTCTATTTTCATGTACATAATGTTTTCATATTGTACTCTGTGTCGTAAACTCTTCGTAAGCTTCTTTATATGATAATCCACTGGTATAATTAACTTTCCCTCTTAATCTTGACTACTCTTTGGGTTTGAAGATAAGATGGTATTGGATCGCCGGTTAGGATCGGAATTATGAAATAATCTGACAAATGGGGTCAGTTTGAATCCTGTATAAGAATGAGATGCAATTTCTTTTTAAGCAAAATATTTTCCTTTTGTATTTTTCAAGTGGTATACAAACAACACTACGGCAGTAGTGTATAAAAGTACAAAAAGTGTCACCCAATATGCTGAAGTTCTTTTATTCAGAAAGTCCGGTTAGATATCTCTTTTCCCGGACGAAAAACTGTTAGGACTTCGGCAGAGACCCACGTGCAGGAACAATCGGCGTCTTGCTACGCCTGATGTAACGTTTCGCTTGAGAAAGGGGGCGGACCCCCGAAACGTTGCATCTCACTCTTATACTTGCTTTAATTTATATATTCAGTCTATAAAAGATACTGAAAGCATCGTTTTAGCACGATACACCCTTATGCTCGTCTAAGGTCCGTTTATTACTTCCCTTGGTCAGTTTGAATCGCTTGTAGGATTCACATTCAGCCCTGTAATAATGTGGACTGAAGCGATCACATCAGACTGGGGATGTTCTGGCACTGTGTGTTGGTGTCAGGTGACCAGAATATAGTAACTCCTGGAAATATTCTTCCTGCAGTTGCTGCTTTATCAGGTTCTCTTTAAACTCGCTCCGAGGATTATCCCGTCACCTTTCATTTTTGTTCTATCAATTACTTACAGCCGCCTAATATTTTATCTTCATTTAAGTCAATTGTCATGAGACAAATGCACTTTGAACATGGTCTATAAGATGCCCGGGTAAACTGGTGGGTGCTGAGATGTTCCACTATACAGCTCTCAGAACCAGAGTTATATTCAGTGTTCCTGGCAACCAACTGAATAGGACACTTGGCAATGTGGAAAACCGAATAATCGTGCCATACAGTGCCTAAATAATACCCACCCTCATTCAGTGTTTGTATAATAGTGCCATACAGTGAACAAATAAGTGCAATAAATTGTATTAATAATGACACCATTCAGTGCCGATATAATACCACAGACATGCCATGTGGTAATTGCAATAGGTCAGCAGGAATGAAATTGGGAGGGGGGCAAACATGATGGGAACTGTCCCATTTGCCCATTCTATAAACTAGCATTGAGCTCGGCTGTTCCTTATTTCTCGTGATAAATGACTGACAAGTCAAGTTGTCCTTTAAATATGCATACACTGTACAGCACAAACACAGAACTGCAGTCACAATTTTGCAGGTCATCACTAGAAACTGTCGATAAGCTTGTCGGGGAAACATCTCTGAGGCCGGGATCTCCCATGACGTTTTTGGTGCAGTTTTAGACACCAAAGCCAGAAGTGGATCCAAAAGTTAGGAAAGGTACAGTATAAAGACAAGACTCACGTATTTCCTTTCTTTTGTGTCCAAGCCCGGGTTTGGCGTAAAAAAAAAAAACTGAGCCAAAAATTGCACCCAAAACAGCATCAAAACTGCATATGTGATCCTGGCCATATAGCTTAGCTGAACTCCAATGTTGCATTGGGACATTTCGTTTTCCCTACCTCAGATTACTAGATGGAACTTCTTAGAATTAAAATGATCAGAACAAGCTCTGTGCAAATAATCAGTCAGCAAGGAATGCTGGGAGACTTCAGCTCTGTCGCCTGCAGAACTGTGAATGCAGCGCTGGACAATTATATAAGCTGTAATATAGGAACAACACCAGATAAGTCATGCAAAATTTACAGTTACTCATCTTTTTATGCAGAATACACTTTAAGAACTTATTACTTTTAAGTTCTTTTAACAGGGCCGTGTCTGTGAGAACCTACCATTAATTTTCATGATAAAAATAAAGCAATTGACACCATTAATAGTGTAATAGATATATTAGCATAATAAGGCCAAATGACTGCAAAATTTAGAACAAGTTAACTAAGGTTAAGTTAACAGTTTAATCTGGAATTCTGTATTTTGTCTACAGTAATATTTTAAGTGAGCAGCCATTATAATTGCTGAAGGACGATAAATAAAATAATTAAAAAAATAATTCGAAAAAACGATGTGGGGTCCCTCCTTAGATAGCAGCAGCAGGCTAGCATTACCAGGGTGGGAAGGGCCACTGTTTTTGGGCTTTCCCAGCCTAATAATACCAGCCTGCGGCCGCCCGGTGCCCGGCCATCACTACAGATGGTCGGGTACTGGATCGTACCCGGCTCTTTTCGGCACCCCTGGTGGCGGTGGGTATCGGGGTAATAATGGGTGTTAGTGTTAGCCTTTTCACTGGTGTCAATCAGCCAGCAGCCATTACTGTGGTGGTAGTAATAAAGTTTTAAAAAAAATACATAGAAAAAATATTTTATTGAAATAAAAATCCCACACACAACCCTCGTTAGCCATTTTATTGAAAACTAAAAAAAAGCCGTCATCGAAGTAGTCCTCGAATCGGAAAAAGACCAACAACCGAAACTGTAAAAAGAGCACAAACCCACAAAAAAATTAGTAACGCATAAGTAAAGCAATTATTATACTTACCTTTCTTTGGTCCAGCGCTGGAGCCACAGTGTCAGTGGACTGGGCCCTATATCTAATCCTATCATATGTGACCAAGTCTGCTGAGACAATGCATCCAGTTCTATCCAGTGGTGTAGCTGTAGGGGACTAAAGGCCCTATTACATCAGCCCATTTTGGCCGGTGCAACGAGCGCTGATCAACGACACCGCTCATTGATCGACGCTCATTTGCTCCTTTCAGAAGGAGCTGGTATGGGGACGACCGCTCGTTACTCCGATCGCTCGTCCCCGTACATTATCGTGCTCGTTCCTACTTGCTCGTTCATCTGCTGATTTCTGCCATGTTTACTCAGGGCAATTATCTGGAATGAGCGTTTTATGAACGCTCGTTTGGCCGATAATTGGCCTGTGTACAAGGGCCTTTAGTCTTATAGCTATGTATGTAAAGATATTTTATTTTCGGGGGAGGGGGTAAACCTATGTCTCGGGGCTTGTGCCCCCGATCTTTTAAGACCCTAGCAATGCCCCTGGTTAGACCAACAGTAAATGATAGTAGAGTCCCTTGTGTAAACTCTTTGCTTTCCAAAATACAAAGAACTAGAAGTAGCACTGTGCAGAAACTGAACAAGCAGAGGCTGCGGGGACATGTTAATGCCATAACTGTAATAATGCTGTAACTTAGGATCTGTACAAGATAAGTAATTCAATGTATTTACAAAGTGACTTGACCTTTTATGTATAGTATTCCTATATGTAATGTGACAAGGTGGACATTACCATTTAAGCACAAACCGCTCTAGGCCATTGCTTAGATGACTATCTATTATCTACAGGTTATAGGTAATAGATTGATGACATCACTAGTAAACTTGACTTCTAGGGTGCTGGCGTGTTCATTTCTGTCAAAATTCGTTATACGTAATGGCAATGCCTTGTTTACACTGGGAGATAAAACCTCCAATCTAAGGGCTTGTCCACACACAACGGAATAGTTGCAGATAATTTCTGCAGCAATTCCGTTGAAAGTCAAAGGCTTTCCGCTGCGGCAAAAACGCACCATTGCCTGCGGTTTTTACGGCAGAAAATGGTGCATAAATTGCTGCGTTTTTCCCAATGTTAGGAGATGGAGACCTCTGAAGAATGCAGCAATTCTGGACGCTTTCCGCAGCAGTAATTGACATGCTTCGGTCTGAAAAATACGCACCGCAGGTCAATTTCGGCTCGGAAATTTGTTAAATCTCATCCACTATGCTGCTACTGTATTCTGCTGCCTTTTTTCCATCCGAAATTCTGGCTGGAAAAAACACGGCAACTCCGCAGCGTGTGGACGAGCCCTAACAGATGTCCATTGAGTGAATTGTTGCATCTATCTGAGCTCTGTGTTTACACGGGGGATAAAACAAGAAATATTGTTCTGATCTCACACCCTTCTCACTCAAAGTTTTTTGCAGGCAGAAAAAAAATCTTCCTCAGAATTCCTACAGGAAAAGAGCGCAGTCGGTTATTTTTCTGCCTGCAATTGATTTCAATGGGAGGTCAGAGGTGGAAACCGCAACAAGAAAGGACATTTTTTTTTTCCCGCGAGTCTCTGAAAGCCACCTGGCAAAAAAAACAAACAACTCCTCTGCTTCCCATTCAAATCATCGTGGTGGTGGTGGTGGGGGGGGGGGGGGTGTTCGGCCTTTTTTAGGCGTTGATTCCAATTCGGTTTCCGCATCAAAATCAGCGACAAAAATCTCAATGTCAACAGGGCCTGATTGATCCCTGATATTTCCATTTACGTTCCTCATAAATAGTAATTGGATCTGAAACTATATAAATCGGGCGATGTTCATGGGATCCATTGATGACATTTATTGGTTGTTGACTAATATTCTTGTTCGGATTGTAGCACTGAGCACTGGAAGTAAAGCTTATGTCCCAAATATCCTAATCTTAGATTGATTAACTCTTAGGCTCCTATGGGATAATCGTGGCTCCATCTATAAGTGTACATTGAATTAGTTACAGCTTTTTCAGAAAAGTAAGCATTAGACTGAAGTGCATGGGAGCGTTGTGACATTTGCTCAGAGCATGTCCATTACTTAATAGAAGGCAGAATTATTGTAATTGAAGAGCTGCCTTGCAGGTAATAGTAACATTCCCAGTCCTACATTCTCCTAGTGCATAGTATATTTGTGTGTAAATGGGGTATTCCAGACAAACATTTATCACCTACCTATGGGATAGGTGATAAATGAGAGATACAGTAGGTGGGGATCCCCCCACACGTTGCTACAACGAGGGACCCTATAGCCTGTCCATTTTCACCATAGAGGCCAGTGGTCAGACCCCCACCTATCTAACCCATGTGTAGGTGATAAATGTTAATCCTGGAATACCCCTTTAAGGTGCCAAACAGACCCACCGCTCATTAACAGCAGGATACCATTATGCACTCTCATCCTGATGTAGCCGGTGCCAGTGTTGTCAATATATCAGTTGATATACTGAATTGGATGAATGTAGAGATGGTCCAAGCTAAGTTAAATAAAATAAATGTACACAAGGCCCTGGGACCAGATGGGTTATACCCTAGAATTCTTAAAGAGCTTCGTTCAATTATTTCTGTCCCCCTCTTCATAATATTTAGAGATTCCCTAGTGACTGGTATAGTGCCAAGGGACTGGCGCAGGGCAAATGTGGTGCCTATTTTCAAAAAGGGCTCTAGGTCTTCCCCGGGTAATTATAGACCAGTAAGCTTAACATCCATCGTGGGGAAAATGTTTGAGGGACTATATACAGGATTATGTGACAATAAATAGTATTATAAGTGACAGCCAGCACGGTTTTACTAAGGCCAGAAGTTGTCAAACTAACCTGATCTGTTTTTATGAAGAGGTGAGCAGAAGTCTAGACAGAGGGGCCGCTGTGGATATAGTGTTTTTGGACTTTACAAAGGCATTTAAAGAGACTCTGTCACCACATTATAAGTGCCCTATCTCCTACATAAGGAGATGGGCGCTGTAATGTAGGTGACAGTAATGCTTTTTATTTAGAAAAACAATCTATTTTTCCACTTTATGAGCGATTTTTAGCTTTATGCTAATTAGTTTCTTAATGCCCAAGTGGGCGTTTTGTTTTTTTTACTTTAGACCAAGTGGGCGTTTTACAGAGGAGTGTATGATGCTGACCAATCAGTGTCATGCACTTCTCTCCATTCATTTACACTGCACTAGCGATATAGCTATATCGCTATGTGCAGCCACATACACAAACACTAACATTACTGCAGTGTCCTGACAATGAATATACATCACTACCAGCCTGGACGTCATGTGTACTCACAATCCTGACACTTCTGACTCTTTTCTGTGAGATTTCCAGCAAGGCAAACGTAATCTCGTTTTAAATGACAGTTTACATCGTAATCTCGCGAGATTACGTTTGCCTTGCTGGTAGCCAGGACCCTGTGCTTCCAGGTATAATGCTATTGTTATATAGGCATATTCTGTATAAATCCTGCCCCTATTTAATCATATGGAAATTCATCCACTAATGCTGTGTTCTAAATAACACTGACAGTCGCATGACTGCAGATGTAAAATATTAATCACCGCTCGACATCCTGCTGTGATTAAGAACTAGCACAGCAATGAATGAATTGCTTGACACAATACGTGGATCAGTTACTTGGTGATGGAGAGACCACGCTTACTGGACAAAGGATGTGACCCAATGCTTTATAAAAAAGTCTGGCTGAGCTCTTAAGCATCGCAAGTTGAGTTGTAACTCAGAGCAACCATGTCCTGGTAACAAACCTTGCACCTTGTCACAGGCAGGGATGTTAAATGCGAGGAGACAGCTGCGGCAGCCTATAATCCAGAGCACGGGGTGTGCAGTCTACAGCAAAGTGTGTACTGGGGAAAGGAGATAAAAGAGCACTGCCTTATAATAGACCAGGGCTCTGTGACACATGGACTTAACCTCTTGTTTGCACAAATGCTAAAAATGCATCAAATTATACATACACCAAAAGACCTACTGTTTCATGGTGTCAGCTGATATTTTGACAGGGTAGCGTGCATTTTATGCTCCGACAAGGCACACGCCTATCATGGTGGATGGTGCAAGGTTGGGCAATGACATAGAAATAGACAAAATATTTCATAAATCGCTCCACTTGGTGCAAATGGAGAGCTACACCCCTTTTACCATCACAAATGGTGGGTGCTGACACTTATGTCCTTGGCACATAATGGCAGTGGCACCTCACTAAATGCTAAACTGCTTCTGTAGGTTTGAAGGTTACCACGTTAGCAAACACACTGTGATTCTTTTTGGAATCTGAAGAAATCTAAAAACAGCCGTCCGGTAGACAGCTGATTACTGCGAGTCCGGTTTCTGGAACCCTCGGCGATCAGTTGATTTTTGGCGGGGGAAGTTTCGTCCAGCCATGCGTTTTCCCTGCAGCTGCCTGTATGTAGTATTACATAGCGCCCATTCAAATATACTTTATATAGTGACTCTCCACTATGGCTCATATAGAGGGGTCCCAAGTGGGAAACCACCCACATGTCTTAAAAAAAATATTCAAAATAGACATAGTATAATTAAATGCATAACTATTCCCTCCCTTCAGGTCAGTATTTAGTAGAATTTGTTCCTGGGTCAAATGAATTTTTTTTTATACCAAACATAAGCACAAGATTTACTGTATGTTAATGTCTGTTTCACGCTGAAATTCATGTTAAGCCTTTAGTCCAGAAATCAGCAGTTTTATTGGCAGGAACCTTGTTATTGCTCTTTCTATTTGCAAATTTAAATTCCCAAGTTCTATGAGTAAAGCCGACATAATCTTGTCTCGGCAAAAATAAGGGACAAATGAAGAATGACAGACTAGGACTCAAAGGGGAACATGTCCAGGATCGTGTTTATATAGCTACAGACTGTCATGGAGTTTTTGCTCCTGGTCATACAAGCCGCATGCAGTGCCTGAAAGTTTTGTATTTTTAAACAACATCAATCCTAGGAGGCAGACACTATGTCTTCTATGGGGCCAGTAGACCGGGGCCCCAGCTCAGGTTTAAGGGACTTTAATCTCATTTTAACTTGACCTTCCTTATTTAATGAGTAGCGTTAAGGGTATGTTCCCACACACAGGATATGCTGCAGATTTTCTGCAACAGAAAATCTGCAGCAGAATCTAAAAAAAAATGCTGGTAAATCTATCACAGAAATCAGCACGAAGTAGAACTGCGGATTTAGCGTTAAAAAAAATTGGCCAATGCAGGAGGGATGCAAAAAAAAAAAAAGAGCCGCTCCTTACCTAGCAGATCCTTGTCATTCCAGCGCCGCCGCTTCGTTCCTCCCCGCCACTGTGTATTGACATATCTGCAGCGATGTCATGCCCATATACCCACAAGATCGCTGCAGCCAATCACTGGTCCAAGTGGGTATACGGCACAGCATCGCTGAGGCCAGTGCTTGGCTGCAGCGATCACATGGGTATACGGGCACGTCATCGCTGCAGCTATGTCAATACGGAGCGACGGCCCTGGTACGGCATGTATCTGGGAGGTAGGCAATGACTTATTTTTTTGCATCCCTCCTGCATTGGCCAATTTTTTAAAAATAATTCGGAAAACCCCTTTAAACATTAAGTATATGTGCACCTGCGGATTTCCAGCGGTTTTTACTGTGTTTCCGCTCTGTAAATGCTATACAAATAGCAACGACACACATCTTTTGCAGAATTTTTGCTTCCCATTAAAGTCTATGGGCCAAACACGGGCATCTCCGCACAGAACATGCCGCATAAATTGGCATGCTGCAGAATTGGAAGTCGCACTGCAGAACACTTTCCACACGACTTTCCTTCAGGGTTTTTTTTCCGCAGTGTGGGCCTGAGATTTTCTAAATCTCATTATTTTCGCGGCTACTGTAAATGCTGCGGAATTTCTGCACAGAGTTCTGTTGCGGAAATTCCACAACGTTGACGCTACGTGGGAACCCGGCCTAAACCTTTGAGGGGGGATCAATTCTGAAGAACAAGGTTCTCCTTTTTCTCTTAAAGAAGGGGCAGATGAGGTTCTCTTCACATGAGTGGCAACAAAGCTCTATTCAAGTTTTCAGCACTGGATCGGGCGTCGTTGGGCACTGATCAATGTGATCGTCGGGGAGAAAATCTAACCATCAATAAGATCTTTAAAGTTCCAAAACAGTCATTAGGATGTGGAATATGATGCAAATACAAGGACGTACATAGCTTATAGAGAGCCCCGGTGGCTTCGCCGTGGCCCACAACACAAGCATTCCGGGGTTCCCTTTCCTCCAGCACCTCTGTGTTGGTCAACAAGGTAGGGGGGGAATTAGTCCAAAGGGTTCTACGCTATAAGGACTGGGAAAGCGGGGGTGCTATTTGCATTGACGCTATGGAGCCCCTTTGCATCGATTTCCTCCCCTGTTCAAAGAGGAGGACAAGAGGGATCTATCAAGATACAAATGCCCGCTATTATGCGTTAATGATGGTGTATTGCTTTTTCTACCATAGCCGTGATTTTCTGCATATGATATGCTTCAATGAAATGCTGATTTGTAATTATTTAGCTATTGCAGTAATAAATTGGTGATTACGGTATGTTCATTTACATGCCGACAGTGTTGTAGGGCAGTCCTGCTCAGACATATAGGATAATATCTTATAGACAAAAAGACCCGTAAACGTTTGACATGGATTTGTGTCTGGGAAGCGCGACAGGTTGTGTCCTGTATAATATAAACGTCCTCTTTATAACAAGTGTTTGCAGTGCGTATCTAAGTTGATGCACCTACATCGCCGGAGCATGGGGGGGGGGGTTTGGTTGTGTATTTTTAGCCCGGTGACGCCTCCCGCTCCAGCAGCTGCGCCTCTACAACTGTGATTAGTTTGTTCTCTGAGCATTTTCTTTTAAAGTGATTCTCTTATAATAATTTTATTGTAATTTCTGCAGCTGAAGACCCTTCCCAGAGCCGGGGGGATCGCTTCATGCAGTATACGCACCACAGGTTCTCTTTTCTCCATAAAGCGGTTTCAGACAATTTCCACAAAATAACTATTTGTGTTTACAAAAGAAATAAAAAAAGAAGTTGTTGCTCTTGTTAATCTTAAGCAGGGCTTTTCCAATCAGGAGACCAGGGAACGTAATTAACCCTGCGTGCACCATATGTGCCATTCATTAGCGTAAAAATAACTGTTTCACATAGAATCCTCGGTGGGTGGTACTACTGATAGCTCTGTGAGACGCACTGCGCTAATCAATTTCACCCCAAGTTAGTCATGTGGCCTTCAATTTCACCGTGGTTTCCCATTTATTCTGTCAATATTAGACAGCCAAGATGGCAACACATAATTATGCATGAATGGAAGTCTTCACAATGAAGCCATAAGAAACGATGTAATATATTAGCTAGTTGTATTTATTATCTATCTATCTATCTATCTATCTATCTATCTATCTATCTATCTATCTATCTATCTATCTATCTATCTATCTATCTATCATCTATCTATCTATCTATCTATCTATCTATCTATCTATCTATCTATCTATCTATCTCATATCTATCTATCTCATATCTATCTATCTCATATCTATCTATCTCATATCTATCTATCTAATATCTATCTATCTCATATCTATCTATCTAATATCTATCTATCTAATATCTATCTATCATCTATCTATCTATCTATCTATCTATCTATCTATCTATCTATCTATCTATCTATCTATCTATCTATCTATCTATCTATCTATCTATCTATCTATCTATCTATCTATCTCATATCTATCTATCTCATATCTATCTATCTCATATCTATCTATCTCATATCTATCTATCTCATATCTATCTATCTCATATCTATCTATCTCATATCTATCTATCTAATATCTATCTATCTATCTATCTATCTATCTATCTATCTATCTATCTATCTATCTATCTATCTATCTATCTATCTATCTATCTATCTATCTATCACATAAAGAGTGAGCACTCCAATGGTTTCTTCATGGTTACTTTCGTTTGCACACTAAGTCGGGACTAATAGGCATGCACCCAGCAACTAGTGATACTCTTGCAAGTGTGCAAGGTTTTTATATATATATATATATATATATATATAAGTGTATGTATATCAAAACTATTCAAATGAAGCAGCACTTGTGTAATAAAGTGGTGGGTGCAAAGCAACTAGAGCTTAATCCACAGGTCAAGATATCATACACGAAAAAAATAAATATATAAGGCCCCATGCACACGAACGTGTTTTTCCGGCCGCAATTCCCCCGAAAATCCACGGGAGAATTGCGGCCCCATTCTTTTCTATGGGGCCATGCACACGACCGTAGTTTTTACGGTTTGTGCATGGCCCGGGAACCCGCACCGCAGAAAGAACGGGCATGTCCTATTACGGACATCTTCTGCGGTCCGGGCTCATTGAAAACAATGACGGCGGCCATGTGCATGTCGTACGATTTGCGGGCGGCCCGCGGCTGACAGTCCGCAGCCGGCCGACCCGAAAATCACGGCCGTGCAGACGGCTACGGTCGTGTGCATGAGGCCTAAAAAAAATATATAAAATATATATATATTTCTATACACCAAAGACGAAATGACCGCAGCACTCCAAAAGATAGTTTCAAGTAAAAAATGTGGTTTATCCACCCTGGATTTCTATTTGTTTCAGAACTAATTGCTAACATTTACCATTCTTCTGTAAGCAGCGAAGCATTCATATAACTTGCCCTTTTTGTATTGGGATCTTATTGAGTTTTTACGCTCGGCCTGCCTACTTGAGAAATACCATACTCCTTTAGTTAATAGAGGGTCCCGCATTTAGGAACCTCTACAAATACCCTCTCTAGCTCTGAAGGACTCAGCACGTCTGTGCATGACAAAGGAAAGCCCATTGATTTCAATGGGCACTGTGTAATGCTTACTTTTCCCTGTGGTGGCGCTGCAGCAGAATTGAATACTTGCTGCCAGGTTCCTCCACAGATTACAGCTGGGGTTCTTAATAGCTGGACACCCTGTGATCAGTTTATCGAAGGGGGAGTTGAATGGGTCTTAGCTACAATATCAGACACAGCCCATGAACGAGTGTACCAGTGTTTCTGGAAGGAAGAAGCCAGATTATGTTTAATCTCATAATCTCACATATTTGTATTTAATCAAACACACACACACACACACGTGAAGTTTAGTAAGCTTGCTGACATTTTTGTCCTATATACATAAGATTTACGTGTCCTTGGTTATAGATATATAGAGAGAGAGTTTTCTCATCTCATTTCTCAACAAAGAGAGCCTGTGATTCCTGCCTCCCCACTCACTCATAAAGCCTTTGAGTCCTGCTTCCCCCACCAAAGCATTAAGAAAGCCTGTGAGTCCTGCTTCCCCGCCAACTCCTTAAAAAGGCATGTGAGTCCTGCTCCCCCTGCCTACACATAGAGAGAGCCTGTGAGTCCTGCTTCCTCCACCCACACAAAAGAATGCCTGAGTCCTGCTTCCCCCGCCACCGACACACAGAGAGCCTGAGAGTCCTGCTTCCCGCACCAATGCATTAAGAAAGCCTGTGAGTCCTGCTTCCCCGCCAACTCCTTAAAAAAGCATGTGAGTCCTGCTCCCCCTGCCTACCCATAGAGAGAGCCTGTGAGTCCTGCTTCCCCCACCCACACAAAAGAATGCCTGAGTCCTGCTTCCCCCGCCACCGACACACAGAGAGCCTGAGAGTCCTGCTTCCCGCACCAATGCAATAAGAAAGCCTGTGAGTCCTGCTTCCCCGCCAACTCCTTAAAAAAGCATGTGAGTCCTGCTCCCCCTGCCTACCCATAGAGAGAGCCTGTGAGTCCTGCTTCCCCCACCCACACAAAAGAATGCCTGAGTCCTGCTTCCCCCGCCACCGACACACAGAGAGCCTCAGAGTCCTGCTTCCCCTTCCTACGCACAGAGAAAGCCTGTGAGTCCTGCTTCCCCCTCCCACACACACAGAGCCTGTGAGTCCAGCTTCCCCCGCCCCCACATAGAGAAAGCCTCTGAGTCCTTCTCCCCCCCCCCCCACCCACTCAGTTTGTATTCAGGAATGCCCAATGTATAGTCTTAATGATAATCCTCTACTTATCAGCAAAGCAATCATTCCTCATTATCAGCAGAGTTAAACATACACGCATAAAAATTTTAGCGACACCCTTCACATAATACCATACCTCCCAGGTGTGTGGGCGTTCCTGGGTATATCTGGGGGTGGGGCTTAAAAATGTCCCGCGATTGAAAAGTTGGGAGATATTATAATAATATGCTTACTATCAGTATTAGTACGCCCGGAATCTTCTGGTCTGGAGGGAAAGCAAATGGCCGGTATTTCTCGGCGATATATGATAAGATCTGTGCCTACAGAATTAGAGATATCCCAAAAGCAATAGACAAACGTTTTGAATACAGCGGTTTTACTTATGATATTTTTGGGCAAACAGCGGCGGCCATCTTGTTTTCCTCACCCGGTTACACTACAAGGAAAGACATTAGGAATCACTTTGGGAATGATTTCTTGTCCTGCGTGTTCCCTGATAAAGAAGGGCAAAGCTCTGCGACAGCATGTGCCAGCGATGACCTGGAAGACCAGATTACAGATCTCTTATTGAAAGCTTTAGCTAACATCTTGCCGTTGACCTTAGCCAGCATTCAATTGGGTTTTCCTACTTTTTTTTTTCTTGTTGTATTATTAAATGGACGTAATCCCCTAACCCAGATGTGGAGCAGTTGCCTTCCCTCGTGCACATAGGAAGACGTCTATAGATGTGATGTCCGGACAGCTGGCATGTAGACCCACAGAAAGCTTGTTATTTATCCAGCCTTTTTGCTCTCCGTGCACATTTCCATCCGACATTCGAAATCAATCAAATAGCACTGGACTGTTAGTAATATTTGTCATTATAATTGCAAGCTGTTTGCCAAGTAATTAATTCCCCGCTAATAGCAAAGTGCAAACAATAGTTTCAGACACCGTGTTATGGATGCCGAAAATGAAATGTCAATAAAATGTTTTGCAATCCAATGAAGAGCGCTGTCGAAAAACAAAGAAAACCGCCTGGAAATGGCTGGCACTGAGATGTCACTGATTCTAAGTGAATGCATAGACGTCATCCTCAGGGCTATGGTTAAAATTTGCCTACCCCCCTGTGTGCGGGCAATGTGTGTATTACAACTTGTGGGTAGGGTTAATGCGTAATTTACTATGCTGGATTTCTGGGGCCCAGGCAGGGCGGACACACTCTGAAACCCCTGCCTTGAGTGTCGAGAGCTTGTCCCACCCCTGTCCTGTTGCAGAATTGATGCACCCTGGTGCATTAAGTCTGTTTGGTCAGATTTAGGACTATTTATGTTATTAATCATCTTTGTAGAATGCAAAGTACTGAAATTGTGTGATGCTTTGTTCTTTAATTCCTCACTATCTCTACTTGCTGTCAGGGGAGAGAAACATTCTTGTTTACATCCAAAGGCTGAATTCCCATAATGATCATGTCCAAATGCAGGGTTTGTTAAAGGGTAACTAAACGTTCAACAAACTTCTGACATGTCATAGTGCCATGTCAGAAGTTTTGATTGGTGGGGGTCCGAGCACTGAGACCCCACCAATCGCTAAAACGAAGCTGCAGAAGTGCCCGTGTGAGCGCTCCGTTGCTTCGTTTCTGTTCGACTTTTTCCGGAATTCAATATATCGGTGTAAGTGCTCAATAGAAAGTTTATGATCCTGTACGAAGCGGCTGAGCACGAGTGGGTCGGACCCCCACCAATCAAAACTTCTGACATGGCACTATGACATGACAGAAGTTTGTTGAACATTTATTTACTCTTTAAGTATATCATAGACGGGCACCTATGTCAGGTAGAAATGATCAGGACAGGTTTTCAGGAGCCCCCATAGTTCACATATGATGCCCTCTTGGCCCCTCTGAATCTTGTATCCATGTTACGTGTGTCTTTTTGGCACTGCTGACTAGAAGATGAGGCGATCGTGTTCTTTACGGTGTCATTTTGGGGAGTTTCACTCTCTAATTTAGTATTATTGAGAATACCATGTTTAAGGGAGTTTTTCCTGGTGGTAGGAGCCCTGGAATAATGTAATGTTTAGCCCTTGTACTACCTGACCAAAAATGTGGTAGATATTATGATATGTTGCACACACACAAACATATATATGGAGTATTGGGGCCCTCCCGGCATTGTTTCATACATTGACAAACCTCTATCCCAGGTCTGGAGAGTGTTCAATTTGACTTTTGGGCCAGTTTCCCCCTCTGCTTACTTTGCTGCAGCTGCAAAGTATGGAAGCCCCATGTAAGTTTTTAGCATTCATGGGGAAGGACATTCGGACCAACATGACCCTGGCCCCTCACTTTCCCAAGCCCAAAAGTAGCATGCATAAAAGAATTTAGGAAATGTCAGACTCTATGGCAGATATGTTTCTGTACAAGAAGGGGCACGATAGACTGCACTTGTGTAGAAGAGCGGTGGGAACGCGGCAGTTTGTAGGGGGGGTGCAAGGGGTGGGAGAAGACTGGAGAAAACCAATATAAAAAGACAGTGTGAGAAGTTCATGTTAATGACTAGTTACTATGGCAACTAAGTAACCCCCCCCCCTCCTCATCCTTATTTTACTTCCATCCATTATCAACCTTTTGATGTTCCGTACATTCTGAGGGATAGATCAGACAGATGTTTCTTGAGACACCAAATTGTTCTTTCAACACATGACGAGACAGAACACCGGCTGACATAATGATATTTTATGGCCGTCATTTCGAGAAGTGGACCTGTGGGCGAGACCTCAGAAGTGGGAGGTGACGGTCGGGCATCTGCTGGAAGATGCAGGTTTCACTCCAGCCCAAAATTAATTTGTCAGCTCCTTCAGTTTGGCAGCATTGTTCTTCATCATCCCATGTACAACTAAAGCGTTTGCTGGTAGCAATTACCGGCATCACGTCCCCAGCTGTGAATCAGTCTTTATGTTCTCTGGCTCCGAAGCCGTGTTCCCTCACGTCTCCTGATCTCCTCGTCTAATCCCACTCGAGCATGTTGTAACTGTTTTATCATGGACTCGTCACTAGATTTTTGTGTAATCCCAATGTAAACAGCTCATCGTTATTCAATATAATACACCTATCGTAGTCCTTATCATGCCGGTCTCTGGACCCCGTGACGTCCGCAGGCTACAGCTTAGATACCAGCAACGGCACTCACTATGTTTTGTAATCCCAGGGTCTGGGGGGTTTTCCTCTTCCGTAACCATATATCTGTGCATATATTTCCTGCAATCCATCTTCTTGTGTCCAGCTTTGTCCAAATCAAGTGAAGCGACCCAGTTTTTTCCAGTGATAGAACGGATGGGGCGAGTGGGATTGATGCAGAGACAGCAGTACTATAAATGGCACATGACGGTTGGGGGTCTTCATACAGATATGGCATGCCGGAACGTCAAGCTACACTTCTGAATTGATGTGATATAAGTGCAGATTTTAACATTTTTCGCCAGTCTTGGCAGTTTTTAATACATAAAAGGTAAACCGTATTGACCTCAATTTTTCATCAAAAGAAAGTACAATATGTGACAAGAAAACAATGTCCGAATTAGGGACGCACGATGCATACTGTTTAGACTCCGTGCACCCAGAAACGGTTCTATACCGTTATTTCATGTATTTCGATACTAAGCTGTGTGGCCGCACAGCTAAGTATAGTAATATATAAATGTTGTTAGAGCGGGGCTGCGGCGGTGTGATACAGCCATTGCCCCGCTCCTGAGTCCTGAGAAGTGCGCGCGCGGTCAGCATGATGTGATACGACCAGCGCTGCACTAATGATTGCCGGCACTGAAGACAGAACATGGCGGGCGCACTGCAAAACACCCACATGTTCCGTCTTCCGTGCCGGCACTGCCACTCATTAGTGCAGCATCGGCCGTATCATCTTGCTGACCGCACGCACTTATTGTCAGGAGCGGGGCAATGGCTGTATTACACAGCCGCAGCCCCACTCTAGCGGCGTAGATCAGTGAAACCCCTCATCTCCGCCGTTATTCCCCTGAATGCTGCGATCAAAGCTGACTGAAGCATTCAAGGGGAAAATGAGAAGAGGGGGATGCCCTTTGGATCGCATCATGGGGAATCCCTGTGACGCGATCGAAGGACATACCATATATGGGCAGACAGCCCTGGGTCCATTGAAGGGCTGCCTGACCATATTTGCTGTTGTTGGGGCATACTTAGGTATTTCCTAACAACTGCCTGTGTACTATCAGTATATAGATATATGCCAGTACCTTAAAGTGAAAAAAAAAAAAAAAGGTAATGTTAAATTAAAAAAAAAAAACACAATTTTTTTTTACAATAAAGATAGTCCAAATACATAAAATATACACATTTGGTATTGTCGCGACCGTAATAACACATTTATAGCGTCATTCATGTTTACGCTGTTATAAAATAAAAACTTATTTCTTTCACTTATTAATGTGAGGCACGAGGTATTAGCAATTTTTAACCTCTATGTGCTTCACACAATAATAATAATAATTAACCCCATCATGTACCTCACACATTAACCCAATGTTGTCCATTATGACTGAAGAACATGATGGGGTTAATTACTATTAATGTGAGGCACATGGAGGTTCAAAATTCATCACACCAAGTGCCTCACATCAGAAAATGGAAGAACTTTTTTTTAATTATAATTGTTGGCAAAGTATCGCTTTGGTATCGAGTATCGCAATACTACACAAAGTATCGGTATCTAAGTCCAAATTCTGGTATCGTGACAACTTTAGTCAGAATTACTTAGTTTGTAAAACCATCGGCGAGTTATTCACAGATAAAGTGGCACATACCAGATTTTAAAAATCTGACTTCGTCATAAGGCTTTAAAATGGCTTAGTCCTGAAGGGGTTAAGCATTAAATGCAATAATGGGATAATTAGACCAAGTTATCATGTGAGTGACCAGTCAAAATATAACTTCTGTAGTTCTTGACAACATTGGGAAGAAAAAAGGTGCTGACACAGCAGGGCAGCAATACTAGCCACAGAGCTATTGTATAATCTAGGAAGTATTTGCTACATATGTAATGCCGTGTATGGGGACGCCCCGACACATTCAGGACTTCACCTGAGGGGACGCCCACGACAACCCTATTGATTGATGGAAGAAGTACCAGGGAAGAAGCCTAAAATAAATGATAGAATTGGCTTTATTCACATTTGCATACAAATTTGTATGGTTCCGTGCCCTATCACGAGCAAAGAGCAGGACAGAAGAATTCCCCATACATACTGAAAGCAGCAGGCTCCACGTAAGTGGCCAGTAAGATATGTGGTGACAGGTTTCCCTCAAGCAAAGCCCTTTTCAAAACGGTCATCCATTATGAAGCCTTAAGCTAGGCCCGAGTGTTAACTGGTTTTGATCCTAGTTCCTTACCTTGTTAGTTCATTTTACAGCTTCAGACATACTTGAAGTACTATATATATCTATATATATATAAAAACCTTCCAAGGAACTACTAAATAACACAAGACTAAAGACAAAGTTATGAAAATATCTCACCTTTCTTTAAAGGAGTTACGAGATTAAATGTTATCCCCTAACCACAGGATAGGTGATATGTTGATCGGTGGAGGTCAGACCGCTGGGACCACCACCGATCAAGAGAACGGGGGTCCCGTTCCTCCAAATGAATGGAGCAGCAGATTGAGCATGCGCACTCTGCTGCTCCATTCATTCTCTATGGCACTGCCAGAGATGGAGATAGCCAAGCTCTGTACTTGGCTATCTCCAACAGTCCCATAGACAGCAAATGGAGCTGCAGTGCGTACGGGTGACCTGCCGACCCATTCATTCAAAGGAACGGGACCCCGACTGATCAGCATGTTATCACCTATCCCGTAGCTAGGGGATAACATTTAATCTTGGGACAACCCCTTTGAGGAATGAGGTACAAATCCATTTTCATTAGTTAAAGTCAGACTATATCCTGTTTGCTGATATTATGTACCATACAGAAGGCAAAAAAAGTGGATCTTTTGGAAGCAATTTTCCATCTGCACTCTAGGCCTGGCAGCCACGTTGCCTGCAGAGACATGAAGAAAAGCATCTGCCCAGGTTTAGGCATACAATCATGTGGCACTTCACCCAGCCTCCACCAAAGACTGGCAGCCCTCAGTCTCAGGAGGAAGTTGTGTACTTATTACAAGTATGCTGGATCCCGCACAGCTGCTTGCCGACCGCAAAAGTGGCTGCCTGCCTGGGAGCAAGCAAAATGCGGGAGAGTGATTGCCTTATCTTCCCTGGGAGACTGTAGCTCTATACTATAGACCACTATGTTCTGTAAAGCAAATAAAAGGTAATCCAGGACCTGATGACCATTTGCGTATTTTGCATTTAAATTTCAGATGCTTTTTCTAATACAATCGATAGCAATCCTCTCATATAAAAAATATGCAAGTTCCCCAGACAGCTGAGGTCTCTACCTCAGGTGTTGCAACTATCTGTATACACCAGGGTCACCAACCTTTTGTAGGTCGCGTTGCGAGTCAATTTCAAATATGACAAATGATGTTGAGTCAGACTGAATAGGGAATGTAAAGAATCCTATTAAATATACGGCCTAGTGATATGACTTCTACCCGAATGTAAGGCTGGGTTCACACAGAATTTTTTGCAGGTGGAAAATCTGCCTCAAAATTCCGTTTAGAATTTTGAGGCAGATTTTGCTCTTCCTGAACGCCGACTTTCGCTGCGTTATTCACCCTCGGCCATTGAGCGCCGCGGGCAAAAAACGCAGCGAAATACGCTTTTCTCTGCCTCCCATTGATGTCAATGAGAGGTGAAAAGCGTAAATGCCCGAAGACAGGGCATGTCCCTTCTTTTTCCCGCGGGAAAAAAACGCCTCTGCCTCCTATTGAAATCAATGGGAGGCCTTTTTGGCCGCTTTTTGGCGCGATGGTTTCCGCGTCAAAAAACTCTCCCCCTTAACTGGTTTTGACGCTTGTATCAAGTTCTAGTAATACATCCCTGGTGCCACTGATGCACAATAGTTTCTAGAGCTGCCAACAGGTGGGGAGCCACATGCAGGGTGCTCGAGAGCCACTTGCGACTCCAAAGCCACTCAAAACAACTCATCATTTTTAAAAGCTATGTACACCTTTGAAATCATTTTGTTGTTCTTTAAAAAATAAAAATTTCATCAGTGTGTATGATGCAACTTTCTAAATACGGTACTTTTTAAAAAAAATTATATTTACTTTTTGAGATACAGCTGCTTTGTATCCTGTATACAGAGCAGCTGTATCTAGCGCTGAGACCTGAATCGGTGTGTGACACGCAGGATCCGCCTGTCATCCATCACATTTAACTATTGTCTTGGGGCTCACAGGGTAAAGGATGCACCATATGTGGGCACGCAGACCTGTAGGAACCCTCTGTGCATGCAACAATGTCCTGTACATGACCGTTGTTTTCTTCAGTGTCCTGTTCCTTTTTTGTTTTCGCAAATAACATACTGAACCATTCTTTTCTATGGGGCCATGCACAAATTTTTGTTACGGATCCGCGTGTCAGTTCCTCAAAATTATACATGTCCTATTCTTCTGCGTGTTTGTCTCACCCATTCTAGTGTATGGGTCTGCAAACAAAAAACAGACAGCACAAGGAAGTCACTAGAACCCGTGTTTTGCGGTCCTCAAATGGAAACAGTCGGGTGCATATGATCCCTAATGCTGTGGTTTTCCAGCTGTGTTCTGTTCTCTTCTACCTATGCTCTCATATATATGGTTTACAAGTGTTATATGGTGTAATGACAGAATATCCCGGCTGTACAGTTCTTGTCAGCTGTGGAATAACATTTCTTAGCTGCTAGTGATACGACTGTATCCTGCCAGCTCATAATGTTTAATATATGTCTGCTGAGTCTGTTTGGCCTTTACTTTCTTGACTCCATGAAATGCTAATGGAAGAACTGACAAGAAACATCATTGAAATAACCAGACTGATCTTAAAGAGCAGCTCTCCAGATACAGGGCAGCCAATTTATCATCATTAAGGAGCTTTTTAACTGGCCAATATCGGCCGTAAAAGTGAGCACCAATCAACGAAGACAGCTCATTGATCGGCGCTCTTTTGCTCCTTTCACAAGGAGCTATGATCAGTAATGTATGGGGACGTGCGATCGTTACACAGGGAGATGTGGTGCCGACAACGATATTTTCTGCTGCCGACAGCGATACAATCAGCCAATGAACGCTCGTTTGCCCGTGTAAGGGCCAGTTCACACAGTTTTTTGAAGCGGAAAACGCGCCAAAGAACGGCCGAAAAACTTGGAAAAACCGGCTCGCGGGAAAAACTGACATTCCCTATCTTTGGGCGTTTACGGCTCTGACCTCCCATTGACATCAATGGTAGGCAGAGAAAGCGTATTTTGCGATGTTTTATGCCTGCGGCGCTCAATGGCCTCGGGCGAAAAGCGCAGCGAAACTCGGAGTGCAGGCAGAGGAAAATCTGCCTCAAAATTCCAAACTGAATTTTGAGGCAGATTTTCCTCCTGCAAAAAACTAGTGATGTAAGGATTGTTTGTACTCTGTACACGCTATTCGGCTACATTAACACGAGCGTGACAGATTTACACGCGTAAAAAACGCACAGAAGATCTGTGCGTTGTGTTTTTGCATCAGTGTGCTTTGCGTGTGCGGCATGTGTTTTTCATGCACTTCTTTTTTTTTTCTTCAATGTAATTGATACGTGGAAACACGGACAGCACACGGATGTGCATCCGTGTGCCGTCCGTGGTTTTCACGCACCTGTTGACTTTAATGGGAGACTAGGTGCGTGGAAATATATATATATAGGACATGCAGTGAGTTTCACGCAACGGACACTCGCTGCGTGAAAACTCGCACATGTGTGAATAGCCCAATTGAAATCAATGGGTCCACGTGCTGTGCGTTGTCTCAACGCACCGCACACGGACGAGATTCACGCTCGTCTGATTGAGCCCTTACTGGTGTATTCTTGTGCAATAAATGGGGCTGAGCTGCAATACCAGAAAAAGCCCATGGTCAAGAGTAGCGCTGTTGTTTGCAAAAAAATTGCACTTCTTGTTTTTTTTTTGTTGCAATCCCATACAACCACTTTAAGGTCCCTGTATAATATTGTTTGTGCTGCAACATTATTTTCTTAAATTGGCGCACTGCTAGAAAGTCAAGTGTGCCGGATACTCCTGAAAACTCTATCAAGACATGAATTGTTTATGACAGCAGCACAAAACGGGTTCTGTAGGTTCTGTACTCGGTTAGGAAACCTGTCGGATGTTTTTTGCAAATTAATCTCGGTTGACGCTTCGGCCTTGCACCACGGTCCTTCATATGTGATGAATAAGGTGTGTGCCCTGCACTTGTTGTGGTGCGTGCTCTTTGCGGTTTCCAGTCTTATGTACTTCTAGGTAAACGTTGTCATGGTGTTGAGGATTGTTTGCTTTCTCCAGGGTTTCGCAGTATTATTGGCCTGATTATTTATACCTAATGTGATATACGATGACTCTTATTTAGGGTCCCGATTGAAATATGAACTGGTATAGAGGTTATCATTTGTAAATTGTCACAAGTACAGAACTCCAAGAACAGTGTCTGGGTTTTTTGCTTGGTTACCAGGGCACGGTGGCGCCGTACAGGCAGGATAACCATACGTAGCATACGGCTTGCTGTAGAATAGTATGAGACACATTTGCCCTACCTGCTCTGATGACTTTGGAATACCTCATTAGTAGGATATTAATATTAAGATTGCAAATACAAGCACAATGAGTCTGTTGACATAAAGAAGACCTTCTTTCATAGCGGACTCTAGATTCTTGCCATACAAGAGAAGGTTGTACTATTAAATGTCTCTGTGAACGGCTCCTGTCATCCTCTGCTGAGCAATAAGAATGTTTTTTTTTTCTATTCTATTTGAAATAAAAACTTGCCCTTTGTGTTGAAAAGCAAAATTAACCTAAATTGTTCCAAATCCGGACATGACAGGAGACTGGATATGAACGGTTTTTATTGAAGTGTTCACTGTGCGGATATCTGAAAATGAACCGAGTCTCCTCCTGAAATAATAAAAAGCTCCCGTTCATTGTCCTTGTCGTGATCCAGGTCCTTACAGCGTTCATGGTCCTTGCAGTCCATGTTTGTTCTTCTGCCCCTAAGGATCATCCTTAGTGCATCACAGGCTCAGACATGGAGCCCTCTACCCTCTACATTAATGGTGTTCCTTCTGTGCTATGTGCTTCTTATCCTTTCCTGACCTCTGGTTTCTAAGATTGTCCATTCATTTTCCTAAATATGATCAATTTGATGTCAGTTTTAGGCTATATTCACACATGGCAGATTTGTTGCAGACTGTTTATCTGAATGTTGCTTTCAGAAATCCATGCAGAAAAAATAACCATTCACATGTCTGAAATATATCTTTCAATTTCTGCAACAAATTTGTTGCTTTTGAGTTAACCCCTAGGTAGATGTTTAATGAGGAATCAATGTTGATAGGCAACAAGTCTATAAAGATCCAACACATGAGTCTACTTTACTATGACGGACAGGAATGATGAACTAGACATCATTGTGAGTGATGTGCCAGCATGGCTGCACCTTGTCTACTTGATGGAACTTGTGGACATACGTCGGAGTGGGTCCTCTAAAACTTAAAGGGCACATCTATTTATATATGAAAATTTTCCAACATGTGGATATCTATAGTATATTCTGGTGTACATTGGGCTGATGTAGTTAAAGGGGTTGTATGAGGTTAAAAACGGTGTCTCCTTTTTTTGGTTTTTTAAATAAAACAGTGCCCACTTATCCATGGGCTGCATCTGTTATTACAACTGAGCCCCATTCAAATGAATCCCCGTCACAGCCAATGGACAAGAGTGGCGCTGTTAGGCCCCATGCACACGAACATGCTTTTGCAGCCGCAATTCCCCCAAAAATCCACAGGAGAATTGCGGCTCCATTCATTCCTATGGGGCCATGCACACGAGTGTGGTTTACACGGTCCGTGCATGGCCCAGGAGCCCGGACCGTAGAAAGAACGGGCAAGTCTTATTACGGCCGTGCGATTTGCGGGCGGCTTGCGGGTGACATTCCGCCCCCAGCCGACCCGAAAATCACGGCCGTGCACGTGGCTACAGTCGTGTGCATGAGGCCTTAGGCTGAGTTCACATGGAGCAGATACGCTGCGTAAAAGTACGGAGCGTATATGCCCTGTGCGCTGCAGGGAATTCTGGGCGAAAAACCGCATCAAACTGGTGCAGTTTTTCACCCGGAATGTCCGCCGTGGAAAACTGCAGCACTTAGCAGGCCGGAGACCGCCTTTCATCCCAAGAGACCGTTGCAGCCTGTGATTGGCTGCAGCGGTGGTCACATGGGATGAAACGTCATCCCAGGAGGCCGCCCTGGAAGAGGAAACACAGACTTCTGGGTCAATTATCATTTACACAAACGTGTGCGCTGACCCTTAAGGTATGTTCACACGATTAACAAAATACGGCTCAAAATACGGAGCTGTTTTAAAGCCAAAACAGCTCCTGATTTTCAGCCGTTTTTTAATCAAACTCGCGTTTTTTACGGTCGATTTTGGAGCTGTTTTTCTATAGAGCTCCAAAAACGGATCACGAAGTGACACGCACTTCTTTTAACGCGCCATTTTTTTGAAAATTAGGTGTAAAATAACGCCCCGTCGGAACACTGTATTTGCCATTGAAATCAATGGGCAGATGTTTGTGGGCGTTCTGCTTCTGATTTTTCAGCCGTTTTTCGGGACGTTTACGGCCCGAAAATAGGTTGTGTGAACATACCCTTAGGGCTTATTCAGACGAACGTATAATACGTCTGTGCTACGCGCGTGAAAAAAATGCTTGCGGGAAAATAAAGCGACATACTCTTTCTTCAGGCGTTTCCGTCTCTGACCTCCCATTGACATCAATGGGAGGCGGAGAAACCGCTTTTGAAGCGTTTTTTTTGTCCACGGCGCTCAATGACGCAACCGAAAAAGGTGGCAAAAAATGCGGCAAAGAGTGCAGGCTGGTCAAAATCTGCCTCAAAATTCCTGAAGGAATTTTGAGGCAGACTTTTATGCCTTCAAAAAAACTCAGTGTGAACAGGGCCTTACGGTAGGGATGACAAACTTATTACTTCTCAGAGATGCCTAGCAAAGCAGTCGGCATACTGTATGTAAACAATAAAGAATATAACATTATGAAGAGAATTATAGAATACTTTACCTGCCCCTACAACGAGCTTCTTTGAGGTAGATATGGTAGTAGTGGTTCCGTTAAAAGGGGAGACAACACTTTTCAGGGGTCCTCTCATGGTGATAAGGTAGGGAATAGCTGGAGTAGACTAATGCTAAGATCTGGGCTGTTATTTGACTGAATAAAAAAATGTTTTTTTTACAGCCTATAGACAATGATTGATTATAATGCGTTTTATGTTGTGAACGTTTTAGATCAATTGACAGAAAGGCGCTAATAATTCAGAGGTGGAAAGAAAATTTACATTTTTAGTTGCTGTCCGCAAAGCTACGAGAAATCTTATTATTCGATCACTACTGAGCGCAGTGATGTCATGGAGACTCCAGTACATGCAGAAAAATACACGTGTGTAAATGTACAGAACTTCCCTCTGTGGATCACTACTTTAGCGCCATCTACAGGATAAACTTGGCAATGCAGCTGTAATATTGGCGAAAAAAAACAATGGGGTGGGGGATTTATCAAAAAAAAAAGTGGAGTATCATATAGCAACTAATCCGATTCAAGCTCTCATTTTTTAGGGGTCTTTTTGATCAATTAAAGCAGCGACCTTATTGGTCACTAAGGAAAAGGCTCTTCTTTTCTCTAGCATGAGTTTTGATAAATCTCTCCAGCCAGTCCCCATCTGTATTCTCTCCTGCACCGTGAGTTTTTGGAGGAGGGCCAAGCAGAGGGCCCAAATGCACCCATTTCTCACTAATAGCGCATTACAGAGCACCCCCTTATATCTCTCTAAGGCCCTGTTCACACATAGTTTTTTTGGCACAGCTATTGACGTGGAAACCGCACCAAAAAACGTCCGAAAACGCCTCATTAATTTCAATGGGAGACGGAGGCATTTTTTCCCCACATTTTTCGTCATGTCCTTTCTTCAGGCGTTTCCATCTCTGACCTTCCATTGACATCAATGGGGGGCAGAGAAAGCGGTTTTTGCAGCGTTTCTTGCCCGCGGTGCTCATTTTGTTGGGGTGCATTTTTTTTGCTGGGAGGTCAAAATCTGCCTCAAAATTCCTTCAGGAATTTTGAGGCAGATTTTTCCACCTGCAAAAAACTCGGTGTGAACAGGGCCTAACAACCCACTACTAATTGTGATATACATTATTCATTAGCTCAGGCCCTTACAGGCAATCTTATTGACTAGGAAACTGCAAGCTGCTTTTAAGGTCCAATAGACCCCCTGTCCCACTTGGCCCATGTGCAGCTCCATAGGTTACACATATGGTATGTCCGCCCCTGTCTATTACTACCTGCTTCAATGGAAAGAACCAGCAGCCAAATTCCCCTGCAAAATGCAAGGGGGGTGGGGTGGTGTGGGGTGGTTTAGGGGCCCTTTAACAGTATTGCCACAAAAACTGATGTAGTATAGAAGGTGACCACGCTGGTCTCCACGTTGTCCAGTATTGTCACCTCTGTTGACGGAGCTTGTTAGTAGGCAGCTGCCTACCAGTCTGAAGGGCTTCCTACTGAATAATTGCAGTGGTAATCTCCTTTTTTACCAGAAGCTTCCCTTCCCAAATGTTGATCTAGCTGTAGACTGCGATACTCATCATTGCTGATTTATGATGTGTCCCAAATGTTCTTCTGCGCCTTATGAGAAAGCACCAAGTCTTACATCTAAACAAAAAAAAACGTGCATTGGTATTAATGTACAGTAACATTCCTTTAATCCAGCATCAATAGGATCTGATAGGCGCCAGATTATAAAATATTCTGGATTATCATACGGTCATACAAAAGTATACCAAACCCATTTGTTAGAAAACAGAACTAACAGGAAAATAATATGTTTACATAAAAATCTGCTTCTATAAACTTTAACCTTTCTCTGATCAGTCTTCTGTTTCTGGACATGTAGAATTCCTCATTATGTTGCAGTTCTGTGCTGGAAAGAAGTGCCAGTTTATCCGATTTTTTGGGATTATTGGATACCAGATATTTTACTGTACATTAAAAAACACGTAGTTCCCCATTAAAGAACATGTGTGTATCTAAATAATACATAGACATCCTACATTGGATCTGATTCTGCTTTCAGAAATGCAGCTTGGACGTCACCTGAAGAGTAGCCACGTGGCTGTATTAATCCAAGCAAAAGTTCCAGACTGAGTACTATATATATATATTGGGCGAGGACGCGATGTCCGAGGCACAGTTGAGTCTTTTTTTTTTACTCTGCTTTTCTCTCTTTTACCAAATACAATCAAACTCTATGATACGCGCCAAACCTAATTTCTCTCCTTCTTTCCAATTTCTTATTATTTCATTACGACGATAAAAGCAACAACAACAAGTAAGTGTTACTGGACGTAGTGGACAATCAAGTTAAAGAGACTCTGTCACCACATTATAAGTGTCCAGTCTCCTACATAAGGAGATGGGCGCTGTAATGTAGGTGACAGCAGTGCTTTTTATTTAAAAAAAAAAAATCTATTTTCACCACTTTATTAGCGATTTTAGATTTATGCTAATGAGTTTCTTAATGCCCAAGTGGGCGTGCTTTTACTTTTAGACCAAGTGGGCGTTGTACGGAGGAGTGTATGACGCTGACCAATCAGTGACCAATCAGCATCATACACTTCTCTTCATTCATTTCTTCAGCTCATAGGGATCCTTTTAGATCGCTATGCGCGGTTTTATACTAACACATTAACGATACTGAAGTGTTTAGACCGTGAATAGACATTCCACGGGATGTCTATTCACAATCCCTGCACTTCGTTACTGTTTCTGTGGTAGTTACAGCAGAGCAAGCGTAATCTCGTTGTAACCTGTCATCAACAGCGTAATCTCGCGAGATTACGCTTGCTCTGCTGTAAGTACCATAGAAACAGTAACCAAGTGCAGAGATTGTGAATAGACATCCCGTAGAATGTCTATTCACTGTCTAAACACTTCAGTATCGTTAATGTGTTAGTATAAGACAGCACATAGCGATCTAAAAGGATCCCTATGAGCTGAAGAAATGAATGGAGAGAAGTGTAGGACGCTGATTGGTCACTGATTGGTCAGCGTCATGCACTCCTCTGTACAACGCCCACTTGGTCTAAAGTAAAAACACGCCCACTTGGGCATTAAGAAACTCATTAGCATAAATCTAAACGCTAATAAAGTGGTGAAAAAGGATCGGTTTTTAAAAAATAAATAAAAAGCATTACTGTCACCTACATTATAGCGCCGATCTCCTTATGTAGGAGATAGGGCACTTATAATGTGGTGACAGAGCCTCTTTAACCCCTTAAGGACGCAGCCTAGTTTTGGCCTTAAGGCTCAGAGCCCATTTTTCAAATCTGACATATTTCACTTTATGTGGTAATAACGTCGGAATGCTTAAACCTACCCAAGCGATTCTGAGATTGTTTTCTCGTGACACATTGGGCTTCATGTTCGTGGTAAAATGTGGTCGATATATTCAGTGTTTATTGGTGAAAAATTGCAAAATTTAGAGAAAATTTTGAAAAAATTGCATTTTTCAGAATTTAAATGCATCTGCTTGTAAAACAGACGGTTATACCACCAAAAATAGTTACTAGTTCACATTTCCCATATGTCTACTTTAGATTGGCATCGGTTTTTGAACATTCTTTTATTTTTCTTGGACGTTACAAGGCTTAGAACATAAACAGCAATTTCTCATATTTTTAAGAAAATGTCAAAAGCCTTTTTTTTAAGGTACCTCTTGAGTTCTGAAGTGGCTTTGAGGAGACTATGTATTAGAAACACTGATAAAACACCCCATTTTAAAAACTAGACCCCTTAAAGTATTCAAAACAGCATTTAGAAAGTTTTTTAACCCTTCAGACATTTCACAGGAATTAAAGCAAAGTGGAGGTGAAATTTGCACATTTCATTTTTCTTGCTGAATTTCAATTTTATTCTTTTTTTTCTCTGTAACACAGAAGGTTTTACCAGAGAAACACTACTAAATATGTATTCTCCAGATTCTGCAGTTTTTAGAAATGTCCCACATGTGGCCCTACTGCGCTCGTGGACTAAAACACAAGCCCTAGAAGCAAAGAAGCACCTAGTGCATTTTGAGGCCTCTTTTTTTATTAGAATATATTTTAGGCAGCATGCCGGGTTTGAAGAGGTGTTGAGGTGCCAAAACAGTAGGAATCCCCCAATAGTGACCCCATTTTGGAAACTACACCCCTCAAGGAATTCATTTATGGTTGTTGTTACCATTTTGACCGCACAGTTTTTTCACAGAACTTATTTGAATTGGGCTGTGAAATGAAAAAAATGTCATTTTTTCCAATAAAATGTCATTTGTGATCAAAATTTCTTATTTTCACAGGGAACAAAATACTCCATTTTGTTGCCCAATTTGTTCTGAGTGCCGCAATACCCCATTTGTTGTGATAAACTGCCGTTTGGGCCCATGGGAGGGCTCAGAAGGAAAGGAGCGCTGTTTGTTCTTTGGAGTCCAGATTTTGCTGGATTGGTTTTCGGGTGCCATGTCGCATTTTCAGAGCCCCAGAGGTATCAAAGCAATAGAAACCAACCACAAATTACCCCATTTTGGAAACTACACCCCTCAAGGAATTCATTTATGGGTGTTGTGACCATTTTGACCCCATAGTTTTTTCACAGAACTTATTTGAATTGGGCTGGGAATGAAAACAAAATTATTTTTTTCAAATAATATGTAATTTTGGCTGTAAATTTCTTATTTTCACAAGAAACAAAATACCCCATTCTGTTGCGCAATTTGTTCTGAGTGCCGCAATACCCCATTTGTTGTGATAAACTGCCGTTTGGGCCCATGGGAGGGCTCAGAAGGAAAGGACCACCATTTGGCCTACTGGGGATTTTCTAGTGCGAAGTCATGTATGCAGAAGCCCCTGAGGTACCAGTACAGTTGAAACCCGCAAGAAGTGACCCCGTTTTAAAAACTACACCCTTAAGGCATTCATCTAGAGGTGTAGTGAGCATTTTGACCGGAGACCTACACCCCATAAACTGTAATGTGGGTTCTCCCGGGTATGTCAATACCCTACATGTGGCTGTTATCAGCTGCCTGGGCACACAGCAGGGCCCAGAGGGGAAAGACGAGGGGGGATAAGCTGTGCAGAGTGCATCAGGGTAAGTAAAATTGGGGTAAATTATAAACCAAGGGATGTATGATAAATTTTAAAACACTCTTTCATACAGAGCTCTGGTTATTCGGGACACGTGTCACATTGATATTGTAATGACGTGGGTAGGGAAACGGACAAGTGAGCCCTAATCTACCCGCCACTCTGTCCCTGCCTACTTGCAACGACCCGCCCTAGGCGACGGGGTACAACTGGGTGGCGGTCCCTACGCTCAGTAAGTGCACGAGACAAACAGACAAGGGAACACAAAGCAAAGGGAAAGGGGCAGTTGCCCACGGCAACACCGTGAGCAACAAGAGTGGTGAACGAGCCGAGTCAATCCAGGAGTGCACGAGGTACCAAACGCAGAGCAGGAGAGTAGTCAGAAAGCCAGGGTCAGTATGGAGCAGGATCAAATAGATAGAAGCTGTGGCTGGGCCAGGAAACCACACAAGAAGAATCACAAGCAAAGGAGGAACAGGAAAGGCAGGTATAAATAGACAGAGGGCGGGAGCTAGCTCCGTCTGGCCAGGCTGCGATAGGCTCTCCCACTCCTAAGCCTGCCATCCTGAGTGGTGGAAGATGGAGTTAGTCTCAGAGACATAGACTCAGGTGCAGACTGATTACCTATGGGAGTATCCACAGAAGTTGTGCCTGGCAGATCCTTTACAGTACCCCCCCCTTTTATGAGGGGCCACCGGACCCTTTCTAAGTGGACCTGGTTTATTGGGGAAACGAAGGTGGAACTTCCTGACCAATACCCCAGCGTGAACATCCCGGGCGGGTACCCAAGTCCTCTCCTCAGGCCCGTATCCTCTCCAATGGACCAGATACTGGAGGGAGCCTTGGACCATCTTGCAGTCCACAATCTTGGCCACCTCGAACTCCACCCCCTCAGGGGTGAGAACGGGAACAGGAGGTTTCCTCGAGGGAGCCAAGGAGGGAGGCATGAAACACGTCGTGTATTCGAAAAGATGGGGGCAACTCCAGAGACATAGACTCAGGTGCAGACTGATTACCTATGGGAGTATCCACAGAAGTTGTGCCTAGCAGATCCTTTACAGATATATTGTGTCATCCCTTATCGCCCTCTTATAGCAGACTTTGCACCTCTTTTGACTTTTTCCCTTCTTGCCAGTTTGGGGAACTTCTGGAAAGTGTTGCCGCCCTGGTACGATGCGTGTGGCCCCGCTTCCAGAAGTACTGGGTGCCCCCCTTCTTGGTCCCTAAAGATTAGGTTCTTGATAATCACCTCTTGAAATTCCAGGAAAGTTCCCGTCTGGCCTGCACATCGACGTAGCACGTACGCATTGTACAAAGCCATCTGTATGATGTGCACGGCCAGCTTCTTATACCACACCGCATGGCACTGTAGGGCTTCAGGATTTGATCTTACAAGTCCACCCCTCCCATGTACCTATTGTAGTCCAGGATGCAGTCTGGTTTGGGGGTGGCCTTTCCTTCATATATCCTAAATCTGTAGGTATACCCTGATGCACTCTCGCAGCTTATACATCTTCACGCCATACCTTGCTCTCTTACCCGGCAGGTACTCGCGGAATTGAACCCTCCCTTTAAAATGTACCAGGGACTCATCAATAGAAATACACTTCTCGGGGTGTATGCTTGGGAAAACCGGGCACTGAAACGGTCTAATAGGGGTCTCCGTTTATACAAACGGTCAAAACTGGGGTCATCTCGGGGTGGGCACGGCTCATTATCAGTATAATGTAAGAAGCGAAGTTTATTTATTTTTTTAGGTTCCAGTTCAGTTCTGAAGTTGCTTTGAGGGGCCCATATATTAGAAACCCCTATCAAATACCCCATTTTAGAAACTAGACCCCTCAAAGTATTCACAACAGCATTTAGAAAGTTTATGAACCCTTTAGGTGTTTCACAGAAATTTAGAGCAAAGTAGAGGTGAAATTTACATTTTTTTTTTTGTCAGAAAATCCTCTTTATACCATTTTTTTTATAACACAAAAGGATTTATCAGAGAAACGCAAATTAATACGTATTGCCCAGATTCTGCAGTTTTGAGAAATATCCCACATGTGGCCCTAGTGCGGTAATTGACTGAAGGAGCGGCCTCAGAAGCAAAGGAGCACCTAGTGGATTTTGAGGCCTCTTTTTTTATTAGGCACCATGTCCGGTTTGAAGAGGTCTTGTGGTGCCAAAACATTGGGAACCCCCCAAAAGTGACCCCAATTTGGAAACTAGACCCCTTGAGGAATCCATTGTAGTTTTCTTGGGGTGCATGCGGCTTTTTGATCTGTTTTTATTCTATTTTTAGGTGGCGTGGTGACTAATAAACAGCAATTCTACTATTGTATTTTTATTCTTTTTTTTTTTTTACAGCGTTCACCGTGCGCTATAAATGACATATTCACTTTATTCTGCGGGGTGATACGATTACGGTGATACCAGATGTTTTTTCAATCAATAAAGCCGTGCGAGGACTTATTTTTTGCGTAACGAACTGTAGTTTCGATCAGTACCATTTTTCGGTACATGCGACTTTTTGATCTCTTTTTATTCAATTTTTTGGGAGGTGAAGTGACCAAACAATTGTGATTGTGGTATGGTTTATTATTATTTTCTTTTACGGCGTTCACCGTGCGGGATAAATAACAAAATAATTTTGTAGTTCAGGCCGTTACGGACGCGGCGATACCAATTATGTATATGTTTATTTGTTTGTTTATATATTTTTATTAATAATAAATGACTGATAAGGGAAAAAGGGGGACTTTTACTTTTATTACTTTTAAAACTTTTATTTTCTTATTTTTACACATCTTTTTTTTACTTTTTTTTTACTTTATTACTTTGTCCCACTAGGGGACATGAGGGCAGGAGGCCCTGATCGCTATTCTAATACACTGCACTACATGCGTAGTGCAGTGTATTAGAACTGTCAGCTACTCACTGACAGCAAGCATAGTGGGTCCTGACGTTGTCAGGACCCACTAGGCTTCCGTCTATGGCATAGCCGGATGCCATTGTTTGGTGTCCGGTTGCCATAGTCGCCATCGCCGGCCGCTATCGCGTAGCAGGCCGGCGATGGCAGCTTAACCCCTAAAAAGCCGCGATCTCTATAGAACGCGGCTTTTAAGGGGTTAATCAGCGGGGACACAGCGATCGGTCCCCGCTGTAGGAGCTGTGACAGCTGCTGAACAAGACAGCAGCTGTCACAGCTCCTGTATGTGTCGGGAGGACGGCCGTTACTCCCGAGATGTACTATTAGGTCATGGAGCGCGAACGATACAGCTGCCATGACCTAATAGTACGTCCAGGAGCGGGAAGGGGTTAAAGCATAGGATTTTCATGTGGGAGTGGTGGACAATAGAGTTGGATCGTAGGATTTTCGGGTGGGAGTGGTCGAGTGGTGGATATTCGAGTTGAAGCGTAGGATTTTTGAGTGGGAGTGGTGGACAATCGAGTTGGAGCGTAGGATTTTCGAGTAGGAGTGGTCAAGTGGTGGATATTCGAGTTGAATCGTAGGATTTTCAAGTGGGAGTTGTGGATATTCGAGTTGAATCGTAGGATTTTCGAGTGGGAGTTGTGGATATTCGAGTTGAAGTGTAGGATTTTCGAGTGGAAGTGGTCGAGTGGTGGATATTCGAGTGGGAGTCGTTGAGTGGTGGATATAAAAGTGGGAGTGGTCGAATGGTGGATAAGAGTGGGAGGGGGGGGAAAGCCTGAAGAGGCTAATAAACACCCAAAGAGGCGTAACCACCTTAAGTGGCCAAACTGCTCTAAGGAGCGAAACAACCTTGTAAGAAGTAATTGTTTTAAAGTGTAGAATTGCCTTAAAGGGTGTAATTGCACTAAGAAAATGCCGCCAAAAAGAACAAATTTGTCCGAAGACGACATAATCGCTAAAAGACAAAGGAAAACAGAAGCTCAGAGAATAAGAAGACCACCTATGAGTACAGAGGAACGCCAAGAACAACGAGAAATCAAATCCCAAAACAAGGCATTAAGAAGGCAAAACCAATACTTATCCTCATTCCTTTTGCTAGCAAACCCGCATAATCTATACAAGCAGAATATAACCATGTAAAGAGAATGGTTTTCAATATAATTGGTTTTTTTATGGGCCTCATAAATCAAAACTGTTAAACATGGTCTTGTTGACCCTAGATACTTGCGTAGGACTTATTAAACATGGACACTGGCGTGCTCTGGACAACAAAACCTGCTTTGATACATGATGTCCTAGGCATGTAGTAGTGTAAATGGGCATGGGTTTGGTTGCAGGATTTTTAGGGGTTGTCTGGATTAGAAAATCCATGTTCAAATACTGTATTAGGAGATTCTGAATCAATAGAAGACACATTTAAGATCCTTCTCTTTGAAGCAAAGTAGAGAGTACAAAGAGCGTGAATTGAACATCTGGTGTGTCATTCCCCCATCGATTACAGCTGATTCCTGGGGGTCCGTGTAATCCGCTTAAAGGGTTTCCCCGGGCATTTTTTTTTATTGATGGCCTATCCTTGGGATAGGTCATTAACATTACACTGGTGGGGGTCCACCCCATGCCGATCACTGATTGATGGGTACACGTCATTCGTCCGCTGCAGCCTTTTCCTAGTTTACAGGCACAGCGCCGTACGCTTCCGTAGTGGCTGTGCCTAGGATTGTTGTTCCAGTCCCATGCAAGTGGTCCCTTCAGTCAGCTGATCGGCAGGGGTGTCAGGAGTTCGACCCCCACCATTTCTGATATTGATGGCCTACCCGAAGGATAGATCATCGATATAATATGCCCGGAGAGCCCCTTTAACCGTCCAAAGGGGATAGTAGAAGTGCACAGACCTCATTTGACACTTTTTAAACATCAGGGGTGTAACCTTAGGGGGTGCAGGGATAAGAGTGGCACCTGACCCCTCTGCCACATAGGAAGACACCAGTATTATAAATGGCACAAAACTGGTGGGGGTCCTATCACAGACTTTGCATTGGGGCCCAGGAGATTTTAGATACGCTGCTGTTGAGCCTGTTTAGCTTTGTGGTTTCCCAGGCATTGAAGAGCCAAATATTGGCCTTGCCTATAACTGATAATCTTTTTATCGTGGATGATGAGCCAGAGAAGAGATCAGGACGCCCCCCCCCCCCCTTCATTCTAAACCACTTTCTATCGACAGGCCTATAATAATATTATAAAAACCTCAAACCCGCAAGATGCCAGGGCAGCACTACGGAGACGAGTCTTCTCCTGCCTCTTCTATTTATCTCCACACTAATCACTTTGCCGCTTGTTGTCTGTCTATATTTCCTGTACACAAACTACAACTGAATTTAAATTGGATGAGAAATGAAAAATGTCCCATTATCTCCATGTAATCAGGTTTAATTGTACCTTAATCAGGTCAAGCATATGCTTCTAAACTAATTAAACATTGTGTTCTGCGTTTGCTTTCGGTCTACCCTGCTGTTACAATTGAGGTCTCTCTGCCCCCATGGCAGTGCAATCAGTAACTCTTCCAGCCTCTGGTCGGGTACTGGATCACCCCCATACAGAGCTGATCTGTGTAGGGGGGTAACTTGGTTTCTTGATTACATTTACCCTCATTGCCGCTGATTAGTCAGCGGTGTCATGCAGGGTAAAATATTGCTCCTCTGCCTCTTCTAAGTTTGGCCCTGTTGTCTGTGCTGTGTTAGCAATACTCTACCTGCTGATGGAAAGTTATCTGTCGTCAAAGCTGTGCATAATTCCATTAGTGTCTATGTACATTATCTATATGTATTCTAGATCACATATATTATTTGTTGATTACCTATATAGAGCTGTCTAATCATGACACCATGCCATTAACCTAAAAGACATTCAGCAGAATATAGACCGCCGCCTACAGCAATTATTGCTTGTGCAATTGCCAAAGGTAGACCTGTCTTGTAAGTGTTGCCTAGAAAAAATGACATTAAAGGGTATTTCCCATCTTAGAAATTTATGGCATATCCACGGGTCCCAGCTCTGGGAGCAAACCTGCTCGGCTATCTCCATAACTCCCACAAAGTCAATCGAGTGAGCATAGGACCCGCATCTTTCAGACGTTTATGGCATATCCCGTGGATATGTCAAAAAATTTCTAAGATGTGAATATCCCATTAAAGATTAGGACCAAACAAAGGCTATGGGGGAAATTTATTAAGACTGGCGTTTCATACGCCAGTCTTAATATAAAGATAGCTCGAGTAAGATGCGTTTTATTTAACCGCTTCCCGACCGCCAAGTGTAAATTCACGTCGGCGCTTGCTGAGCCGACGTGAATTCACGGTGCGTGTTAAAAGCGCAAGTGGGTGTCTCAGAGTAGCGTTGACACCTGGATCGCGCTGTTAACCTGTGCCTCTGGTCCCGGAGACATGATTGGGACCTGATTGGTTCAGGTCCCGATCATGTGATCACAGTGAAAGTTTGTTTCTACAACAAACTTTTCCGGGGACCGATTGCGGGTGCTGCCGTCCGTTGTCATGGCAAAACCAAAGGCCATACAATGGCCTCTGGGTCTGCCATACACGGACGCCTATGAGGACCAGCCAGAGGCTGGTCCTCATAGGCTTCCGGTCATTGTGACTCTCAGCGTCACACTGACTGTTTATAATACATGACACTACCTAGGTAGTGTAATTATTATAGCAGCTATCAGTGCTGCAGGTCTTCAAGTAAAAACAGTAAAAAGTTATAAAAATGTTTTAAAAAAGTGTAAAAATAAGTTATAAGTTACAAAAACAGAACTATTACCAAGCAAAATCTGCGCTCCAAAAGCCAAACCTCGCTTCTGAGCCCTACAGTGTGCCCAAACACCAGCATATGTCCACATATATGACATTCTTTACCCGGGAGAACCCGCTCAACATTGTATGAGGTATTTGTCTTCAGTGGCACAAACTGGGCACAACATATTGTGCATTAAAATAGCATATCAGTGGAAAATTTAAATTTTCACTTTGCACCATCCGCTGCGTATTAACCCCTTCACGCACCACGACTTAATAGCATGTCGTGGTGCTGGAGTTATATATGGAGCAGGCTCATGCGCTGAGCCCACTCCATATGCTGCAGGTGTCAGCTTTGTATTACAGTGTCAGCTGTGTATAACAGCTGACACCCGGGACTAACGGACAAGAACCGCAATCGCGCTGTTACAGGAGCCTGTAAAAATTACATTATACTGCAATACATTAGTATTGCAGTGTATTGTACCAGCGATCTAATGATGGCTGGTTCAAGTCCCCTAGGGGGACTAATAAAATGTGTAAAAAAAATAAATAAATAAAGTTAATATATATAGTATAATATATTTAAAGTAAAAAAAAAAAAAACCTTTCCCATTTTTCCTCTAAAGTAATGTAAAAAATAAACTAAATTGGTATCACTAAAAGTCGGAACTATTACAATATACCATTATTTAACTTACACGGTGAACGCCATAAAAATAAAGAATTTAAAACGCCAAAATCGCTGTTGTTTGGTCATATTAGCTTTTAAAAAAAATAATAATAAAAAGTGATCAAAAAGTTGCATGTACCAAAAAAATTCCGTAAAAATTAAACCCAAAAAACAATAGAGGAATCACAGCTTTTTCCAATTTCAGCCTGGAAAGAATTTTATTTTCTGTTTCCCAGTACATTAAATGGTACTTTAAATGGTGTCACTAAAAACTACAACTCCTCCCGCAAAAAATAAGCCCTCACTCCGCTCTACTGACGGAAAATTAAAAAAAGTTATGGCTCTTGGAAAGGGCGGAGGGAATAACTAAAATGAAAAAGCAAAAAATGGATCAGTCCTGAAAGGGTTAATTAATTTCTAATGAAACCCATTTATGGCCACGTGGGATATTGCCGTACTTGGGAGAAAATGCTTTACAAATGTTGGGGTGCTTTTTTTCCTTGATCCTTTGTGAAAATGAAAATATTCAACATTTTTGTGGAAAAAATTTTGATATTCCTTTTTCCAGGCCTAATTCTAAGAAATTCTGCAAAAGAGATATACCCCTAGATTGATTCCTTAAGGGTTGTAGTTTCCCAAATGGGGTCAGTTTTGGGGTGTTTGCACTATTTTGGTACCTCAGGGGCTTTGCAAATGTGACATGACATCCAAAAACTGTTCCAGCTAAATTTGAGCTCCAAAAGCCAAATAGCGCTCCTTCCCTTCTGAGTACTGCCGTGGGTCCAAGCAGCAGTCTATTACCACATATGGCGTATTGCCGTAATCGGGAGAAATTTCTTTACAAATTTTGGGGTTCTTTTTCTCCTTTATTCATGGTAAAAATTAAACGTTTCTATGTTTTTTCTTTTTCACGGTCTAATTCCGCTAAATTCAGCATAAAAAACTGTGATGTCAAAATGCTAACTATACCCCTAGAAAAATTCCTTGAGGGGTGTAGTTTCCAAAATGGGGTCACTTTTGGGGGGTTTCCACTGTTCTGGTCCCTCCAGAGCGTTGCAAACACGACATGGCACTGAAAACCAATCCAGCAAAATCTGCGCTCTAAAATCCAAATGGCGCTCCTTCCCTTCTCAGCTTTGCCGTGTGTCCAAACATCATTTTATTACCACATATGGGAGTATTGTCGTAATCGGAAGAAATAGCTTTACAAATTTTGGGGTACTTTTTATTCTTTATTCCTTGTAAAAATGTAAACGTTTTTATATTTTTTCAGAAAAAAAAGTCGATTTTAATTTTCACAGGCAAACTCCAATACATATAGCAAAAGACCTTGAGGTGTGTAGTTTCCAAAACCGTGTCACTTTTGGGGAGTTTCCACTGTTTTGGCACCACAAGACCTCTTCAAACCTGGCATGGTGCCTAAAATATATTCTTAAAAAAGGAGGCTCCAAAATCCTCTAGGTGCTCCTTTGGTAATGTACTGAAACGCAGGCCTCAGAAGCAAGCTAGAGCCACATGTGTGATATTTCTAAAATTTGCAGGACCTGGGCAATAAATATTGAGTTGGATTTCTCTGGTAAAACCTTCTGTGTTACAGAAAAAAATGTATTACAAATGAATTTAGGCAAAAAAAAATTTTTTTTTGTACATTTCACCTCTAATTTACCTTAATTTCTGTGAAACGCTTAAAGGGTTAAGAAACTTTCTGAATGCTGTTTTGACTACTTTGAGGGGTGCAGTTATTAAAATTGGGTCATTTATGGGGTCTATCTAGTACATAAGGCCCTCAAAGCCACTTCAGAACTGAACTGGTCCTTGAAAAATAGCCTTTTGACATTTTCTTGAAAATGTGAGAAATTTCTTCTAAAGTTCTAAGCCTTGTAACGTCCTAGAAAAATCAAATCATGTTCAAAAAATTATGCAAATATAAAGTAGACGTATGGAATATGTGAAATAGCAACTATTTTATGTGGTATTACTATCTGTTTTACAAGCTGATACAGTTCAATTTAGAAAAATCATAATTGCTAATTTTCTTTACATTTTGGTGTTTTTCACAAATCAGCAATGAATTTCTTGACCAAATTTTTCCACTAACATAAAGTACAATATGTCATGAGAAAACAATCGCTTGGATAGGCAAAGGCATTACAGAGTTATTACCTCTTATTAAGTTAGGTGCCTCTTTGGCTGTCTTTGTGCATGAAAGAGCTGGTTTAGATTTCCGCTATAATTTATCAGCCCGCGGCATGCAAGGACCCCTTTATCTAAGCCCCATCTACTTTTTGGACATTGTGGAATTGAAAAACTTGCAACTTTTCTACGCCAGCAAATGACGAATACTGCTGCCACTGCAAACCACCTTATCTGCGAACATGGTCCCTGGCAACTCCGATGTAAATCAAAAAGTAAGAGCATGCCTTGTGTCTCTGTGTATTGAGCAGTAGTCATGAGCTGCTGGAGAACCTCTTTAAAATCTGAACAGATGTATTATGAACTAAAATGCGTAAAAAAAAATTTCACTGTGCACTGATTAATCTTACTAAATATATCCACGCATCCCCAAACCTTTACCTGTCACCTTCAAATCTAGAGGCTAATCTTATTTGTAGCCAGTCTACTTCGCAGAAACAATGGAAAATAAATTATTTCTCAAAAGCCGCTCATTTTGAAACAGTTTGTGGCACTGAAGTGAAACCGCTTAATCATCACCCTGCGCTCTCCGATGGAATTCATAAACCGTGTGCAGGAAGGAATAGATTCTTCACAGAAAGTTATTAGTCAGTGATGGCTAGTTTTTCTAATCTTCTTGGGTGTGTTCATATTTTTATCCTGCAAAACGGCTTTATTTTACCACAACAGACATGTAGTTATACGGCCTTCTTGCCAACAACTTGTTTTGGAGACGATTCCTAGTTTTAGGACTCAAAATGAGTAGATCTGCATACAATCCGACACAGCTGTAGAGTTAGAGAAGTTAAAGAGGACCTGTCACTAGGTCATATAAGTTGAACTGGTTCACTGACCTGAATAGCGCGGTCTCCCTGATTCAGCGCTATTCTTCTTCTTTTTCCTGGACACCCCCCACCCGCTCCCTTAGAGAGATATGGCCCACTGTTGTGGTGGCTCCTTATATGCTATTTTGCTGCAGTTAGCCAATGGGGTGGAGCTAGCTTGCCTGCCTCTGATGCTGACCAATCTGCACGAGGAAGCTTGAGGGTAGTTCACGCCCTGTTGGCTAACTTCAGCCAATTAGCATTACGGGAGCCAACACAACAGTGCGCCATATCTTTGAAACGGGGGGGGGGTGATCAGAAAAAAAAAAGAAAAACCGCTCTGGAATCAGGGAGACAGCGCTATTCAGGTCAGGTAACCAGTTATATGACCTAATAACGGGTCAGTAAGGGGGAATAAGGTTATCAAAGACATCCTGTGGAGAAACGCAATCCTATCCCAGTCTATATACACCTTGGCATGCAACTCCCCATGCATTTCATCCTGGCCCATTTTTTTTGGTACCATGTAAGCACCCATTTCTAAGCTTTGTGTTCATTAGACTTGAAGAATGCTTTTATTAAGTTGAGTTCTCCTAGATGGCTCATAAACTATTCAGTAGAATTAATAATTTATGTGGCCCAAAAGCCGTTTCATCGTCCACAAGTTACCTGCACCTCGATGCACAACAGTATATGAAAGAGAGGAAATGCCGGTGCTGTAATCCGAAAATATGAAATGTTGAATATATGAACCATGTGAGGACATCAATCATCTGCATAGGTGTATAAAAGCCGCCTCAACGTAGCTTTATGCTGACCTGTACTTTCCACCCATTGTCTATAGCGTCCTTATTTCTGCCACCTGCTCCTAATATCTTTATGCTGTCACTTGTATTCCTGGCCTTACTAAACATGAATGGATAGGTCACTGCCTTCCACAAGATCAGCAGACATTTTTTCTAAAACACTTTGTGCTGCTGGTGCACCCTGTTCCTTGCACTACCACTTTCCTTTTTTCCTCTCACATCGTGACACTGCCCCTGTCACATGGAGTCTTGTCCGAAGTAATTTTACATGGATGTAACTTGTATCAGTTTAGCTAAGGCCCTGTTCACATCACGTTTTTTATGTTTAGCGAGTACATAGGGTAACGTCATTTTGGCTTCCGTCTGTCCGGTGTATTTTAATATACCGCAAAAAAAAAAAAAGTATGGGATTGTGGTGTAGACCATTCTAATCCATTCCGTGGAGTCCAGCAAAAAATAAAAAATGTATACATTAAAGGTATATGTTTTTTTTTTTAAAAATATGGGAGCCAAGTAGTGAATAGCCTTTAAGGCGACAGATACAATAGAAGGATGTCTAAGGCTGGGTTCACACGACCTATTTTCAGGCGTAAACGAGGCGTATTATGCCTCGATTTACGCCTGAAAATACGGCTCCAATACGTCGGCAAACATCTGCCTATTCATTTGAATGAGTTTGCCGACGTACTGTGCCGACGACCTGTAATTTTACACGTCGCTGTCAAAAGACGGCGTGTAAAATAACAGCCTCGGCAAAGAAGTGCAGGACACTTCTTTGGACGTAATTTGAACCGTTTTTTATTGAATCCAATTTACGGCCGTCAAAGACGCCACGCAGAATGCGAGTACGAGCAATTACGTCTGAAATGACAGAGCTGTTTTCTCCTGAAAACAGCTCCGTAATTTCAGTCGTAAATACAGTTAGCGTGTGAACATACCCTAACAGTGGCATCGATCACCCATTACATTCGTGTAATGTATACGTCATGAAAGGGGTCACGAGCATTCGTGATGTATACATTAAACAGATACCATTATAGCCTATGGTAATATGACTAATGTCACTGTTGGGCATCGGTCCGACCCTACATTTACTGTATACGTCAGAAGCTTTTCCCGGCCTATACATCAAACATAGGCCAAAAACTTGTGATGTGAGCATAGCCTAAAATGTATCACCTTGGAGTCCAGGTGGTTCAGCTCACAGGGGCTTGATCTAATGTAGGAAACTCTGAGAAGAATCCCATCTGTTTTCAGCCTCTAGATGTAAATAATTAACGGACAGCAATCGGAGATCTTGAAATGGTTTTATTACACAATGATTAAGCTTTATGTACATAAAATTATGTACATTTAATTGTGGCCATTTATTATCTGGTGGGTGAATAAGTATGCTCAGCATGAGCGGCAGGCAGTCGCTGCTTCATGACGAACATACTGCTATTGTTATACAGCCACACCCTAATGGCAGAGATCAGTGAAGCCTCTGCCTTTCAACGCTATGTATGTAAATTTATTTTTGGAATAAAGTCATGTAAAAATAAAAATTTTTTTTTTTTTTTTTTTAACAATAACATTTATTAAATATAAGACACAATGCATACAATAATATAGACAATATGTTATCCTTACCATCATAAAAATCTGTGCAATACATTTATAACATTTATGATGATTTTTCCAGGGCGTATCAAATAAAAACTGTAGGGTGAGGCCCCATGCACATCCCGAAATACTCTCTATAAATACGGATCAGTAGGCATCCGTATTTCATCTGTATATACGGAAGGGTGTCCGTAATTACGGTCTGTATTTCATCCGTATTTCATCCGTATATATGGATCCGTACAAAAAGAGGGAGGTTGCTAATGATGTCATCAACATGTCGTCTAGCAATGCTTCCGTAAATACGGAAGGTTTACGGATGCACATCAGTAGCCGTCCGTATTTACGGAAGCTCCCATAGGCTTCTATGGGAGAGTCTTTGCCGTAATTACTGACAAGAATACGACAGGTTCTATAATTTTTTCAGTACGGACACCCATCCGTAAAAATACTGAAAGGTGTCCATGGCCAATAGAAATGATAATTACTGATGAAAAACACTGTCATGTGCATGGGGCCGAATTTTTTCAGCATTTTTCCCGAAATAAAAATTCATATAAATTTAAACAATAATGTGTGTGTACCAAAAAGAGGCATGTAAATAAAGTACAACTTGTCCCGCAAAAAACAAAGCCTCATACAGCTACGTTGACCATTAAAGCGCTATGGCCGCCAAAATGCAAAGAAGAAAAATTTTAAAAACCTGTTACTCGAGGGGGCCTGGTCCACTACAGGTTTGCACTGGAATACAATTTTTTTCCCCCAGGACTTTGGTTAATTTTCCGCATTTCCCGATTAGCATACGGTTGTCGTCTATATTTTAGGAACAAGATGTATGCGTTTTGTAACTTGTTTACCAATATAAAATTTTGGGCATGATGCAGTCTGGAGCTTCCCCAAATTCTAGCAAAAATATTTCTACCGGCTGCTTATAAGAGATATTTTGTTTTCTCAGCTCTGCGCTTTTTGGAAGGCGTTAAAATCTGGGAAGCATCGGAGTCCTTGCAGGGGGGAGTCTAAAAATACACATTTAATGTGTTTCTATATTTATATTTAATCGCTTCCCATTTATCTTTTAACCACTCATCATGAAAACGTTCACTGACCTGGCGCTCGGGTGATAAAAAAATGCTCCGTAGCCTGATATAGAATATATATTTTTTTCTTTTTTCATTTCTGTAAAGTTAGTGCTGTCATGACATGACTTTTCAGGAAATCATGTCATAGGTCACAGCTTCTAAATCACATCTGTCACGACTACAGACAGCCCACCATGGAGGACGGAGTCTGAGCAGCATGGAAATTACAAATTATTGCAGCGAAGCCTTTGAAGGGTTGTCCACTTTAAATTAAATAAGGTTCATGACAAACCCCTGTCCATATGGCCTATCAGGGCATATAGATGTCATAGACCCATAGCAGGGAGCAGCTATCTCTAGCTCTGCTGTACTTGCGCTGTCTATGTATGGACGGCCAAGGGAGTAGCTGTAGAGGTGTAGGAGTAAGGGTATGTTCACAGGCAGCGTCCGTAACGGCTGAAATTCCGGAGCTGTTTTCAGGAGAAAACAGCCCCGTCATTTCAGCCGTAACGGCATGTGCAGGCGCTTGAACGCCGCTTCCATTACGGACGTAACGAGCTGCTTTTCCATGGAGTCCATGGAAAACGGCTCCATTTACGTCTGAAGAAGTGACATGACACTTCTTTGGCGCGGGCGTCTATTTACGCGCCGTCTTTTGACAGCGACGCGTAAATATACGCCTCGTGTGAACAGACAAACGTCAGCCCATTGCTTTCAATGGGCAGATGTTTGTCAACGCTATCGAGGCGCATTTTCGGACGTAATTCGAGGCGTAAAACGCCCGAATTACGTCCGTAAATAAGCCGTGTGAACATACCCTAACAGTTGTATCCTGGCCCTGGTCGCTCAGGGGGCCTAAAAGGTCCTCCGCCTCATCAGAAGACTCCATTAAAATATACTGTACAATATAAATAGCATTTGGTAGGTGGGGGGCAGGCTACAGCTTACGCCCGTAAGGGTTTTTAAAGTCTGCAAATACGGTTCCGACTGCTACCGATACACATCCGTAGTCGTTCGCAATTGTGGAAGCGCACATAGACTTCTATGGGCAAGTCCGTGCCGCAATTGCAGACGAGAATAGGATATGTTCTATATTTTGCAGATAATTTTTACGGCCTGAACTAACATCCATAAATATACGAAATGGTGTCCGTGGCCAGTAGAAATGAATGGGTCCGCAATTTCATCCATAACTTAGAATCCGTAATTACAGATGAAAACTGCGGTCGTGTGCATGCGGCCTAATACTTCATCATCCGAAAACATTCCCTTTAATCACGCAGTTTTCTAATATACTTTGTTTTACAATTTCTCACTGTGGTCAAGACCTCTGATTGCTGCTAGTGAATAGAAACATTCTTGTTTACATCGAAAGGCTGAAAACTTGTCATGATCATGTCCAAGTGACACAGGTGCACTTAAATAAAGGGGTATTCCTACCATTAATATTATCTACGGGAGGAATTGGGTACTCGGGTCCCCCAATCTAGACATTTAGCACCTATCCTGTGGGGGATTGATTATCAGCCTCTGAATACAAACCATAATGTTTCCATTTACTTACAGTTAGCAGAGATATTGAACGTTGTTAGAAATTGAAACAAATTAAATTAGAAGGTTGAAGGACTTAAAATTATAACATTAAAAAAACCTTTTCTTTTTTTTTTCTAACCTCATACAAACCTTTTAAGTTCCTGGCCTTAAAATATTAAGATGCTATAATCTCTGACCGCGCCAGCCAACGAAGACAAAAAGTGGTGGAAATTTACTTAGAAAATTTACTGAAAGGGACATTAAAGTAAAAAGGTATCTGATTGGTCACTTTAGGCAGCTGCTCCTTCTTGTCTAAGACTTTTATGGCAAAAATATGATGTAATATAATACAATAGAATAGAAGGGCAGGCCCTAGACAACTTACCCTAGTGGTTTTTAAAGGTAATACAGTGAGATCTTTTTTATGTTTAGAATTCCATTCACTTGTAATCCACCTTAATTATCCGAAGACTAAATATACAGGGACAGATTTATTATTACTGTCTTAAACTTAGATAGCTTACAAGTAGACTTGTCTGGCAAAAAATGTGCCAAAGTTATCATAGTGGTGCACGCTGTATGATACATTTGCCGCATCTTACCAGACGTGTTTGACACTTATCTCTTCCTTAGCCACCTCCGGGTTTGCTTACTTAAGACCAATCTTTTACGTCACGATTTTGGTGCAATTATGCGCACTTGGCACATTTAAACCACACCCTCTTTTTGCTAAACCACACCCCTTTTCTAGTCTCTTTTCTAGTCTCTTCTCAAAACTGTCTAAGGAGGCACAAACCGTGTCTAAAACACATAATAATTCTGGTGCACGGCATGAAATCAGCAGCACTTTATTTACATCTGCTTTTTTATATGAAATTGGAATTTTGCAAAGGAAATTGATTTGATGTCTTTGCAGCCTCGCTATACAGTATGTTGATCAGTTATTGTTGCTATGCACGTAGAAATTACTGTGAAATAAAACATTATTTAGATGCAATAAACCTTCCCACGTTTTGTATCTTGATAAGCCCATGAGACCAATCGGAGTACAGTTATTAGTTATTTCGGAATAACTGGGGGATTTGAGTTTTGCAGTCACCACTTAGTACTCTGTTGGTTTGCAGCGCGACACAGGATTAGACGAGCGTCGGCGGAATAATTAGTCACAGTGCCCAGTCAGTCTGATCTCAAGTACCTCCACCTGTGTATGATGGGTCACCAAGAGTAGACCCAGAGGAGCGGCCTCATCACTGCGTCGCACTCTTCCCGTCTCACATCTTCCTTTTTGTTTAGTAGATAAAAAGGATCAATGATCCTTGTGACATTCAGAATAAGGATTTAATATTTTCTGCACAGTCTGTCATTTGCTTGATAATGTCGTCTAATGCAGAGCACGAGCCGTTCCTAAAACTCAAGCCTCCTGTGTTATTATTTCTTTCTACATATAATGTACGCAGCCATCCATGATGTCGCTGATTTATGGCGCTCTGACATCACCATATGCAACATGCTTAATGTGCTACAATATCAAATAGATTATGGTGCTTTAGCAGCAATGTATCAACATTAAAGAGCATTTCCACCCAAAGGAAACATCTGCGTTTAAATGTAGCGGCAATTTTAAAAAAAGGAACATAAAGACGAGGCTGGACGCAGCCTGCAGGGCTTAGGAGGGAAGCCTCCATGACAGCCCTAGGAGGGAAAGGGTTAACTTTGTAGGGAAAGTTAGAGGTGGAGGAGGGACAGGGAGGAGTTAGGGGGCCGTTACGGAGCTTCCCGCTGTTTTTCGGCAGTGAGCCGGAAGCAGCGGGAGAAGTAACCACTCACCCAGTAAGCTCCCGTTGCCCCGCTCTGTTCCGTCATGTCTGAGGCTGATATGCTTGCGCGGCTGCGTGCCGCTGCTGTGCACCACGGTCCCGGTTGGTTGGAGGAGACCGTGGCTGCACTTACTATGATCCCCGACGCCGATTCGCCACGTCAGGCACGGCATATGAGGTCTGTTGAAGTGGGGGACAGGCTCCCCTCCCCCGGCCCCCTTCCTGGCAGTAATATGGCGGCGGGGGGGGAGTTTACAACACCCGCTCCTGCTCAGAGGAGGCAGAGAGCGTCGCCGGGGGTGACGGTGACTCAGGCCGGGTCTGCCCGTCGCTCCCGGCGGTCCCGACCTCCAGAACGCCTCAGCCCTGAGGTGGTCCCGCGGACACGGCGTCGCAGGGGGAGCCCTAATATGGACGCTGCAGGCCAGGCAGCTGGGGGGACCGCCCCTTCCCAGGCCCTGCGTCCTGGCAGGAATCCCAGGCCGCGACGTGGTCCGGCGGTTCTCAGGGAGTCGCAGGCCGGGCTCCCTGTCACCCCCCCCCATCAGATGCAAGATCGGGAAGACTAGCTACGGCCGCCCCGCCTGGTGATGCTCCGGCCAGGGGGCAGGCTTCATCAGGATCGTCGAGACGGACGCCTAGACCTGCAGCGACGTCGAGGCAACAGGTCCGGTCGGAAGTTTGGATCCCAGCGGTCGGGCGGCAGGTTGCCGGCCCATCTGCCAGCGCGTCATCATCCCCGGTTCGGAGATGTCGGTGGGATGGCCAGTCGTCGGCGAGAGAGGAGCTGGAAGACGGTGAACTGGACGTGTATCGGCGAGGGCAGGATGGTCCGGCTGACGGGAACACAGCGCCTGTGCAGCCCGGTGAGTGCATAACTCCATCTTTGTCGTATCCAGCGATTTTTATGTCGGGTGTCGGCAGGGGGGCTGCTAGCGTCGGATCGGTGGCCGGTAGTGACGTGGGCGGGCGCGACGGCGCGGGTCTAGCGGACTTGGTGGGTTGCTTGCGGGAGCTGGTCGGGCGTCTCGATAGGGCGGCGGCGCCAGTAGTTACGGAGGTGTCCCCGGCGGTAGTTTGGGAGGGCCCCAGGGAAGTGGGATTGTTACAGGCGCGCCCCGTAATGGCGGCTACGGAGGCGGTCGCGGTGTCGGTACAGACCGAGGCCCAAAAAGACGGCGATCGGGTGCGTATTGATGATCGTGCTCGCGGGGAGGTATATGTTTGCTTTGAAGGTCCGTTGGGGGCGCACTTAAAGCAGGAGGTGCGTGAGCGTATTTGGAAGGACGAATACGTTGAGATTTTTTCTCTTCTGCCGCTTGCTAAATTCAATTTGGATAGGAGCAAGCGGGATGAGAGCAAGAAGGACGAGGAGGAGCGTCGGCGGTATAGGCTTATCCCGCAGACGTTCGTAAATTGGTCGCAGGCGTTCGCCATCTTAGCCAGTGTAATAGGGGAAAAGGCGCCGGAAAATTGTTCGGCGTTGTTTTGTTATTTTGACGCCATTGGGGAGGCTCATCGGGTGTACGGGGGGCAGGCTTGGCTCAGATACGATGAGCAATTCCGTCAGCGTAAAGCGGTTCGGCCGGCGATTCAATGGGACCAGAAGGATATTGCTCTCTGGTTAAGGGTCACGGCTCCGGTTAGGCAGCCCTTTCCCGGGAGCGTTGGCCAAGGGGGCCAGTCCAGTCAGGTCGGACAGGGCGGTGGGGCAAAGTTGGGATTCTGCTGGCAATTCAACGATGGCCAGTGTAAGTTCGGGGCCACGTGCAAGTTCAAGCACGTGTGTTCGGAGTGTAATGGTGCATCCCATGGGGCGGCAAAATGTATGCGGAAAAAGAGGTCAGGGAACCAGTCCTCCTCGGCTGGTCAAGGGGTTGTCACCGGTGAGGGTGGAAAGGATGGCCCCCTATCTAAATGAGTATCCGGATAGGGCTGCGGCGAAGTTGCTTTACGAAGGGTTTAGTGTTGGTTTTATTATTCCTCCGCCTCCTTATGAGGTCCCGGTTACGCGGAGGAACCTTAAATCGGCCTACTTGCATGCTGAGGTCGTGTCGAAAAAGTTGTTTAAAGAAGTTTCGTTAGGCCGTATGGCGGGGCCTTTTATTGATCCGCCAATAAAGGATTTAGTTGTGTCCCCATTGGGTATTGTTCCAAAGCGCGAGCCCCAAAAATTCCGGTTGATTCAGCACTTATCGTTTCCCAAGGGTTCGTCGGTAAATGACGGGATTGATCATGAGTTGTGCTCCGTAGTGTATACCTCATTCGATAAAGCGGTTGGGTTAGTTCGTGCTGCAGGTCCAGGCGCGCTGCTCGCAAAAACCGACATCGAGGCGGCGTTCAGGTTGTTGCCAGTTCATCCAGAAAGCCAACGGCTGTTGGGTTGTTTTTGGAATGGGGCTTTTTACGTGGATCGGTGCCTTCCGATGGTGTGTTCCCTTTCTTGCGCGTACTTCGAGGCTTTTAGTAGCTTCGTGGAGTGGGTGACGAAGGGTGTAGCCGGGGTCGATTCGTTAATACATTACTTAGACGATTTCTTGTGCGTCAGCCCGGGGGGTTTGCCGGTTTGCGGTAATTTGCTTCATGCACTGCAGAAGGTTGCGAGGGATTTTGGGATCCCTTTGGCGCCAGAAAAGACTGAGGGCCCGGTAACGACGATTTGTTTTTTGGGAATTGAGATAGATTCGGTGGCTATGGAGTGTCGTCTTCCGATTGATAAGTTGGGGGCTTTGAGTCAGGAGGTACGTCGGGCTTGCAAGTTAAAGAAAATTACGCTGCGGGAGATTCAGTCGTTGCTGGGGAAGTTGAATTTCGCCTGCCGGATTATGCCAATGGGGAGGGTGTTTGGTAGACGGTTGGCGGCGGCTACGGCGGGAGTGCGTGCGGCACATCACTTTGTACGGCTCAAGGAGGAGCATCGGGCTGATTTGCAGGTATGGGATGACTTCTTGGGCCAGTATAACGGTCGGTCGCTATGGATGGCTCCAGCGCAGGATACGAGTGATTTGAATATTTTTACGGATGCAGCTGGAGCGGGCGGTTTTGGAGCTTATGGGGGGGGTCCGTGGTGCGCGGGTCAATGGCCGGCTAGCTGGGTGTCCAGTGGACTCACGCGGAATCTGGCCCTGCTCGAGCTGTTCCCCATCGTGGTTGCGGCGACCATCTGGGGGGACAGGCTCAGGGATAAGAAGGTTCGTTTTTACTGCGACAACATGGGGGTGGTGCTGGCCATTAACAACATCACGGCGTCCTCTCCTCCGGTAATTCAGTTGTTGCGACATTTAGTGTTGGTGTGCTTGTCATTGAACGCGTGGGTGGTGGCGGTGCACGTGCCGGGGGTACGGAATTGTATCGCAGATGCTCTTTCTCGCTCGCAGTGGGACCGGTTTCGGCAATTGGCACCGGGAGCGGAACGTCTCGGCGTGGTCTGCCCGGAACATCTTTGGGATCTGGTCTCGGTCCCGTAGAACGATTGGTGGAAAGGTCGTTGGCGCGCTCAACGTGGAGTGCTTATTCTGCTTGTTGGAGGCAGTGGGAGGAGTGGGTAAGAGAGTTGGGTGACGTCAACACGGATAGAGACAGGTTGGTGGCACTTTTGTACTGGTTAGGGGACGCCTGGGAGGCGGGGTTTTCATTGGCAAAGGTTAACCGTTTCATGTCGGCGGTGGCGTTTGGTTTCAAGTTACGGGGCTTTAGGGATGTGTCTAAGGAATTCTTAGTGGGGCAGGCTTTGAAGGGTTTGCGCCGAGGTAGGGTCGAGGCGGATCGTAGAAGGCCTGTGTCGTTTTCTCTGTTGAGCTCTTTGGGCGGATCATTAGCATCGGTCTGTCGTTCTTCGGCCGAGATGAGGTTGTTTCGGTTAGCTTTTTCTTTGGCGTTCTTTGGGGCATTTAGAATCGGCGAGTTGGTTTCGCCGAGTACCAAGCAAGCTGGGGGGTTGAGACTGAGAGACGTGAGCATATATACAGATCGGCTGGAGGTATGGTTGCGCCGGTCAAAAACTGACCAATTAGGAAAGGGGAAGCTGATAGTGTTGTTCGCTCTCCCGGGTTCGGCTATGTGCCCGGTGGCGTGCAGGCAGGGTTTTAAGCCACAGGTGGGGTCTCCGGAGTTGCCATTGCTATGTCACGAGGACGGGTTATTTTTGTCTAGATTTCAATTTAGAGCTGTATTCAAAAAATGTTTGGCGGCGGTCGGTGTCGCGGCGGACGCGTACTCATCTCATTCCTTCAGGATCGGCGCAGCAACGGAAGCAGGGCGCTGGGGGTTGGATGATGAGGGGGTGCGGCGCATCGGTCGTTGGGAGTCCAACAGATTTAGGTCTTATGTCCGCCCCCATCTGTTATGAGTTTTGCTGTTTGCACTTATAAGAATGTTTTGTGTGGTGGTATTTAACTTGCTTTTCCGTTTCAGATCCGCCTCCGTGTTTGGTGTGGTTGCTGGGCCACTCTTACGTGCATTGGGGGGCTTTGAGGGCGGACGTCCGCCCGGACGGTCGCCAGTTGCGCATTCCGCGACAGGATGCGGTTTTGCATTGGCTGGGATTTAGAGGTATGTCGTGGAGTAGGGTGTTAGCAGAATTCCAGACATATGCCCGGCTTGATAGGGTCCCGGAGATCTTGGTCTTGCACGTGGGTGGGAACGATTTGGGAGTCCGCCCTTTTCGTGAGTTGGTGCGGGATATTAAACACGATATGTTGTGTTTGTGGGTTTCTTATCCCAGGTTGGTAATTGTGTGGTCGGACATTGTCCCAAGAAAACATTGGCGGCTGGCTAGGTCAGTGGAAAGAGTCAATAAGGCTCGCATTAAGGTTAATCGCGCGGTGTCCCGATTTGTAGCCAAAAACGGGGGCACAGGGACTTGGAGTCAGGAGTGGGGAACTACTGGAGGAGCGATGGGGTTCATTTGACCGAGGTTGGGATTGATCTGTGGAGCTTGGCAATAGCAGAAGGAATTGAAAGGGCGGTGGTGGTGTGGCGGAACTCACAGGCTTAAGGTGGTCAAGGCCTGTTTCGCTGTGGCGGGGGGAGTCCTTGAGGCCAGTCAGTACAAAATTGGTGGGGGGGTCGCATCGGGGGTATGCGTCCCCCAAAAAAGGTACATGGTTGAAGACTTCATCGGGTGTTATCCCTTTGAAGTGGTCTTCTGGTGGAAGGTATATCACTCGAAGGCTTCATCGGGTGTTATCCCTTTGAAGTGGACTTCTAGTGGTCGGTATAGCACTTGAAGGCTTCATCGGGTGTTATCCCCTTGAAGTGGACTTCTGGTGGTTGGAGCCATCTGCAGAGGTGAGCGGTGCCTCCGAGCTGGTTTACGGCTGGAGGTAATTAGTGGTTTGCAGATGGCTAACTCGAGGTGTGTAAAAAAGGAATATCTAAAATGGCTTCAAGGACTGCCCCTGCTCGGTCTAATGTTAACGTTAAATTGTTATTTATGATTCTGACCCATGTTGGGTCATGTGAATTATTAGGAGGAATTCTCTGGTGGATTCCTAATTAGTTATCCGAATGTTTCGGATTTAATTTGTTTTAAACTGTGAAATTAATAAAACGGCTGCTGTGGCCATTTCACATCCAACCTCGGTGTCACGTGTCTTTTTCCTAAAGGTGGGGGTGAAGGGATTGGTAGGGATAAGGGAAGGTGCACTAACACACGACTCTACTTAGGCAGGTCAAGAAAACTATCGTCTTTAATGGCCGTTTTCATGCTACTAATATCAGGCAATGTTATAGTTTAATATTATTCCACCTCTCTCATTTTTCTAATTATAAAAACTATTTTTACTACAAATTTTTATTTTCTACTCTTGGGAGGCTTGTTTTTAAAATGGTACATAGATGGTGATTCTGGCGGCCACCAGACTACCTGGTCAGTCATGGTACTGATTTTGAGGCCCCTCTAATGTGACTGTTGACCACTACTGAGCCAAAGTGTTAAGGGCAGGGTGAGGTTTGGAAGGAGGTAGGACCTATCGACTTGCACTATTTTTTTAACCAGCATTTCACCTATTAAACCAGCAGTACCTGGTGGTAGTGGGTGACATTTTTTTTAATATAACTTATAATTGTCTTCTAAGTAGTCTCTGTACCTTTTAGTATTCAGTTTTTCAGTGTTCCCGCACCATATGCTAATGACCATAAGAGTCATATCTTCATTCCTCAATTTTTTCCATGTTAACCAAGCTTACTTTCTTTTGATTGACAGGTCCTCGCCCTCCCCCAGCACACACGAAATCCTTCACTTGCGCATCGATGTCCTGTTCTAGTGCGTGCCCACAACGGGACACCATAGCGGCGCATGCGCAGTAACTAGATTTGAGGCCCGGACGAAGCAGAGAAGGGTGTCCGACCATACATGACGGGCGCATGCACGCTAACTCAGACAAGATTTTGCCATTCAGGGCGGGCCAGTTTCCGGCAGTGGGCGGGCATAAGAGGAACGAACGAGACTGACGGATTATTACCATAAAAGGAGCAAGATGTTTGCAGACCGTTATATACGGTCGGAGGGGAAGTTTAGGAGAGGGGATAATGGCAAGGAACTTTTGACAGCAGCGGCCAGCGAGGGGTGAGGAGAGTTCAATAGGTGAAATGCTGGTGACAGGTTCCCTTTAAAGTTCCCTGCCCACCCTCCCTTTGGCCTTAGGAGTGATTAAAAAGAAAAAAGCATATGGTGATACCTTTGTACTGTGCCTGGCGTCCAGCTGGATGCTGTCTGTCAGCTGCTCTCGATCAATCAGCATTGCTGGGAATGTCCTTGGCTAGGAGCAGATGACAGACTGCAGCTCACATCCTTACTCCAAAATGTTCTTTTCAGCAGGATGTCCGGCCCAGTACACCACTACCAAACTTTGGTTCTGGGATCTGTCAGCACCTACTAGTTTAACCCTTTATGGACTTTTTTTTAGATGCCCTGTTTATTCACCTGGGAAGTGTTAGTCAGCAAGTACTAAATGAAAATACATTCCCATTGGGAGTGCAGTTGGCCGCCATGTTGATCTTTGCAATGTTTTTTTAACCTAAGTAAATTTGAATTTAAGCTATGGTCATGATAACAGGTCAGTGATAGAAATGTACAGCATATAATCATGTCAGTCAAATCTGCCTCCCCAGCTGCGCTTCACCAACAATTGAGGCGCCTCATCAGTATGGACCACCTCACAGTTAAAAAAGTACCTGTCACCTCTCCTGACATGTTATATTTGTATTCCCCATGATATAACAATTTCTTGTATATTGTAATGTCAGGATAGGGAGACAGACAGGTGAGCCCTAATCTACCCGCCACTCAGTCCCTGCCTACTTGCACAGCCCGTCCTAGGCGACGACGTACAACTGGGCGACGGTCCCTACGCTCAGCATGTGCACGACAGACAAACAAGACAAGGGTACACAAAAGCAAGGGAAGTGGGGCAGTTGCCCACGGCAAGACCGTGAGCAACAGAGTAGTGGACGAGCCGAGTCAAACCAGGAGTGTACGAGGTAACAAATGCAGAGCAGGAGAATAGTCAGTCAAGCCAGGGTCAATATGAAGCAGAGGTCAATGGTAACAGCAGGAACAGCAGAGCCAGGAAGCAAGAGAATTACAGGCAAAGGACAAGCAGCAAATGAAGGTATAAGTAGACCAAGGGCGGGAGCTAGAACCGTCTGGCCAGGCTGCGATAGGCTCTCCCGCTCCTCAGCCTACCAGCCTGAGTGGTAGCAGATCCAGTCACTCTAGCAGACCTAGGAACAGATGCAGACTGATTAACCACGGGCGTCGACACAGAAGCTGTGTCAGGCAAATCCTTTACACATATAGTCTTAGAACTCTGTGTTCTGCTGTTCCTCTTTTATTCCTCCAAGAAATTTATATATAACTTGACAACTGGGTGTTACCATGCCATGTGAAAAAATAGGTGAGCCCCTACAAAGTCCCACTCTGTCATCACTGATTGAACATTGTCAGTCTGTGTAGGGACACACGCCCAACTGGTAATACCCAGTTGTCAATTTATTAATACATTTCTAGGAGGTATAACAGAGGAATGACACAACGTAAAGTACTAAGAAAAGGTGCTGCAGAATTGTTATTTCATGGGGGAAACAATTATTTACAAAAACAGACATGTCAGGAGAGGTGACAGGTCCTCTTTATGAATCATTAGCCTAGAGAATGATGGAGGTTGTGGAGAAGGTCTCCTTGAAGTTGTATGGAGAGAGGGCATTGCAGTTGGCACCCTGAACCTTATTTTTTTTCCTCTTACAATTTTATTTTGTGGGAGCATTTGCTAAGTTTGGAGAGTGGACTGATCATTGAGCCACTTTTGACACTCTACAGATCCACTATCTTCAGGAGATTTAAAGATTTTAGCTACAAAAATGGAAGCTTTCCAGAAGTGTATATGTGTATTCTCCTGTCTCTCCTCTAACATTGAAAAAGGATTCAGTCTGAAATATGGGGTATGAGGCATTCTTGTGTAGCAGTTGTACAAAATTCATAGAAAAAAATAATTCAATATGTATATATTACAAAATGTTGCCATCTTTCTACACAGGTTTTCTTTGCAGTCTGTAAGCATGGACACACATAGTTCTGCTTAGGAGCTGCATACACAAAATGGAGAATATTTGCAAAACTGCTGAATTTGTTAATTTTCACATGCATTGGAGCTATAAAAAATTGGTATAAGGCACATAACCGATTTACAGTAAAGTTCAACTTTTTGGTAACTTTTGCCTAAATTGTAGAGGATCAAAACCCTTTGTATTTATTCTGTCAGCCCATTTTGGTCTTTGTGGAAGGAGGGCTGTCGCATCATATATTTATACATGGATGCAATCCGCAATATAGTTTTTAGGTCAGTTAAAAATATCCGCTCTAAAAGCCGTTTTTAAGGTCCCAAAATTTTGCAGCATGACTTGTGATTGTGCATTATGAATCGGATCTCGGGATCGACTGAAACTCTTACATCTAAGCTCTGCTATAAACTCATGTTGTCATCTGCAGGAAGTTCTAAGCTTAAAACTGATGTCTATTTCACTGCTCATGTATCCACTTCATCCACTGACCAGGAGAGTTATCGCTGATATAAAACATTACACACTCAGCTGTGGACTTGACATGTAAACATAAATTTTACAGGGAGCTTACAGTACAGGGTCGTTGTGCCTAGCAAGCCGTTGGAGAGAAAATTACTGTACTATAAAGACTAATGGATCACTAGAACCTGTTCTATGACATTCATACAGTAATGTGCATTTTCCTGAAAAAATCATTTGCAACCTTTTCAGATTGCAATTGTAAAATAAAATGGATGAAATTTGACAATGCAACCGTTAACTGAACTACATCTCCCAAGATGCTCCACCAGCAGCAGACCTATAGGCGTTACCCAGTAGTACATACATGATCATACATGAAACTTTGGCATCTTCCTTACCTCCCATCAGCATCTAGTTTCAATTTCCCTGCTTGCAGACTATCCGTACATGTTCAGAAACTTCCTCAGTCCCCCAACAAGTCTGTCAATAGTGGTACAGTAAATAGTGGAAAGGGAGGAGGGGGATGCAGCTGCAGTTTCTCCTCCTCTTTGTGTCTGTGAGAATAAATGCTGTAAGAGAGGAGGGGGTGCAGCAGATGGATATATCTGATTGGCTCGGAAAACAGATCTATCTAACAGCACGAAAATCCGTCAGCAAACATGGAGAGAGAAAATGTGCATTTATAGAAACCAAGGAGGGAAAAATATGCAGGTTAGACTAGATTTAAGCTTACAGTTTTTTAAGTGAGACATAGGCTCTCACCCAGGACCAAAGGCAAAACTTGAAGCTCCTAGGCAGCAATACAGAATCTGTAAAAGGGCCTACCATGTGGCTTTTATAAAACAGATGTTATCTTATGTGGCAGTGGGGCCTTTGACCCAAGGGCAACTTCTACCTCTGCACCCCCTATAGTTGTGGCACTGCTTAGGACTCTGTACATTTTGGGCAACCAAAGGTCCACAAAACTCGATCACACATTGCAGATGGGGGCAGCACTAAGATTATTAGGGTTTCTTTGGTGCAACAAACAAGTGGCAAGACAAGGCATTTGGGTGCCCAAGACAAAACTTCAATTTCACTCAAACTTTTTGGTTGGTGATGGGGGCCATTCTACAGCCTGTACAGTTCTGCATTACTAAGAGAGGGTATTAAATGCAAGAACAATACAGAGCATGTTCTCTCCATTAGGGGCTCTTATGAAAGTGCGCTTGGCTTCAGGGTAGGACTTGCAGTACTGTAGCAATTAGAGCATGAGAGAGCTGTCATTATATACTCAATTTGGAGAACATGGTTCTGCATCTCTATTCTACAAGCTCTTGTGGGAGTCCAAGCATGTAACAACAGAAGATTGAGCCCCGTTTCCCAGTACTTTTTTATAGCTGCCTGTTTGACCTGTAGTAAGGTACAGACACTAATCCAATACATAGAGCTGCTTGTGGATTCCTTCCAGTAACAGTATTGTAAATCCTGCCCCCTGCCTACAGTGTTGCAGGCTATTCGGTTTTACTTGCCCCTTGGGCCATCAGTTGCCATCCCGCCTCTGATATATGTGAGTAATATAGGCTATGCAGCAACTAGAATATCCTTGGTGAATGGCAGAAATTTTTCTTCCTATGAGAGATACAAATGGATTTATGTTTTATAGCGGAGATGCTCCAGGGGTTAGGCCTAGTTCACATCACGTTTTATTTCTTTCATCGGAGATATACGTCAGGACAGAAGGCTGCAACGGATCCCACTGTATAAACATACGTCGCCCGAAACCCTCCCTCCTGGGCAGAGAGCTGCATATATGGACAGTAACGTTAGGAGCTTCACAACGCTGGAATCCCCAACCAGAGCCCAGAAAACACTCTGGCCAGGGATTCCAGACACCAACCACATGGCTGGCCTATATCCTATGTGACCGCATGGAATTTAAAAGCAGACGGTGCCCCGGCTTCTATTTCTGCCTAGGGTAGCCAAATCACTGGAGCCTCCCAGGGGTATCCCCATTGATGTAACTAAGACTCTGGCTGCAAAGGTCTTGCGGTCGCGGGTGATAGGGACACTGTGCAGTTATGTCACTGCAGTTTCTCAACGCACGCATTCGTCACCCATAGGCCTCCATGTTACATTTAAAAAAATGTATACTGCGTGGTATATGTTTTTTTTGTGGGATCCAGTGGGATTGAAAAGCGTATGCTACTGTGATTTTCCATCCTTCAAAAAAAAAAAAAAAAAGCTATACAGATCTGTACAAGTCAGATGGAGGACAAATGGACACTCTTTTGTCCTTCGTCAGGCTTTGGAGTATTATTTATACGTTTAGCGTGTACGTCGAGAGCTTTCACAGCGTACGCGCTAAATGTAGAGCCAAAACGAATACAGGTTATTTAAATGCAATCCCACCTGCAGTCAAACTTCAAGACTGATTCCACCCAAGAAGTATTTATACATGGGTGCAATTAGCAGATTTAATTCAGGGCTATGGTGCAGATGGGCAAAGCAAAATTTCAGACATCTAACCAGATGCCTGGTCTATGAGATCTCTTTGCCTTCACTTCTGTGTGTGCGGGGGGAGTAACAAGAGCCCTGGGCGGCATAAAGTAATTCTCAGGTCAGTTATTATTTTTATCCCTTCTCTTTCGCACATCCCTTCTGAAATAGTACTTCGTATTGCACTCTAGTAAACATTTTAATAATACAAACATCATTAGCATGGCTTGAGTAAATATATATATATTCTGAAGGGCCATGTGCTGCAATTATGGCACGGCTAGCATGGTTTAGAAAAAAAACAAGAACACATGTCCATCAAGTTCAACAATGAGTGGGGAGAGGGCAGTTTGATTTTAGTTTTCAGAGAAAGGAAAAAGAAAAGCCCTTAAGGCATGGGTCAATTTGTCCTAAAAGTGAAAAAAAATCTTTCCCGATCCCACATGTCAATCAGAGTGAATCAACGTCCAGACAAGAATTTTATACATCCAAATGGGTTTATGTTGTTTTGTTTTTTTAAGAATTAATCAAAGCCTTTCTTGCAGTGATCACTTGTTTCTGCTAAAACCAGTTTCTGATGTAGATTATTCCATCGTTTTATAGCTCATTATCTGAAGAAGCCTCTGGAGATTAACCCTTTTGTTGTTATTTCCCTGTTTCGGGAGTCCAAGCCTTTTTTCAATAAATAACATTATCCTGCTGGCCTAAGGCCCCATGCACACGACAGCAAAAAACCTCAGTTTTTGCGGACCGCAATTGCGGTCCGCAAAAACGGAGCCATTCACTTTCATTGAACACTGACACCTTTCCGTAGCACTACGGAAGGGTGTCAGTGCCGTGGAAATGTTCCGGGAATTATGGAACATGTCCGTTCTTTCGCATTTTGCGGGCCGTGCTCCCATACTTTGTATGGGAGCACGGCCCGAAAATGCGGCTGTCAGTCAGCGGCCGGCCGTGCCCGCAATCGCGGGCCGGGATTGCGGGCACGGTCGTGTGCATGGGGCCTTAGAGGCAGCTAATTGACTTTGAGGATCTATTCACATTTTAAAAATGTATCATATTGAGATATCTCCATTCAGTGTAACTATTGCACTATTCGCATGATATGCCATTTGACCCCTGATTTGCCCTCTTATACAATAAAATAACGCAGTTACAATTGAAACTTCTGAAATTCCTATTACAGCAACACCGAATGAAAGAAAATAAATGCTTGGTTGCCATATAATGGTGTAACTTGCTTTTGGCTAATAAACCAACCATATTTACGGCACCAAATGAACAGTCTGTGTAACTCTGGACTTTATGATTAGAACATGAAAAGGAGATGATGATTGACAGTCATTTGCCAATTAAAATGCTGGTATAATTAATTTACAAGGTTGCAGAGGGAGGTAGAGTAGTTCCTAGTGACGTTGTAGTGTTAGATTGAAGAAGTGGTTTGTTCTACAGTATGTGCCACTAGAGTAAAGTACAGGCCCCCTTAGGCTGGGTTCACACTGAGTTTTTTGCAGGTGGAAAATCTGCCTCAAAATTCCGTTTGGAAGTTTGAGGCAGATTTTCCTCTTCCTGCACGCCGAGTTTCACTGCGTTTTTCGCCCGCGGCCATTGAGCGCCGCGGGGATAAAACGCTGCAAAATACACTTTCTCTGCCTCCCATTGATGTCAATGGGAGGTCAGAGGCGTAAACACACGAAGATAGGGCATGTCCCTTCTTTCTCCCGCGAGCCGGTTTTACCGCTCGCAGGAGAAAACCACCCCGCCTCCCATTGAAATCAATGGGAGGCATTTTCGGACGTTTTTTTGGCGAGTTTTGTGGAGCGGATTCCGTGCCAAAAAACTCGTCAAAAAACTCTGTGTGAACCCAGACTTAGGCCCTGTTCACACAGAGTTTTTTTGCAGGCAGAAAAATCTGCGTCAAAATTCCTCCTTGCTGCGGCCAAAAAAATGCAGCAAAAACCCTTTCTCTGCCGCCGATTGATTTCAATGGGAGGTCAGAGGCGGAACCGCGGCAAGAAAGAGCATGCTGCTTTTTTTTTTTTTTTTTTAACCGTAAGTGGCTAAAAACGGCCACGGGAAAAAAACACCTCCGCCTTTCATTGAAATCAGTGGGAAGCAGTTTCGGACGTTTTTTGCCACTGATTCTGACACGGTTTCCGCGTCAATATCAGCGTAAATAAAACTCTGTGTGAACTGGGCCTCAGTAGGAAAGTGCAGCAACTGTTCTTTGATTGCTTATAAAGCTGATTTTACCACTTAAATGTATGGTTCCCGGTGGGCTGCCTGTTTAGTACTGGGCAGCAGGACATTAACGTCACATTTCTGTATTTTAATCAAGTGCCTTGGTGAGCCCTTTAAAGGCCCATGACACCTAAAATTTGATGGTTTTGTATATTTCCTACACACCGCAACATCCTGCTTACAGCCTGATACACGTTGTTATAATAGAAATTGTAGCTATCCTATTAATACAACAAAAGTAAATAAAAAACGCCTCCAAACGATTGATTTCAATGGGAAAAACTGCGTTCTGTTCCGACGGGCCATTTTTTTACGCGGCCGTTTCGAAATAGAGTACAGCGAGGCCAGTCAAATGACGAAGAGTCGTGTTGTCATGAACTAGACTTCCGGAATCTCATAATCAGCGCGACGCGAGACCAGAATGTATATTAGCGAGTGTACTCAAATACTGCAGTGACTACACTGCTAATAATTTTCGGTCCCCACATAACCGCTTTAACCTGCTATCATACTGTGCACTTGTTGCGCTAGTGTCATCTACGTACAGAGCTCGTATCCTTCCCTGCATTTTGATGCATAGTCCTATTAAATCATTTACATTTCAAGGGTCATGAACTAATTCTTGATATGGGGTAATTTACTACCAGAGATAATAGCACGGAGCTTTGCAGAGTGATTTTTCAATAAAAGCAATAAAGCCATCGACCATTTTCTTGTATTTTCATATAGATCACCATTATACAATAAATCAACAGAATATTAATCAAGCACGTGGGTTCTTGGCTAGGAAAAGTGATAAATTGCTTTTGCATTCGACCATCTGTTTGCATCATTATGTGAAATTATGTTATTTAACATTCGATGCGGAAACCCACTTAATCCACAGCAAATGTACGTTTATTTTTCTCATTCGTTATCTGCTAAGAAACATGTGTTTTGGGGCTGATAAAAAGTCAACAGCAAGATGCTGGCCTAGTGTGGGGTCTTGCCCTGGACTGTGGTGTGCTGAAGGGGGGGGGGGGGGTCACAAAAACGTTACATATTTCATCTATTATCCTGAAATGCTGATTACCTCCTTGATTATGTGATAGAAGTGGGGTATATACAGAAAAGTTTTATTCTTTATGATTATCGGGAGTCCTTATTTGTTCCTCCTGAGATTACTTAAATTTTTGGTATGTGCATACCCTACTTCATCTTTCACAACGTGCATTTACTCATCTGTCTGACTTCTGACGTTTTCAGTGATGTTTTTATGTCATTAGGTCGATTTGTCTTCCTGCATCTTGAGGTGCTTTGACTTTCTGTTGCTTTCTTTATGGTCTATACCTAACTTGATAGGGAGCTGAAGTAAGACTTTTTACAGGTGTGTCCATGGTGGGTTAGTCTGTTGGTTTGACAACTCAACAGGACAGCCCACCATGATTTCTAGTCATCCCATACAGGCCAGGCAAACTGGGGCCCACTTGCCTTAGACCTGTCCCAAAAACTAAGCTTAAAGAGAAGAGGACCTGTCACTAGGTCATATAAGTTGAACTGGTTTAGTGACCTGTATAGCGCTGTCTCCCTGATTCCAGCACTGTTTTTCTTTTTTTCCAGAAATACAGCCTACTGTTGTGTTGGCTCCCTCTATGCTAATTTTCTGTAGTTCGCCAACAGGGCGTGAACTACCCTCAAGCTGCCTTGTGCTGATTGGTCAGCATCAGAGGCAGGGAAGCTAGCTCCACCCCATTGGCTAACTAGAACAGTGGGTGATAACTCTGGAATCGGGGGGGCCATATCTCTGGAACCGGGGGGACCAGGAAAGAAAAGAAAAACATCGCTGGTATCGGGGACAGCGCTATTCAGGACAGTTAACCAGTTCAACTTATAAGACCTAGTGACAGGTCCTCTTTAAGATCTCGCTGAAAGTTTTAGTTCTTAGATCTAGGAGTCCTACAACAATGTAGAAACCTTTATATGGGCCACATATAAAAAAAAAATACTTTTTTGTAGACCATAGATTTCTGACTGTTCTCAGGCTTGTGTGCCACACATCTAACATATAAATATGATGAATAGGTAAATAGGAAGATAAGGATCTTTTGGAGGCGCTGTGTGGTATAGTCAGAGGAAAATCACGAAAATTCAGTCCGATAAAGATGAGTTTTATTTAAACAGGGTGGCTACGCGTTTCAACGCCAAACTGGGGTCTTCATCAGGCAACATATTTGTTTGCGCCACCTTATTTTCTTACCTATTTTCAACGTTATGAGGGCGATTACGGCCTCATGCACACGCCAATGCACATGGAGTCCTGTGGATCCTTGTTACGGGCGTCCTTTGTGCTGCCGTATGGCTTCTCTGTACGCTACCGTATTCTTATCTTTCCCCGATATTGCTTCAAGGGGAGAATACCTGGAAACCGCCTTATGAGATCAGACACACGGACGTACGATACGGGTTCATAGGCTTCTATGGGAGACGTATTGACTATACATACAACACCAATCCATAATACGGGCGTGTGCATGACCCGTTTAATGACGCCGTCGTTTACACTGACATTAGGTAACCATAAAATCTCATAGCTTATATCAACGCAAATGTTAAATGTTTATGGCAGGAAAGCTGGGGGTGCACCTCCGTAAATATGGTACTTTTTTTTTAATGCAATTAATCCCAAGAAAGCTACGGCACTGCCATTAGTAAATCTCCCATGTGTGATGCCTGATGAAGACGCCAGTTCGGTGTTGAAACGCGTAGCCACCCTGTTTAGATAAAACTCATCTTTATCGGACTGAATTGTTGTGATTTTCCTCTGACTATACCACGCAGCGCCTCCAAAAGATCCTTATCTTCCTATTTACCTATTCATCATATCAAGCGGTTACCTATTTAAACCGGCTCGGATCTGGCAGCAGCATATGTGGACCATTAATCTGAATTTACCTCTGACGTTTGGTGAGCATGGTTTTTCTTTCCTTCATCCGCCTAACTTATTGACCTATACCATGTGGCGCCGTGTTTTTTGCTCTTTTCCTCACAACATATAAATATGTCTCTCTGCAGGTAAACAATGAGAATGTGGTGAAAGTCGGCCACCGGCAAGTGGTTAACATGATCAGGCACGGGGGCAACCACCTTGTTCTCAAGGTTGTAACAGTGACCAGGAGTCTGGACCCTGATGATACAGCCAGGAAGAAAGGTATGGTAATGTGATGCTTTACCCCTATGACTGTCTGTCTGAAGTGCAGATATTGCTCTGTGATCTTACAAGCTTATTTTGTCTTGGTATGCACGTTTTTTTCCTTGTAAACGGATGGACTTCTGCTGTAGGGTAAATGTGCCTGAAAACCATTTAAAGAGGCTCTGTCACCAGATTTTGCAACCCCTATCTGCTATTGCAGCAGATCGGCGCTGCAATGTAGATTACAGTAACGTTTTTATTTTAAAAAAACGAGCATTTTTGGCCAAGTTATGACCATTTTTGTATTTATGCAAATGAGGCCTGCAAAAGTACAACTGGGCGTGTTGAAAAGTAAAAGTACAACTGGGCGTGTATTATGTGCGTACATCGGGGCGTGTTTACTACTTTTACTAGCTGGGCGCTCTGATGAGAAGTATCATCCACTTCTCTTCACAACGCCCAGCTTCTGGCAGTGCAGATCTGTGACGTCACTCACAGGTCCTGCATCGTGTCGGCACCAGAGGCTACAGTTGATTCTGCAGCAGCATCAGCGTTTGCAGGTAAGTAGCTACATCGACTTACCTGGAAACGCTGATGCTGCTGCAGAATCATCTGTAGCCTCTGGTGCCGATGTGTCCTCGCTCGTCTGACACGATGCAGGACCTGTGAGTGACGACACAGCGTGATCTCTGGAGAACACGGCTGTGTCTGCACTGCCAGAAGCTGGGCGTTGTGAAGAGAAGTGGATGATACTTCTATACACAACGCCCAGCTAGTAAAAGTAGTAAACACGCCCCGATGTACACACATAATACACGCCCAGTTGTACTTTTACTTTTCAACACACCCACTTGGACTTTTGCAAGCCTCATTTGCATAAATACGAAAATGGTCATAACTTGGCCAAAAATGCTCGTTTTTTAAAAATAAAAACGTTACTGTAATCTACATTGCAGCGCCGATCTGCTGCAATAGCAGATAGGGGTTGCAAAATCTGGTGACAGAGCCTCTTTAATCCTAATGAGAGGAGCAAAGTTGTTTTTATGGTTCATCTATGCAAACATAATTGCATCTACATACAAAATTATTTATGAGATGTAAGGATAGTGGTAAAGGGTAAGAAGACATATCATTAACGGGGTTATCCGGTCTTTAAAAATTGTGTGCAAATGATTTACCTGCAGTACGATTATTCACTTACTAATAAGCCAATCTCACATAACCATGCTCCTGATGATCTCCTGCTTGTGTGACCTCCACTGAACATGTGGTTATCTCCACCCTCCCTGTAGTACAGGACTCAAAAATTACATGCCTTTTATCTACACTGCTCCTTGCTCTCCTTCCCCCTACCTTCCTGTGTCTGGAGAGATCATGTGTCACATGCTGGGCAGTAGATAGTGCAGGATCTAACAGCAGAGCTGTTTCTCAGTAGCAGACAGTGAGTAATTATAGCACTACCTTGCACCTTATAATAGGGGAGCACGCAGGAAGCTGTAAATATAAGCAATGTCTGTGAGAGGAATCAAGGGAACTATAGTTCTTTACAAGGTAATCCTGCCCACAGCAAACCCTAGCAAAATGAAAACAAAAGCACTGGACAAGATAATAAAAAAGAAAAAGAACTACTTCTGGAGGTATGGTGGCCTCTAGTGACACCTTAGCCATACAGGTACTTTTCTATGTTTTTCATAAGTGCAAAAACCCGTTTATGAAGACTGGGCCTGTGAATGCTCTGATTAGTCAAGAGCACTTGTACAAAGACAGAATTTCTGTTCTCTTAGGCTTCGTTCACATCTGCCTCGGGACTCCGTTCATGGGTTCCGTCTGAGCTTTCCGTTAGGGGAACCCATGAACGGAATCCTGACTGAAAGTCGACTGCGCTATTCATTCTGTCAAAATGACGGAACCCTTAAACAACGGGGACAAACGGAATCCATTTACACCAGATCCGTCACCATTGAAATCAATGGTGATTCAAACGTAAACATTTGGTTTTCATTTGTTTGTCAGGGTTCCGTACATTGGTTCCCCTGACGGAAAGCTCTGATGGAACCCATGAACGGAGTCCTGACACAGATGTGAACGAAGCCTTAAAGGGGTTGTCTCACCAAGAAAACCTCTTCTGAGAGCGAAGCTAGCTGTTATGGCCAGGGGAGATACATCTGCCCCCTCGTTTCCTCTGCAGCAGCTACTGTGTAGCATTACATTTTGACCATTGAAATGAATAATTATAGATAGGCTGAGTCTGCCTGAGTTGGCTCTCTGTTCTGGCTCATAGAAGGCGGGTAACCAGGTGGAGGACCCTCCAACCCATGGTGTATATACTATATGCCTTTATAGGACATATATACAGATGTATTTATAAGACAACCTCTTTCACCTTTATTAATAACACTGGACTGTACTACATAGAAACTAATAATAGGCCGATGTGTTGTCCTTGGCTGTAACATTGTTAAAATTTAATCGAGCCATTTCTTTGTTTTATCTGAGGAAAAGCTGGATTTCTCAGAACAAAAAGGTTTTAAAATGATATAAAACTAATTGTTAACAACTTTGACAGCGATCGACTGATCCCTAATGGAACAAAAACTGTCCACCGACTATGGATGTCGTCTATGTATCTGATATATATTACATGTTCTTAAAGAATTCATAGGCTGTATTTTCATGAACATTGCACAAGCTTACCTCAGGGCTGTCCCTATATTATATTGATGACAGGTGCTCTTTAATTAAACCGTGATTTTTTTTTTATTTCTCCATTTGCTACATTTTTCTGTATATTTTTCAAGTTAAGTTCCCAAAGCTATTTTCTGTAAAATTCACTATGGCAACTGGCAGAAACATGCGGCTTGTATTCTATGCCAGAAAAGGATAATACCACCAATCCGGGGAGAGAAGGAGAGAGCTGAGGAAGCTAATATGCACAGGATACTCCAGGGAAATCATTTTTTCATGACCACAGCATGTATTATTGTGCCATTTTTACCCACTGCAAACCCAGCTGGACAATACCACAGAGAGTTCAGTCATCACACACGGCGTGCTCAGCTCCTGCACCTCTCGGCTCAGCGGCGTGTGAGCATTTTATTTGGGATTGCTAAGTGCCATGTTGTCCTCCGCTCGATGCATCTCTGACTAGTAGAGCGTGCTGCGGACGTGACGGAACAGTCTGTACAGAACCTTAATATATGCACGTCAGTATTTTTCATGTTTAAGGGCTTTAGTTTTGCATGGCCTTAGCAGATCCCTGTAATTATCACACTTTTCTGAGTACTATGAGAACAGGACATCCACATCCAAATCCTCAATAGGCATTGAAGCCGCGTAAACCGCATTTGAAAATGTGCAACTAGAGCTGGGCGATTTTGCAAAAAAATCTAAAATCTAGATTTTTTTCGACACTTTGGGTGATTTTCGATTTGAATCTCACTTTTCTTATTTTTTTTCTGTTTATTTAACAGTAATACCAAGAGATATTTTAATAAATTATTTTATTTTATGTAAATAACTTGTTAACATATATTGCTATAATAATTGTACATAACTTCACAACTTTTAACCTCTGCAAATACTTTTTTTTAATCATAAATACAATTGAAAAATGTATATCTAATTGATTATAACTTCTGTGTTCCCGGGATGGAACAGGTTAAAAGAATCTCTAATCAATGAAGCACTGAGTGCACTAACATCCCTCTGCCCGTCACCACCTCAGCCAGTCTCTGACATTGGAAGTGAGAGCAGTATATACTGCAGCACGGCCAGGTAGATAGCGCCAAGCGGGCACTCTGGGGAGAGATCACATTATAGTGTCTGAAGTCTGATCAGTACCCTGTGCAGAACCGGCCCCACGATGGGGATTCACACGAACGTGATTGGATCGTGAAAAACAGTCCGTGTGTCAGCAGAATTTCCCGGCCTGACCATTGTACATATGAACGGGACTCCTGGCATCATAGACGTTTAGACTACAATCACACCACAGTGAAAAAAATGGCCATTAAAAACCGATCAATTGTCAGATTTTCATGTCCATTTTGCATCAGCGGGTCTCCAAATTCTCATCCATTTCCAGTCCATCTGTCCATTTTTAATGGCCATTTGCCACCTGTTTTTTTGTCCCAATCCCATGAAAACACCAAAGTGCGCATGTAGATAGTGCTGAAATGTGCCTGTAGATAGTGCCACAGTGCCCAGATATAGTGACATAGTGCCACAGTGCCCACATATAGTGATAGTGCCCATGTAGATCATACCCCAACCCCCTTGTAGATCGCACCACACCCCTCCCTTGTAGATAGCACCCCCACATGTAGATCGCACCCCAACCCCTTGTAGATCGCAACCCCACATGTAGATTGCACCATCCCCTCCCTTGTAGATTGCACCACCACCTCCCCTCCCTTGTAGATCGCACCCCCACATGTAGATCGCACCCCCAAGACCCCTTGCAGTTTGTATCCTCCCTTCCTTGTAGATAGCGCCACTGTAGCTGCCACTAGGAGCTGAATCCCCGACCAGAGGTTACTGACACTTTGGCCAGGGATTCAGCTTCTAGTGGGAGCTACAGTGGCGCTATCTACAAGGTGGGGGGGGAGTTGTGGCGTGATCTGCAAGGTGGGGGTGGTGGGATCTGCAAAGGGTGTTGGTGGTGCGATCTGCAAGGGGGTGCTATCTACAGCGTGGCGATATCTACAGGGCAATGTGGCTATATACTAGGAGTCCCTGCTTCACCACGTAACTGCTTTTCCGTACTGTATCATTTCGTTCAGTACAGAACAGCAGTTCCATGGGAAAGCCGAGACAGAACAGGGCACAGCTTGTCAGAAGGGGCAGACCAGGCAGTGATGAGGTGAAGGGGTGTAGCGGGCGGAGCTTCCTGCTGCAGCACGGTGCGACCGCGCCACTAAAGGATCGATTCAACGATTCTGTTAAAAAAACAGAATCGTGAGAGCCCTTGAGGGCAAATTAATTTGATTAATCGCCCAGCCCTATGTGCAACTGTACAAATTAGAGGCCTCAATGGGCGGAATCCTCATAATAATGATAAGATATAATATACAATCATGCAAAAGTAGCCTCATGCTTAGTGTTCAGATAAGATTTTTTTTCTCTTACAGTTTATCTGGTATTCTGTAGGGTGTGGATGTTCTAGTTGCCTAGCAAAAACCTGACTTTCTGTCTTGGTGACCACTCTAGCTGTGTTCACATCACTGTTCCTTTCCGCTGAGGGGTTCCATCTGAAGTTTCCATCGTGTTAACCCCTCAGCGGAAAGGCAAACGGAAACCTAAGGTTTCCGTTTGCCTTTCCGTTGAGGGGTTAACTGGACGGAAACCTCAGATGGAACCCCTCAACAGAAGGGCAGCGGTGATGTGAACAGGCCCTATATTGTAGTTCTATAACACACTGCTTCCTAGGTCTGGCCTCTAAAGGGTTGTCCGCTTTGGACAATCTTGTTAGTAGAAGGATCCATCTACGATAAGCTGATCACACGTCTCCCCATGATGAGCTGTAATCTATGGGGAACCCGTCGGCAAGTGTTTAATTCCGCTGCAGCGCCAGCACAGGGGAAATGGAGTATTACAATGTGCCCATTGAAATCAATGGGACTCAATGAATGAATGTACTGTACAGAGATGCTGTGCTTTCCAAAGCAAGTAACCCTCTTTGTAGCCGCTCTCCACTTTGACAAATTGATTTTCTTTAATACGGTATCTAAAAATGTTTATTCTCAACCAGAAAAAGCGCAATCCCCAGCAATAGCAAAATTCATATTGCATCAGGATGTTATCACACTCATTTATAAATATGTTTAGGGCGGAAATATATTAACTGGTGGTAAAATATTTATGGTATGATTAATCCACTTCATAGTGCTGTGAAAAAGGTGCCTATTTTGAATACTTATTGGGGATGTATGAGATAAGAAAAAACTGTCTGCTTTTTTTTTTTTCTTCCAGAAACAGCGCCGCTCTCGTCCATAGGCTTTGTCTGGTATTACAGCTCAGTACATCTGTGTGAGGCTGAGCTGCTATACCAGATACAACCCATGGTACTGTTTCTGACAAAAGTATTTTTATTTTTCCGACCTGCTAAATTCACAATAAACTACCAGAACAAGATCCCAAATAGCATCCTGAGTATATTAATTGTGGCCGTTAATATTTGTTTCACTGTCTTGTGTTTTTATCCAGTGTTGTAAATGTGTTCTACTGATGCGCCGTATCTTGTCATTGATATGTGTATATCCTTCTTTCTAATGCTAAGCCCCTCCACCTCCAAAGCGGGCTCCCACCACTGCACTGTCATTGCGGTCTAAATCTATGACCTCTGAGCTGGAAGAATTTGGTAAGGGTGTTATTGTATTGGCATGCCAAGTGTTGGGGGGATAGGAGTTTGGGTTTTCTATGTGCCAGTGTTTAATGCCCAGCCTGGGAATGATGCATGTATTGGTTGTTTATATATGTATGTGTGAGATATATATATATATATCTATGTATATATATATCTATATATAATAAAAATGATAATTATTTTGCATGAGTCTCAGTTTGCCAAGAGTTTGCAAAATGCATTTGCTAGCTGCAAAAACAAAAAAAACATTCTGCACTATTGCCTGATCTATGTTTTATATCTTTTTTTTTTTTCTATTCTTACAATTTTGAGTCCAGAGTTTATATTTCTAATTTTTCTCTCATCTTGAATTCCTGGGCCCTCTCAGCAGTGGATAAAGGTAAGATGTGGGACCGGAAGGACAGTAACCTGCACAGGACAATTTTAGATGTTCTATTATCTGTGCCCTACCTTGTACAAGATACTATTCTACCACTTACTGACGTGCCAGGTTCCATAGCATCTGTGTCCGGAGTGTGAGCAGTTAAATTTGTTTTTGAACATTGAAAGATAGGCAGATAATTCTATTAGGCTTACATATCTGCTTCATGACAACACTCCCTTAGGTAGCTCAGTGTTATCATAGGGACACTGGGCCTCATATTAACCAGTTTTTCATTGTTTACGTGTTATAGACAAATGAAAGCTGGATTTTGACTGGTTGCTGTAAGACCCAGTTTCCTTATAAGGCTATGTTCACACGCTTAACAAAATACATCTGAAAATGCGGAGCTGTTTTCAAGGGAAAACAGCTCCTGATTTTCAGCCGTTTTTTAAGCAACTTGCGTTTTTTGCGGCGTTTTTTATGGCTGTTTTTCTGAGACAATAAAAAATGGCTCAAGAAGTGACATGCACTTCTTTTTACGAGGTGTTATTTTACGCGGCCAATTTTAAAAACGGTCGCGTAAAGAACACCCCGTGGGAAGGGAATGCCGTTTTTCCCATTTCACACTGAGCTTCAAGAGCACAGAGGCAGAACGTGTTACCATAAGGCCTCGTGCACGCTTCCGACACCGTTTGCACGGCCGTTTTTGACGGATCCGTGTACACCGTGCCGAGCATGGTACTGTCCAGGGTGCTGAAAGAGTTAATGGGCTGCACTGATCGGCGGTAACACTTTCAGCACCTTGGACAGTACCATGTTCGGTGCTCGGAAAATACAATTTTAATTAAATAAAAAAAATAAGTTCATTCTTGCTTTCCTCCTGTCCGGCCTCCAGCGATGACGTTTCATCCATGTCACCGCTGCAGCCAATCACAGGCTGTAGTGGCGGTCACGCACGTCAGGATGACATCAGAAGGCCGGTTTCCAGGGATGACGCTTCATCCCACGTGACCGCCTCTGCAGCCAATCACAGGCTGCAGCGGCCTCTGCAGCCAATCACAGGCTGCTGCGTCAGAAAGGAAGGTCGGACTGGAGGAAGAAGAGGGACTCGTCACCAAGACAATGACCGGGTAAGTATGAAATGCTTTTTATGTTATTTTTAATCAGCAGCCTCTTTTCTCTATCAGTGATTGATAGAGACAAGTGGCTGCCGATTAGTGTAATATTTTTGGAATGTATTTCTGCCCGCCCGGCCGTTGCTAGGCAACGGCTCCGTCACACACGGACATCACACGGATGCCTTCCGTGTGCCTTAAGTTTTTTTGACGGCCCCATTGACTTGCATGGGCCTCACGATCACGGAATCTCAGACCAAAGTAGGACATGCTCTACTTTGGATCGGAACGGAGCAACGGGACCGTCAAAAAAACTGAAGTGTGCATGGCCCCATTTAAATGAATGGGTCAGGGTGCTAGCCGTCAGAAAAACAGCTAGCACCCTGAAGAAAAACACTGAAGTGGGCATGAGGCCTAAGGGCAGAGGCAGAGAAACACCTAATAGGTGACCTGTAACTTCAAAAGCTGAGCTTGTCACAGGAAAAAGATAATTATAGGTGATAATAGGTGGCAAAATTGTGACTCTTGAAAGATATACATTTGCACCCACTTCTGCGGTATCTTGCTGCATATAAATTGACTGTATTCAGAAACATCTATGTTCACCATGGCACCAGACATATGTGGCCAGTTTCCTTTGGGGGTCCGAGCAGCAGCAAGACCCTCACTGACTACAGCTTTCCTCTCTTTTCCTGCTTTCTCCTTAATGGAGGGATAATGGCTCTGATTTCTTCTTGTACTATAACATAAGCTAGACCAGTGATCTGCAACCTGTGGCTCTCCAGCTGTTGTGAAACTACATAACTTCAATTACGTGTGTCTAGGACAGGTGGCGCTTCTGCAGTTATTTGCCATTTTCCAGTTTTAACAATATTATAATAGCTCACTATTACAGTTCCCATTGATGCCATATACAAAAAGAAATACATATGGACATGGATTCAGCTGGACTCCTAGGGTATGGTTAGGGGGTCACCAGGGTATTATATATAAAGTAAGCAAGTGGGTACATAGCATAGAGGTAGCCCATGTGACTGTTATGGGGCCTCTGCAGGGAGGTGCCCATTCCAGGTTCTCTTTATTGTCATCTTAGCAATTGTTGAGATTCTGCACATGGATGGGGTCACCAGAGGTGCTACTATGACAGGAGGTGGAAAATGGGATGGAGACACCTGGGCCCCCAGTCACAGGTCGTTAGAAGTGTGTAATGGTGTCAATCAACGTCTGAAATGAACTTAATTTTTATCTTTGACGTGACCCCCCCCCCCCCCCCCCTCCCGGTCTTTAAGTACAGCAACATATCCTACTGAACACAACTTTAGTTTCCATCTGACATAAGGGCACAATGTTAAGCAGTTAATGTTTGCATATTTTTACAAATACTTAATTTTCTCCTTTCATGTGACAACCATTTATTTTTGGTATTTAAATCCCCATTAAAGCATATGAAGTGGGTTGTTAAATGCATATTGCAAATGTTAAATCACTGTGTCAAATATTGTGAAACCTTTGGTTATTACGGAGATTTCAATGAATATAAAAGGTTTTTTATGAGCATTTTGTATTTGACGTGCTTCGTTTTGACACTCGTTATTTCTTTCTACTTGCAAGCATCTGTTCGGAAAAAGAAGGGTAAGGGAGACTGCTACTTGTCCCACAAAATAATGTCAGGTCCTCCTTCTTTAGGTGCAGACAGTCTTGTTACAGTGTGTCAGCCTTTGATAATCTTCTGGATTACTGGTGTATTACGGTGTCTATTGTATATTGTCTACAGCTTCCTGATAATATTAACAGCAATTTATTTTCCTGGGTCGTGCAAAAACAGAGGGAAGGGGACACAGCAATCCTAAAGCTTGAGGAATTTTGGAAAATAATTTTGGGAAAGAGCTAAAAGCTATGTTCACCCAAAATACTGTGCTGATTATAACATATCTTTATAGTGGTTGGTGCTTCATTGTCCTGAGAGCTCCAAATACCCCTGACATAGAGCTAAATCATAAAGTTCTAGCTACCTACAGCCACCACTACGGGGAGCCCAGGAGCTTACTGCAAACTCTTTATAGATTGAACTCAATAATAAAACTGTATGCAGGAAGCTCCTCCGAGTTGTGGCTGCAGTTAGACTGAATTATATTAAACACTGTCTATGCAGGGAATGTATCAGACAAATGAAGCTATGTGTCAGACACACGAAGGATCCGCTGTCCCTCAACCCGTCAGTTCTGCAGGTTTCAGCGCTAGATATAGCTGCTCTATATACAGGATACAAAGCAGCTGTATCTCAAAAAGTAAAAATAATTTTTAGTCAAAAGTATTTAGAAAGTTGCACAAAACACAATAAAATATACATTTTTATTTAAAAAAAATAAAAAACAACAAAAACTATCAAAGATGTACAAAACTTGAATCAGCACAGAATGTAAAATCTAAAAATAGTGTTAAAAGGTGGCATCCTTTCAAGTAGCATGTCAATGTTATCATCAAGAATTGAACTGTCAATGTTTTTTTGGGGGGGCTCATTCTCAGATAGGAAATTGAGATTGTGAGCCCCTACTGGTGACAGCGAGTGATGGGAACTTCTGTACTTTGACGCAGAATATGGTGGCACTATATGAATTAATAATAATAATGAGCAGTGTACTAACCAGTTACTATATAGTAATAGTCTGGATGATAATAGTATGTGAATTTCCTAGATTATATTACTGAACACAAAACAGATTTCCTTACACATTTCCTATTGAGAAAATGGTTATTGCTATCAAGCAGGGAGATGTAGCGGTTTTCTCTCTCTTCATGAGAACGACATTATTAATGTTAACACAAGGGATTGTGGTTTATTCCTTAAAGGTGTTATCCAGGTTTTATAAAAATGTTAGCCCTCTTTTGCAGAAAAAAGCCAATATTCACTCTCTAGTTCCCCGTTGGTCTCTGTTTTACATTGACTGGAGTGGTGATGTGCCGTACCGGCACATGAATGCCCTAGCCAATCACTGGCCACATCAGTCATGTGCTGTACTCGCCAAGATCACTGTTGCGACTAGTAATTGACTGGATCGGCCACCTGCTAAAGCGGTAGGGGATCAGAAGGTGTAAGGGTTTTGGTTTTTTTCCCCGTAAACAAGGCAATTTGCAAGTAAGATTAGGATTTTTATGAAGTCTGTATAACCTGCTCAAGGGGAAGTGGTGGCATGTAAATTAAGAGAACATATTCAAACATCTTAGAACAATTCGCTAGTGTATTGTTGTTTAAAGGAATTGTCTACTTTCAACAATCTTTTTGTTAGGATACACCAAAAATAAATTAATAACAGGTTGTCCCAGCTGTCTGCTGAAGAACCATAAATGTAAGTGTTCAATTCCCCTGCAGCGCCACCACAGGGAAAATGTAGCATTTCACATTAAACATTGAAATCAATGGGCTGTCCATGTTATGCCAAGCCCCCCAGAGTGAGACGCTCCTCTCTGGCTAATAGATGGAGGTCCTGAATGAGGGACTCCCCTCTATTAACAAAGATTTGAAAATGAGTTTTCCAAACCAGAGAACCCCTTTATCGGAATTACAATGTCTTGCAGCAGGAAGAAATTGCAGATTTTCCTCTGGATCAGTCACCAGACCTCAGGATGCTGTTTCCACCAGTTAAGACAACGCAGATAACTTAAAACTGCAATTGTTTCCGTTGGGAATAACTCTTTAAAGAATTCCCTTTATATAAGTATTTGTATAGTTTCACCTACACTTAAAACTTGCTCCTTAGCCATAGATGTCTATACACCAAATGCAATAATAATAAGCAATATAACCCATGACCCATCAACAGGTTACTACTGACAGGCTATTTAACTCCCATTCATTTTGGCGTTCATGATGTCAGCACTGCCAATAGTAAAGCTGACGTCCCTTTTCATGACATATAATTGCTACTGCATTGTATCAGCAGTTCTGCGTCTCCTGAGACTTGAACAATTCCCCTTCATACTTTGCAAGGCATGGTCTGCATTCTTTGTATTGTAGATTTTTGCTCTGTGCCCGTAGCAAAGTATCAAAGAAAACCCTACCTATAACAGTCTTCATGCAGATGTGTTACTGGATTCAAAGCTATGACCCCAGTGCTGCTTCACCACCAATCACCACAATGCTGCCTTCACATTTGTGATGAATATTGGGATGCAGACTGTGAAGACATAGAACTAGACTCTGTTTTATTGAGTGGTTCGCTAAGTTTCGCAAAATTTACCCATTAAGTACTAACTACTTCATTAGTAACGTTGCAACGCATTGAGAGTCACAACTGAGTACAGAGCAAGTCCACTATGATCACCGTTCTTCTAGAGCTTCTGCCTGGTTGAGGTTTAACTATAAGTTAGCTTGTCTTTGCCTCCTTTAGTGTTGACCATCTTTTTGAGATCCTACCATCTACCAACTACCACTCGAATCCCGAGGGAAGAGAAGTGGCTGTCTTACGACTGGTGCTTTCTGCTTGGCTTTGATGAACTTTGCTATTTATTCATTGCGCTTCTTCCATCTCTTGCTGAGAATCCAAAACTTAAAAATATGTCCCACTTCAGAATGAATAGTCAAACTCTGAATACTGGTTTGTGGTAATAGACTCAACCGTAAATCAAAATCAGGCAGAAGATAAACAATAAAACTCTAGTACATAACACATTATCAGAATAGGGTAGTCTTCTTTGGCCCCTTCCTCAAGGGTTGTCACATTGTTCTACCTACATGACTACAACTTAAGCTGGAACCATATACAACTTAGGCTGTCCCCAACGTCTTGTTTCCGTCTCTTGAGTGGTCAGACTGGTGGATTTGTCCATGAATATTAAAATTATGTGGGTAGAATGGCTGTCCTGGCAAGTTTGCTGGTATATACAATTATCTCATTTTCAGGTGTCTTCAGTGATTCTTATAGCCAAACACTCAATGCAACTAAACTTATATATTTGGCCCACACAATGGACAATCAGCGTTACTGGACTATTGGATACCAGACTTTGGAAATTTTTCTGTAAATGTATCTAAATAGGAACTTTGTTTAATATCCAAACAGGAGAAAAAATACTCTTAGAGGGAACATGTCAGGTCGTTTTAGTCCCCCCAAACTGCCGCCATGCCATAATACATGACCTGGCAAAGTTCTCAAACATATCCCTGTATGTTTTTTCTGATTCTGCAAAATCTAGAAAATAAACATTTAAAATGGCGCTAGCTGTAAGCTAATAACCGCTGAGGAGTCATGGGGCGGTGACTCGATCATGGGGAGTTACGCAGTCCGGTCTCCAAACCCACCCTTGCAGGCTTTATTAACATTCCCCTGCTTGATTCACCTTCCCCTTGGCCGGTCCACGTTACTACCAGCCTACTCCAACTCTTGCGGATGCTTGGTTGCCTGGTACTCCCTGGGCATGTGCAGTGAAGCGAGGTGTACTCTACCCGGCTTTATCGCACCGCACATGCCCAGGGAATACAAGGCAATAACACATCCGCGAGTTCAAGGAGTTTGTTAGGGATGTTGAGCGGACAAGGTCAATCAAGCCTGGAATGGCGGGTTTGGAGACAGGACTGCATGACTCTTCAGGGTAACTTCACTGCCCCAAGGGTAACTAGCATGCAGCACGCCACATTTTCAAAGTAGATTTTCTAGATTTTGCTGCATCAGAAAAACATACAGGGGCACATTTGGAAACATTGCTTATGTATTATGGCATCGTGGCCGTTTAGAGGGCTAAGACATTCAGACAGGTTCGCTTTAAGGTCTTAATTGAGGTCCACAAAAAATTATGAAAGGAGACACCTTTAATATAGTCAAACACCGGGGAAAACGTCTAATTGTCAATTTATGTGGACATATAAAAGTCTGACCAGCCAAAATGTATTTGATGTCTCGTTGTGATACTCAACCCATCCAAAAACCAGAGGGAGAGACACTAAGCAGATGTTTATGGGATGCTAGAGACCTCGTACCCTGTTGCACATCTCAGGAGGAATACAGTCTGTTATCAGGAATGTTTTTGCTAAAGGTTTTCTCTGTGTTTCTATGTAGATGTTCAACTGTCAGATGTTGAGTGTTTGAAGAGGAGGATTGTAATTCGTCTTACACTAAGTAATGGTCACCTGCATGTAGGCTTCTAATAAAACCATGCATGCAGCTATGATCATGGCAGCAAAGTTCTGCTTGCATGCCTCAAGTATGCTGATCATTCAGTGCCTTGAAATACCTCAATTCTGTATTTTTTCCAAACTGATGTCCATGGAGCATTGACGGCCATATAAGAAAGGGCCTGATGGATCGTGCTCTTCTGATTTTATTGCAGGTAAAACTGAGGACTCTACCCCCATATCCAAGCCTTTAAGACCCGTGGACAACGTGCCATTAGACTCTAGGGTGGCCACGATAAAACAACGTCCATCCAGTAGATGCTTCCCTCCTGCTACGGAAACAAACGTGAGTAGGGGAGAGCATGTTAGATACTGAGAAACCAAGGATAGACATGCTTCTTGAAGGCTAGTAGTACCTTAACTGCATGTACAATACTGTATGTGCCCACAATCTGGGTAAAATGTAACTCAAACAATCTATTCAATAATAAATAGTCTTATGATGGTCCTACTTGGCCCAGTTTGATGGTTGGGGCCAAAAATAGGGCTACATAAAGGTGAGATAATATAAGTTTCCAATGGCTGGAAGTGCACATTATCATGGATTTTTACTATTCTGCAAAGTTTCCATGAGTGAGCCCAATCACATTAAAAGGTAAAGATGGTGTCCAATACTTATCCACCATCGGCAACATTTAGACGTTCTTACAGTACGGATGTAGACATCTTTATATTGACTGATAACTTGCTGCAACATGATATCACACAACAAAAGCCGTTGAAAAGTCATTGAAAGAGTCAAGATAAAGGATCTTGCCACTGTGTATTTAATGAAGTGGAAACCGAAATTCTTCATATCGCCCCCATTAGTTTCAATAGAAAGCAGATGCTTTTTTTTTTTTCCTGGGCGGCTTTTGGCCGGTTGTGGAAAAATAAAGCGCCATGCTGTGTCTTCGAGCGGTTTCCGCCTCCGACCTTCCAGTGATTTAAAAAAATACCCCTGTCGCTCGTTTTGATTGTTGTTTTTTTGCCCACGGTTTTGCATTAAATTCAACAACTACTAAAAAAAACACAGCCAAAAACGCTGCAAAAAGAGTGAAAACAAAAGCGGCAAAAAATGCTGGAAATTCAAAATCGGCCTCAAAATTCCTTCAGAGGCATATGGACTTTTGTTGCCACCTTGACCTGGTTTTAATAACTGCATTGGACTTATACGAGGTAGGTTTAGATAGCACCAGGTGACTTTGAAGAAGGGTCCATAAATAGGGGCCCAACCCACTATAGACTGTAGAAAGTATTATGCACCCTGGTATGAGAAATGAAAGATATTTTACCTGCAAATCTACTCCTATTGGTGTGCGTAATACTTTCTACACTGCATTGGACTTATATACACATGTGGAGTAAAGGTGAGGTTATATTGACTGTACTATTTGCAGGAGATACAAGAATGGGTTTTGTGACAATTGTTTGATAATACCATGTGTGTTTCCGGGCCTCCATTAGTTGTCTCTTATTTTATTCTGTTTTAGTCAATGTTTGATAGGCAGGGTATCGCTGTTATGCCGCCTACTGTTCCGGGAATCCCCCATGGTCCTTTTCTGGGTATACCTCGTGGCACTATGCGAAGGCAAAAATCTATAGGTAAGAGACCTGTTCCTGCTGTGTGTTCTATGTGCACCTTTTTATTTATTTGCTGGGATTCTTTATTAACTTTATGCTCCCACATGATGGACCATTGCATGTGGTCATTGTGCTTAACATTGTCGTTAATACTGTGATGGTGTTTATGCTGCTCAGGCAATTTCTGCCAAACCTAGTTTTGTCTTATTTGTTAAATGTATTGGGCTCTGATATGAAAGAGAAGTTTAAAAATCTGATAAAGACTAGTAGACTAATGACTCATTGATCATTCATTGACCGTCGTTTCTATCGTGCCATTATGTATTTCCTAATATATTAAAAAAAAATCCTCGACTTGATGGGTGGTATATGAAACGTCACAGGGCAGAAGAAAGTAAAGAAAATTGTCCTCCTGTATTTTTTAAAAAGTTCCCAAAAATATTTTTAAAAAGTTTTTGCCAGGACAGAATTTTTTTAAAATTTGTATGCGGCTACTGAAGAGCAGGACTGCAATCCTACGTCCGTATTTTTGGTCCATGTAGTATTTGAAGGAAAATGGGAGTGAATACCCACTGGTAAAAGTTTGAAAACCTTCACCAGCTTTCCTTTGATAGCTTCTGTTTTTGACAAAATGGATCTACCTGGTCCAAATATAGGGCTGTGAGAAGGCAGCCTTATAAAATTATTTTTTTTTTGGAGACACCATAAACCTAGTAGTGATTAGTACATATCAGTGGCATAACTTTAAGCTCTAGGGCCCCAGTTTAAAATATGTAATCGGTCCCTCCAACTACCATGCGCCATTTATAATACTGGTGTTTTCTTATGTAGCAGTGGTGCTTTTTTGGCCCGCTCAGGGCAAACCCTCAGTACAGATCCAAGCACATTATTAATAGCAATATTACATGAGCCACAAAGCACCTATTTATATCATTTTAAAGGAGCTGTCCCTAGTTCTGACTGTAGGTGCCCTGGAGATTTTCTAACCACAAGGGTCTCATAGCAGTGAGCCAACAGATGGCATTTGCTAACCGCAATACCAGTGTTCATATGCCAATTTCCCCTATAGCTGTGAGGCTTTACAGCCGCTCATTGAGATTAATGGGCATCCATTGCATTTAGAGGTTACCGGCTGTCCTTCAGAGTCAAGAAACGATCTTAGGAATAACCCCATATTAAAGTGGTTGTCCACTACTGAACACGGATGGGTCATCAGTATGGGTCGACACCCAGGCCCTGCACCGCTAAACCGTTAAGCTGCTCCGGCTGTCTCCGGGCACCGGATGTTATGGTCCATTACGCGATGTATGAAACCGGAAGCAGTTGGCTGCAGCTCTGAATAGGAGCAGAACTGCAGTACTGCAGCTCGGGCCGCTATTAAGTGGCTGGAGCCATCTGTTTCCGGCATGTACATCCGGTGCTCTGAGGCAGCCGGAGCGGCTTAATCTTGCGGTGTCCGGGTATCGGACCCCCACAGATCATTTACTGATGACCTATCCTATGGATAGGTCATTAGTTGTCCAGTAGTAGACAACCCCTTTAAGTTAACACGCCCTATTGTAATAAGGTGTTGTCTGAAGTTCCCTTTAAGACTTGCAGTTTGTATGTCGCGAATCTTGGATGTATGTGCCACTCTCTCCCTGCTTGTGTCATTGTGTTTGTGTGTGGTATTGAGATATTCGTAAGTGTTTTGCGATTTCCTTCCATTTGTCATGAAATATGCAGTTAGTAAATTAATTGCACTGTTTGAAGATGAAATAATACTGTATAATCTAATGCTACATGACTAGGCAGCAAAAATGGAAAATGATTTTCTGCATAATTAACAAGTGATTTCCTTTTGTCAGACAGCAGAATCACTCTGTCAGGTTAGTAGCACAGTACACTATAGGATGTGCAATTATACTCTGACTCGTCTTACCGTCTCATTTGCATGTTCTGATGTTTTATCTGCAGGCTGTAATTAGTGTTTATTATTGGCAAGTTCCATTAATGCGTTTCATTACCTCATGTGTTTTTTTTGTTTTTTTTTTAATCACCCTCACATAGCGGTGCTTACATCTGTATGCACTTACTGGAGTTAATTTGCAGGGGCATTAAACCAACATTCCCCCCCCCCCCAGGGTTGTTTTGAGTAGCCCAATGTGCACAACTTATGCACAGCACAATAGAGTCACATGAGAGTCGCACTTCAATGTGGCTCTTGCTCAACTTCATTGGAAATCTGGCTCAATTGTATGGCTGAAACCACGAGACAGTAGCCCTGCCCCCGCTCTACCCAGGCACCCCCAAAATGTGCCAGAATTCCCCTTTTTTTTTGCAAATTTACATAATCCAAGCTCCTTCTTGTGGTCTCGTTTGGGACCGTTGCAAAGTACAGAGGTAGTAGTTTTGTGGTTTGTGGGTACTATTTAGATTAAGCAGTCTGTCCATTTTTTTTTCTTCATAATTGAATGTGTATACATAAGCTGTAGTAATATTTTGCATCTTTACGTGTTTTCAGTTATATAACAAACCGTATTTGCAAAAATGGCAGCCTGCACGATATGTGCTCTCAGGTGCCCCAAATGGTATCAGCTGCTATGACAGCCTGTGAAAGATAACAACTTCCACATCCCATGCCACGTATGTAACACAGTTAGAATAGGGCTCCATGCACATTTGCGTTGGAGGCTCTTTTGCAAATTCCATCAGATGTGACAGTAGGAATATCAATCCAATCAAAATGATGGAACCCCAATGGATCCCATTGTACGTTAATGGGCTCCGTTGGGTAGTGGTGGTATTGGTTGTATGACAGATCTGTTAGGAGCAGAAGCCGCAATGCAAGTGTGAACATATCCTTACCCAATATTTATAACACTGTGGGCCTCATTGACATAAACGGTCTGAGAGAAAAACTGCTTACAATATCAAAGTGACCAACAACCCAATTACCACCACCTCTCTACAGCCCGTAGAATCAATCATATTTGTTAGTTACATTTTGATTGTATTGTTGAGTTGTGTTATGTCATTGTCTTAAAAAATTGTCATTGAGGCCCATTATTGAGTTAGATGACACATTTTGACTTTGCTATGGACTACCACCCCCCCCCCTCCCTGGCTGGAAAGAAGTACATTTGCCCTCCCTCAAAAAGTTAGTCTCAACAAGACAACCCCTTAGGCTGGATTCACACATCGTGTATTTGTTGCAGGATTTCAGTTGCCAAATCCACAACAAAATTCTGCAATGAATTACAGTACAATGTAAAAGAATGGGGGTGTTAACAAAACTCATTTACTCACAGAGTTAAAAATCTGCAGCGGATTCTCGGCATTCTGCTGATTCTCAACTCCACATCGTGCGGATGTTCCCTGCGGATTTCATTTATTGCAATGCAAAAAGTGAAATCCGCAACTGTTTCCACATCCAAATCTGCACAAAATCCATATATAACAGATGCAGATTTCATTGCAGATTTTTAGGCCAGTTCCACGACGTAATTGTTACGCTATATGTGAACCTAGTTCTCTAATGAAGCCTGCCCAGCGATCAAATCTGACAGAACTTCCGACGGTGTCTCTAAACAGAGCCTTTGATAGCAGTGCTAATGGAGCAAGTCAGGCCAAATCCGCCAGACTAATAAAGGGGGCGTCCTGAGCAGGGTACACCCCTCTATGATGTGCCTCCCTAATAGGATATCTAGAGTGGACAGGGGTTGTCTTATTGAGATAACTCTTTTAAGAAAAGTGTAAAGCTAATAATTTTGGTAGCAAAATAGAGAAGTGTGTTGGGTTTGTACTTTTGACCTTCTTTCTTCATATGTCTTTCTTGTGTTTATTTCCCATTTTCGTCCGACTTGCTTTTGTGTGGTCTGTTTTGAGACGTGAACAACAAAAGTGTTTATTTTTTGCTTTGACTTAGTGTCATGGTTTGAAAATAGTTTCAATCCTAGAAGACGGTGCGCATTGTACTATGTGATGATTGACCTCTTTCAAACTATTTAATGACTAATTCAGTACAATATATTAAAGAGCATTTCCACCTGAAAGTCCTTGAGTTTAGTTATGTCAAATTATTAACAAAGTGACAACATGAAAATGTCCGCCATTAGGCTGCGTTCACATTGTGTGTTTTATGTTGCATTCTTGAACTGCCAAAAAGAAAAGCCCGTGCGTTTTTACAAAGTGTTTTTGTAATCTGATTTTCAATTTACTAGTCATAGGTTTGCAGCTGAAACAATTTGTAAAACATGGGTAATTAAAAAGTGCACATGTTTTTTTCATTCCAGCATTTAAAAAATGCAACAAAAATGCACAATGTGAACCCGGCCTTAGAGCTTTCATAATGGTAGTCACCCAAAAACAGAATTAAAGGGCTTTTCCCATCAGAGACATTTATGACATATCAACAGGAAATGTCATGAATGTCAGATAGATGCAGGTCCCACCTCTAGGGCCTGCACCTATCTCTAAAACGGGGCCCCCTACACCCAGTTCTACTGCTATGTGTTGCAGCTGAAAAGTGTGATTCCCGACCATGAATTACGGAAACAACGTTGCTCGCTGAGCTACGTTGTTTCCATAAGTCCCATATGAATGGTAGTTACGGAAACGGCGTAGCATGCGAGCTACCCTGTTTCAGTAATTCATGGTTGAAAATCACACTTTTCAGCTACAACACATAGCAGTAGAACGGGGTTCAGGGGGCCGGGTCCCAGAGGTGGCACAAGCCACAGCTGTAGTCCTCAAGAATAATTTGAGTTACAACCCAGCGATCTCCTGTGGACTGTAGCTGTTACTCAATACTCAAATACTCAAATTTGTTCTACAAAAAGTCTCTGTATAGCCCCAGCCTAAATGGTCAGGGACATAGAACTTGTACTGACTACTGAAAAGTTGAACCAAAACTTCTAGTACTTGAAACAGAACCTTTGTCAATGGAAAATGGATGACAAATGTTCTTTATAGCCATGGTTTTTCACGTTGATTAAAGATTTTGTTCTCTTGATTTATAAAATACAACATTTCATTCCTTTTTTTCAGCTCAATGTGGTGTTGCTACTTAATACTGCTCCTAATTTTGAGGTCTTCATTGTCACTGTGACTAGTATAGACTAAACATCTCTAATCAATGTATGTATGCTTCAATTAGAAAATGACCGTAAGGCAAGGGCTACAGAGAGATCTGGTCACACGGGAGTTGAAGCAAAAGTCTGAGGTTATAGTAATCTTCTAGGGAAATATTGAGGTTACAATAATCTCATAGGGAAACCTTAAGGTTGTGCGAGACCAAATGTCTCCATGTATACTTTATTGATGTTCCACATTGATATGACTCAATTTATCAGACAAGTTGCCCTTCAAATTTTACATGGGCCTCATGTACTAAAAACAGGTTTAGCCGGGGTAGTAGGGAGTGTTAATTTTCTGTTTTATACCATCATTATTTGATTGTATACCCATCCTGATATTCTCAAATCTTTTACAATTGTGCAAAACATCAATAAATAACATTAAAAAAAATACTGTAGTCAAGAAAAAGTATTCATGCCAACCAATCAGATCATCGCTTTAATATTCTAACCTGCAGAGGAAATACATTTGGTCTCCACCAGTTGTAATACATGAGGATTAATGCTTGTATCTCGAGAAAATGTATTTCTATTCCCTACAACACAGATCTACTGTCTGGATACAGGGCAGAACATATAAAGGGTTATATACAACTGCATACAGCAAATGCCTCATACGTGAAGATAAATGTGGGGTAATTTTGTCATTTGGAGGTAACTAGCAAATATATGGTTCAATTAGTCTTCTGCCCATTGGTCCGATACATAATGGTAAAGATGAGAGCAATCTAGCATTGAGATTACAGATGTTTGGGTGGTTCCTGAGTTCTTTAGTAGAATATATATATGTGTGTGTGTGTGTGTATGTATGTATATATATATATATATATAATATACATACATACATACATACATACATACATACATACATACATACATACATACATACATACATACATACATACATACATACATACATAAATACATACATACAGTCCTAGAGTGGCAATTCTGCTACAAAAAAAAACAAAAAACACCACCTTAGTCCTTAAAGGATATGTCCACCTTTGCAAGTTTTGTATAAAAAAAATAGCAACTTTGCAAATACAAATATATGCTACCGTTTTGTGTATACAGCTTCCATCCAAATCGACATGGTTACAGTCTACAAACAAACCATGTGTAGTCTAATCCCGCAGTCATACTCCTTTCCAACTCTCCCCTACTTCTTGGTAATGTACATTCGATAGGGTTGTAGTCTGTAGCAATGGAGACGCATAGGTCTGCATTAGAGCTGTATGCACAAAACAGTAGGTAACAAGACTGTTTGCAAAGTGCTTAATTTTCTTTTTTGCAATGGAAGAATAAAAAAAATCTTGCAACGGTGTCTATAGCCTTTAACCTTATGTCTTATTTTAACTCAATTTGTGGCTATTTGTGTTTATGTCTGTTAGGAGAAATATATTATAATTATCTTATACTTGGATCTTTGTGTTCTACAGGTATAACTGAAGAAGAAAGGCAATTTTTGGCACCTCCAATGTTAAAGTTTACAAGAAGCTTATCCATGCCTGATGCATCGGAAGATATTCCACCCCCTCCAGCAACTTTACCTCCATCACCGCCTCCTCCTTCACCCTCACCATTTAATTCACCCAAGTCTCCATCTCCAAGAGGTTACGGAACCATCAAGCCTACGTTCAACCAGAATACAGTTGCAAAGTCTCCTCTACCGGCAGTGCGATCCGATAACATGGGAACATTAATGAGAGACAAGGGCATGTATTACAGGCGCGAGACAGATAGGTTTTCATTAGACTCCGAAGATCTTTATAATTCTAAAATGTCATCCCAGCAGAACTTTGTAAATAAGAGAGGCCAGTTGCCTGAAAACCCTTACTCAGAAGTTGGAAAGTTTGGAAATAAAGCTGTATTCGTGCCGGCTAAACCTGCTAGGCGAAAGGGTATGCTTGTAAAACAGTCTAATGTGGAAGATAGCCCAGAAAAAACTTGTTCCATTCCCATCCCAACCATCATCATCAAAGAACCTTCAACTAGCAGCAGTGGAAAGAGCAGCCAGGGAAGTAGCATGGAAACGGACCTTCAAACCTCAGAGCAGCAAGGACAGCTGAAGCCAGATGACTCCCTCAACGTAAGTGGTCCATTTGCTGCAGCCATTGCTGGAGCAGTAAGGGACAGAGAGAAAAGGTTAGAGGCCAGACGGAACTCTCCTGCTTTCTTGTCTACAGACCTGGGAGATGAACATGTAGGACCAACACCCAGTCCTCGGTTACGACACTCCAAGTCCATTGATGAGGGAATGTTCTGTAATGAGGAGAGCTTTAAGCAATTTGTAGGTCCAACCTCGTTGATCTTAAACAGAACGGCTAATGCATTCGGTAACAACGGGGATGCAAACCATGTTCGATTAGGAAAGGCAAAAGGACATGAGAACAACACAACTAAAGGGATTAATGTTTCTGGAAATTACATGCATCCAGTTACAGGGAAGTTACTAGATCCGAACTCACCGCTGGCATTGGCATTAGCAGCTAGAGACAGAGCTATGAAAGAACAAGGTCAACCCATTCCTAGCCTTACGGAAACTGACAAGTCTGATCTCAACCAGCCTCTTTTCATTGATACAAAGCTTCGCCCTAATGCAGAAAGTTCATTTCCCGCTACAGCTGGTAGTACCAGTAGGCAAAATCAACGAGGGGTCCTAAAAAGGCAGGAGACTGAAAATAAACACGACTCAGAAACGGCAAAGGACGAAAAACGTCACGAAGAGAAAAAGAATATGCTGATCAACATTATGGACACTTCACAGCAGAAAACCGCAGGATTACTCATGGTACATACAGTAGACACCACCAAAGCAGATCTACTTATTGACAGTGGGGACGTAGAAATAGAGGCCTCTCCAGAGAATCCAACTACAACAACTCCAGCAACAGTACCTAATGATAATGTAGAAAATGCGTTACCCAAAACAAGTATTGCCAGCTCGCCAGCTCCCCTTAACAAAGCCATTGTATCTGTATGCTCGGTGGATGAACCAGTCATCCTCCCATTCCGCATCCCTCCTCCACCTTTTGCCTCAATAGATGTAGATGAGGACTTTATCTTCACTGAGCCACTGCCGCCTCCTCTTGAATTTGCCAACAGTTTTGATATTCCAGAGGATGTCTCTGCAATGCCACCAGCTACTCTGGCAGACTTGTTGATGCAAAGGAAAAATGGCACGCTCCTCCCTCCTTTATTTAATCCCAATGTTGCCTCTAATTCTTTAGAAAGTAGAAAGCCTGGGGCTCTGTCGAACTGCCTGCCTGCCTCGTACATGCAACACCCAGAAAGTTTTGATAATGTCACAGACTCTGGGATCGAGGAGGTGGACAGCCGCAGTGGCAGTGACCACCACTTAGAGACGACAAGCACTATTTCCACCGTCTCCAGCATATCTACCTTATCCTCAGAGGGTGGCGAAAATTTGGACACATGTACAGTCTATGCAGATGGGCAGGCGTTTCTAGTGGATAAACCCCCAGTACCTCCAAAGCCAAAAGTGAAGCCCATAATCAACAAAAGCAATGCACTTTATAAGGACGCTGTCCTGGAAGAAAACATGGACACTTTTGTTATCCCTCCTCCTGCTCCACCTCCTCCCCCGCTAGGGATGCAGCCCAGTATATCCAAAGCTGGGCAACTAAGGACCTCTAAGTTATGGGGTGATGCCCCAGAGGTAAAAAGCCTAATCATGCCAAGTCCCAAAGCCAATGTTATTAGTGAATTAAATTCCATTTTGCAACAAATGAACAGAGAAAAGGCCACAAAGCCAGGGGAAGGATTAGATTCACCAACTGGAATGAAAACAGCAAGTCTCAGCACAAGGTACAATAGATGCTTTTCATGTATTATTCTTACTACCGGGGTTGATCCTATGCATATATGGGTATGAAATTAGTGTTTGTATTATTGAGGGTGAAATAGAACAAGGAGAGCAGAAGATATCAAGCTGTTGTATACCAATATACCTAAGGCTATCTAAAATTGGTGGCAATTCCATAATCAACCAATTTCTGTTCTGAATAATTTTTTTCACCTGGGCCTGGAGCTTTAAAGGCTATGTGAATCTTCTGAACACCTTTGTTTTATTATAATAATTTAAAAAAATGTATTAAGGTGTTTTAACTCCTTAACGCCGAAGGACGGATATATCCGTCCTGTGATCGCGCGGGTACTGACAGTTTACCCACGCGATCAGCGGCAGGAGCACGGCTGTTCTACACAGCCTGGCTCCTGCTGCAACTGCCGGAATCGAAGCGCTCGCCGATTCCGGCAGTTTAACCCATCAAATGCCGCTGTCAATAGTGACAGCGGCATATAATGTGTTTGACAGAGGGGGGAGCTCCCTCTGTCACCCGATCGGCGCCCCCGCAAACAAATCGCGGGTCGCCGTCGGGTTTCCATGACAGCCGGGGGTCTAACAAAGACCCCCAGGTCTGTCTTCAGCATCTGCCTGTTAGGCGATGCCAGAGGCATGACCTAACAGGTTGCCTGTCAGTTTTACACTGACAGGCAATAATGCTTTGGTATACGAAGTATACCAAAGCATTATATATGCGATCGGCACATCGCATAGTGAAGTCCCCTGGTGGGACTAAAAAAAAAAATGTAAAACAGTTAAATAAAGTTTGTGAAAAAAATAAAATAAAAATTACAGTCAAAGTGAAATAAAACTACTTTTTTGGCCCAAAAAGTGGTTTTATTTAGTAAAACGGTCAAAACAAATAACACATACACATATATGGTATCCCCGCGATCGTAACAAATTGACCAATAAAATGAACATATTAATTAAACCGCCGGATGAATGGCGTCCAAAGAAAACGCAAAAAACAACGGCAAAATTCTCTCTTTTCTCCCATTCCCCCCATAAAAAATAAAATAAAAATTAATCTATAAGTCCTATGTACCCCAAAATAGTACTAATGAAAATGACACATTGCCCCGCAAAAATCAAGCCCACGTACGGCCACATCGACGGAAAAATAAAAAAATGACGGCTCTTGGAACGCGGCGATGCAAAAACAAGTAATTTTTTTCTAAAAGGGTTTTTATTGTGCAAACGTCGGAAAACATATAAAACCTTTACATATTTGGTATCCCCGTAATCGTGCTGACCCGTAGCATAACATGTTATTTACGCTGCATAGTAAACGGCGTAAATTTATAATGTGAAAATCAATGCTGGAATAGCTGCTTATTTTCAATTCTCTCCTAAAATATTAATAAAAGTTAATCAATATGTTATAAGCATCTAAAAATTGTACAATTACAAAATACAACTCATCCCGCAAAAAACAAGCCCTTATACAGCTATGTCGACGGAATAAAAAAAAAGTTACGACTCTTGGAATGCGACCGTGAAAAAACAATAAATAATCCTTGGTCATTAACGTGCAAAATGGCCCGGTCATTAAGGGGTTAAGCAACTTTGTAATTGGTTTTCATTAAAAAACATTTTTGACTTGTTCAGATACAGCTTCTGTAGATCCTCGATACATATAGGCTGTATCTTGCACTCAGGGCGAATCCATCAGGTCATCAGGAGTCGTGGCTTCATTGACAGCAGGATCCTGACACCGGATCCACCTGTTATCGATGACATCTAAGTTATGAACTAAATTGTGATCAATAACAGCTGGATCTGATACGCAGGACCAGCAGTCACCGAAGCAGTCCGTCCCGCTGACCTGACGGATTCGGCTCTGAGCGCAAAATACAGCTTCTAAGTATCCAGGATATATAGAAGCTGTATCTGAAAAAGTAAAAACATTTTTTTTTAAAATAAAAAACAATTACAAAGTTGCTTAATACAACATAATACATTTTCTTTTTTTTCTTTAATAGTAAAACTGTGTTTAATGGTTTACATAGCCCTTAAGCTATGCCCCCTAGACTGGGCCAATTCTACTTCATGAATGAGTAAGAGAATGCACCCTTTATCCACACATACGCACAGCTAATTGTTTTCACGCTTTTTAAAAAAAACTACCTAAGGCCAGTTAGGACCTCTTGAGTTTTCTACTGAACAAACGCAGGACATCAGAGTTTTCTGGTAGTTAAGTAGATCTGTGGGGCATCTGGGCATTGCAACCATAATACAGACGCTGCCTTGTAATGTGTGAAGCAGACCCAAATCTGAATGCAACAGTCTAGATGTCTTCCATAAACCTCTTGGACATCATCCTGTTGCCTAGTGCATTGGCTCACCGCTATACAGGTAGCATTTCTAATTTTTCTATGTAGTCTGGACAGGGCAACAGTTCTGGATACTTTATGAACCGAGAATGGAATCCCAGCATATTAGTGATGTCTTTATGGCAGTATGTATAGACTAGTTTGTTGCTGTTGGTTGTCTAAGGTTACCCCATTGGATTACTACCTAATTTGCTGACATACTTCTATTTATAAAAAGGCCACCAACCTATTTACCAATATAAACCTAAATATGAGGCATGTGTGGAGACATCCCTCGCTGAGCCGTTGTAAACTCACTGCCGTCAACAGCTTCAGAAACAGAGAGATTTCAAAATGTCTTCTCCAGTTTTTGAAATGTAAATTCATTCATTGCCTAAAAAAATATTGAAAACTAAAATAAAGAACTTCAAAAACAACATTTGTACTGAGGCTGTCTGTCCTCTCCAGGGAAGCTTCTCTATAGACTTGTGACGCTCCACATCATTTACATTAAACTTTGAGCAACCTTTTCTGAGCTGGAGGCGCTGATGATACCTGAGAGTTTAGTACCTTCTCCGGAAAATTATTATGGTTAATTTATTAGCATGAAAACACGGTGATAAAATATGAAGCAAATAGTGACAGCTGCAGAAGGGTCCACAAGGGACAGAAGAGTGACCTCTGCGATCAGACCCATGTAACCTTTGTTCCAAGATCTATAGATACGTCTAACCCCATTTCTAGTTTACATTTTGCTGCTTTGGTTGAGTGAAGTCCAGCTTTGGAAAGTGTAATCTTTAAATCAGGTAATATACAGTAATCTGATGTTGGAAATACTAACTACCACCCCAGCATTACAAGAGCTCATCTAACCTGTTAGAGGCGTGACTGACTACAAGCTTACTGACTGCTTCCCTTGACAACCATAAAGATTTGTGAATATATCAAAGAACTATAATACAAGAAGTAAATCAGTATAAGTACAAGTATTGTGATGTATATACAAAGTCACTCAACTATTCATGTAGATAATGGGTGCCGGTTGGTATACCGAAGCATTAGTGCCTGTCATTGTAAAGCTAAGTATAAAAGATTAATATAAGTTAATAAAAAAAATATGTACCCCAAAATGGTGCTATTTAAAAATACAACTCATCTCGCAAAAAAACTAATCCTCATACAGCTATATGGGCGGAAAAATAAAAAAGTTGTAGCTCTTTGAATTCGACGATGGAAAAACCCAAAAAATTGCTTGGTCATTAAGGACCAGAATGCATGCAGGGGGAAGGGGTTAATAAGGCTTTTCCAAATTATACCTCCAACGTATGCTACTGTATAGGCATACAGTGGATTACATTTCCTATAGGCTTTCATTATATGAAAATACGTATACCGCTTGATTCAGCTTCCTTTACTGGATGCCTATGTAAAAAATAGTGCACTCGTCAATGCTATTCCAGTTAAATAAAAAGGTATATTGATGTATACCGGCCCCACGTATCTTGGCATCTGTCGGTTCAATGGGGCCCTATAGATCTGAACAGCCAGTGCATTCATTGCATGCATCCTGTATGGGGGCCACCTCTGTGAGGGGCAGTCTTCTCCCCTGGAAGCAATGAGTCTAGGGGACAATTCCTATTTGTATCATACAAAGAAACAAATCTTTTACTTTGGAGTAAATGTATAAATACAAAAGTTGCTGTAATAATCCAGAGTCTTTACAGCTGATGAAAAAGGAGTTACATAGTACGGCTGAAAAAAGACACATGTCAAGTTCAATCAAGGGATGAGGAAAAGGAAAGGGATGAAACACAAATTGTACACATGGGAGCTGATATTTTTTCGTTCTAGGAAATTATCTAAGCCTATTTTAAACCCATCTACTGTCCCCGCTGTGACGGCTCCTGCGGTCGGCAATTCCACAGATTCACAGTAAAGACTTGTCTCTGGACATTGAACCTTTTTTTCTCTAGACGAAGAGCGCCCCCTTGTCTTTTTAGTTTTTTTTACATGGAAGTGGTTTTCAATATATTTCTTGTGTGGGCCATTCATATATTTATATAAATTAATCATGTCCCCCCTTAGTCGTCTCTTTTCAATGCTAAATAGGTTTAATTGTTTTAATCTTTCCTCATAAGTAAAGGCCCTTTTACACTGGCCGATAGTCGGCGATCGCTGCACCGGCCGCTTAATGAGAAATCGTTGATCGGCGCTCATTTGCTCCTGTCACACAGAGCTATGGATGGGGACGAGCGGTCGTTACTCCGATCGCTCGTCCCCATACATTATTACCATGTCGACAGCGCGTCTGTTTACACAGGGGGATGCGCTGCCGACAACGATAATATTTAACTTTTTATAAAACTATACGACCAGCAGATGATCGAGCGTTAGCTCGTTCCTCTACCGATCGCTGCACTTTTTACACAGGGCAATTATCGGCAACGAGCGTTATATGAACACTTGTCTGCCCGATAATTGTCCTGTGTAAAACCCCCTTATGACTCACCATGCCCCTTATTAGTTTAGTTGCTCTTCTGTCAGTAACAGCACAATAGATATGAGAACAGTCCCTCCCCAGGAATGATGTAGAATGATCATCCGTCAATTATACTGGGTGATGTCTGACAGATTGTCATAGTGCTATATCTACACCTTGTGGTTATTCAGAAGAATACAAGCAAAATGTAAATTTTTTATATATAGAAAACAATAATCATAAATAAGACATTTAACTTCTCCCTGTCCTCAGGACCCCTTAGTTGTGAGACTAAGTGATGGATTAATGTTGGTTTTTGCAACTGACATGATAAAACTGGACAGTGTATTGGCACATTTTTCTCTTCTGTACTCTACCCTCTAAATTTTGCACTACTTTCTATATGCATTTTTTTTGTGGCAAACACAAGAGTGGATCCAAATGGGTAATTCTGGAATAATAATACTGGTTGATTTTTTTATTTATTTTTTCCTTGTGTGTTTCGATAACTCTAGATTAAAATCTAATTTTGGCCCTTTCTAGATTACTGCCCCAGTTACTGTCCTGTAAATATTCTCACTACTATGTTTGAAATTTTAGCCGATCTGATAGAGATTGAGAGAGGCTGATGATCAGTCAGAGTGACACCGGTGTCTGCGGGGATGTACAGGGCTCTATTAATAATGTACCACTTATAATACTGTAGTAAAGCGTGGCATGAATTATTCACTATGAAGAATTCCAGGACACGGGTCTAAGAGCTCTCTGCCGGGCAGTTATGTCTTCATAATCACTGCTATACATGGAGGATTACTGAAGCTCTCTGTAACATGAATTGACCTAATGAAAGATTAAGAAATGCTTTACAGCCTTCTAAAAAAAATCCTGGACATATCACTCCTAACACAAGTTGTGGGCTGAAGTCATTAACAGTGAGCAAATATAGCATCTAGTATATATGGGATATATCTTCATTAAAGTGTCCCTGTCACCTCTCCTGACATGTCTGTTTTAGTAAATTCTTATATTCCCCATGAAATAGCAATGCTGTAACATTTTTTCTAAATATGCTACGTTGTTCCATTCCTCTGTTATTCCTCCTAGAAATTAGACTAAATTGACATCTAGATGTTACCATTTGGGGGTTTGTGTCCCTATACAAACTGATGCTGACCAATCAGTGCCAACAGAGTGAGTCTGTGAAGAACACGCCCCTTTCACAAGCGGAATGGTAACACCCAGTTGTCAATTTATTAATACAATTCTAGGAAGAATAACAGAGGAACGGCACAACGCAGAATTCTAAGATATCTGCCCGAATTCTTTTTTTTAAAGGGGATTTCAAGTTTTTACTAAAAAAGACATGTCAGGAGAGTTTTGGTTGCTTTTTTTATTGAGGTTTTTTTTCAAATCTATTGTTGCTACTGAAAAACTGTCAACAAGCAGGCTGATAATGGTGACATTTACTAGGACAGCATAGCTCGATAACACATAAAAGTATTCATATAGATTGATTGATTGATAGGATAGGAATGCCTAACACTTGCATTGGATATTCACGTGTCAATACAAAAGTCTGCAGGGGTATGAACAGGATTTTTTAACTAGTTAGACCCATTGTCCATTCACAGCAGGACACCATCATGCGTTTATAGTGCTAAATAGAGACATATAATATGAGTTAAAGATCCGTCAACAGCAGTTTCGTTGACAATTTCCAGCTAAAGGATATTTTTTTCCCAACATTGTACAAAGTGTTAAACTGGAAAATAACTTTTTCACAGTCTTAATTGGGAAGATTTATTAAAACAAGTGTTAGGGAAAAGCAGCAGCATTGCTCATAATAACCAATCAGGTTACAGCATTATTTTTTTGCTAATTTACCTATTAGAGCTGCAATCGGATTGTTCGCTCTGGGCGGCTCCCTCACTTTTCTCTTGTTCTGATGAAAACCTCCCCCAAAAGTGTTTACCTTGGTTCTGATGTTAGATAACAGAAATGGTTCTACTAAGATGTAGAGATGTGTTTGTTGCACAGTATTTTTTGTCTTTACTCATTCACTAAAACATCTCACGCTCTCTCCCCCCCTCCCCCCCCCCCCCCCCCCGTTAGGATCGTGCACATGGTGAACTCCTCTGGCTTATCAGGCCCCCACCCCCTGATGATAGTATCCTGTCTATATATTTGCTAAAGTGAATGTACACCCTTGAACACTTTTTTTTTAAAAATCTAGATTGGTCCAAAATTCTGTATTGATAACTTTATGAATATCTCTATAACAGTCAGGGCTCTGCATAGACATAGAGCTAAATAATTCTGGCTGCCTGCAGCCACCACTAGAGGGATCTCACTGCTTACTGTGTTGTTATTGAGTTCATTGTATAGACTGTATGCAGCTAGCTTCTTAGCTCCCTCTAGTGGTGACTGCAGGTAGGCAGGTGTTTATCATTTCACTCTATGCAGGGGATTTGGAGCTCTGTATCACAAAAAGAAAACTCTGACCACTATAAACATATATTTGGAAGTTAATCTGCGCAGAATATTACATCTAAGAACTACATGGTGTTAAAAGGTGGAAACTCGCTTCACTATAAATATGCGGCTAACAGGTGGATGGAGGTGGCCCCTACTGGGTAAAATTACAATTATATTGTAATACTAACCAATGGGAAAATGTGTACAGTACAATCAATATTAATGGGAATCACTTAATTAGAAAACCACATGACATCACTGATCTAGAGGTGTAAGGACACTTTCAGATGCCAGTAATACAGCTGCAAGACTCCTCGTGGTTCTAACCAATGGAGATCTAGGTTTGGTTCAGTAGAAGAGTTGGAAGCCTGGGTGTTGCAACTGTATTACTACCATGTGAAACTGCACTACTATATAATTGAATGGGTCCCGTTGAAGGTTAGAATATATTAGACCTTTCTCTATTGCATCATCCAAGTCATGCAATGAGTAGTTTGCTAATGTCCTCAATATCTTCTCTCTCTCTCTCTCTGCAGGGGCACCGATGCATTGAGTACTGTCTCAGGTAACAGAAATACCACAGTCACTTTCACTGTCCGTCCTGGAGCAAACCAGCCAATTACTCTGCAGAACAGGACACCCGACTTTGATGGTAGGATTTCCGGGATGAGACGAGCTCCAAGCCCTGTGGTATCTCCTGCCGAGATTATTAGAGATATCAAACCTGGTCCTCTATCGGCTCCACCCGCCTCCATGTCTGATGTCTTTATTCTGCCAACTCCGCCCCCTACAGGGGATCTTTTTGGGATGAACATGGGAAGAAGCAGGTCCCCCTCCCCATCAATTTTACAACAGCCAATTTCCAATAAGCCTTTTTCAGCAAAGCCTGTCCACATGTGGACTAAACAAGATGTTGCCGACTGGCTGGAAAGTCTACACCTTGGAGAACACAAGGAGATGTTTATGGACAATGAAATTGACGGAACCCACCTACCAAGCCTTCAGAAAGAAGATTTGATAGATCTCGGGGTGACAAGAGTAGGGCATCGGATGAACATAGAACGAGCGTTAAAGCAACTCTTGGATAGATAGAAGTACCTTGTGTTGCCTCTACTTTTTTCTTTCCCGACAGTAAAAAATTTCTTAACGGGCCCTTACAAATACTTAAGAAAAATCCTAATATCTTTCTTTACTGCAAGTTTAAATAGCTGTACAGATAATTTATAAGCACAATATTTTAAGATAAGTGGCTGGTCTACTGGCAAGCCTTTGTGCCACTTTAAATTGTAGAAAGAAAAATGGGAAAAAAAAAACTTTTGTGATTTAATAATACTATTTCTGTGGAATAATTATTTGGAAACAAAAAACATTAGTTCAACCTTTTTAAAAAAATAAAGAAAAAATCAGCCTCATTTGAATGCATCTGAACCAGCTGAGCTGAGTTGTATTTTCTACCTTTATAGAACTTCTTCACAGAAGAATGAATCTTTCTTCAGAAGTGGGTACGGATAATGCAGCAGTTACTGAATACATAGAGAAGAAATTAACTGAAACCCCTAATGGAAACAAGTCATGTACCCTGTTCAGCGTCAGAGAGGCCTCTGCAGTTTTTTGGCTGGGCGACCCCCTCCCCCCAGGCCACTCTGAGACTGGAAGGGGTTGTAGATCTTACGTGGTATTATTTTGCAGGTTCTAATTTGTATCAAAGTTGAAATTTATCATTGTAATAAAGTAAAAAAAAAAAAATACAAAAAAACAAGCAAAAGGGTGTTTTACTTGAGACTATTTCTGGTGTTTTTCAGCTGGGGCAAGACTGTACCTTCAAAAATAAATCAACCCAAAAGCCCACGTTTTTTATTTTCTGCAGTCATTCGTTACATAGTGGAACTTCTCAACCTTGTTACAAAGTATAGAAATGGTTTTGCAGCCATCATTGTCTTCCACTTGGTGATAATATCAGAAGATATAAATCAGAAAGGCCATGCTTTTTTTTTGTATTGAATGAATATGGTATTACCTCTCTATGACGTGCCAGTTATTGTTGGTTGCTTGCGTTAAAAGTAGTCACTGTGGTAAGAGATGACTATGGAAGACCTTGAGATCTAAACATTTGCCTTCCCATTGAGTTAAATTCATCACCTACACACAGACAAAGCAGACATTTTTTTAAGCTACTTCCAGTTAGACACCGGTGATCTCACCAAGGTACCTGACGTTGTTTCTGCCATTTTGTTGGCTGATCCAATACTTAACGGGGTTGTTCAGGATTTGAAAAACATAGCTGCCTTCTTCCAAAACAGTGCCACACCTGCCACAGGTTTTGTGTAGTATTGCAGCTTAGTTCCATTCACCGGCTGCAATAAAGGATACAACTTGTGGACGGGTATGGCTCAGCCATGTTTTTTTTTTAATCCTGTACAACCCCTTTAAGGGTCAGCTTCATGGTAGGACTGACTTTACATTTGGCTGAGCCTATCCGTTCACTCTGTGCCTCAGGGTTTCCAGTGAATGTAAAGGCCATACATTAGCCCAGCACATAAAAGGTCTGCTTCATTGTGTGTCAGTGATGGGTCAATTTTCGAACAGTGAAGATCCTAGAATGGATGTGTAATTTATTTTTTTTTTGCTTATGTTTTTTGTTTTTTTCTTCAGGTACCTAACACAAATATGTATTTACTAGAAACACGATGAACATTTTAAAGAGCTAAATATATAGTCTATTTTTACATGGTGTCTAATGGAAGGATGTATGGGGCGTAAAGTGATCGTCCATATTTGCTATTAAAAAAAATTTACAACATTTTAAAAAGTTGCCATAAATACTTAGTGTATGGCTGTCGGTTTGGCAAGGTTTAAGCCCTGCTCCGGTTACACAGCAGCCAACAGTGACCACGACCCACTACTCGCTCATCTACTGTACCAGGAAATCGTACAGGCAAAAAAATTAGATCACGAATCCACACGAGCAGTCGCTGGGGGAGTCTAGGCTTAGAAAATTTTGTTAAATAGTGTAATTTAAGAGACTTCTTTTCTTGACATATCTAGTTTATGTAATTTCTGTGTATACAACACCAAAATTTTACAAAAAAAAAAAATACTAGTTTTATCTTGTAAATTGTGTAAAACTTGCACAGCTGCCAGTGACGGAGAAATTCTGTGATTCTCCTTGGGTTATTTTGTTATATTATTATACAAATGACTAGGTGTGACTGTTGATTAACTACATCACAGGGGGGGTGTTTTTTAATTTATTTTTTCTCGTTTTTGTTTTTTACTCCTCCCTGTGATAACTTGTTTCATTAAATTAAGTTTTGGGAAATCTGCAGTACATAAACTTTTAATTTGGATTAAACCATATCAGAGCCGACACTTGGCACAGGTGTCCCTCCCCCCACAACAAAATGTTTCTTTAAAGTGCGTCTGTTTCTCTGGTTTGTGTTACAGCCTGTGTTCACATTGTTAATGTTGCTGTATTTTATGTGCTTTTAATTCCGATGATAAAGAACAAATTTGAAAAATTCAAGCTACTGTAATTGCACTTTTTCCAAATCCTCAATACTATTGTATGGCAACCAAATTACTGTAAGAAATAAATATATTGCACTAAGATTGTGGCTCTGATTGCAGACAAAATAATGTTCTTTTTGGACTCAATAAAATTATACCACGTTGCCAACACTTTTGAATGAATGTTTTTTAAATTCTATAGAGAAGGGAGGGAATGAGGTTACTTAAGACATTGAGGGATATTAATTAAAGAGGTTTTCCACTTCGGACAATCCCTATTTGTTAAAAAGGTACCTTGGCAATAAGCTGATCACAAAGTGTCCCCCAGTTACAGCATTCATCTGTAATCTGTAGGGGAACCTGGCAGTAAGTGTTCAATTTTCCTGCAGTGCCACCGCTATTTTTCTTAACTAGGCAACCCCTTTTATACTGTCTTACAGGGGTTTTCCCATAATCCATATTTATCAACTATCAACATGGGAAAGGTGATATATATGATCAATAGGGGTGTGATCACTGGGACTCCCATTTATTCCCGAGAATGGGCTAACCCGGCTGTCTCTGTGCGCCCCAAAGGAATGGAGCGGTACTGCGCATGCTCGGCCAACGCTGCATTCATTTTTTTGTGGGGCTGCCGGAGATAGCGTCTGGCAGCCCCATAGAAAATGAATAGAGCGGTGGCGGAGCATGCGCAGTACCGCTCTCTTCGTATTGGGGCACACAGGGATAGCAGAGTAAGCCTGTTCTCGGGATCGTTGGGTTTCCCAGCCGTCCGAACCCCACCAATCAAATATTTATCATCTATCCTGTGGAAAACCGCTTTAATTCTAAATGTACATGGTAAGATTGTGTTCAAAGGTGAACAATTGATGCTTTTAGACGAAGTTCAAATTCGGTAGTGGGGCACAAAGTTTCATTCCTACCGCACAGGAAAAATGTTTACATATATCTTTAAGAAACCGTTCTCATAATTATCTTTAGGTTTACTTCTATGGAAAACCACGATTGCGGTAATACATGTAAAAAACCCAATTTTTACTTTGCATTTTTTCCCCTCTGAATTGGGTAAGGTATTCAGGAGAAGCTTAAGGGAAGACTAACATGATTGTGAATCAGGAAACAAGACATTTCTGGTAAGTATAAACACCACTTCATTGGCTGCCAATTTTTTGTATTACTCCAATGCATCAAAAATAAAAATTATAGCAACTTTGCAAATACTGTTTTGTGTTTATAGCTCCTTTGTATCTCTATGGTTACAGACTACAAACAAAGTCTAAACTTGCAGTCATGTGTTACTCCACTCCCTCTGCTACTGTCTAGGTTAGCAAAAAGAGTGGGCAGAAAAAGTGGCCCCAAGATGGGAAATCAGTTTTTGTTATCTTGGGCCTCCTAAAGTTTCTGCTATGTCTCTGATAGGCTTATTTCCCCCCCCCCCTAATGATGGCCTCCTTCACAGGCCTCCCCCCCCCCTTACTTTTTTAATGAAGCAGGCCACACCCGGTCACAAAACAGCTTATCAGTCATTTGTCCAATAAGTTAGGAGCCTGTGAAAATGGAGGGACTATGTAAAAAAAAAAGTCTGGAATTCCTAAATGGTAAATGCAATATTTTTGTTAAACCCTTTGAATGAAAATTAAAAGTCAATCACACCTTCATTGCTTTATTTCAAATCCATTGTGGTGGAGTACTGAGGCTAAATTCTGAACATTGTGTCCCTGTCCAAATATTTCTGGACCCAAATGTAAATGGATTTATACATCTAGCATTGTTTCCCATAAGAGCTGGATAAATCTGTATGCAGTGATCCCACTGTAGTGGTGGCTGCAGGCAGCCAGAAATTTAGCATTTAGCTGTATGAAGAAAAATCTGAGCTCTTACCCTAAAAAGATATTATGAAATTATTATTGGACCTAAAAATTAAGCAATGTTCAAAGATGGAGGTATACTTTTGTCAGGGTAGCTTCCTTCTCCCTGTTATTTCACACCGAAAAACCACCTCTGTAAATTGAAAATTGAATGCATGCATGGAAAAAAAGTACACCACACAGACAAGTTGGTAGACATCTTTCCCTCAGTCAAGTAGGAAGTGAACTGAAACTTTTTATTGAACAAAGAAAAGAAACACAAAACTCCTCCCTAGAGATGTGGGACGTGATTAATCCCCATTGGCTCCTCAGCTGTAAGTTCTTCTGTACACTCCTCTTGCATTCCAGGGGCGGTGTCTTCCATAGGCGTGTTTCTCATACAGACTCCATCTTGTTTCATTTACAAATCTTTGTGTAATATACTGATTTTTAGTTTATTTAAAGTAATAATGTTTTTGCAAACAATATACATGGTAATGATCCCCGACACTTTAAGCAGGCATTAGATGTTTTTCTAACTAAATCTTCGAGCATTGCAGGAAATGAAGAGGTTGGAATGTCTTTGTTCAATTTTGTTCCTTGTCAAGATAGGTGGCCTTAGACAATCTTTGTGCTGCTTATCTCTTCCACAGAACATGCACCTTTACATAAATCGGACACTTGTGTTTTCAATGGCTGCCTTTTTGTAGGAATGTAACTAAAGGGGGTTTTACACTGGACGATTATCGGGCAGACAGCGTTGCCGATAATTGCTTTGTGTAAACGGGAACGATAAGCAGATAAACGAGCAAACGCTCGATCATCTGCTGGTTGTATCGTTTTAAGAACGTTAAATATCACCGTAGTCGGCAGCACATCTCCCTGTGTAAACGGAGACGCGCTGCCGACGTGATAATAATGGATGGGGACAAGCAATTGGAGTAACGACCGGTCCATACATGGCTCCGTGTGACAGGAGCAAACGAGCGATGATCAACGATGTCTCGTTGATAAGCGGCCAGTGCAGCGAGCACCTATCGGCCGGTGTAAAAGGGCCTTTTAAGTCAGGCCTAAGAGAATTGCAATGACATTATTGACAGATGACAATTGGAAGTTAGTATACAGTATGCAGATTGTGCCCTCACTGGCAGCAAATTCCAAGCCCTTGCAAGCAACTCTGCCAACCACTGTTTACGGTGATTTTCCAGTTTCCATTTCTACTGTCCGTTAGACCCAATATTTAGAATAAATAAAAACGCTTTTAGAGGAACAGACTATGGTGCATGTAAATGCAATCTATAACATTGCACAATATGGCAAACCGAAAACCAGGCAACTGGTGCTTTACAGACCCTGGTCCTGAGCACTTTACGGGAACAAAGTGCACTCATACTGGTAACTTGCGGGTTCTGCTTTACAATATAGAGCAACCGGAGTGCATTTTAATCTGATGGAGAATGGGGATTGTAGCATTAATGTTTAGTTATAGAAACACGATCCACAGGGTTTACATCAATAGAAGACGTCACGAGTTCACACAAAAGGCCAGTAATGGGAGGAGAAAGCTCCAAAAGTTTGTATAGAGATATAGTTAAAGGGAATGTGTTGCCAGCAAAACATGTTTTTTTTTATTAATTAAACATTTAGTGTGTAGGTGATTAAACATTGTTCAAATTTTTTTAATTTTTTTCACGAGTCAGGAAATATTATAAATTAGATTCTAATTTATAATATTTCCCATTGCTGGTCACTAGATGAAGCTATTCCCAAAATTGCAGCATTGCATGTGGTAAAGCAACCACATTGCTTTTTGCTGCAAAATTGGGAAAAAAGCACTCGCTCTAGTGAGCTCTGAGAATCCCCCCCTCCTTTATCCTGGCTAGTGCCGGGATAAACGAGAGGTTTGAACGGTCTAACCTCCTACACTGTGTGTCGCCATTTTTTGAGCTAACACACAGTGTAGTAGGTTTACATACAGTAGTAAACACACACAAACACGAACATACATAGAAATCTCTTACCTGCTCCTGCCGCCGCGGCTCCCTCCGGCCCGTCCGCTCCGTCTGCTGCCGCTGGTCCAAGTGCACAAGTCCGGAAGCCGCGACCGGAAGTAGTAATCTTACTGCCCGGCCGCGACTTCCGGTCCACAGGAAAATGGCGCCGGACGGCGCGCATTTCAAATTGGACTGTGTGGGAGCGGCGCATGCGCAGTTCCCACACAGACGGCGTACACAGAAGTGGATGGGACGGGACCCGTTCGCAGTCCCTATGGGACTGTGGCTGCCGTATTCCATGTCTGTATGTGTCGTTAATCGACACATACAGAAATGGGAAAAAAAATGGCAGCCCCCATAGGGAAGAAAAAGTGTAAAAATAAGAAAAAGTAACACACAAACACACAAATTAATCCAAACGTTTTTAATAAAGCACTAACATCTTTAACATATTAAAAAAATAATTGTGATGACACTGTTCCTTTAAGCATGCACTCTGCCACTCCATACAAACCAATTGGAGTTTAAAAAAAAAATAGCAAATGCCCAACTTAGGCCGGGTTCCCACAGGTAGGATACGTTGCGTAAAAATGACGCAGCATATCTGACCTGGAATCCGCAGCACCTTCCGTCAAAAAATCCCACCACATTGTGGTGCGGTTTTTTGTACGGAATTTCCACTACGTAAAAAAGCGCTTATACTTATCCCCTCCCACCTTTGATGTCCGCTCTGGCCTTCTACGATGACGTTGCAGGCCATGTGACACTGCAGCCTGTGATCGAATCGGTCACATGGGATGAAACGTCATCCCAGGAGGCCGGACTGCAGGATGGAGGAGGGCATTCTGGGTAAGTATGTTGTTGTTTTTTTCCAGAGTTGCGATTTTTGCGGTGTAATTGCTGCAGTTATGCCTCATAAGTCGCAACACGTTGCAGGTTTTGCATCCCTATTGAATTCAATGGGGGAAAACCTGCAACAGGAAATCAACAAAAACGCAGCATAAATTGACATGCTGCGGAATTAAATTCTGCACCGCAGGTCACTTTAGTAACGTTTACGCTGCAGGTTTTTTCTGCAGCGTGGGCATGAGATTTTCTAAATCTCATCCACTTTGCTGCTTTTCTAAATGCTGCGGAAATTCTTCAGCATTTACGCTACGTGGGAACCCAGCCTAATTCTCCATAAAAACTCCTCACCACGGTTGTGTGGGATAGGAAGAATGGGCGACTCTGGACCCTTGTGCTAGTGATCAGAGGGTCCAAGTAATCCTGTGTATAGGTGATATATGTGTTAAGTAAAAGGGTTTTTTCCCACTAGTTTTAGAAGTGGAAATTCATTCACATCAGGGCCAACTTCAGGCCTTAGTGGATCTTCTGTCTACTCCACTGTTGACTGGACAAGCATACACAAAGTAAGCCCAACGTAATGTAGGCGCAGACGTAATGGAGAGAGCGCATGACAAGGTGGTTTGGGCATAGTTATAGCTAGATTCTAGTTCAGAGCCCCCCTGGGTTAAGCCAGAAGGGCTTTGGCCTAGGGATGGATCTTGAAGTTAAGGGAGGAGTATGGTGCATATAAGCCCTGGTGGGATAGAGGCAGCCCTTGTTCCCGCCGGACAACAGGAGAAGGAATTTTCTGTAGGTGGTGTAGTGCTGCCTGCAGCATGGCCGATTCGTTGGAGTCCATGATGTCCAGGATTCGGGATGCAGCTCTTCTACATGGTCCTGGCTGGCTGGAGCAACAATTTGCGGGGGCTCTGCCTCCTGTACCTGCTGCTAGCTCCTCAGGCGGGGAGGGCCGCAGGAGATGGCGTTCCAGACCTCCAGGGCGGCATTCTCCTGAGATAACTCCTCGGTCCCGTCTACGCCATGAGAGGCCCCAACAGGATCCCTCCTCCTGCTCCTAAGCGGGCGCCAGTCTCGGGGGCTGAGGTCTGGGAGGAATCCCGGCAGTCGGGCGGGATTGGAGGTGGCAGGAGTGGGGCTGCGGCCATCTTCCCTCCTGTCTTCAACGACCAGACCGGAAGTGGCGGAGGGATCGTAAGTGACGGCACTCTCCAGCGCTGATGACCCGGGCGCTGGAGGAGCTCAGCGGTCAGTGTCGGGGACTGCACGAGCGGCCCGCAGGGAGCGGCGGGCGTGCTCTATTGGAGGGATGTCGTCGCCCCCTGCTGGAGCAGTGAGGTGTGCTGCTGGGACCGGAAGTACCCGGTCCCTGAGTCATCCTGACAACGCGGCCCTTCTGGTGAGGGGGGTCGGTGGCCATCTTGCCCACCCATCTTGATTCGGGAGTTGATAGGGGCTGGCGCTGCAGAGGAGTCTGAGGACAGTATCGAGGATGCAGATGGTCCTGGGAGGATGGACTGTTTATCGCTTTATGCCACACCAGTAGCGGGTGGTGGCGCATTGGACGGGCCGGTATCAACTGTGTCTCGTACTGCTTCAGCAAGGACATCTGTCAGCAGCGGAGCGAGGGTAGTGCTGGCTCATTACCCCCCTGAAACGCTGCAATTGGAGTGGAGATTGTCTGGATCCATGCGGACGGCCACTGGGATGTCACCTCAGGGACGGCCGGGTGAGTCTACCACGATTTCTGTTCCGGGGACGTGTGGGGGGTGTTGGGGGAATGTTTTCTATGTCTAATATGCAGTTGTTTTTTAAGGGTATGCAGGAATTTTTTAGTAGAGGTATGGGGGACGTAGGTCAGACCCCGGCGAGGGTATGGGATGCTGCTAGTGAGGTGTGTGGAGGCGCGACTGCGGGAGGACTTGCGGTTGCTGGTGTGGTGGATCCTGGTGCGGGGGCTGTGGTGGATGTGGATAAGTCTGTGGACGAGGGAGGCAGTACTTCCAAGAAGGTGGTGGATGACATTGGTTTGGCTGATGCTGCGAGAGGCGAGGTGTATGTGTGATTTGAGGGCCCGCTTGGGTCACATTTGAAGTCTGAGATTAGAGAGAAGATATGGAAGGACGAATAAGTGGATATTTTTGCATTGTTGCCGTTGGAAAAGTTTAATCTTGACCGGGTGAAACCGGATGAGAGTAAAAAGGAGGAAGAGGAGCGACGTCATTATAGGTTGATTCTTCGTAGGTTTTCGAATTGGCTTCAGGCCTTCCTTATTTTAGCTAGTGTGGTGGGTGAAAAGGCGTCAGAAAATTGCTGAGCGCTGTTTTGAAACATGGGGAGGCGTACAGGGTGTATGGGGTAAAGCATGGTTGAGGCACGACAAACCATTTCGTCAGCGGAAGACTGGGTGGCCTTCCTTGAGATGGGATCACAAGGACATTAGTCTTTGGATGAGGTTAATGTCCGCTCCGAAGCAGGGGCATCATCCCTTTCGTGACGCAGCCAACGGTCAGGGGTCAGGGACGGTTGGCTGCATCCGGGAAAGGATGTTGCTGTCAATTCAATGAGGGACATTACAAATTTGGCTCCGATTGCAGGTATAAACATTAGTGCTCCGGTTGCGGAGGCGCCCACGGGTTGTCCAGATGTTTCAGGAATCATAAGGGCAAACTTGGAGATGCTGAGCAGAAGAGGGGTGACACCGGTGAGGGTGGAAAAGATGCTCCCGTTTTTAAAGGCATATCCAAATAGTAGGGTGGCGGATTTGTTGTTGCAGGGCTCTGCAGAGGGTTTCCGGATTCCTTGTAATTCCACAGGCCGGGAGGGGGTGATTAGCAATTTGTCATCTGCTTTGGTCCGACCTGATATAGTTACGGATAAATTTATCAAAAAGGTGGCTTTGGGCCGCATGGCTAGCCCCCCCCCCCTCCCACGTTACTGGCTTGCGTGTCTCCCCCCTGGGTTTGGTTCCAAATAAGGAGGTTAATAATTTCCGCCTTATACACCACCTGTCTTATTCTGACAGGGAGTCAGTGAACGATGGCATTGATCCTAGCCTTTGTGCGGTTAGTTTATACTTCCTTCGATGCTGCAGGCGCTTGGGTTCGCAAGTATGGGAGGGGCTCTCTTTTGGCAAATCGAAATAGAAGCCGCGTTTCATTTGTTGCCAGTGCACTCTGAGAGTTTTTGTTTGTTGGGCTGCTGTTGGCAGGATATTTTGTTGATTGCTGCCTCCCGATGGGCTGCTCAATTTCCTGCGCTTACTTTGAAATGTTTAGCACGTTTTTTGAATGTGCGGGAGGTGCAGGTGCGGTCGACGGTTTTTTATTTATCGGTCCTCCAGCTACATATGCTGGGTTGCTTTATACTATGGAAACAGTGGCGAGTGATATTGGTGTTCCGCAGGTGCCCGAGAAAACTGAAGGACCTACTACGGTCATCAAGTTTCTGGGGATAATTCTAGATTCGGTTAGAATGGAATGTCGCTTGCCTGATAAGTAAGCACAACTTAATGTAGGCGCAGACGTAATGGAGTGAGCGCATGACGAGGTGGTTTGGGTATATGCTATAAGTGTGAGGCTAAGTGTACAGGGATTTAATGGGTTAAGCATGAGGGGATTGGCATAGGGGTGTATCTTTAGGTGATGGGTGGAGTATGTTGTATATAAGTCCGGGTGGGATAGAGGCAGCCCTCTTTCCCGCTGGACAACAGAAGAATGATTTTCGTAAATGTATTCTGTTGTCTGGGCGGGTGGGCTCAGAATATAGAAAAAATTGGTAGAGACCCTAGCAGCTGGCAGGGATAATTTTAATGAACGAACAGATAAATGTGCATAGGCACAGAGAAGTCCCAAATTTCCCAGCTGCTATCGAATTAATTAAAATATAACTTTTAATGTTTAGATTAGAAACAAATTGGAAACAAGTTGCAGTAAATAAAGTAAATAGTTGTACAATAATTGTTTGATTAAAATTTTTCTTCAGAGCTGGTTAGTCTAACGTTGGAGATCTGGAGTATATTAGGATCTCAATGTGTCAGGCATGGACGGCAGCTGCAGACTGCTCGGGCAGCCTCTATTATGACACAGTGGTAGGATTAATTTGTTAGACCAGCAATGATTTTAAAAAAGAAGAAACGCTAGCCCCCCCGACATGTTTCACTGCTTCAGCAGCGTCCTCAGGGGATAATTTCAGGGCTATTACTCGCGCGTTTGATTTCCTCTTCCTTATATAGTGAGGAAACACCTCTTTCATGGTGTGTCATCACCATGAAGCAACCAATGAAGATTGTGAACCGAGACGAGCCTTCTCTGTGTTTAACTGGCACAGAGATCGGCCTATCATATGTCGAGGCCGTTGTCCCGGACATGTGGAATGCCTGGTGCATGCGCACTACCGTCGGATCAAGTGATAGAGTCAGGTAATGAAATTTATGGCTCTTAGAAGATCGTTGTTCTAAGTGGAGCTGGTAGTGATGCCCGAAACTGAACGATACATTATATATACAAGTGCATTCTATAATACCGGCGAACTCTTAGTTTTTCATCAAACAATGGAGTTGTCCGATGAAATAGGTCATTGGTTCTATAGTTTGTACTACTGTCAGAGAGGTCATTGTCGGAATCAGACTATAAGTAGCGACACTTACGTGCCTTAGTTAGATCCGGACGTAGAATTACGATATTAAGAGGGACCACTATGGTCACTAAAGATGCCATAATAGACAAGAGAGAAAAGAGTAAAGAGTAAATATGCTCTGTATACAGGTGCACTGCATGTTATCGGCTGCGTCTACATTTACTGGCATCTAGTGTAGATCCTAGATTTAGAGGCAGTTACATCTGGACGTATATGTATTTATTGAGATGACAGTGAAGTATAGCCTTCACTGAGACCTCTGCTGTCATTAGAAGATACCGCAGCAGATAAATGCGCTGTATGTATAGTCGCATAACATATTATCATCTAAATTTAGGTTTGCCTGCTATAATGTTGTTACTATAAGGTATATCTATATTTACCCACATATAATTAAATTACTATGTGGCAGGTGTATTGTCTAAGGAGAACCAGAAAATGCGCCGTATGAGCCGGCGTGTGAGGTGTTAACTGCTACGTCTTAGTTTCTCATCCTGATGTAGTTGCGCTGTTTAAGTAACTGTTTGGATGTATATATACATCCACAAACAGTAGTGGTAATTAAGGTGCTGGCATCAGTGTTCATGGTGATGACATGTATAGAGGGAGAGGAAAAATGTCTTATTTTAAATTGTACAACGACAATGCGTTGTGAATCTGTTATCAAAACTACTTGTTGAGTATGTTAATGTATATTAATAATTATATGTTTTTTTAGTTTTAGTTTTTTGGAAGTCCTGAATAACATCCTATTGATTGATAGGTAGTAGTTAGGGTAGATATGTGTGGAGTTAGTACTAGTGAATGTGATAGTAAGTAAGTAAATGTATGGGAAAATTGATAAAATTAGGAAGAAATTTCTGAGTAGGTTATGGATAACCTACAGGAAGGCAGCAAAAGTGAAGCCCTCATTGAGACCATTAGGACTAAGAGAATTAAGTCTGTGTATCCAGCGTGCCTCTTCTTGTAATAATTTTTTATCTAAGTTTCCAGACCTTGGACCTAGTTTTACTTGTGCAATACCCCAGAATTTTAGAGTGTTACTATTTCCTTCATGAAAGTATCTAATGTGCCTCGAGAGGGGTGTATCTTCTTGTGTGTTGATTGTACTGATGTGCTTTGAGATCCTTCTTCTTAATTGTTGAATGGTCTTACCGATGTAGAGTTTTGGACATGGACAAGTGGCGGCATATATAACACCGCTACTCTGGCAGTTGATAAATTGCCTTATAGTATATTGTTTATCGTCCACTGGGTTTTTAAAGGTTTTATTTTTTAGCATGTAGGGACAGAAGGAACATTTTCCACAGGGGTATGATCCTGTGGCAGGTGATGGAAGCCATGTTTGACGAGGAGTAGATGACTCTTGGACTCTGGTGGGAGTGTCCATACTGACATTTATCGTAAGGAAACAGCTACAAACAGCTTCCTTCATTGGGAGAGCTTTCATCCACCGGCCCTTAAAAAAGGGATACCAATAGGACAATACCTTAGGGCAAGGAGAAATTGCTCTGACGAACTAACCTTTCAACAAGAATGTGATACCCTTTTTCAAAAATTTATGGCTCGAGGATACCCAAAAAAGACCTTACATAGGGCATATGCTAGAGCTAGAGCAGTCTCGAGAGACGAACTCCTGTATGGAAACAAACATCTAGTCAAAAACAAAGACCAACATCCCTCCTTGATCAGATGCATTGGAAACTTCGATGCATGTTCACCTCTTGTATCAAATATTTTGCGAAATCACTGGCCCATTCTGCAGGCAGATCCCGACCTATCTGAGGTAATCTCTAATAGCCCAAGTATTACGTATCGACGTGGCAAGAATCTCCGAGAATATCTTACGCACAGCCACTATACAACAATATCTACTCCTCGTCAAACATGGCTTCCATCACCTGCCACAGGATCATACCCCTGTGGAAAATGTTCCTTCTGTCCCTACATGCTAAAAAATAAAACCTTTAAAAACCCAGTGGACGATAAACAATATACTATAAGGCAATTTATCAACTGCCAGAGTAGCGGTGTTATATATGCCGCCACTTGTCCATGTCCAAAACTCTACATCGGTAAGACCATTCAACAATTAAGAAGAAGGATCTCAAAGCACATCAGTACAATCAACACACAAGAAGATACACCCCTCTCGAGGCACATTAGATACTTTCATGAAGGAAATAGTAACACTCTAAAATTCTGGGGTATTGCACAAGTAAAACTAGGTCCAAGGTCTGGAAACTTAGATAAAAAATTATTACAAGAAGAGGCACGCTGGATACACAGACTTAATTCTCTTAGTCCTAATGGTCTCAATGAGGGCTTCACTTTTGCTGCCTTCCTGTAGGTTATCCATAACCTACTCAGAAATTTCTTCCTAATTTTATCAATTTTCCCATACATTTACTTACTTACTATCACATTCACTAGTACTAACTCCACACATATCTACCCTAACTACTACCTATCAATCAATAGGATGTTATTCAGGACTTCCAAAAAACTAAAACTAAAAAAACATATAATTATTAATATACATTAACATACTCAACAAGTAGTTTTGATAACAGATTCACAACGCATTGTCGTTGTACAATTTAAAATAAGACATTTTTCCTCTCCCTCTATACATGTCATCACCATGAACACTGATGCCAGCACCTTAATTACCACTACTGTTTGTGGATGTATATATACATCCAAACAGTTACTTAAACAGCGCAACTACATCAGGATGAGAAACTAAGACGTAGCAGTTAACACCTCACACGCCGGCTCATACGGCGCATTTTCTGGTTCTCCTTAGACAATACACCTGCCACATAGTAATTTAATTATATGTGGGTAAATATAGATATACCTTATAGTAACAACATTATAGCAGGCAAACCTAAATTTAGATGATAATATGTTATGCGACTATACATACAGCGCATTTATCTGCTGCGGTATCTTCTAATGACAGCAGAGGTCTCAGTGAAGGCTATACTTCACTGTCATCTCAATAAATACATATACGTCCAGATGTAACTGCCTCTAAATCTAGGATCTACACTAGATGCCAGTAAATGTAGACGCAGCCGATAACATGCAGTGCACCTGTATACAGAGCATATTTACTCTTTACTCTTTTCTCTCTTGTCTATTATGGCATCTTTAGTGACCATAGTGGTCCCTCTTAATATCGTAATTCTACGTCCGGATCTAACTAAGGCACGTAAGTGTCGCTACTTATAGTCTGATTCCGACAATGACCTCTCTGACAGTAGTACAAACTATAGAACCAATGACCTATTTCATCGGACAACTCCATTGTTTGATGAAAAACTAAGAGTTCGCCGGTATTATAGAATGCACTTGTATATATAATGTATCGTTCAGTTTCGGGCATCACTACCAGCTCCACTTAGAACAACGATCTTCTAAGAGCCATAAATTTCATTACCTGACTCTATCACTTGATCCGACGGTAGTGCGCATGCACCAGGCATTCCACATGTCCGGGACAACGGCCTCGACATATGATAGGCCGATCTCTGTGCCAGTTAAACACAGAGAAGGCTCGTCTCGGTTCACAATCTTCATTGGTTGCTTCATGGTGATGACACACCATGAAAGAGGTGTTTCCTCACTATATAAGGAAGAGGAAATCAAACGCGCGAGTAATAGCCCTGAAATTATCCCCTGAGGACGCTGCTGAAGCAGTGAAACATGTCGGGGGGGCTAGCGTTTCTTCTTTTTTAAAATCATTGCTGGTCTAACAAATTAATCCTACCACTGTGTCATAATAGAGGCTGCCCGAGCAGTCTGCAGCTGCCGTCCATGCCTGACACATTGAGATCCTAATATACTCCAGATCTCCAACGTTAGACTAACCAGCTCTGAAGAAAAATTTTAATCAAACAATTATTGTACAACTATTTACTTTATTTACTGCAACTTGTTTCCAATTTGTTTCTAATCTAAACATTAAAAGTTATATTTTAATTAATTCGATAGCAGCTGGGAAATTTGGGACTTCTCTGTGCCTATGCACATTTATCTGTTGGCTCAGAATATAGTTCTCATTCTTTTCGAATTGGCGTGGCCACTGAGGCGGCTAGGTGGGGTTTATCCCCGGCTATGGCCAAGAAGATAGGCAGGTGGGAGTCAGACAGATACAGAATTTATGTCCGCCCTCATTTGCTTTAGGATATTTGGGGGAGTTAGGTTGCAGGTGTTGTTTGATTTACATTACCTTACTCTTCTTGTGTATTTTGTTTTAGGTGCAGGCCCCTGTTTGGTGTGGATAATGGGGCACTCATACGTGCATTGGGGAGGTGTTCGGGCGAATATTCGCCTGGCAGGATGCCAGTTGGGCTTCGCCCATGCCGACGTTCAGGTCAGATGGTTGGGTCTGAGGGGCATGCTTTGGTGCAGGCTGTTGCCAGAGCTTCAATTTTACACAGGCTTGGATAGGGCACCCGATATTTTGCTAATTCACCTTGGCGGGAATAATTTGGAGATACGGTCTTCCAGGGATCTGATGAGGGATGTTAAGCTGGACCTTTTGCGTTTGTGGTCCTCATTTCCTGGTTTGATCATTGTATGGTCGGACATTGTTGCCCGCAGGTTGTGGCGACAAGCGCGCTCCGTGCAGAGTTTGAACAGAGCCAGGGCACAGGTGAACAAAATCGTGGGAAAATTTGTCTCACAACGGAGATGTGGTAGTGCACCATAGGGAGTTGGAGGGGGCCGAGTTTGGTTTTCTATGTTCTCACGGGGTACACTTAAATGATGTGGGTCTGGACATGTGGACCTTGGGCATTCGGGACGGCTTGGAAAAAGCCCTGCAGCTGTGGAGGGAGGTTCATGTGTAAGGTGTCACACTTGTATGTCGTGGCGGTAGGAGGAGGGGTCTTTGAAGGCACGTAATGGGAAGAAGGAGAACAACATAAAAGATTGTGGTAAAAGAACGGGGCATTTTAACCCTGTGTAGTATTGTAGGGGCTGGGAGTGGTTACCAAGCTTGTTTTATACATTCCTCATCGGAATGGTCCCCGGGAAGGGTCCCCAGGAAGGGTAAGGTCTTGGAGATGGTTGGTGCCCTCGGGTTAGGTGTAGTACGGCTGTAGGGCAATAAGTTTCAGACCTGACAAGAAACGGATGGAGTGAAAATATAATGCTTGAAGTGCCTTCAAGGATCCTTTAACAGGGGAATGTTTGCAGAATAGTGCAGGATGTTAATTTATAAAATGTTTTTATATATTATGGTTATGCTATTTGATTGCATTTGAATATTTTGTGTATTTAATAAATGGCTGCTGTGGCCTTTACACCAATTTCAAGTTGTGGCCCCTATTTGGGTTACTCGTGGGAGGTCATAATTAGCAAAACATCATACCTTAGTCATGTTTACTCATATTTTGGTCCCTCCAGGCCCAGTGGGACCTGGCATTGCCAAGGTTTGTCTGGTGCTGATGCCAGCCCTGTAGACTATATAATATCCAATGTACAATGAACACTCTAACTAGCAGGAGCAAAGCCTTAGAGGAGTTGTCCTCAAAACTAGGAGAAAAGATTTCTGCCGGTCAAACATAAGACTACTCAGAAGAAAGGTAAGTGATTAAGAAAAGATTTCACCTTTGGAGAGCATATTATAGAAGCTTTCCTTTTCTCCTTGAGTACAGTATCAAAAGGCAAAATTACCCTGGAACACCTCCAATAACCAAGTATAAAAGGTCTGGAGAACCCGCAGCTGCCATCTCTATCCAGTTACCACTAGACAGAACGCAGCTAATAGAGGAGATGTGGCTATGTTGCTGTTCTGTTCACCAGCCCTCTGCCCGGAGACATGTAACTTGGATTTCTATGTAAGTGCCAAATTGTTGCTGTAACATTTCTTGGCCTCTTACTTACAATCAATGTTCAAGCTCATCAATTATTTGATAGGTCAGTAGTCAACGCTCCATCACTGGCTCAGCGGGGTCTCCGGTAAAAGAGCAAATCGATAAGTCTGGAAAGGGCAACGATCATCACCTACAGTTCATCTTCTGCTGCAGCCAGGAAATTCCTTCTCTACGAGTAACTACGGGAAGGTTTCACTACATTTCACACAGACCTATGTGGGCAAAATTGAAAAAGGAGGGCCCTGAGGAAAACCTTAATCTCAGAAATGCCTGATCCACTTAAGCCCTGGTACTGGTATCTGACATGGCTGCCAACCATGTAAGATATTCACTGACAATTCTCCTGTGTTCCTCTGATCAACTTGTGATTATTTGTGTAATTCTAGAAAAGCAGAAAACAGGAATGTTTAGGCACAGTTCACATGTTGCGTAAATACTGCGGTTTTTCGGCAATGGAATTCATTGCGGAAAATCCCCAGCAAATACAGTAACAGCAGAGTTGAGGAGATAGAACAAAACTCATCCAAATGCTGCGTAAATACTGATCGGGAAAAAAACGCTCAGAAATTGACCTGCGCTGCAGAGCTTTATTCCGCTGCATGTCAATAGTATTTGCGTAAACGCTGCTTATTTGTTGCGGGTTTTCTCCATTGAACTCAATGGGGAGGTAAAACGCACAACAAAGAGCATTTGTTTGGTTTTTTCTGCGGCGGGTTCGCAGCGATTCTGTGGAATCTATCTGCTGACGCGGTCTCCTGGGATGAAACACACATACATACACACACATACAACCATGGCCGTCCCTGTGTTACCCGTGGCAGCCTCTCCTCCCGCACCTGTGCTGGAACCCCAAATCCAGTTACCCGATCGCTTCTCTGGAGATAAAAAAATGTTTGCATCTTTTTGTGAGAGCTGCATGCTTTTTCAGTTATGGCCCCATTCTTCTGGCTCGGAGTCTCAACGTGTGGGGATCATCATATACTGTCTGCTGGGGGACCCCCAGGATTGGGCATTTTTCTTATCTCCCACTAGTCCCCAACGCTCCTCTGTCGACGCTTTCTTTTCCGTCCTGGGACATCTCTATGACGAACCCGACAGGACATCGTTCACTGAAACTCAGTTAGGGGGACTTCGCCAGGGTAAGAGGCCGGTAGAGGAGTACTGCTCTGAGTTTAGGAAGTGGTCCATGGAATCTACCTGGGGTGACTCAGCCCTGAAGTACCACTAGGACTGATGGGACGCCCTGGAAGTCTTGCTAGTAGGTAACCCCCCCCCCCGACTCCCTAGATCAGTTCATGAATCTCGCTGTCAGTCTTGACCGACGCATCCGGGAGCGTCAGCAGGAACGGTCCGGTCCTCCTACTCCAGTCGATCCTCCTAGGTTTTGAGCTGTCCCAGTGCCATCTTCTTCAGCTGACTACCAGGAGGAACAGATGGAGATAGGGATCACAGGAGAACCGAAAGTTCGCAGGGAGTTCCGCAGCAAAAATGCCTTATGCTTCTACTGTGGAGACGCGGACCATCTACTCAGCACCTGTCCCAAACGCAAAAAAGAAGACTCCGGAAAACTTCCGCGACTAAGTGGTCATCGGGGACGTCACTTGGGCACACAGGTATTTCCCGTTTGTTTTAATAAGGTCTTGTTGCCAGCCCAGGTGTCTTTTTTGGCAAGACTGGGATAGGTTCTGCATTTGTGGACTCTGGGTCCGTTGCCTATTTTATTTCCCACAGTTTTGCTTTGTCGATTGGTTTACCCCTTATTGATTTGTCTGTTCCTATTCCCCTGGTAGGGGTAGACTCCTCCCCGCTAGCTTGCGGGCACGTTTTCCAGTCTACCCCTGTGTTTTGTTTAAAGATTGGTTCAATTCACTTGGAGGAATGTACTATGTTTGTCTTTAAGGGGCTACCCACCGAGATTTTATTAGGTCTCCACTGGTTGTGCAAGTATAACCCCGTCTTAGATTGGCTGATGGGGGAACTTGTTACTTGGGGTAAGAAGTGTTTGTTCTTGTATGTCCACCTTAAGGGTCAGTCTCGTTGAGGAGGGGAACACTCTTCCTGAATTTATTCAGGACTTCAGAGGCTTTTTTTTTAGAAAAGACAACACTGAAGAGTTACCTCCTCATCGAGTACATGATTGCGCAATCAACCTGGTACCTGGAGCCAAGCTCCCCAAATGTAGAGTCTTTAATCTATCTTGCCCTGAGCGTGAAGTGATGAGGAAGTATATACAGGAGAGCTTGGACAAGGGGTACATCCGCCCCTCCTCATCACCTGTAGGTGCTGGTTTCTTCTTTGTGGGGAAGAAAGACTGGGGGCTCCGACCCTGTATCAACTACCGTCAACTTAACAATATTACCATAAAGAATCAACACCCACTTCCGCTTATCCCCGATCTCTTTAATCAGGTTCAGGGGTCCAATGGTTCTCTAAGTTTGACCTGCGGGGGGCCTATAACCTGATTAGAGTTCGTAAGGGGGATGAGTGGAAGACTGCCTTTAACACCCCCGAAGGGCACTTTGAGTAGAAAAAAGAAGGGGGGGAGCAATCCTCCAGCTCACCTGATACGTAAATTTGTATCGTTGACAGCGCACGGATTCTCGTGTCGGCACACGTTGTATGTACAGCAGAGGTACAGGAAGTTCGATCCAGCGCGGATTTTCGATAAAATGGAAACTGTTTCCAAGTTTTATTTGGTCTTTGTTAAAAAGGATCCATGAGTTGGAATCCTGATGACCAAGAAGGGATATTAATCCAAAGGAGAGCCTACGCGTTTCAGACGTCTCATGCGTCCTTAGTCATGACTAAGGACGCATGAGACGTCTGAAATGCTTTCCAAACAGTTTCCATTTTATCGAAAATCAGCGCTGGATCCAACTTCCTCTACCTCTGCGTCACTTTGAGTACCTGGTGATGCCCTTCGGTCTATGTAATGCGCCAGCTGTGTTCCAGGCTTTCGTAAATTATATTTTTAGAGACTATCTGGGGCTCTTGGTGGTATACTTGGATGACATTTTGGTGTTTTCCAAAGACTGGGACTCGCACGTCAAACATGTCAGGACTGTCCTCCACATTCTGAGGTAGAATAATTACTTAGCTAAATTTGAAAAATGTATTTTTGGTACTCAAGAGATGCCTGTCTTGGGACACATCCTTATCCCCTGAGGATTTCAGCATGGATCCTGCCAAGGTCCAGGCGGTATCTGCATAGGTCCGGCCTGCTTCCCTGAAAGCCCTCCAAAGGTTTTTAGGGTTCACAAATTACTACAGACGTTTTATCCAAAAAATTTCAGTAATTGCCAACCCCTTACCGACCTCACCCGCAAAGGTGCGGATCTCCTCCACTGGTCTCTGGAGGCGGTCCGAGCCTTCGAGCTCCTTAAGGGGTGGTTTTCCTCTGCCCCGGTACTAATCCAACTGGATCAAACTCAACCCTTTATTGTAGAGGTGGATGCTTCCGAGGTGGGTGTGGGAGCAGTATTGTTTCAGGCTCCTACTTCTCCCACGTCTCTCCCACTGAGCAAAATTACGATGTGTGTAATCGGGAACTGCTGGCCATCAAATGGGCTTTGGAGGAATGGCACCATTTTCTCGAAGGGGCAAGACATCGGGTCACGGTCCTCACTGACCATAAAAATGTGGTATTTTTAGAATCAGCCAAGAGACTCAACCCTAGATAGGCTAGATGGGATCTATTTTTTACCAGGTTCAATTTTGTTGTTGCCTACAGGCCTGGTTCAAAGAATATTAAAGCAGATGCTCTGTCCTGTAGTTTTCTGGCCACCCCTCCGCCTGAGACCAAACCCGAAGGAGTATTGCTTAATGGTGCGGTAGTGGCAGCCGTAGACTCTGACCTGACCACAGAGGTCAAGGCCAGCCAGGACTCTGCCCCTGAAGCCCTTCCAGAGGGCAAACTGTTTGTACCCTTACACCTCTGGCTGAGGCTCCTCCAGGTGTGTCATGACTCAGTCCTGTCAGGTCACCCAGGCATCTCTGGTACCAGGGACCTTATCACCCGTGGTTTCTGGTGGCCAGGGCTGCTATGGGATGTCCGAGCCTACGTGGTCTCAGGAGTTCGAGGTGGCCAGGTTGCTGGACAGTAGAAAGGTTCAGGGGTCTATCCAGTACCTGGTCCATTGGAAAGGATATGGTCCAGAGGAGAGGACTTGGGTCCCAGTCCGAGATATCCACGCTCGGACCCTTAAAAAAACTCATAGAAAATTTCCGATTAAACCTGTTTCGGGGGTGGCGGGTCCTGTGGCCCCTCGTAAAAGGGGGGAGTACTGTCACATACTCCCTTCCTGCTGCTCCCTCGGTCTCCAGGACGTCGAGGGTTACTCGATCGGGCGTTGCCCGGCCTGGCAGACTGAGGCAGTCTGCAGCCAATAGGAGCTCAGGAGGGTCAGGCCAATCAAAGCCTGGCTGATGTTCCTGAGCTCCCGCCCTCTATTTATTTAGTTCAGCCTGGAGTAGTAGGCCTTTGCCTCTAATTAGAGTTACCTAGCCTGGTGCTTTCCCTTGCTTCAGAGTCCCCTGAGCGACTTGCATTTTGACTCCTTTGTGACCTGACCCTGGCTGGACTCCTGACTTTTCTTTGCCTTCTGACTTTTGTTTTTCCCGCACTCTCCCGGTTTGACCCGGCCTGCCTGCCTGACTCTGCCTTTTGCGCCTGGACTTGTCCGTGGCGCAATTGCCCTGCCTCTCCCTCCGTGTACTTCCCAGGTGACCCTTTGTTATTTCATACTGTCTCTGTCTTATCCGTTTGTCAGTTTCACTGGTACTAGTATAGGGAATGCCGCCATTTAGGTCGGGTTGTACAAGTAGGTAGGGACTGAGGTTTGGGAAGAACAGTGACCTCACTGTTTACTGTGTATTTGTTTGTGACACATATATATACACACACACACACACACACACACACACACACACACACACACTACCATTCAAAAGTTTGGGGTCACCCAGACAATTTTGTGTTTTTTCCATGAAAACTCACACTTATATTTATCAAATAAGTTGCAAAATGACTAGAAAATATAGTCAAGACATTGACAAGGTTAGAAATAATGATTTTTATTTGAAATAATAATTTTCTCCTTCAAATTTTGCTTTCGTCAAAGAATGCTCCATTTGCAGCAATTACAGCATTGCAGACCTTTGGCATTCTAGCTGTTAATTTGCTGAGGTAATCGGGAGAAATTTCACCCCATGCTTCCAGAAGGCCCTCCCACAAGTTGGATTGGCTTGATGGGCACTTCTTGTGTACTATACGGTCAAGCTGCTCCCACAACAGCTCTATGGGGTTGAGATCTGGTGACTGCGCTGGCCACTCCATTACAGATAGAATACCAGCTGCCTGCTTCTTCCCTAAATAGTTCTTGCATCATTTGGAGGTGTGCTTTTGGTCATTGTCCTGTTGATTGGAGCCAATTTCATCCTACAAGTGCTGTCCACAGGGTATGGCATAGCGTTGCAAAATTGAGTGATAGCCTTCCTTATTCAAAATCCCTTTTACCTTGTACAAATCTCCCATTATACCAGCACCAAAGCAACCCCAGACCATCACATTACCTCCACCATGCTTGACAGATGGCGTCAGGCACTCTTCCAGCATCTTTTCAGTTGTTCTGCGTCTCACAAATGTTCTTCTGTGTGATCCAAACACCTCAAACTTCGATTCGTCTGTCCATAACACTTTTTCCCAATCTTCCTCTGTCCAATGTCTGTGTGCTTTTGCCCATATTAATCTTTTCCTTTTATTAGCCAGTCTCAGATATGGCTTTTTCTTTGCCACTCTGCCCTGAAGGCCAGCATCCCGGAGTCGCCTCTTCACTGTAGACGTTGACACTGGCGTTTTGCGGGTACTATTTAATGAAGCTGCCAGTTGAGGACCTGTGAGGCGTCTATTTCTCAAACTAGGGACTCTAATGTACTTGTCTTGTTGCTCAGTTGTGCAGCGGGGCCTCCCACTTCTCTTTCTACTCTGGTTAGAGCCTGTTTGTGCTGTCCTCTGAAGATTTCCTACAACGGTGTGCACTACTCCCTTCAGTTACTTGGCAATTTCTCGCATGGAATAGCCTTCATTTCTAAGAACAAGAATAGACTGTCGAGTTTCACATGAAAGCTCTCATTTTCTAGCCATTTTGAGAGTTTAATCGAACCCACAAATGTAATGCTCCAGATTCTCAACTAGCTCAAAGGAAGGTCAGTTTTATAGCTCCTCTAAACAGCAAAACAGTTTACAGCGGTGCTAACATAATTGCACAAGGGTTTTCAAATCATCCATTAGCCTTCTAACACAGTTAGGGTATGTGCACACGATAGCAGGCATTTACGTGTGAAAAGACAGACTGTTTTCAAGAGAAAACAGCTGCCTCGTTTCACACGTAAATGCTCCTCCTCGTAATATACGAGGCGTCTGTGACGCTCGTAAATCTTGAGCTGCTCTTCATTGAGTTCAATGAAGAACGGCTCAAATTACGTTGCAAAGAAGTGCCCTGCACTTCTTTGCCGAGGCAGTCAATTTACGCGTCGTCGCGTTGTCAAACTGCTTTTCTTTAAAAAATAAGGACATTTCTAAGTGACCCTAAACTTTTGAACGGTAGTGTACATATACACACACACACACACACACACACCCAC